>NC_071355.1:69343448-70543448 GCF_943734655.1 Sabethes cyaneus | reverse complement strand
AGAGAACAACACGAACTTGAACGCAATAAGTGATTTGCGAACCGTTGGTTTCAGGTTGGCAATGCTGAGTTCATTTCATCTGTATTAGAAACAGCCAAGAGTGAGCAGTATATTGCATCAATTCAGGTGTATTGCATAAATTGAAAGTGAGATTTTATGCACTGAAAAAAAAAATTTACGAGAGAAACCGAATGGAAAAAATCCCGAGAGGGAGAGAGAAAACAAGAAAATTTGCGCGAGAGAATGAAAAAATTCGCGATAGTGGGAATATCCAAGAGAGAAAATGTAATGTGAATTCATGACAAAGAATGAACTCATCTGAAAAAGATAAAGAGAAAGGGGGAGTCTGAAAAAAACAGATAGAGAGAGACGAGGAAAGCGAGCGCCAGTGGAAGATAAAGAAAGACTAAAAAGGCAAAAAAGACAGACAGAGAGCGAGAGAGAGAGAATGGTGAAGAAATGTGGAAGGAGAGAATTTGCGACCAAGAGAATAAGATTCGTGCATAAGATTCGCAAGACCAAAAATAAGATTTTACTAGAGAGAATGTGAGAATTTACGAGAAAGAGGCAAAATGAGAAAATTTACCAAAGAATTATAAAAACCTCGCGAGAACTAGAAGTGTCTCTCTTGTTTTCGACAAGAAATATGATGAACTAAAAATGGTCAAAAAACACCTACATTTTCCAGTTGCTAAAGAGAATTGCCAACTCGCCAGCGTATAACAGTGATCATTAGGGACAAGTTTACACAACATACGCATACATACGCATCGCCCCATGAATGCTACGGGCCACCCGTCATTCCTGCGCATAACAAAAAGTGAAATTTGCGGCAGCAAAAATCATTTTCTAGTAACTACCGCAAGATTTAAGCTGCAAAGCATTCATATTGACAACATGCACAAGGCATTACGACTAAGTTGAGTGACCCCTGTGTCACCCGAAATTTTTCTCATAAGTCGACCATCCTTCAAATCAGTCCGCGGACGGCCGGTGCCATCCCAAAGAGTCGCATGCAGGCCGCATGCAGTCAATGGCTTAGTCTGCTTATAATAAATTTCCTAGCCTACCTACATTAATTTATTTTCATTATATCGTTGAACAAGTAGAAAATAGTAATGAATTAAAAAAGATGCAATGTTGCCTGATTGTATGCGGTATTCTGCTGTTGAACATTGAAGACTTCAGAAAACAAGAAAAAAGTGATGAAAAAATTACTAAAATACGAAAAAAAGATAACGATGAGACGGCGAAATGATGACGTAAAGACGAGGAAAATGAGATCAAAAGATGGCGAAAATACGACGAAAAGGCGACGGCGAAGGACGACAAAAATACGACGGAAGACACCAAAAATTAAAAAAGCACGACAAAAACGGCAATTAAGACGTTATGGGCACGTCAAAAAGACGACAAAACATGTAAAAAGACAAATATAAGACAGAAAGACGACGAAAGAATTATCTTGACTGCAAAAAAGTTGCGAAAAAGCAACAAAAGACGATGGAAAGATAACAAAAAACGAGAAAAGGATGACAAAATAACAGAATACGGCCAAAAATCGTCAAAAGCATCAGCAAAAAATGTAAAAAAACAGATGGCAAAAAAACTAGGAAACAAATAACGGAAATACGACAAAAATAAGACAAAATACTAAGAAAAGTTAACAAAATACAGTAGGATTTCGGATTTGGCAACAAATGCCTGTCGCCTATGTTGCCAAAATCGTAACCGTGCCAAAATCGAGATCCTTTTTTGCTATAAAAAATTGAATGTGCGCATTTACAAAAATTGACTAAATATTATTAATCCGTCCGGTGTGAGTTTTTGGCAACCTGTGGCTAGACCTAGTCCTACGGCAATAAAAATATTGTTCCAAACATTCTATAACCGCAAACTTTTTTCCATGAACACAGTGAGGGCATCATTTATTCGTCATTTGAAGCATGTATGTGGAAACTGGCTGGTATTTAAGCATATTTTTAGAAGTGAAATATTTTGTGTTGCCAAAAACGGATACTTTTTTCCAAAAACGAACCATGCCAAATTCGAAATACCACTGTACAACATAGAAATGACAAAAAGACGACGAATACGATGACACGACAACAAGGAGCTGATGAAAAGACGGCGAAAAGACATCAATAGGATGACGAAAAGATTAACAAAAGAACACCGTAAAGACAGCATATAGGCGATAAAACTAACGCTGAAAACGCCCAGGGAAGCGATAAAAAACGCTGAAAACGCCCAGGGAAGCGACAAAAAAAATTGGAACAAGCCAATAAAAAACGATGAAACGGCTTTAAATAGCTACAGAAGAGACGATAAAAAAACGACAAAGAAGCTTTCTTGTCGCCAAGAAAAAAATACTATAAAAACACAGCATAAAGAGCAACCGGAAACTCCACAAAAGACGATAAAAAATGACAAAACTTAGCTGGCAAAGAGGCAAATAAAGATGTAAAAATAAGAGAAAGACAGATGTTGAAAAGAATGTAAAACGATTGGTAGACTTTGAAAAGACAACAAAAAAATGAGCAGAACATGACAATATAAGCTCAGGAAAGAAGGAGACAGAGTACACAAAACAAAAAAAAACGAAAAATTAAATACACAAAACAACAAACCATAAGAGAAATGGTAAAATGATGAAAGATCAACAACGAAAGTCGAAACTAAAAACGAAACCTGTTTTTATCGACGTACTTCGCAGCCGATTATTAAAGATCAGGATAATTACGGGGTTAGTGCAACGATCCTACTGACTCTAAAAGTACCACCCGAACAAAGGACGACTGGGTTGTTAGACTAGCATCGGTCCTCGAAGCTAACTTGGCGGCTGAAGCCGAAAGTGAGCAGGCTTCTGTCGTGCTCGAAAAAAACCCTCACATTTCGGCGTTTTACTGGCGAAGCGCTGAAGGCAAATCAGTTCTCTCTCTCTCTCTCTCTCTCTCTCTCTCTCTCTCTTTCTGTCGGATGTTACCTTCTCCGACAAGCGACGAGTGTTTTTACTTTTGCAGTGCTTTGCTGCTTTGCTCTGCCCCCGAGTGAGCGTCATTTTGGTTTCATCTTTCTTTTTCTGCCGGGGCACTACCGTATGCATGCTCTCAAAATCACAGAGCAAGGGCAATAGGCCGTATGAATAAAAAAAGTTAGAGCAAATGCTACCATGCGATTTAAACGGGAAAAGCAGAGTAAACTGTTTTCATACGGCCTAATGTCTTAAGGTCGTTTCAGTCCATTAATTGCCTGTCAGATATTCTTTTTGGGTTACGGAACAAATAGTCTTTTGTCTCCAGTGTGCGAAGAAAAGATTAGCTCTGTTTGTAGTTGTGCTCCTTTTGCGCGAGATAAGTGTTCGTAAGAGAAAACAGTATTCAGGCATCATTCGGAGGAAGAGCAAACGGTTGACCAGAAAATGAAAGCTCTTGGTCGTTGTGAGAAGCAGATTGCTCTATCTCCTTATGTTTAATGATGAACAAAATCAAGCCTGAAAGTAAGTGTAGCGCAACTTTTCATAAGGATCTAAGTAACATTGAGAGACTCTTTAGTGAGTGTCCCTCTCTTTTGATTATTACGGCGAAATAAATGCATTCGAACGAAAATTTTCATATCGTTTAGCTAAATAGTGACGCTAGCAACCGATTCATGCCAAACTGATGTTTTAACGTACATTTGTATCGCCGTGGCAAGCAAGTGTAAAATGTATCATGAACTGATTTAATTTAAAACCAACAATTTCGTTCAAATACAGTTAAGAACAATACCGTTCTGATTCAAACGTCGAACACTTAAGCTATGCTGAAACTTTGTTCAAAGAAAAATGTTCGAAAACATCTTTATTTTACTCCCATAAATGGTTTAATAGCATGACAATTTAATTATTTTCGTGTTAAAATTTTTAAAATGAGGATAAAATGTTAATTTACATTGAAAAATACTAAAAAACTGCTGTTCGGTTTTGATTCAAGCTTCGAACACTTTCATGGTCGACATTCAAAGCTCGAATATTTCAGTCTCAGACATCGAACACTTGTATTACTTTGAAAAGTATTAATGTTTTTAGTGTCATTCAACTTAAATATAAAGTGAAATTTCATCATTTTTCTAAACACTGTCTTTTTAAATCCACCTAACAGTATGATTTAAATTTTTCTCACAATCCGTATTTCTGCAGTCATTTGCTAATATTTTCAAACTCTATGTACTACATCTAAAGCAAGTTAACTTTGTACAGCTTTACAATGCAGATAATTCATGTTTCCGAAGGAAAATCCGAAAAAACCGGATATTATTCGTAGGTGTTCGAAGTTTGAATCACACCTCAAAACATGGTTCAAACTTCGAACACTTTTTATTTATCTAATATCCATGAAATATTGTTTTTTTACTATGCTTTAGTACGTATATATCTTGCACTTACCTAATAATTAGGTTTGAATCAGAACGGTACCTATAAAATGTATGGAATAAAAAGTGAACACGCGTCTAGGCGGATTAAAGCGGGGTTCATCCGTGTAAAACGAAACTTTAGTATATTAGAAAGCAGTACGTATCGAAATTAATTTACGCTTTCCAACCAAACTAATAAATATTTAATATAAACCAACCTTCAGGTGGAATGTCGGTTAAATTATTATACTAAAAGGGTCTAACCGGTTTTCCATACAAAAAATGCTCCCGAACCTAATTAAATTATGCAATGATTCAAATAAAGTACTTGACTTGAGGAGCATTTTGGCAAATTTTCAGATCATTAGACGCCATCTTGAATCAGTAATGGCGGCTAGAGTGAATTTCATTTTTCGCAGTTTACTCCGAAACCAATTAGGGTAGATGATCCATTAGTTGCGCTACTAAGCACAATATAACTTCATTTTGCTTGTTTATTGAGGTACTAGCTGACCCGACAAACTTCGTATTGCCACAAATTAACCTGTGTTGTACATAAATCATGAATCTCGGATGATCTTTGTCACTATCTCGAGTTTTGCAAGCCCCCCAGTGGGCGGCGCTTCCGACGGCGGGTCACCGGCAACACTCGCGACCGGCTCGTCCTGAATGATCTAGGAGTTTCGCAAAAATTTCTGTTTTATTTGTATGAGAGTCCATATCCCCCTACCACAGGGGTGAGAGGTCTCTAACTATCATAAAATAAATTCAAGACTCAAAAATCTCCTACATGCTAAATTTGGTTCCATTTGCTTGATTAGTACTCAAATTATAAGGAAATTTGTATTTCATTTGTATGGGAGCCCACCCTCTTAAAAGGGAAAGGGGTCGTAATACACCACAGAAAAAAAATTCTGCCATCTAAAACTCTCACATGCCAAATTTGGTTCCATTTGCTTGATTAGTTCTAAAGTTATGAGCAAATTTGTATTTCGTTTGAATGGGAGCCCCCCCCCCCCTCCTAAAAAGGTAAGAAGTCCTAATTCATAATGGGGAAAATGGTTGCCTCCAAAAACACCCACATGCCAAATATGGTTCCATTTGCTTGATTAGTTCTCGAATTATGAGGAAATTTGTATTTCATTTGTGTAGAAGCCCCCCCTCTTGAAGTGTGGAAGGATCCTAATTCACCGTAGAAAATATTTTTGCCTCCAAAAACCTCCACATGCCGAATTTGGTTCTATTTGCTTGATTAGTTCTCGAGTTATGGGGAAATTTGTATTTCATTTGTATTGGAGTCCCCCCTCCTAATGTGGGAAGAGGTCCTAATTCATCACAGAAAAAATTCTTGCCTCCAAAAACACCTACACGCCAAATTTGGTTCCATCTGCTGGATTAGTTCTCGAGTTATGAGGAAATTTGTATTTCGTTTGTATAGGACCCCCCCTCCTAAAGTGGGGAGGGGTCTCAATTCACCATAGAATAAATTCTTGTCACCAAAAAAAACACCCACATGCCAAATGTTGTTCTATTTGCTTGATTAGTTCTCGAGTTAGGAGGAAATTGGTATTTCATTTGTACAGGAGCCCCCCCTCTTAGAGTGGGGAGGGGTCCTAATTCACCGTAGAAAATTTTCTTGCCCTCGAAAACCTTCACATGCCAAATTTGGTTCCATTTGTTTGATTAGTTCTCGAGTTATGAGGAAATATGTATGGAAGCCCCCCCTCTTAAAGGGGAGAGGAGTTACAATTTCCCTTATAAAGAGGGAGGGGTCTCAATTTACCATAGAATAAATTCTTGTCTCCGAAAACACCCACATGCCAAATTTGGTTCTATTTGCTTGATTAGTTCTCGAGTTATGAGGAAATTTGTATTTCATTTGTATAGGAGCCCCCCCTCCTAAAGTGGGGAGAGGTTCTTATTCATCATAGAAAAAATTCTTGCCTCCAAAAACACCTACATGCCAAATTTAGTTCCATTTGCTGGATTAGCTCTCGAGTTATGAGGAAATTGGTATTTCATTTGTACAGGAGCCCCCCCTCTTAAAGTGAGGAGGGGTCCTAATTCAACATAGAAAATTTTCTTGCCCTCGAAAACTTTCACATGCCAAATTTGGTTCCATTTGCTTGATTAGTTCTCGAGTTATGAGGAAATTTGTATGGAAACCCCCCTCTTAAAGGGGAGAGGAGTTATAATTCCCCTTATAAAGAGAGGAGGGGTCTCAAATTACCCTAGAATAAATTCTTGTCACCGAAAACACCCACATGCTAAATTTGGTTCTATTTGCTTGATTAGTTCTCGAGTTATGCAGAAATTTGTGTTTCATTTGTATGGGAGCCCCCCCTCTTAGTGGGGGGAGGGGTCTCTAACCATCACTAAAACCTTTCCTGGCCCCAAAAACCTCTACATGCAAATTTTCACGCCGATTGGTTCAGTAGTTTTTGATTCTATAAGGAACACAGGACAGACAGACAGACAGACAGACAGACAGACAGACAGACAGACAGACAGACAGACAGACAGACAGACAGACAGAAATCCTTCTTTATAGGTATAGATATGCTTCAATTAATGCTATTGGGATATAAATTTATCAAATACAAGGTATTTGTCACAAGGCAAGACAATTGCTTTCGTTGTACGGGAAGCTTTATAAAGAAAAAATGAATTTTCCGATTCAATTATATTGTACCAACAGTTGCGCTAATGTTTCCTTAATTAAGTTTGATGTTCCTTTAATTGTGGTATTCCATATACATTGCTAGGCTGCTAAGTGAAAAAACATCGTAGCAAAACTATAGATGAGCGCCTATAGTTGTGCGCTCTAACTGCGCGTTGCATTTTGGAAAATTGGCAGTTTAGCAAATAATGCTTTAATTTTAAATGGTGTAGTCTAACTACCAATACTTCTAAACCCTGTTTTATATAATGAATGTAATTGTTTTATCTGAAATGCTACGGCGACGAAAATATGCATTAATAATTAATAGTAGCGCAACTATTGGTACTACCACAACTATTGGATTAAGTACCCTATCATAAAAATTTGAAAAAAATCACAGATGTTATACTCACTGCAGGACACATTTCCATTGTTTTTTGGAAATTTTCCGATGCGAATATCACGGTAAAAAAAATCGAAAAAGTTTTCAAGAGTATTTTTTTTCAGTGTTCCAAAGATGGCGCCGCTTATTTTTTTCTATCAAAAAATTGTTCAATCAAATGTATAATAGTATAATAATAGGCTTTTTTTAGATTTTTAGAAAATGTGGATGAAGGTCAAATTTTCTTCAGGACGTCGTATTAGTCTAGTTTCAAGCGATATAAAAAATCTCCATCCTATTGGAACGGGAAAAGTTTTATCTGTAATGGGAATAGCCGAAGTATCAGCAGTTGTAGTGTGTTTCTAATTGTCGTCTGTGCCTGGGAAATAAGGTAATCAACCTGAAAATGTATGGGAAGATTTGATCTTAAAACTTTTCGTTGATTGTCGCTCGTTATCAATTGAAAGACAATATTGTACTTATTTCCACATAATTGCTACATCTCGATTGGTATACAAACCACTGAAAACCGTTCAGAACAATGTGTTAAATGCATACTGGCATGTTTGAAAGAAAATATTTTTTAAAGCGCGTTACTTTTTGATTACCAATTTTAGTATTTCCCGTATCGAAACGTAGTTTTTAGACAAACGTTTCCACCATTTGCTGTGCAGTCCCATATATTAAAGAAAAAATAATTCTTTACATCGAAAACTGGGTCATTCCAACTTTTGGTGCAAACAGTTTAAAATATCTCGTCCTTCGACATGTATCGTGTTCGGGTTCTATTTGAACTTTTCCGCCCTGTGCATCGTCAAGGGGGCGGGTGGCAAGAAACTTGGAGAAAATTCTCTCTTCAACCGGTCTTCAACAACAGGACGCGCCCACTGGAGGAATGGAAGGAGGCGGCGGGCACACTGTCAGTGGTTCCCTCCTGCAGGATTATGGGCAAAGTTTGAAATGACTTCCACCAGAAGCCGGCAGCATTGTCGTGATTGCTTTCTAACCCATAGAACTTCATCGGTTGACAGTAAAATCTCGCCACTTGCTGCTAGTTAGGACGTAATGCCGGCAAAGAACGACGACGACGACGACGGCGAAAGTGTCAAAACACTCAGCTTCCTCGGTAGCGGGGGAGCAGCGGAGCCGGGAATGTTGGCGAAGGAACACTGTTATTCCCAAGGCATTTGCCAGGATGTTCGTTCGCCAACAATGACGACGGAGCAGAAATTTTAGATTTACCTTTTATTGATGCTTAAATTTAATATCGCGTGTATCGAACTTCTGTGCTAAATTGCCATGCTTTTACTATTAATGCGAATGTATGTGCCTTGGGTGTTGAAGCGTCTTGGTTGAGCGCGAGGGTGGCGCATGTGCTTCTCGAGCACACGATTGTGTCGCTTGTTCATGGAGTTTATCGTCGCTACGAAAGTGAAATGTTGCTGAAATAGCGTCGCGCTCCTTGGGGTGGGTTAGTGGTAAAGAGATGGCGGAATTTCTTTGTACGGTTCATAAGCAGCCTGACTAAGAAAGGGATGATGGCCGGCTACAATGCCAAGCGGGAACACTCGGGACCTTAGCGTACCGTTGCTTTTACGATAGTAAATCAAACATCGACTGTATTGAATGATTTTTTGATCGGCGGAATTTTGCAGTGTTCTGCCATTTGTTTGTCGGAAGAGGTAATAATAATAAAGGAAATTCATTTTTTACCCTTCAACATGAGATACCAGCAATTATTATTATTCTTCCCAAGGACTAAGATTTACGTACGTCAGTGAACTTTAAACAACCAGCCACAAATCATTCGACCATTATCGCATTACGTAGCACTTCGGGGGGTCTACCGTTGGCGCCGTAATCCCGTCGGAAGCTTATCATTGGTGAAAATTGTCGTTCCCCGTTTCAAAAACGGGGCGGCAGTGGCGGTGGTTGCTCGTCGACCGACGACGACGGCGACGACGGAGGGTGAGCACTGACCTACGATAATCGGTAACAGATTACAGACAGTGGAACAACCGGCCTGGCATTTACCCCAAAAAAATAACACATAAACACAAACACACGCACATACATCGCTACAGCATGGCCTGGATGCCCGACGGACCCTCTTCTCTCCGGCGATGATGCAAAGCAGAACCTTGCTGGTTGCTGCCTTCGAGACTGACGAAACCATCAGACGCAGGTTCTTCCTCTTACATCTTCATATCGCCGGAATGACTCCGTAGCCGTGGCACTGCCGGTGGGAGGGGGGAAACGATGTGAAAATACGGCTGGATGAGTGGCATGGGTGGCAAGGGAGGAGCCCGACGGCGTATTTGGAAAATACCGAATCACAAGATAAGATGAATAACGAGAAAACGAAAATTGCGATTTCGAAAGGTGCGGCCGTGCGACCGTACTGTGAATGAATCCGTTTATTTGCACCCTGTCTCAGCCGGCAGAGCCCTTGGCAGGCGATTCGTTGCCGAGTGTCCTCTTTTGGGTTGCTTAAGCTCACCATGTAAGGCATTTGTGTGTGATGATGGTGGAATGGTAAATAAAGGTGATTCGATGGTTATTTCCGCTATATTCGTATTAACAAAATGTCAGTATCTGGAATCATGCTAAAGATTAAGATTCATAATTCTTTTAATGATCTTCGTGCTAATTTTTGTCCTGTTTTTTTTCTTTCTAGGTGAGACTGTCTCCATTTTCATTAAATGATAACCTTCCTGTGCTCCTCAAAATAGTAAAGGTATATATAAACGTAATTACCATTTAAAAACATTCATGTGATTTATCTGTTTTTATCGAAAAAAAATTCTTTTTTCAACTGCTTTTTTGCTTTTACTAGCAGTTAGGTGCTGTTTCACTTCTTCCAGTTTTTTTTCATTTCGTACAGGGAGAGTTTTGAGTGTATTTTGTGTAAAGTATATCCTAGATATTAGTGTTAAATTAGCTCAAATCAAATCGTTCTCCCTTTGCTTTAATTACCAGTCGCAATCGTTGTTGAGAAGCGTAACAGCATATCCTAAGGCATTTAATTCCAAATCTTCTCCAAACGTTGCTTGAAAATATCCACAGTCAATCATTAGGTGTTCCCTGGTTTACCTAGCATGTAAACCCATGCATAGAAATCGAGAGGATCCAAATCAAGCGAAGATGCAGGCAACTTTTTCGAAGAAATAAAATCCGGAAAATTGTCCTCCACCAAGCCTTTGTGTCTTTCACCTGGTGAGACGGTGCAGGATCTTGTTGGAATCATTCTTGTAGTGTTTTTGACATTGGAAAGCAAATGGTTCTTAAAAATGTTATCGAAGTAATACTTGGTGTTGATTTTAACACCAGGTTCAATGAACAGCAATGGAATCTTCAAATTTTTGGAGAAACATCCCCATACCTTCACCCTGGAAACATCCTGGAACCTTTGAACAGTCAGTTTATCCGGAAGAATATCAGAAAGATGTGCAGCATATATCCGGTCATTTGGTTGGTTGTGGTAATCCTGTAGCTGAAACATTTTTTCGTCCGAAAAGCAGAATTTCACACTCACCGTGCCACTTGAGCAGCTGCCGATATATTTTGACTCTTACAAACCTTCTAATTTTCAGTCAAACCGTGCACCCATTGTTTTCAGATATACAATTATTCGAGGGTCATTTTTCAAAATATTCTTCATGCTTGACTGCGAAATTTCCTGTTCTTTGGCCATCTTACGTCCAGGCTGATCTGGTTTCCGTCGAATTTGCTCTGTAACTCGTTTGATGGCTTCCGGTGTCCTTACAGTGGCCAGGATTGGGGAGTATTTTCCAAGGATCGATTCCCTTGTATTGCTTGACGGTACAAAAGACGAAACTTTCGTTTATTTCGAGCGGCATAAGTTTTTTTAAAATATCACACGGTCGAATTTTTTCTTAGAAACGGACTTATCACAAGTTCCCTTTTTGCGTCCATGATTACCACGACTCTTAAATGCATGAAAATTGCGACACAGCGTGGCACGCATGTGTTAACATTTGAATATACTCTAATCGAAACATAGGCAGACGCATCTGTGAATAACCCATTTTTAATTATACACGTCCAAAAAACACTGACAGTTATTACTAGGGTATGTTGCTGCTTCGTCGTAATTGCCTATTTCCGTCCTATCCAACTCAAATAATTAAAAATATCAGCGATTTTTATGACACGCAATACAAAATTAGTTATTCCCTAATATTTTAATTTGTTGACTATCATACGCGATCAATCAAAGGGAGCTGAGATCTATTTAAATGCTTTTTTTTTCATCAAAGAATTCCTAGCAACCAAATTTCCTACGTTTTTTCGTGCGACTAAGAAGAAAATGTCGACTAATGGTTTCAATTTCATTCATTCATAAAATGAAAATAACTCACGCAACGCATTGTCGTTATTCTGCAGCCGGGAAAACTTGCATGACCAGCAGCAATTTTGCAAAATAACATTTGTCATGCCGTCCTACACAACTACATGCGCGCTAGCTTCACAAACATTACTATTATTTTTAGTTCGGACGATGAAAAATTTGAAACGACGATGAACTGGATTTTAAAACGGTATGACGAATTTAAGAAATAAAGTCAATTGCGTAATTTCAATAAAATGCTTTACTAATTGCTTTTTAGTGAATTCAAAGTGCACGGATCGGAAGGTAAGTGTGTTTGGGTCAAATCAGCACAAGAACTTTTGGAGTATTCATTAAATCCACCTAAGAAATGATGAAGATTGGAGTGGCTTTCCTTACTACGACGGGAATTAGAAATAAACCCTACTCACCCTGTATATGATTCTCACCGCATGTTCAAGAGAGATATTTGAGTAATGTGAAACACTGTTGCAACTTTTCAATAGGTTATAACCCTCTGTTGATACTATACATATTTGCTGTATAACGGTATTGCTTTTCAAAACTTAAGTAAAAATTCTACAACACCAAGAATGGAGTTTCTTTTTCAGTACTAGGGTACAAGCCTAGAAGGGTTAATACTAATGTTTATTTGAGTGGCTTAGTAGAATACCTTCTTTTTTATTGTTTCGGGTGTTTTCAGCTTATTAAGCGATTGTTTCTACTTCTTCAGCCGAAGCCTGGTTCTAGTGACAGAACAGGTGGTTTTGATATAACATTTGATCAATTCCACGCGAAATCGTCGTGAAAAAGCTAAAATCTCAAACGAATCTTTCTGATTTGAATGGAACTTTACCAAATACGCCTTTTTTTTAAATGAGTCTTGAATCAAAATGGTACCAGAATCTATATTAGGTGCGTTTATCCTCCTATTAAACACGTTGGTAAGGTTTCGTCCAAATCAGAATGGTTTAAATTTGGTCATTTATCTATTTCACGCGGAATGGTGGGAGTAATATGGTATGTTTCCCTCGTCTAGTGAATGGTATAACGGCTGTTTTGGTGAGGTCAACATTAAGCTCCTCTTGTAAGCACCTTAATATGGTGATGACCTTAATATGGGAAGTTCCTTGCAAGGGACTTGACAGTACTGCGTCAAACTTTCCACTGACGATAAGTATAACGTCGTCGGCGTAAGCAATGGTCTAACGGGTGGCAACTAAAATTTTGGAATTTTTTTCTCAAGCTGCCAAAAAAAGGCAAAGATACATGAAGAAGATTTAATTTACCGAAATTAAAGATAAATTATCCATTGTTGAAAAAAAATTAGTGTACATTTGAAAACGGTCCGTAATCGGCTGTTCGGCGAAGCTTTCGTCCATCTGCGTGATGTTTTTGTAGAAACGACATCAAAATTTTCTTCAAACATTCGGCATCTTAATTGATAGCCAAACCAGAGGGCTTATCGTTGAAGCAACGAGAAAGAGAACGATGTCCTTCTGCGTCCATAATTTTGGCTGGTCTTCCACTACCTTGCTTGCGAATAACTATTGGACATCTTAGGATATGGTAAACAGTCGAAGCCGCAACATATTTGCTTTTAAAATGTTGTACCGTATACTTTTTGCCGAGATTTACGTTGCAGTTCATAGAAGTGTACAACGCGCTCCTGAAATGCTTCTTGTTTCGACGCCATTTTTAGCAAAACTGGGCAAGCATAACAAAACAAAAAATATCAACAAAAAGAGGAGAGAGAGAGCTAGCACGTGCATACTCTCATTTCTCTCTGAGCTCGTTTGTTGTTGAGCATTAGGGCCGCGAAAAAATTCCAAAATTTTAGTTGCCACCCGTTAATAATTAAGCTGTGATAGCTTGTGAAGAAGTGCGTCGGCCACCAGAGACCGGAGGAAGGGAAGGGTAATACTGTGATTTCTCTACTCGAAAGCTTTGCTCGAATCAGCTCATTGTAGTGTGGTCGATTCCCTTTTGACAGAGAGCCGTATTAATTAATACGAAGAACGTGTTATCGAAAGCGCTTATAATATCTAGAAAAGCACAAAGTGCCGTCTGGTGATATTTGTGCGATTTCTCAATTAACGTCCCTAAGTAGTGCAGTGCGGTTTCTATGCAAGATTTATTGTGTTGATATGCATATTGGTTTCTGTGCAACGGAGTTTTTTTAACTCATTGCGGACATAGTTATCCGTGCTTTTCTCCATCAGCTTAAGAAACGTTGAAGTCAGACATATCGGTCTGAAAGCCTGAAAGGCATGGTATTGTTTTTTTACCAGTCTTAGGTATGAATACCACCTTTACTTTCCGCCAATTCTCTGGGATATGTTCCAAAGCTTTTTGTAAGAAATCTACCCGTTTTACTTTTAACCATACGGACCTGGAGATTTCATCGGTTCAATCGAATCAAGTTTAATCGAATCGATCAAGCCTCCGTAAACAATTCGCGTGCAAGCAGAACTGAGTCATTTGGCACGATCTGTAACGATCCATTCCGCTGCTGCCCGCCTATGTCTTGTCTAATGGTCACTGTCGAAACAGGGAAGTGCGTGTTCATTAGAACTTCCAGAGTTTCCCTGGTGGTAACAGTGAGACTTCTTTCCTCTATTTTTAATTACCCTAGACCATTGCGGTGATTCTTGGATACCTCTTTTTGCGCGCAGCGTCTTGCAGAACTTGTATACTTTCACAAAACTTAACCATTGATTTCCTCTTGGCATTGCATAGCTCAGCGTTGTATTTGGTGAAGGAAGCTTCGTAGTCTCTCCAGTTAGACGTGATTTTGGGCCTTATTGAATAGATGCCTAGCCTTTCGGTGCCAAGCGTCTCATTGCACCAGGGCACACCACGGCAAACTGTTCGCGTGTATACTGTTATACGCGTCCGTGATCCTATCTGCATTACAGGTCACTAGCGGTGATATCCAGTTCAACTGGAATCCATATATTATTGTGTCAGGAATTACACGAGGCAATCAAATGTTCTCCAATTTCTTCGGATTTTGAATTGTTCTCTTCTTAGAGCATTAGCCTCGATGGCCGAAATGAGAAGTCTGTAGTTTGACAAACTTGGTTAATCGGAGGCATGCCAATCTTTGCCGCTCTTGATATGCGAGGCAAATGCGCCCGGAACACTTCTAGCATGTTGAAATAGCTAATTTTTGAGTGACGCGCTAGTGACATATGGACGATTTAATGAACACTAGCGCCAGAAGCAAGCTGTTGTTACTGCAAAACTAGTTACACTGAAGTCGGTTTTTTTAACGCAATTATTACGCGAATTTCGGAATTTACGTGGTTTTTTACGCGAATTTCGCAATTTACGCGGTTTTTTACGCGATTTTCGGAACTTACGGGGTTTTTTACGCCATTTTCGGAATTTACGCGGATGTGCTCAAAACGTCTATTTTTCCGCGTAGTGTTGAAATCCACAGTTTTTTTTACGCGAATTTTGGTTTTTTACGCGAATTTTGGAATTTACGCGGTTTTTTTACGCGATTTTCAGAATTAACGCGTTTTTTACGCGATTTTCGGAATTTACGCGTTTTTTTTACGCGAATTTCGGAATTTACGCGGGATGTATCCTTCGCATAAAAAGCGACTTGAGTGTATCTTCAATGAGCCGGTATGTAGGCAACACCGATACGTATACCATCTGACTCTCTTATGATCTGCTGTTGAAGTACAGTAATCCACCGAATAGGCCCTTGAGTGGTGCTGTTTGCTCATCGCAATTTAAATCTTGTTCCTAATAGTCGGCTTTTGCTGTCGCTTATTTTACATGTTGTTGTGCGCAACAATGGCCAGAGGTCATTGCGGCCCATGGACTCGCGGGGCGATCTGATTTGGTCCGTACCACGCCTATGCCTGG
This sequence comes from Sabethes cyaneus, assembly GCF_943734655.1. Lineage (NCBI taxonomy): Eukaryota > Metazoa > Arthropoda > Insecta > Diptera > Culicidae > Sabethes > Sabethes cyaneus. The sequence goes on along the minus strand of NC_071355.1, from coordinate 70,527,776 downwards.
GCACCACTGACTTGGAGTAACGAAACGAGTGAATTTGATCCTTCCAGCGTCGCACGAATTAGCTTAGCTAAATGCCATGTTCTAGCATTGTCTGTCCCAACTCATTTCGTTTGACTGACGTGTACGCCGCCTTAAAGTCAACAAACAGAAAGCGAGTACACGTTGTTATACTCCCAGAACCAGCGACCCTCACGAAACCCAGTTTGGTATGGAATTCGCCGTCGAAGGAGTTCGCTAACGGTCTCAATTATTTCCGATTTGACTGAGTATCGATAGTTCGTTAATTAAAATCTCGTTCAAAGCAACAGCGAAGAATTACTGAAATAAAGTAGCATGTATGTTGATTCCGAAGCAAGGGCTTCAATTGAAAAAATAGCAGTTCCAGACCATACTGGGGAATGGAATATCTATAATTAATCATTGTCTTTCTTACTGGCAATTTAGCATGATCAATCGAACAACTTTCAACTTTTGCTATCTTGATGAACGATTCCTCAAAGCGGTGGAGAAAGCTGTTTGATCCTTTTCACATTAATTCCACTCGAAAGGAAATGACAACGTGCTCATTTAAAAAGGTTTTTTTTTGCAAAATTACATACGTTTATTTTCGAAAAATCGAAACACACCCTGCCCAGTGTCTGATTTTGCTCATTATTTTAAATAATATTATTATATATTATTTTCCAACCGAATAATTAATTTACGCCCCCTTCCAGCTGGCACTCTGCTATATAATTATGTTCGTGTAATTAAAACAACGTGATACTCACAGTCACCGTTTCCTGCTAGTGCTCGTTTGAAAAAAAAAATCGATCTCTGAACACATAAATAAGCACCAACTTTTTCCCGGATTGCAATGCCGATGCTATCAAATTGGCGCCCGGGACAAAATATTGCATTATCTCTTCGATGAATCTATGAAATAGGAAACCATCAACAGTAGCAGCAGCAGCAGCAGCACATAAGCCACAAAACCTCTCCCCGACCAGTTTCCAATCACCTTCCAGCGGAGAGCACATAATAATAGCAGCATTTCGTGGGTGAGGAGAGCCTGCACCTTTTTTTCCTATTTCGTTAGTGTGTTACGTAACGAGTTGATGACGGACAGACAGACCGACAGGGATAATACATTTTGACTAATCCATCTTTATCACAATTATTGCTAGGTACTCCGGTTGCCGGTTAAGTCCGTGCTAATCTTTCTCTTCGCTTTATGCGCATTGTTGCTGCCTGTAATATTCATTATTTCCTGAAAGCTTTCGATTCGCTGCCACTGGAAGGATCCCGCTACGAGCGCCGCGGATGTTTGTGATCAGATCAATCCAATTTATAACTGCACACACACACACACATGGGCACACAGAGAGAAGATTTCACGGTGCATAATCATAATCATCATCATCAACAACAACAACAACAGCCTCGACGCCACACATTATGTATAAATGCACCACTGTTCTACAGCAGAGGTCATTATGCTAACCGGGAAAAAACCGGGACGCTTTTTGCCTAGGTTCCAAGCAGATTGGCTAGTTTATACTGTTCCACTGTATTTGTGTGTTTATGTGTTTTTTTCCTTCACTTTTTTTGGAAGCGAAACAAGTTTTTCAAATATGAGGCCAATTTTTATAAACGAATTTGATAAGTGAGATTTTCCAGCTTTATTTTGTTTTCGTTGGTTGTTAATTGAGTGCTTTTTGCTGTCAGGCTGCGGGTGCATAGTGGGAGAGCAGTGTCGAATCGGTTAGCCGTAACAAAATAATGCGGCATCAGTCCCGTTCAGTATATTTTCAATGATACTTGATGATGGCGGGATCATTTTTGCTGAATTATGATAATATGATCGAAAATATCCTACGGTAATGGATGGCAATTTGTTGGATTCGATGTTTAACAATCCAGCGAGAGCAAATTTTGCGATTGTATAGAAATGGTTTCATTCTGCTGCCTGGCAGGATTGTGTAGCATTTTAATCGATTCAATTATGGCATGTTCCATCCGTTTGAGGGCAGTCCTCCTTTCGTCTAGTTTTTGGCAGGTCAATTACGGGCTGCAAACTTCAAAGCCATTCACAAAGCCTTGTGAATGTGATATAAAAATATCGCATGCAATTGGAGCGTTTTCGGTCAGGAACAACTACCTACCTAGAATAATGCTTGCAATCAACGTTCAAATTGTTCAGCTACTGGACTGATGAAAATGGATACAAAAACAGAAAAAAAAACTTCATTATTACTAGCAATGTAATGACGGTTATTATTAGTCCCAGTAATCACGCGGCAACATAACTATTGTAAGCCGCGTTTTAGAGTTATGTTGACCCCGGTAATAACAGATACGTGGCTGGGAAGCCTTTGAGTTCTTGGTCACTGTTCGTTCCTTTTTATCTCTCCAGGCAAAAGCCATAATTTCGATCCAATAAAACCTACTTATTCGGAGCTTCTCCAGCGAAATCAGATACATCAATCGATTCAATTTAAAACAAGCCGAACAAATGCCTGTCCGCTTGTTCTACTAAACAAACTCATTCGGCTTGCTTAATAATGGATTGCTTGCATTTACAGGCTAGTTTATCACTATAAATTGTTTTCAAGAATGGATGTTTAATTTAACATTTGTATATTATATAAAAAATGTACGTTTAATGCATCCATGCGGGCAATATTAATAGTTATAAAATGAAATTGGACGCATTATATCAATATTTAAACCGGCAAACCGAAATTACACGGCGAGATTTATTAACTTATTTTTATTATCGTAAAATGAAAAATATCATTTCTAGGTTCGAAACACCAGACTATCATTAAATATCAACCGTATATTGTCAACTTTATTGCATTCATTGATGAGTTCCGAATTTGTTTCCGATGCATTTCGAAAATACAACCGAACAAGAATGGTTTGTGCAGTTAACCTCTCGGGCCGCGCCGCGTCGCACACACACACACGGTACACACGCACATTAATATCATCATTTTACCAGAACAAAGAAATATCCGACCGACAATAATGTAATTTTTACATTGCATTTTACTGCCACGGCCGCCGCCGCCGTTATTACCCGATAACAATGAAAGTTGTTGAAATCTGCTGTGAAACTCGAATTACGGTTTTTCCGAGCTTTTATTAATGCACAGCGCGGCGGTTCTGGCAAGCAGCACCAATGCATGGCTTCGATTCAATTTGATGACAACAACTTTTCGGCGTCGTCATCGCCATTCTGAGTGCCGCCGTGCGAAACATTTCGATGTTTCGGTTTTGTGGGCCACGTGTGACTTGACTTTTCCTCCAGAACACGATGCGTGTCGTTTGTTTTTCAAGGATTTGACTCCAATAGAGTTAGGAGAAATCGTTTAAAAGTCCTTTTTGAATATCTTTGTTTCAAAACCAAAACTAAAAGACCAAAAGAATTATTTTTGAGTGTCTTAGTAAAATCTGAAGTATGTGTAAGCAAGATTTTTTTGCCATTTAATTCTACTACTGTGTAGTAGAATCAGACAGATGTCCATCAGGTTAGGTTTTGTGCGCTAGTAACTCAGCTATTTTCAATAATTTGCACTAATCGATCGGAAAATCTTCTACGCATCGACTGCAATATAAAAAACTAGTGATTTTCAGGTACGTGCTACTGAGAAGTTGTCAAATGTTATTCCGTTTTTTTATTGGTTTTGTTAAGGAAACGATGCAGCTTATTAACACAGAAATCAGTTTTATCCCTGTCAGTGCAGCTGCAGACACCCGCACGTTATGTTTGTTCCTTTACGGCGAGTTAGTATACTAACACTAGAACAGTAGTTAGTATGCTAGTCTTCACAATTCAGCATCATCGGTAAAAATTGAAGAAAGTTGTCTGCCTTTACTTTACTTTACTGAAGCGATGTTCATTCTGCCCATTTGGCCTACATATATGAAGAAAATGAATGCTTTTTTATCAAATCAGGCAATAGTTTTTGTGATAAATTTAAGATTCAACTCAAATTATTCAAACACGTCTTTCGACTTTCGTTCTTTATCTTTCATTCTTTGAAGGTGCGTTTTTGTTTTTCATCCTTCGATTTTTTCGAGTTTAGTCATTATTTTTCGTATGTTTGGTTATGCGTACTCTGTCACCTTTTACTACTGTTTTTTAAACGTCTGTTAGTTGACTTTCGTTTTTTTAAACATCAGTCCTTTCATCTTTGCCTCCCAGTTGGCCTCGAGGTAAGACGCTGGTCTAATAAGCCAGTCGTCGTATATTCGAATCTCGGCTGGGAGAGCCTGTTACAGTCAATAGGATCGTAGCTCTGACCTCGCACTGTCCTGTATTCTAACAGCTGGTTGCGAAGTCTGCCGTATAAAAACAGAAGGTCAAATTTCGATAACGGAATTAGCACCCAGGCTTTGCTTTTTTCCTTTCATCTTTTGTCTCTTTTTAGCGATTTTTTGTTATTTTTCGTCATATTTTTTGTATTGTTTTCATACCTTTTTACGCTAGTCATTTTTTGAACCCTTTTTTGGCATTGCTTGTCGCTGTTCTGCTGTCTTTTTATCGTCCCTTCCTCACCTTTACTGTAGCGTCGCTTTTTTTGATTGTTTTGTGTTTATTGTTGGTTCTTTGACGTTTTTCCGTCGTCTTACCATTTTTTGGCTGCCTCTTCGTCCTCTTTTTATCGGCTGATCATTGTGTTTTGTCGTCTTTACAACGTCTTTTTGTCCTTTTTTTGTCGTAATTTTGTAGCCTCTTCATAATCTTTTTACCATCTTTTCATCGTACTTTCATCGTCTGTTCGTCGTTTTTGATGCTGTTTTTGCCATTTTTCTGTCGCTTTTTTCAACGGCTGTTTGCGGTATTTTTGTTACTGTTTTGGCGTTTTATGTTCGTCTTTTTGTCACTTTTTTTTCCTTTGTCGTTTTTTTGTCATCTTTCCGTTGCTTTTTGCTGTTTTTTCGTCTTTTTGGCATATTTTCGTCGTTTTTTGCATGTTTTGACGCTTTTTTAAACTTTTTAAATGTCTTTTTGCCGTTTTGTCGTCTTTGTTGTGTTTCTGTTTGTATTTTGGGTCCTTTTTATTATCTTTTCATCAACTTTCCAATGTATTTTCGCCATCATTTCATCACCTTTACGTCATATTTTAATTACCTTTTTGCCATCTGTTCGTTGTCTTTTCTTTGTATTTTCAACATTTTTTCATCGCTTTTTATTGCGTGTTCTGAAAGCCAAGTTAACTGTTTTTTATGTAAGGGGAAATCCTCCAGCGCCGGACTACTCTCAATACCTTCTGACTTTCATAATTCAAATGGTGCACATTAGTAGATAATATGATAAAATCAATAAAAAGGACAAAAAATTACCATGTGTACTGCCACAAACTAAACCCAATATATTTTTAGCCGCAGATCGAAACTTGCCCAGTATTTAGTCTAACATTTTTCGCACCAAACGCTCCTCTGCGTTAATCAAAATAGAGTTTACGTTTCACCGTGAAAAAGTCAGTATCAGTAAAACGAGAGATTTGTTAGCTTTCATCTACCGCCGATCGAACTGTTATGTTTCGGCTTATCTTCGGATCAGCATTACAGTATTATTCGGTCGCATAAAATTTCGTTTTTCATGTATAAAATATCTTTCATTCAATATTTTCCAAGCTCCATAGTTCATTTTTCCAAAAAGCTATTCAATCCGTTAAAAAATATAAATTGTACTCAGTGATTCCCGTCACCCAGTACCGGACAGCAAAACGCTTTTCTTGGTTCAGCCAAGTTTTTTAATGAAATCCAGATTTTGCAAAAAAAGGAATTGAGAAAATAGAAAACATCACTTATACCGAGCCGGTCATCATAAATATGTAAAAAAAAACAAGGAAACCAGTTGATGATCAATTTTTCGAAGAAAACAGAGGAGCTTCGATGTAGTGCGTAAAAAACCATTGACTTTTATGCAAAGCAATTTTCCAAACATCTTTAGTCACCAAGTATACAAGCAATAAGAGATTTTAAACATTTTGACATGTATTTTTAACAATTATAAGCCCTGAATAGGTTTATTTTATGATTTCTATTAAGCGTCCGGTACTGGGAGACACAATTTTTAAGTAGTGATTTTTATCGATTTCTCATTTGGCTTTTAAAATCGTTCATTTGTGATGCAAGTACGTGTAACCTATAAAAATTGTTCTCTAAATTACTCTGCCAGCGAAAAATAACTGCAGTTATGCTAAGTGTTGATTTTATATATGTCAAAATCCGTAGGTGGCCGGTACTGGGGGACTTCCTCCTATTGCATTTCCCTGCATGCAATGCAAACTTTGTTATGTACTGTATAAATGCTTTCCCGATATGCCAAGGTATTTTTACATTGCGTAGAAAATCACTGATTCAAGAAAAAGTTATTTTGCTCTTAATTTTACATTAAAAATGAGCGAATGCTTGCTTTAAAACGCTGTATCTCGGGATCGGTAAAGAATACCTCAGGGCGATGAGTGATTCTTATGTAAAATAATCTGCGAAACACGATGAAGTTTTGAGATAGAACTGTCTTCATTGAAAGAAAAATGTAAATTTAGTTTTCAAATTGAATTCAAAAGTATTTGGCAGCACTGGTGCTCAAAAATAATATCTTTTTCGGATTCCTTGGGTAATTTTCTTTGAAAATGTGAAAATAGTGTCTTTCTAAATCTAATATTTCCGGAGATATAAGCAAAAGAAAATAAGAGGTTTTGACAAAAACGGCTATTTTCCCTTAAAATGGAGATGTTCCCATTAATCGAGGGAAATTCCGATCGGCACCAAATTTTGGATTTTTACTTTCTGGCCGAAAACGAACAATCTGGCAAAATTTGGTTCAAATCCGTGAAGGTCGTTTACACGTTTGAACTTTTTCTCGGTCACTTGACGTGGAATGACCCAGAATCTATTCTTTTGACATATAGGTATTTTATTAGTGTCTGTTTTGAATCTACGAGTTTGGAGTTCGAAACAGAGATGGTTCGATATCTTTTTGTCTCAGTTTTGATTCATTTAACAGTACCGTCTCAGCCGAGCAAACTCAAAAGTCGACATGTTCAAAGTTCTTCAAGCCCATGTTGCAGAGTATTTAAAGTTTGTTATATTTTGAGTTGAAATCCATTGTTAGATGTCAAGGCCATGAGTTTTGTCCTCCGTGTTAGGGAAATGGAAAAATCGTGAAGAAGATGGCTCTATGAAGATTTCAAATGAGATGCTACTATAAGCCGCATGACAATTGGTTCACAGTAGACAGACACCAAGTACAGTGATGTCGCCCGGGCTTGGGAAGCTAAGAAATCCTGATGAAAACCAAACTTTCAAAACCGAGAAAAAGTTTATTTATTCTTTATGAATCACACATTTGCTACCGATGCAGTAACAGCGGTTCAACTTATATCTGGGCTAGTAAAATACCATGCTTTCTTAGCAAATGTACTAAAAATAACATAGACAAGGTATAGCAGAGAAGAATTGTTGAATAGTATGCACCTAAATCAAAAGTTTCATTATTGCAATCGATGCGTAGAAGACTTTCATTTTTGATTGGTGCAAAAATGTTGAGAATCGATCAGAAAATCGCTGAGTTATTAGCGCTGAGAACCCAACCAAAAATGAGCTCGTAATCCCACTTATTTAGAAGCCGCTGGTTTGGAGTGCCCATTTGCCTCCCATTTGGCCTCGAGGTAAGACGCTGGTCTAATAAGCCAGTCGTCGTATGTTCGAATCTCGGCTGGGATAGTCTGTTAGAGTCAATAGTATCGTAGCACTGACCCCGCACTGTCCTGTATTCTAGCAGCTGGTTGCGAAGTCTGTCGTATAAAAAACAGAAGGTCAAATTTCGATAACGGAATTAGCACCCAGGCTTTGCTTTGCTTTGGTTTGGAGTCTTAAAAAAATGGAGTAAAAAATGCAAGGAATTGTTTGGTGAGAGTTCCATTTTGTGCAGACTGTAGTTTAATGGTGATCTACCATAAAATCTAACATGAATTTTGTGCGATTTCCTTAAATTTCGGTAAAAACGGAAATCTCGCACAGCCTTGGTGCAAACTTCGGAAAGAGGTTTGCTTTGCCCTATTATCCCCAATGAAACGTGATAAAAATTAGTTAAACAATGAAGAAACTTTTTTGTCGCCCGTGAAATGAATTCAGATAGCTTGAAAATGTTGTCGAATATTCAGCTACCTAATGCAAGTATGTGAACACAAATCCAGAAGTGTTCGTTTTGTTACACAATGATTTTACCCGTCGCTTCCGAGAAGGAACGTTGTTTTCAACGAGGCTTCGAGGGGAGCATCACCAGCAAGTGACGTCAGCAATTGACCTTAAAATTTTGTGGGTCGTGGGAGCTGAATAGCACAAGGCAAATTGCGGCATAGCCCCACGTCACCCTGGAGGTATGTAGCGTGCTGAACTGTGCAAAAATGCATCCTTTCTACACTACAGGTTGAAGATCTGCTGCATGCGAATGAAGCTAAACGGCTTGGCTTCAGTTTTGCAGGATTATGCAAGCAAAAGTGAAGGCGAACCCTAAATTTATGTAAAACAGTTGTTGCTGTTGTTGTTTTTCTTACGTGTCAGACTGTGTCCGTCGCACGCGGTAATTAAGTGTGCCATGCGTGATGTATGAATTTGTGCAGTTTTCAGATACTAATTCAACACCCAACAGGATACGTTTAAAATTAAATTGCAACAAACCTAAAAGAAATGGGCGTTTCACGTCGAAGAATCAATAGTAGAACGGTACAATAGTAATAAAAACGCCTCGAAAAGCCCTTAGAAGCAAAAATCTAAATATGTAGTTACTAAATATCATGAAGTAGGAATTTTCTTAGCTCTCGAATGAAGGCAACGGGATTGAGCGAGCTAGCATATTTGTTGTACCGGAGCTACTTTAAGGCAAACAGAACCGAAAAGTAAAAAATGTTTAAAAACTCAGTAACGATTGAGATTTGGTCATAAGCGTAGAAGGATTTTTGGCGTAGGACTACGTCTTTAGAGAAAAAAGCAAACCCTTGGGCTTAAACGTCTTTCTAAGACTTGACTCTTCTTTATCGACAGACGTTACAGCTGGCTGATAGAGTACAGGACAGCTACGGGGCTAGTGCAACAATGCTACTGACTCTATCTAGCAGCACCGCCCTGACGAGATTCGAACATACGACGACTGGCTTGTTAGACCAGCATCGTACCTCGAAAGTCGGTGATTCTTTAGAGAAAATGTGCATTTTAACGTTCCGATGTATTCGTTCGGAAATCTACCTTGTCGTCCACTGAATCGCCACTGAGTCGTCCACTGAATCCAATTCATGTGAGTTATTTGCTGTGTTCTTTTCGTCTGTTTTCGTTTGTGATCCTGGACCAAGTGGAGCTTCCAGCCAACTGCGTCGACTTTAACGGGTTCGATATGATCACTGACCGGTGCTGCTCCAAAAAACAGAAAAAACATCGTATTGTGCTGGACCTGATGGAATCCCTACGGTTGTTGTATCCTTAACAAGTATTTCGTGCAATTTTCGGACATTTGGAAGCATTCGTTAATGTTCCCGGTATTCAAGAGTGGAGATCGCCGAAATTTCAGAAACTGCCGTAGTATTACTAGTTTGATCGCCGCCTCCAAGTTATTTGATTTGTAGTACTAAATATTACATTTCTTTTAACCAACATGGATTCGCGGCTGGTCGCATGTTGACGACGAATTACTTGACTTTACTAATTTCATTACTGTAATTGGAGCACAAGGTGCAAGTAGACATAATATATACTGAATCGAAAGCTGCCTTCGATCGCATCAATCACCGCTTATTTACTGCTTAATAAAATATCAAGACTGTCGTATTTGTGTGACAGATTCTAACAAGTGACACTTAGCTCGAAGGTTTCGTCCCCGTTCATCAATCTGGTGTGCCGCAAAGCAGTAACTTAAGACCACTTTTGACCATTTTATTCCTTAACGACACCACCTCTGCGCTTGAAAGAGACTGCCGACTTATGTTTATGCTGACGATTTTGAAATCTACTTGACGATTCGTTGCATCGAGGATTGTCTTGGATACGTTTGTAAATTGGTTCAAAGTGAATAGCTTGACTATCGACTTCTCTAAATGCATGGTTAGGACGTTCCACCGAATCAAATCGCCTATATTTTTTTCTGTCGGCGAAATGACGACCAGACACTGAAGAGGGTTAAGCATGTGAATGATCCTGTTGTGGTTTTCGATCCGAAAATGACTTTCGATGGACTCGCCAGTTGGGATTTATTGCAAAAATTGGGCGAGATTTTAAAGACTGCCTGCATTGCCTTAAAGTCCTGTATTGCGACTTAGTTCGTCCCCTTCTCGAACATGCGTGCCTCATTTGGACTCCACATCAACTCTATTGGAAATTCCGAATTGACCGAGTGCGGAGGAGATTCATAGGATTGGCCCTGCGTAGTTTGCCTTTTCGCGACCCAGAAAATTTACCTCCATATTCCGATCGCTCTCGCTTGCTTGGTCTAAATCTAGACTGTGTAAGTCAGATGAAGTGTAAAATAAAGAAAAATATTAATATACAGTCAGGCTGCTAGAATATCCTGTCAGATGATGGATAGTAATGGCTTCATCTCAGAATAACTTAATTACCTCTGCTTAAAAAGTTGCATAATGTTTTAGACCAGGCTATATTTCCACCTATAAATTGGTTGAATCAACCTAAACTAGGTTGAAAGTAAACAGAGTCTTTCTAAAGCATACAAATTCAGTTCCAAATCCCCGATTAGAAATGTTTTCATACACACATCGAGTGTGTGTGAGTACAATAACATTCAACTCAGGTTGAAGTCCATTCTCACAGACAGCAGTCGGGCCGGTCTATAATGCTGAGCTCTCGAACGATAGTTGATAAAGTTCATCGACCCTATCCGGGCAGAGGCGGCAGGCCCGGTTATCGTCACCGGGGTGTAGTGACGAATGGATCGTGCCCTCAATCTGTATCCATTTCAATGACCGTACTCTATATTTCCCACGCTTGTCAGCGTACGCGGCTAAACAATAACAACAACAGCACCAGCAATTCAGAAAAGGAAACGCCGACCAAGAGAAATGCAAAGGCAAATACCAGTAACGAAAATAAAACACCAACAGTCGTAATTCCGACGGGAAACACTTGCTTCAAGTACGCGACCTTGAACAATCTAGCGATAAATTTTTATAGGCCACCAACCACACCGTCCACGTCGCCGCTGCCGCCGCCACCACCTTTGTCCGCCCGCCACGCCGCCGTTCCCGTGCATTGCCAACATTGGATCTACTTTTCGTTTTTTTTTTTCATAGCAGCACCCCTTCTTCGACCACCTCCAGTCCGAACCCCCCTCGGTCCTAACGTGAATGATGATGACTGAACCTGCTGACTGTTTGATTCGCGGCTTCGACTGTGCAATGGTGCAGCACACAGGCCGGCCGTCGTTACACAGTCAAAAGAAGAGCGCTTCAACCGGGACCATCACCGGCGTAACTGCCGCCGCATCTCCTCGGGAAATACCCTACGCCCAGCTCTGAGAGGGGAAGAGGGAAAAGACGCGACTGGTGGAGCGTTGGTGACGCTGACGCGGACTTTTCTACAGTTCAGCAGTTTTGTTTATTTTTTTCTGCCTCGCTTCATTTCATAAACATATTCGCGGGCAACTGCGCCACTGCTCCTCCTCCGCCGGCCCCATTCGTTCGTCTGGACGCGAAGCCTTTCACTACACCAGTCGCCCCTCCTCGGTGGATTGAATTCCTGATCGCCTTATGCCTTAGCAAATGGAATTCAACTACTTTTTAAATGCGGAACAGTGCCAGGGGGACAGAGGAGCGAACGAAAGGAAGCGTACACTTAGAGAGTGACATAATAGTTGTGCAGGTTGTTGTAGAGAATCGTTCAGCATTTCGCAAGGATTCTATTTGTAGCGTTTCACATTCGATGTGTAGAACTATTTATAGCATATCAAACGGGTTTCAACAGCTAAAGCAACGTCGCGGTGAGACGCGGAATTAAGTGTGCAGCAAAAGATGAAACGGCGAGGTGATGAAACATTAGATGTAGAAGTTGGACATTATGAAAAAGATATTGAAAAGTTGGCGATGCGATGATTTTATGTTTTGTAATGCTTCATCTGGTGTGAGAAAAATCGAGCAATGTTTAAAAACTGTTTAATGTGTTTCTTTTATTAGTGGGGGTTTCCCGCGCTGCTCAGAATAATGGTGCTGGATTGATCAGTGATGCACTGGCTAACGCAAAAACCTCGGCACAATATTTAATACAGGTAGTCAACGTTACAGAACGTGGATCATGATTGAGCAGAGACTAAATATTAGTTAGAAGTCACCAGTAACCGGATATATTTACTTCTACCCGTTCTGTGAGAAGAAATCATGTGCACTAATAAGCAGCATCATACACGGAAAACTTGCATTGCTCTTCAAGTCACTTAAGGCCATCGAAGTCAATCAAAGCCAACCTCACACTATAATCGAAACTTGTTTCATAATGGATGAGAAGAATACCCATTACTTGATGAAGGAATCGTAAGATGAATCGTTCCGTGACATTGTCGAACGATTCCCATTCACGAAGTCAACAAAGCAAGCTTTAACGATTCTTCTACAACTATTTTTCACAGACAATGCCGACGAGCACTTCCTGAGCAGGTTTTCCAGTTTCTGTTTATTTGTCTGGGCTGTCAGAATGACCCATTCTGTTACAGATGCAGCTAAAACCGATGTATGATGGCATTGTTCTCTGTCATGTTCGCGTATCACTTAGTTTTGTGATGATAAAACTGGGCATCTACCGGATATAGCGGATGCAAGTGCTAGTCAAGAACATCTTTCTGACGAAACGAAACGCTTGGGTATAATGAATGACAAGACCTACTTGTCGTTGGGGAGCTACTTCACGTCCTCGCAAGAAGTTAAACGAAAGCGATCCATTCTTGGGCTGACGATCAGTGAGAAGGAAATGTCCAAGTCGTTGTTCTTTCCTTAGGGACTTGTGGTAAACTGGGAGATATACGGTACGAAGCGCCTGCCGGAATAGTTGTCACTTTTATCACCAAGTATCATGCGAATGAGAATGTGGTCTTCTGGCCGAAAGACCTGGCTTCGGCCCTTGTACCGAAGACCGCCAATACTTCCAACATCCCTAACTATGACCAATAGATTTTTGGGCGAACCCTTAAACGGAGGAACTATTCCAATAATTTCATGGTCAAAACGGAGATGCAGCTGATCGCCAAGGCCACGAAGAAGCTGAATAATATACTTTGCTTACCTACTTACTTTGTTGGCCTAACGCCTTATGACAAGGCCTAGGCGTAGCATTATTCCTCCTTCTAATTCGGTCCATGGCAGCTCGCCAGATCTCGCTAAACCTGGTCTTGCCACTTCGCTTGCTGTGCGCCTCTTCGTCTTATTCCTACCGGACCCGACACAAAAACCATTTTTGCAGGCTTGTTGTCCGGCATTCTAGCAACATGTTCTGCTCAACGTATCCGTCCAACTTTAACCACTTTCTGAATACTTGATTCGCCGTAGATACGCGAGGGCTCGTGTTTCATTCTTCGCCTCCATACACCGTTCTCTTGCACGCCGCCAAAGATGGTTCTTAGCGCCCGCCGTTCGAAAACTCCGAGTGCTCGTAGGTGCTCTTCTCTAGCAGTGCCCACTTTTCGTGCCCATAGAGGTGTTTGTGGAGTCCGTAGTAGGCCCGACTTCCGTTGATAATACGCCTCTTAACCTCACGGCTGGTGTTGTTGTGCTCTATTTCCAATGAGCCAAGATATGCGAACTCGTCGACTCTGCCTCAACCTCTCCCTTGTTGATTACCACGGTACTGCCCACGCGAGCCCTCCCTTCGTTTTAGACGTTCATATTTATCTTCAACCCAATCCTCTCTGCTTTACATTTTAGTCTGGTGTACTAATCTTACACAGTCTCAAATATTCTGTCGATAGCATATACGTCGTCAGAAAAGCAGATAAATTGACTGGATTTATTGAAGATCGTGCCCCGCATTTCGTTCGCCGCTCGTCTTATAACACCTCCAAACGCAATGTTCAATAGTAGGCAGGAAAGACCATTTCCGTGTAGAATCCATCCGAGATTTTCACACAGCACTGGTTCCCATCCATCGTAGACATGATTAGTCTAGTAAGCTTACCCGGAAAGCCGCTTTCATCCAAAATTTACCACAGCTTTTGTCGGTATGCACTATCATATGCGGCTTTGAAATCAATAAACAGGTGACGGGTGGGGACTCGGAATTCGCGGCACTTCTGAAAGATCTCTCGCAGGATCAAGATTTGGTCCGTTATAGACCGACCCTCCATGAAGCCGGTCTGATAACTTCCCACAAATCTATTGGCTATTGGCGATAGAAGATGGAAGATTACTTGGGACAGCACTTTGTAGGCGGCATTCAGGATAGTGATCGCTCGGTAGTTCTCACCATCCAGCCAATCGCCTTTCTTGTAGATACGGCAAATAACCTCGTCTTTCTACTGCTCCGTTAGTCGTTCCGTAGCCCAAACCCTAACCATCACCGGCTAACTTGTCCGGGTCCATTTTAATAAGTTCCGCTACAATGCCATACCGAACATACCGACACCCAATTTTTAATTGGCCTTGGCTAGCGTTCTGGTTAACTACCGTGAGGTGATGCTCATCACAATTAAAAACATTCCATCAAGAAGACTGGCATCTCTTCCTCAAGCTTACAAAAAACAAGCGACATTAGCAGCAGCGCAACTCGCTCGACTAAAGTAGAAGCTCTATGTTTTAAATCCACAACCTTTTACGATTCCAAATACGAAATGACATTTCAAGACATAAGCACAACATAAGAGCAGCCAGACATAACAGAACATCAGAGTTACGTCGTCGAAGAACTGCACAAATAATATCGGTCTCACGTTTCTCCCTTGCGAAACTCGATAATGATTTATAAACTAGCTAAGTGCCCGATCTTGTTCGTGGCCAACCTCCTTCTGTCTCCGCTGTCTAGCCATGCCTTCATTGAAAGAGAAACAAGGTCATGTTTCCTTATTTAGGCTTCTTCCTTGCCAATGGCCTCTTTTATACCACCCGCTTTATTCTTCTTCAGGTCATTTGTACATCTGCTATCGTCCGGGAATTCACGTAACATAAGAAAAACAAAGCTATTATGCCTTGCAGCAATTTTACGAGTCCTACGCAAATTCATTTTTTAATAATAATTCATATTCTGTACTTATTAAATACATTGAAAATATGCTTCTTACGTGAGGAGGAGTGCAGGAGGTGAGGCAATTACGAAAAACTGATGGTTCAAATTGCTAAACGCAGAAAATAACTACGCTAATAATTTCGCGTGGGACTCTAACTACGTGGAAACTCCGCAGTACTTTGCATAAATTATAAAAATCCACTCCACAACAGCAGCTGGAACCTGGATGACGAATAGAAGTAGAAGATGTAAGCAAAATACAGTGGACTCTCGAAAAAGTTAATCAATCGGTTGGGGAATGAGTCGATTAACTTTTCCGAAATATTAACTTTTCTGGGTAGTCTTGAAAGTCATTGAAAATGATTAATACAAAAGCGAAAAATACATTCTCGGAATCACATTTTTATGTATCTGGAAGTTGTAATGGAAAGAAATAGGTAGCAAGATCTTTATGAAATAATAGTTAGTTCCTTTCAGTAAGTTCACGGTTATACTAGTCACCTTTGGTTTTATCGTAGTCTACTGCTACGTTTCGTAATATTCGTGCATATTTTTTGTTCCCTGCTATTCCTTCTTTTGCATTTAAAATACAATCTGAGTTTGCGCTTTTCCATTATGTTTTGAAAAATCCTGAAGTAATTATGTGCCCTTATTGAACTATTGTTACAACTGTCCGAAACAAGTGTTTAATTTAATCCCAGTTATGACGCAACTATATATGAAGCTGTAGAAAGGCGACAATAAACCGAAAAATGAGAAATAAGGATAGAAGGTAAACACACGTGTGTGAATGAACGCTTGGGCAACCAGTAAATTCAAACGCTCAGAAATGTTAAGACAATAAATAACTTTTTAGAGTGTTGCATGGGAACTAATATGCGCTTAACTTTTCTGAACAATTAACTTTTCAGAGAGTCAACTGAACTGCAAAAAATGAAGTGCGGAGTATAGAAAGCAGCTGCAATTATTTTCTTTTCCAATACTGTTGCTTCAAAAGGAATCAACCATTTTTTTACATCGTTACAAAGTTGTACGACCAACCACAAAGGTATATTTCTGGAAGCTCCAGATTGTTCCAAAAATAACAAAGTAACAGGCATTTATGTGAAGAGAAAAAAATGCTGTCTAAGTTGGCCCGTATTGTATTGATTGGGTCAGCGATGAAAATCTTAGATACGGTTTTTTTTCTAATTCCCGTCGTAATAAGTAAAGCCATTCTAATTTTCATCATTTGTTGGATGGATTTAATGAATACTCCAAAAGTTCTTGTGCTGATTTGACTAAAACATACTTACCTTGGTACCTTCCGATCCGTGAACTTTGAAATCACTGAAAAGCATATTATTGAAATTACGCAACTGACTTTATTTCTAAAATTCGTCGTACCGTTTTAAAATCCGTCCATCAACATTTTTCATCGTCCAAACTAAAAATCACAACAATGTTTACGAAGCTAACGCGCATGTATTTGTGTAGGACGGCATGACAAATGTTATTCTACAAAATTTCTGCAAGTCAGGCAAGTTTTCCTGCCTATAGAAAAACGACAATGCCTTGCGTGAGTTATTTTCATTTATGAATGACGGAAATTAGAACGATTAGTCGACATTGTCTTCTTCGTCGCACGAAAAACGTAGGGAATTTGGCTGGTAAGACTTCTTTAATGATAAAAAGCATTTAAATAGATCTCAGCTCACTTTGATTGATCGCGTATGATAGACAACTAACTAAAATATTAGGGAATAACTAGTTTTGCATTATGTGTCATAAAAATGCTGATATTTTTGGATGTTGGATAGGACGGGAATAGGTAATTATGACGTTGTATCAACATACCCTATATGGTCTAAATACCAATATGTGACATCCAATAAACTTTTTTGTACCTGGCGACTTACACCCAATTCATAATAACATAATAACCTCTTCCGAGGTAGAAAGAAAAGCCTTGGGCTTAAACGTTCTGTCTTAGGCTTGACCCTTCTTTATCGACATATTTCACAGCCGGTTACAGGGACAGTTGCAGTACTAGTGGGGGCTTGTTAGACCAGCATCATACCTCGAAACTAATATAGATTTTGTTAGATATTGAAAAGGGTGAAAAAGCGGCCTCTTTTGAGGTGTCCGGCTCAATTTTTACTCAAAGTTCAGCAGAATCGGACCACTAGCTTCTGAGAAACACGTTCCGTCAGCTGAAAAAACACGGTTTCCAGAAAAATGCGTTTAAAGTTTCGTATAGCGATGCATTTCCCTTATGGTGACCCTACCGGCTTTGCCGTAACTAGATCAGATATCGAAAAATCTTTTTTTCATGACATTTCTGAAGGTACAAGCCTCTCGAAAATGCAAAATAAACAGTAAATTCGATTTTTTCGACACTGCAGAGTAAGGTTCCCTCTTCCCTGTTTTTTTTTGTGGCAGTTATCCTAAAATTTATCCAGTTATATATACAACTTTCTTATTCTATACAAGGTACATTTCAATCAAAAATTCTATTAACACCTCCGTTTTAATACTAATATATTGAATATTAATATGTCCACTATTGATCCACATGCCCTATGCTTTGCTGTTTTCTGTTTTACTTGACTCTGACTCTGTTGGGGTCCAACGTAAACTTTTTCGTAAAACGGAGGAGCGTTCGGTGAGAAAAATGGTAGACTGGATGAAACTGGGAAATTTCGATAGAAGGCCAAAAATATATTAGGTCGTTCAATGGTAAGTTGATGCCCCATCCACACTCCCTCGATTGGTACCCGAGTCTTTTGGTAATTAAACTACATATTTTGCACCCTTTTATTAGGCAGTCTCACATCTTGTCCCTCCAGTCTAACCATTACATACACACACACATACACAATAGTTGAATTGCCAAAACACTCGGGTACCAACCGAGAGAGTGCGGGTTGGAGTCCCACTTACCATTGAACGACCCAATATATTTTTGGCCCCATAATGAAATTTCCCAGTTTCATCCAGTTACCATTTTTCTCACCAAACGCTTCTCTATTTCTTGCCTTGACCTTCGACAACAACAAGTGACATATTTTGCAACAAAAAGTGACAACTGAAGTTTTCGGAGCGTCTTAGTAGAATACGAAACCTGAAATTAAATGAAAAATTAAACTTTTCAGTTAAATTCTACTAAGTATATTTATTGGCGACTTGCAGGCTTCATTGGCGTCTGTGTTCGAAAACAGTCACTGATGAAGCCTGCAAGACGTAGGCGAAATACGTATCTGACGCGAATAAATATACATAGTAGAATTTAATTGAAAAGTTTACTTTTTAATATAATTTCAAAAAAATGACAAAATTGCAGCAAAATCTGCTGGCCCTCGTCTGGTGTATTGAGTAAGCGACAAGCTTATTTTTTATGTTTGCTTGCGTGTGTGAGGGTTTACGCTTCCCTCGAAGCATGTTCTATTTAAGCTTGATCGATTTTGAAGTAATTGTTACGCGGTGACCATCACAAACGTCACAAACGTGACCATCACTAACCACCAAATGTAGTGAGTCGTATATGCTAGGCAATTTGATACGGTGAATTTGATTACATCATTATCTTGGATTTCACATCACGTCAATGGTCCAATTGCTCAACTTCCATCACGACTACAATCATCGGTGCAAGAAAATATTTAAGTAAATTTTAAAACCATCAGCATATGCTAGAATGCATCCAGTTTCAAAAGCAGAGGTAGCATCGTTAGAAAATGAAATAAACAGAAGTGGTCGTAGGCTACTGCCTTGCAGTACATCAAATTTATTTGTGAACAGGAACGATCTCTTCGCGCCGAAGTCCACCTGCAAGAGTCTAGCGCACACATACGAGCGTAGCCACGCATCAAACTGCTGCCAGTAAATCTATACCTATAAAAATGGATTTCTGTCTGTCTGTCTGTCTGTCCCTATGTTCTTTATAGAATCGAAAACTACTGAACCGATCGGCGTGGACATTTGCATGTAGTGGTTTTGGGGCTAGGGAAGGGTTTCTCGATGGCAAAAGACCCCTCCTTCACTAAGAAGCCCTCCCATACAAATCTATACCTATAAAAATGGATTTCTGTCTGTCTGTCCCTATGTTCCTTTTAGAATAGAAAACTATTGAACCGATCGGCGTGAAAATTTGCACGTACGGGCTTTTGGGGCTAGGGAAGGTTCTCTCGATGGCAAAAGACCCCTCCCCCCACTAAGAGGGGGGGGGGGCTCTCAAGCAAATCTATGCCTTTAAAAATGGATTTCTGTTTGCTCTATGTTCCTTATAGAATCGAAAATTATTGAACCGATCGGCGTGAAAATTTGCATATAGAGGTTTTTCAGGCCAGGGAAGGTTCTAATGATGGTTAGAGACCCCTTCCCCCACTAAGAGGGTTGGCTCCCATACAAATGAAACACAAATTTCTGTATAACTCGAGAATTAATCAAGCAAATGGAACAAAATTTAACATGTGGGTGTTTTTAGAGACAAGAATTTTTTCTTTGGTGAAGTAAGACCCCTCCCCACTTTAGGAGGGGGGCTCCTATACAAATGAAATACAAATTTCATCACAACTAGAAAACTAATTAATCAAATAGGACCAAATTTGGCATGTGGGTATTTTTGGAGGCATGAATTTTTTCTATGATGAATTAGGACCCCTCTCCCGTTTTAGGAGGAGGGGGGGCTCCCACACAAATGAAATACAAATTTCCTCATAACTCGAGAAGTAATCAAGCAAATGGAACCAAATTTGGCATGTGGGGGGTTTTGGAGGCAGGAATTTTTTTAATGATGGCTTGATACCCCTCACCCCTGTGGTAGGGGGTAAGGACTCTCATACAAATAAAACAGAATTTTTTGCGTAACTCAAAAACTAATCGAACTCGAGAAATTTTAGACTCTTTCATAAAACATTAATCAATAACAAACCCACCAAAAACTATCATTAGTAACATTAGACAATTCAGCGCGAGACGGCCACAGGCCGCGAGTGTTGCCGGCGACCTACCGTCGGAAGCGTCGGCCACTGCGGGGGGCAGCCCCCCGTAGAGATCACCTCTATCTAGGTTTATTTTCCTAGATCTACTGACCTCTATTACTTTCCTTCAGTTAGGTCACCCCTGCGAAATGGTACTTTCTACGAAAAGATTCTCCGTGAAATGGTACATCCCGCGTAAGGTTTTTCGCGAGATGGTATTCTGCGAAACTCTATATTCCGCGTTATGTTCAACCGAGAATTGGTGCTCTGCAAAATGGTATTCGGCGAAATGGTTTGTGATGATGGCGAATATTTAAATGCCATCCGCTTTATTTTATCAGGCTAAGCAATGGGGGGAGTTGTTTTCTACTTTACTGTGAGGAAAATTTGTATATTAAACACCCATGAACTCCCCAAAAACTTGCAAAACTCAAGATTGTGTCAAAGGTCATCCGAGATTCACGATTTATGTACAACACAGTTTAATTTGTGGCAATACGAAGCTTGTCGGGTCAGTTAGTAAATTAGATAAATACCTCGGTAGACCAACCTCATGTTTTGCTGTCTTGATCTTTTAATGAGATCAGACAATAATTAAAACAAAATGCCACGGTAGTTTGTGACAATTCGTCGATCGCCATTGCTAAACACATGTGAAAATATCTGAAAATTTGTCTTATTAACATCAGGAGTAATCTCAAAGATATTAAACACGACACAATTGGCTGGAACCATCACAATTGCATAACGAGTGCTTTGGATAAACTTTACTGTAATTCTTTGTGTGTTGCACTACTATTTTTGTGTTACATGTAGTAAACTTACTTACTTACTTACTTAATTGGCCTAACGTCTTATGACAAGGCCTGCGCAGTATAATTTCTCCATCTGTTTCGGTCCATGGCAACTGATCTCCAGTTCCGCGGGCACCCAGTGCTTGCCAGATCTCGCTCCACCTGGTCTTGCCACCTCGCTCGCTGTGCCCCTCTTCGTCTTGTTCCTACCGGATTTGATGCGAAAACCATTTTTGCAGGATAGCTGTCCGGCATTCTAGCAACATGTCCTGCCCAACGTATCCGTCCAGCTTTAACCACTTTCTGAATACTTGGTTCGCCGTAGAGACGCGCGAGCTCGTGGTTCATTCTTCGCCTCCATACACCGTTCTCTTGCACTCCGCCAAAGATGGTTCTTAGCACCCGCCGTTCGAAAACTCCGAGTGCTCGTAGGTCCTCTTCTAGCAATGTCCACGTTTCGTGCCCGTAGAGGACAACCGGTCTAATTAGCGTTTTGTACAGTGTGCACTTTGTACGGGGGCTCAGACTGTTCAACCGCAAGTGTTTGTGGAGTCCGTAGTAGGCCCGACTTCCGCTGATAATACGTCTTTTAATCTCACGGCTGGTATTGTTGTCCTCTGTTGCCAGCGAGCCAAGGTATACGAACTCGTCGACTACCTCGAACTCATCCCCGTCGATTACCACGGTGCTGCCCAAGCGAGCCCTGTCGCGCTCGGTCCCGCCCGCCAGCATATACTTCGTTTTAGACGTATTTATCTGCAATCCAATCTTCTCTGCTTCGCGTTTCAGTCTGGTGTACTGATCTTCCACCGCCTCAAATGTTCTGCCGACAGCATCCACGTCGTCAGCAAAGCAGATAAATTGACTGGATTTATTGAAAATCGTGCCCCGCATTTCGATCGCCGCTCGCCTTATAACACCTTCAAGCGCAATGTTGAATAGCAGGCAGGAAAGACCATCTCCTTGTCGAAGTCCCCTGCGAGATTCGAATGGGTCCGACAATCCACCCGAGATTCTCACACAGCACTGGATCCCATCCATCGTAGCCATGATAAGTCTAGTAAGCTTACCCGGAAAGCCGTTTTCGTCCAAAATTTTCCATAGCTCTTGTCGGTTTACGCTATCATATGCGGCTTTGAAATCGATGAACAGGTGGTGCGTGGGGACTCGGAATTCGCGGCACTTCTGGAGGATCTGCCGCAGGGTGAAGATTTGGTCTGTTGTAGACCGACCCTCCATGAAGCCGGCCTGGTAACTTCCCACAAATCTATTGGCTATTGGCGATAGTCGATGAAAGAGGACTTGGGACAGCACTTTGTAGGCGGCATTCAGGATAGTGATGGCTCGGTAGTTCTCACAATCCAGCTTATCACCTTTCTTGTAGATAGGGCAGATAACCCCGTCTTTCCACTCCTCCGGTAGTCGTTCCGTATCCCAAATCTTGACAATCAATTGATGCAGACAGCTGGCCAACTTGTCCGGGCCCATTTTAATAAGTTCCGCTCCAATGCCATCCTTTCCCGCTGCTTTGTTGTTCTTCAGCCGCTGGATGGCTTCTTTAACTTCCCTTATCGATGGGGGTGGCACATCTTCGTCGCTTGCTGCACCAATGTGGTCACTTTCTCCGCTATCATGGTCTTCCGCCTGCACGCCATTCAGGTGTTCATCGTAGTGCTGCTTCCACCTTTCGATCACCGCACGGTCATCAGTCAAGATACCTCCATCTTTATCTCTGCACATTTCGGCCCGCGGCACAAAGCCTTTGCGAGATCCGTTGAGTTTCTGATAGAACTTCCGTGTGTCGTGAAAGCGGTACAGCTGTTCGAGTTCTTCGCACTCCTTCTCCTCTTGGTGGCGCTTCTTTTCCTTGAAGAGTCGGGTTTGCTGCCTCCGCTTCTGTTTGTATCGCTCCACATTCTGACGGGTGGCTCTACGCAGCATTTGTACCCGCGCTGCGTTCTTCTCATCCAATATCTGCTGGCATTCCTCGTCAAACCATTCGTTACGTCGATTCGGTGCCACACTGCCTAGGACGTTCTCCGCTACGCTGTTAATGGCTGTTTTCACGGCATTCCAACAGTCTTCAAGAGGGGCTTCATCCAGCTCTCCCTCTTCCGGCAGCGCGGTTTCGAGAGATAACGCGTAGCTTTCGGCGACCTCTGGTTGCTTCAGTCGCGCTAGATTATACCGTGGCGGGCGGCGGTATCGTATGTTGTTCACAACAGATAGTTTTTGACGTATCCTTACCATCACTAGGTAGTGGTCCGAATCAATGTTAGCGCCCGGATAGGTTCTGACGTCGATAATGTCTGAAAAGTGCCGACCATCTATCAGAACGTGGTCGATTTGTGATTCTGTCTGGTTGGGTGATCTCCAGGTGTACCGATGGTAGAGGTTATGCTGGAAGAAGGTACTACGTATGGCCATGTTCTTGGAGGCGGCGAAGTCGACAAGTCTTAGGCCGTTTTCGTTCGTTTGCGGGTGAGCGCTGAACCGTCCAATCACCGGTTTGAATTCCTCCTCCTGACCAACCTGAGCATTACAGTCCCCGATGATAATTTTGACATCATGTCTTGGGCAGCGGTCGTATTCACGCTCCAACTGCGCGTAGAATTCGTCTTTGTCATCATCGGTACTTCCGAGGTGAGGGCTGTGCACGTTAATTATGCTTATATTGAAGAATCGGCCCTTGATTCTTAATCTGCACATTCGGGGGTTGATCGGCCACCACCCGATCACCCGCTTCTGCATCTCGCCCATCACTATAAAAGCTGTGCCCAGCTCGTGTGTATTGCCGCAGCTCTGGTAGATGGTATGTCCATCTCTATACGTACGTACCATCGTTCCTTTCCAGCATACCTCCTGCAGCGCTACGATGTCGAACTTGCGGCTCTTCACTTCTTTAGAAAGCACGTGGGTACTTCCGAGGAAATTTAGAGACCGACAGTTCCATGTTCCTAATTTCCAATCGTTAGTCCGTTTTCGTCGCCTGGGTCTTTGCCGATTGTTCCGATTAGAGTTATTATTATTACTTACGGAGTCCATTGCTTTGGTTTTTTTAGTGGTTCAGGCTTGCAAAGCCCGCAACCAACCATGTAGTAAACTATGCCGCTTTTATTTCAGTTACTTGTGTTATAATTGTAACGTTAGTGTTGCTTGGAAAGAACCAAATCGTTTCAAGTAGCTGTTTAGCTCCAAATTGAAAACCGAAGTGCTCATCGATCGATTCGATAACTCCGTTAGTTGCGATCCACTGCGTATCGATCAAAATGCAATAGCATTCCATCCACCGGGTTCCGTCAAGAAGCAAATCTGAAATTCAAACTAAAACCCCTCTCGGGCGGCGGTAGCATCGCATCGTATCCTAAGTGGTTTGTATATTTACGATATTCATTCCCGCCTGTAGGTAGGTAGGTATTCAACGCCAATAAATCAGCTGTGCTTCCCTTCCGCCCGCCACACTCACTCGTTTGCCGGCACAGCACTCGAATCCGGTCCGGTGCGGTGCGGTGCGGTGCGGTGGTGACGTCTGAGACATAAACAAACCGACATTAGCGCAACAAACCGGGCGTTGAACCTTTGCTCTATTTTTTCCGCCTTTTTTTCGCATTGAACTTGCATACTAAACGTCTTTTCTTCTGCTGGGCTGGCTGCTATCGCCGCACTTCAACCTTTTTTTTTTCGTGTTCCTCTCCGTGCTCTTCTTCGTCGACGTCAATTAGCAGCCACTTTTATTTGCGCCATATCGCATTACATCAAATGAGTCATAATGGCTTTCGTAATAATCAGCTATTTGTTTTTCACTTTACTCAGCCTCGGTGTCCCTTCCCTACCCTGCTGCTCCACCTGCGGGTCTGCCATCAGCCTTCTTCACACTATATCGTCGCTACCGTCGTTGCTGCCCGATTGCCTGCTGTCGTCGTTTGGCGGATTTAACGCTGTAGCAACGATTTTGTGTGTGGCCTGTTATTAGTCTTTTGTTTATTCCTAAACACGATAATATCTGAAGTTTCGAATCGGAATTCGGCTGTGCCGTTTCGTTTTCAAACTTATTTATATTCATCATTCCTCCGTTTTGTTGTTTGTTGTTTGTCTGCTGAATGGCAAATTTTTGCCGTTCCGGATCTCGTTCCTCTGGGGTAGCATTGAGGAATTGAAGCGCTATTGGCGCTTGCTCCACTAGACAAGGGTTTGTTTTGCAGCTATCAGTCGTAACTCTTTTCGATATTTGTTGATTTTATTCGACCTTATTCGGCTACAACCGACGTAAAAAAATAGATTTGAGCAAAGAGCAATTCCAGGTGAAACGAGTAAACGGTCCAAATTGACCCTCACTGATTTGAGTGGAACTTTCACGATATTAGTGAAGGAAATCATACTTTTCTCACGTGTTAACACCCTTTTTCAAAATTAATCTTGAGTCGAAATGCTAAATTAGACTATGAAAAAAAACGGAGGTGGTCATGCAGGATTTTTCCGTTTTGGAGTTTATTGTTTATTATATAAATATTCATCTGACAGTATTATGAATTAGGGAAAGACACAAACGCGCGGAATCACAACAGAAAAATGAAATGCGATGAAAGGTTATCATGTTGCATTTGTTGATGCTAAGTGTCAATAAATTCCGAGAGCACCAACTCTGCGTACGATCTACACTTAGCTGCAAGTAGCCGCAATCATTGGTACTGTTGATAATGTTACATATTTTGACGTCGTTGGCCTAAAACAGACGGCATCCAGATCGTAGTATAACAGAAAGTTCGTTGATAAATAGCGAAAACATAAGCGATCCAATATTGCTCCCCTGTGGGACGCCCGAAACGTCCATGAACACTTCAGAACGAGAAGCCATCATCATAAGGTAACGCCTCTATTTCTTGTCACCTTTCGTGTGAACAGGGAACATGATCAAAGATTTCGACATTTCAGAAAGTTGGCACTCTTTCAATGACCTATTAAAAAATTTCGTAAGCAGAGCAAGCAACACCTCCGAGCACGACTTCAGAATGGACGCTGAAAGGCTATCTGAACCAGCAGCATATGAAAGCTTTAACTTTTGGAGAGCAGACATGACTATGTCTTCACGAATATGAAATGGGCGGAACTCAAAACCATTACTAGGTTAATCGTTGATGGTAATGGCGACTTAATCTGGCGAAGCAAAGCTTTCGTTGAACGCATTTATAAAGTGTTGAGCAAATGATCCTATTTCTCAAATTCAGTGTTGACAACTTGTTCCCCAAGATGAACTAACACGGACAGACTATCTTCTTTGTTCTGGAATTTACGAAATACTAGAATCGTTTCGCATTCCTGGACAGAGATGACTGCATACGGAGAACATATCGTTGGTACACAGCTCAGTTAAGTTTCTTGTAGTCGTTATTCGTACAGTTGAACGCCTGTTTTGTAAGGTGAGAACGATTCCTACAGTTTCTTCATGGAGCTCTGACCCTCAGCCGTTTTAGATTGCTTTCGACCAAGAAGGTGTTGGCGGCGTCGGAAACAAATTCAGTTATTACGTTCAAGCTTGTTTGAAAACATTTAATGGACGGCATCGTCAAAACTTGTAGAAGAGTTTTGTGTCTGCCAGTCAACGCGAGAACTGATCCCGTCTAATGTCCAGTGTATTGTCATTCCCGAAAGAATTCTCAAAAACAGTAATCGAAGGCTCAATGGCTTCTGAAACTGTGAAGACGGGTGTTGCAGCATCGTTAGACAAGACCGAATTAGGAAATCGAGCGTTTCTGTGCTATGGCATTGACTTGCATGAACCCATGTAGGGTAAACCAGTCGATAAGTGTTAAATTGGCGGCAGATAAAGCAGTTAGGAAGTCGATCTAAAATATGCCGTCATTTGACTTATACCACTGAAGCTGAGGCGGATTATATTCTTATTCTTATTCTTATTGTTATTAATACCATCACAGCCACAATAAAGGAATCCTGGAAATAATTTTAATTATTTCAAATTATTTTCTTGTATGTATTGACATTTGCAAAACATCCAAAATATTTCGTAAATGTCAAATCGCCAGGCCAACTGTGAAGTATTGACGCAGAGACGATTCAGTGAAATGAATCTTATATGAATAAGTTATTCATACATAGATGCATTTCGAAATCTACAGGGGAAGAAGAAACGGAGACGTCTTGTACCAACCGCTTCTGATTAGTAATTAATTTGATTAAATTATGATTTTCGTTGGGAGTATTTTGCTAGTAAAGGTTAAATAATACTCCGGACCCTCGGGGATGGGACAAGTACATTTACTTACTTGCCCTTGGTAAAAACCTAGGTTATAGCACCTGAAGCTGAGGCGGATTATAATCCAGAAACTGCAGAGCATAATCATTGAGTTCCAAGTTGATAATGCTGCTAACATCGTTACGACGATCCAGCGGAAAGTAGATCACACCCACACTCACAACTCGACGAGGCATAGCGATTCTATCCCTTAGTTGCTCTACAGTATCCATTGCCATCATTCCAGCGAGTTGAACAGTAATCAGAACTGAGTCGCCAAGGGTTTTAATACTGTTCGAGGGGCTGCGATCATGGTGTTGGACAACAACACTGTATAAACATTCATCAAGCCATGTCTCGGTCAACACAATAATATCGTAGCCACACTCGCTTGCAGTCAGAAATAATGGATGTCCGTAATGTTCGCACGTTTTGGTAGTAAATGCGCATGGAGTGGTTATCTTCCACGTTGCTAGTTGCAACGGTTCTTCTGTTTAACTCTGCAGTTGAGGTATGTGAGAACATGCAGCAGCATGAGATAGCGGTACGGTCAAAGGCTTGACGATGATGGATATCGCTACTGAGACCATTGCTACGGACGGAAAAAACTTTGCTTTATTTTCCTCAGCTTTTCACCTACTTATCAGATTTTCGTCATCTTTTCGCTGTCTTTTTTGCTGCGTTTTTTCGTTATCTCTTTGTAGTTTTTTCGATGAGTTTTCACCATCTTTATATCACATTTTCGTCGTCCGTTCGTTATGACCTCCATTTGTGCATTTTTCGTCGCTTTTTTCAGCGGTTTTTTCGATTTCATTTGGTCGATTTTTTTGTTTTTTGTTCTCTTTCCATCGTTTTTTCTTGTCGTTTTGCCGTATATAAAATTTTCATAAACTTTTTGGTACCTTTTATCGTCATCCTGTTTAT
This sequence comes from Sabethes cyaneus, assembly GCF_943734655.1. Taxonomy (NCBI): domain Eukaryota; kingdom Metazoa; phylum Arthropoda; class Insecta; order Diptera; family Culicidae; genus Sabethes; species Sabethes cyaneus. Next base: position 70,499,640 of record NC_071355.1, on the reverse strand, counting down.
TGTTCAGACAACCAAAACTGCCACAAAAGACGATCTTTAAGACTGTCGCAGTGGCCTTTTAACCCAAAGCCCTTCTGGAATAGACAACCAAAATGTTGTTTTTACTGCCGTTTCGGCATTTATCCTATCTTCGTCGTCTCTGTATTACATATTTTATCGCCTTTTTGTATTTGGCCGCGCTTTAAGTGATTTTCTGTCGTTTTTGTTTTTTGTTGGTTTTAGACATTTTCGTCATTTTTTCTATCGCTGTTTTGGTGTTTTTTCATCGTCTTCATCGTATTTTCTTGTTAATTTCCTAGTCTATTCGTCGCTTTTGGCACTTTTCAAGGTCTTGTTGTCATGCTTTTTGTTTTCTTTGACATTTTTGTCGCTATTCTGGCAACTGGCGCCTTTTTACATTTTGACGGTTTTTTATCATCTTTTTATTGTCTTTTTTCGTATTCGTCGTCTTTTTGTCGTTTCGCTGTCGTATTTGTCATTCAAGTGCCGTTTTTGTTCTTTTTGTTGTTGTTTTGGCGTCTTTTCGTCGTACTTATACCATCTTTACATCGTTTCTATGTTTATTTTCAATGTCGCAATTTACATCTTTATTGGCGTCTTTGTTAGATCGCTTTTTGGTGTTTTTCGGCGGTTTGTCATCCTATTTTTTCGTCTTTTTTCAATGGGCCGTCTATTTGTCATTAGCTTTTGTTATGTTTCCATCGTCTTTTTGCTGCCTTTTTGTTGTTCTTTCGTCGGCTTTTTGGCATCTCTCTGTTCTTTTCGCTTCGCATTCATCGCCTTTTTGTCATTTCTTTGTCGTATTTCTGTTGTATGTCCGTCGTTTGTTTATCTTTTTTGGATTTTTTGACGACTTTGGCGTCTTTTCTGTTCCTGTTTTGGCAACTTTTCGTACGGAATGATTAGGACTGGAGGGACAAAATTAGATATGAGACTATGTAATAGAAGGCTGCAGCGTTGGTTTAATTGCAAAAACACTTAAGTACCAACCGAAGGAGTGTGGGTTGGACCCCCTCGTTATCGTATTATCGTCACTTTGTACTCGTCATTTTGTCATCGTTTCGCCATTTTTTACTGTCCTCTCATCATTTTTTGGCCATTTGTATCTTTTTACCACCTCTGTGTTGTTCTTTCGTTGTATATTCGATATCTTTTCATCATCTTTGTAGCGTTTTTGGTCACCTTTTGACGCTTTTAAACGACTTTTTGTCTTTTTTGTTGTTTTTGCTGCCGTTTCTATTCAGGTCTTTTCGGCAACTTATCATCATACTTAGTTCATAACTTTTTCATCATCACCGCCTCTTCGTCGTCTTTTTGTTGTCTTTTCGTTGCGATTTAATTCTACTATTATTTTAATTAAATTTAACTAAAAAAGCTTTCTTTAATTTCAATCTTTGATTTCACTAAGACGTTCAGAGTCATTTCGTTGTTCTTTGGATATCGTGTTGTTGTTTTATCGACGCCTTTTTTGTCATTTTCAGCAGTTTTCTTTTCTTCGTATTTTTGTTACCTTTTTGTCGCTTTTTTGGCGATTTTTCGGCGTTTTTTTGTAGTCTGCTTTGTGCGTTTGTGTTAATGTTGAAGAAACGGCCACTAATCCTCAACTTACACCAACGACTGTCGATTGACCACCACCCAATCACGCGCTTTTGCATGTTTCCCGAGTCAAAGCCTGAGAGTGAAGAATATCATGCCATCAACGCATACAATGGTGCAGATCTGGTGAAAAAGGCAAGCAAGTTCGAATTGACAGCATTGCGACATTAACATAAATGTTCCCTATTATAATTCATTACAGGGATACCTCGATATAAGACAGCCTCGTTATAAAACAACCTCGATATAAGACAATTTTTGTCTTACATCGAAACAAATCCCTTTGACATAGCTGGTAACGATACCAGAGCTGATTTTCCATGAAATCGGCGCCATGAAGATGTCCATTATTTCAAAATAACCCCAAAAATAGTAAAAAACTAATAGTTCAAACAATAATAAATACAGTGGTAACCCGATTTTGTCACTCCCCGATTTTGTCACGTTTTTGACCCGATTTTGTCACCCCCGATTTTGTCACGTTTTTTACCCGATTTGTCACGCTTTTGATTTATCAAAAGCTTAGTTTGAAAATCATTTTGAAACATGTCAAATGTGTTAAGACACTGTGAAAAGAGCTGTGTTGATTATCGTGGAGTTTTCACAAAAGTTGTTTCTTATCTCCACAACTATAATAGCTAGAAGGTCACTTTCTTTGGCAAAGTTCTTTATAATAATCTCTCAAAAATTTTGTAGAACATTGTTTTGCTCTATCTCTTACTGCTTGAAAAATAAATTTTCTATCTTACTTTTAGGAGGATTAATCAAAGAATGGTTTATACCATAAGAAAGAGCTTTTCACGCTATGAAATTTCTATGAACATAGTTAACCAGTATAATCAACCATTTCGGCGCAATTAAAAAACGCGTGTTTTCATACCTGTGGGACTGCTGTGAACAGGTGACAAATGTCCACAGAGAGGTAGATGAAAGTGCGAAATGTCCTAAAAGTGATCAGAAAAAAATATATGTAGTTCGTTCTAAGTTATCTGCAAAAAACTAAAAATTGAAAAAATACCCGATTTTGTCACTGTCCCGTTTTTGTCACCCCTAAATTCATCATGGGGGTGACAAAATCGGGTCATTACTGTAGTTCAAAAACCGTAAACACATAACACAGAGCAAAACTGGCGACCGCAAATGCAATTTTTTTTTTAAAAACCATGTTTCAATATAAGACAATTTCGATATAAGACAACTTTTAGAAATTATAAATTGTCTTATATCGAGGTATCCCTGTACTCATTAGAGCAGTAAACCCTTAACTATTCTTTTAGTTTCTTTTTCTAAGAAGAACTCTATAAGAAATATTTATGTCGATTCTTAAAGAATAAAGTTATGCTTTTTGGGATATTATTCACTTGTATGTAGCGTACTCGTGAGTTTTGTAACTGCAAATATTTAAGTTTATGAAAATTCGTAAACTCGAGCACTTGGTCCGTAGGTCCGTAGAAAATCCCTAAATCCTTAGATCTGGCATTACTGCTGAGCGTTTTATTTATTTCTTTATTAAGTCGACATCAACAGATTATAATCCCAATATGGTTGAGTAACTTAAACTAATAACAATCGAAGTAAAAAAATTACTTAGTAAAAAAACACAGAAAAGTTTCGACGGATTGTTTCACGTGACAAATTAAAAGCAAATGCGGAAGCAACCCAATTAAAAATTCGCTGTATATCGATCAAAGAGCTGTTTTGTCCGCAGTCGATGCGTTGAAATAGTACTTTCAATCTCCAACCTGTTTTGGTAATTTGGATGCCAGACAACGGAACCGTATTGGAGAATCAAACGGACGAGGGAACATATAATCATTCCCTTGAGGCAATATACGTGAAGCCCTTATCGATGCGGAAGACTAATCCTAAAGTTCTGGATGGCTTGTTCACAATGATAGAAAATATGCCATTTAAACGATAGCTGACAAACTATCCAAAATAACGCCGATATCCTTCACCAGTTAAAAATGAGGTTCTCGAATACGGGCGAAAGAAATAATGGAGCATTTTTCAGGATTGACCAGCATACAATTCAGATTGTAGCAATTCATAAAGATGTCAAGCTATCGTAGAAGACATTATGCATCATCCTTGGAGCTCATCTTCAAGTAAATCTTCAAATCGTCGGTGAGGGATAAATCACATCATTGAAGTGCAACAAGAAGATTAACGGTCCCAAATGACTACCTTATGGGATTGCAGAGGAGGCCGGAGATGCATTTAATTGAACACTTACAACTGTCACAATCAGTTTAAGAATTACGAGGCAGGAAATGAACCAACGCAGCAACATACTGTCGCTGAAACCGTGTCTTTCCAATTTAGCAATCGCTATAGCATGATCGATTTTGTCAAACTCCGCCACAGGCAAATCAGTATATATGACGTCCGTTTGAGCGCCATCTGCTAAACTTTCCGCAATATATGATGTGAGACAAAGGATAGTCGTAGTGGTTGATCTACCTGCGATGAATCCATCTTGACCATCATTCAAGTATTGTTTATAGTGTGACAGCAGCGGCGTTATCACTGCAAGCTCAAGTAATTTGGAAATGGCACATAATGACGATTCCTCGGTAGTTGTTGACACCTGAAAGCGCGAGACGCAGCAATGGGGCAGCATAGGTTAGGAGTGACATAGTTAGTTCAAATAACAAATTCGGTAGTTTGAATATTTCATTAGCTAGAATCTATCACTTCTCTTCACAAATCAATGGCAATTACCTGCTGGCTGCTGAGAGCAGCGGTAGCGAACTTTTATCGCAAAATAAATCCCAGCACTTTGTGCTACCGGGAGACAGCTGCCAACTGTGAGAGATACTTCTTTCTGCGAATGCGGAATAATTTATTCGAATGTCAAAAAATCTTGAGCAGCTGTCAAAATCGCATAATAAGCCGGGTGCTCCGTCTGACAGTGAATGTGCTGAACTGCTAATGCACGGAAAACTACCCCGATCAGCAGCAGCAGCGGCAGGCAGCAGGCAACATTTGCGTTCTGATTCTCGTTTTTTTTGTCTGTTTACTTTGAAAACATTGAACCTCCCGTCGGCTGGTCGGTTGGTCGGTCGGTCGGACGGTCTTAACGAACGGAGCAAGTACGCGCGGGTAAGTAATGGGAAAACGATGCAAAATGGAAATCACCCGGAGCGGTATAATACAGTATGCAGAATGAAGAGTGAATAATGGAATGCCTTCTGCTGTGTAGAGCCTATGAATGCGGATGAGGTCGTTAAAGTTGTGGCAGGTTTTTCCATTTATTTGGGCTACCTGTGCGGATATTATTGTTATCATGCGTTCGGCATTATGGATATTATGGGTGTTGTTAAAAACGCAATACTAAGTTTTACATCTTAATTAATTAAAAACATATTCGCCCAAGTGACAAGACTGCGAGCTGCGTTTCTGCCTACATCTGAGCAAAATCACCGTTTGCATCTGTAGGTACAATTGAACCTTTTCTGTGTAGCTTTTTCCTATTTACAACGCGTCTCGCGCGCCTTCGTTTCGTTTCGCTTATTTTTTTTTTTGCTGCTGCAATGGGCGAAATGTTGCGCTTAATTGCTGTACGTACTAAACATCTGCCCTGTGCTTCCGCGGAAATTTTCACCGCTTTTTTTCTGCTGCCTGCCTGCCCCTAGACCGTGAAGATCACCGCAATAAACACAGCAAATATATTCTTTTAATGCACTGCGTTTCTTTATTTGCCTCGCTCTCTACCCGTTGCTTTCCCCGTTGTTGCTTTGCTCGTTTGCTCGTGGGCCGGCGATTGCGATAAAATAAATTATTCCACATTTTGTGCACTCTCCCAGTGCTCTGTGCGCGAGGCTCCTCGCTTCGGCTCACTTAATAACTGTGAACTTGTGGATGTGGTGATGGTGGTGGTGATGGCGGTGGTTAACTGTGGGCACCACCGGGTTGCTCCGTGTACGGCCGTCACGGCAGCAACAGCAGCAGCAGCAGCAGGAGAGAGAATAAAAAGCAGCAGCCAAGGCATAATAACTGACTGACTGACTGACTAAACGAAGAGATATGATGGGGGGGAAAGCGATAAAGCTGAAAGTGATTCACTGTGTTTCAACAAAACTCACTGCCGATCTGCACCGAGCCGGCCAAAAGTCGCTGTCTTGCTTGCTTGCCTGCTTGCGAAGAAATCCGTATGCCAGGAGGGGGGAAATGGGGCGCAGAAAAAAGTAAACTCTAACCCACCCAGCGGACGAATAGAATGTTTTTGAGCAACTCCGCAAGGGGGCAGGGTCAACCGAGACACAGAAAGAGAGAGAGAAAGAGCAGCAGCAGAAAGAGCTAAAAATATTTTTCATTTTATGCGAAATGTGAAAAATATTATCCGACAAAATCGAAACGATTGTATAATGTTATTTTCTACTGTGTCTTCCGTCTGTCGTCGTCCCCACAGGGACTGGTGCACCTCCGGTTTGGCAAGCGCATCTGTACCGCCGCGGAGTGCCGACCGAGCTCAGCACAGCACACGGACGGACGGACGGCTCGTAAGAGATCTGACAGCACAGCATTGCGGACTTATTGGACAGCGTTTTTGCATTCGACTGACTGTTGTACGTACGGGTGTACGACGTGGTGTACCCGGCATCGGTGCAGGAGAATCGGTCCACAGAACCGAACGAGCGTCACCGGTAGCGCTGCAGAGCATTTGCCAGCTCTAGCGATGTGGCCGTGGCACAAACTGACACCGGGGCCGCCGGTATTCGCTAGCTAGCACCACGGTGTGCCGTATTGTGGGAAATGTTGCGAAAATTTCACGATACGGAAGGGACATTTGACACAATTGGGATAAACTTATTGAACAACGAAAGTAGAGTTTAAAACTAATGAGAATAAAGGAGTATTAGCAATAATACTCTTCAATAATTCGTTTCTGATGGACGATATTTGAAAGACCTATAGATTAATTAATTAGTGTAGATTCCAAAGTAACAATGTGAGCTTTATTAAACACATAAAGATTCTTGGTTCGGTTTTTATGGTAAAAATTCCCTTTTTTCTCTGTTTGGACATGACCACTACGACCAGGGTTATGTTCATCATCATCATAAATATAAGAGGCTTATGTCTGTCGCCAAAACGAGGGGCGCAATATGTATTTTCGTGGTAATAATTGCCCACATTAAGCAAAGACTCAAACCAATCATACCAGATTACATTCAAGATGAGCAAAAGTAACGTAGTTGTGCCTCATAGAGTTACATAGCGTTAGCGTTACATAGCCTACCTCCAATTTGTTCTCAATTAGACGCGAGGCGACGCGCGGGGTTTATAGCTAGTTTATAATATCGTCCAAGCGTTTTTGCTACATTTCGCCCTTTATTCTTTTTGCAGTATCATGATGCATACCTATTATCAGTGCTTGGCTGTCGGTGTTTTTACGTTTTTTCTCTTCCATGTTTTTACTACTTTTCAACTAATCTAGCTCTTTAGGAACAAGGAAGTGCGGAGTTATAATTTGCCCATGTACAAGAGGTTTCATAACGCACCTCGAGCCAGTACCATTTTTATAATTAGCCTCGGCTAGAGGCTTCATCGTCGATAAATCAGAGCTCTGCACAACGAAAGGGGGTGTGTATTTCTGTGCATGTGTTTCTTTCTTACTACTTTGCATCAGCGATCTCGTTCCTAGAATCAGGTTTCGTAACAAGTTCTAATTTACCCATGGCCAGGAGGCTTTATTACGCACCTGGAGCCAGTACCATTCTTATAAACTTGCCATGGTAAGAGGCTTCTTTGTAAATTTATAATTATTTTATGGCGAGAGACATAAACTGTGTCAAATGATGTCGTATAGCACCTTTGGATTTATTCGAGTTAAGCCGGTATCACTCTCACACATTGCTCTAACAATAGGCTTAATGGTTGGTATTGGAGAATTCAGTACGAAAAAGAATGTGCAGGGACCTGAGAATAAACCCATGCTGAAATCATGTGACTGATGACTTTAAGCTTTGAACTTTTGATCACTATAAAGCCCCTTATGTACTCGATTAAACTACAAAAAATCTGGAGAAATCATGTTCATGATGGTCCCACCTTACGCCACTGGGTGGTTTATAAGTTAACGATAACGAACTAACTTCAAACAGATTTGTTAAAAAATTTATAAAAAAAATCAGCTAAAATTTAGGAATAGGCCAACCTCGTGTTTTTAGTCTTAACCTTAAAATGCGGTCTGGCAAATATATATTATTTTCTGAAACGGTGTTTCTACAATTCTCGGGAAATTTTTCAAAGGGATTTAAGTCACAAAATGTCAACAAACGGTTTTTTATGCTATGTTACTATATAACATGTTATTAAAGCACTTATTAGATTGGATTAACGAAAATCGACTCTTCAATAAGTTTACAACAATATTGACAATATGACCGAACATCCGTACAGTTATATTTTTTACTTGCACCGCTTCGGGACGAATGTATGAAACGAATTGTCATTTGACATACGCTCTTATAAAATCAGCCGAAGTAACTAAAGAAAAAAGAAATGCACCACAGTCATTTTCGTCATTTTGTGTGAACTTGTGGCTTTTATTCGGATAGCTTTATTTTAGTTTTTCCTCGAATTTTTGTAACTCACAATGATACGAACAACGAGCCAAAACACAACACTATTTGCGCTGAAGCCTGTAATGCAGCATAATATGCTTATGTTCAATTCGACGTTAGTAACATTTGACTGCATTGAACGATGTAAACATATTGACGATTTTGACGCATATAACATAAAGGTTTTCAATCTGACACAACATCATGACGTAAGGTAACGCACCAGTTTATAGCGTGCGTTACGCCAAGTGGAGAGTAACACGCTAGCTGTCATTATGTCTTATGATCGGGTGTATGTGTTTTTTACTGAACCGAAGCGTTGTATACTTTATTTTTGCTCAAAACTCGATTATTTTTAAAAATACTTAGAATCCTTACTACAATAATGCAAAACCGTAGTAAAAAGCACCGTTAGGCAGTATCCACTAAAATAAAAATTGCCAGATTTTTAAATAGGATTTAAAATGATGAGTAAATAGTTTCACTGTTGATTTTCTCAGTTCGATGCAAATGTTAGATAAGGCCATTTGAAAAATTTCCCGAGAATTGATGAAGGGACCAGGTAGGGGAAAGTAATGATAATGTAATAAAAAGTATTGAGTACAGCGCCTCTGTGGTTCAAAAGTGCAAGTACCAGCGAGCCACATGCCCTGACGGGTGTTGTGGGTTCGCATTCGGTTATAATCTCAAATTATAGCCTTGTTCGACCCATGCACCTTCCAGCATTGAACAAAAGGTAGGAGTCACAACGACTACGTGGCTACCAAACCCCCTCCCCCATTTTCATTACTTACTTACTTACTTACTTTCATTACCCTACCGGCCCTTCATCAATATTAGAACCACGGTTTCAAAAAATAGTAAAATTTAGGAAGTTTGGTACAGAATTTACCCAATTTAAGCTCTATTTAAATAAGCTTCTCTTTAAAGTTTTCCACCACTTTTGTAAAAAAGCATTTTTCTTCATGGATTGCTAAGAAAATTTACACATTCTTAAAAAAATATTAGGTCATGTGTTTTGTTCCTGGTATGTGAATATTTGAAGTAGGTAAATGATCAAGAAAATCGTCATCGTCAGTTTTATCACTAAAACTCATGGAAGAAATTTAATCCACCTGGCACTAACAGAAACTTTTACTATTCCATCTTACTTGTTATTTGAGATAGAAATCGTCACGTCTTCGAAACATAATTCACCTGTTAGCTAACACTACTATGTTAGTTAGTTCATATCACTTTTACCAACAGAATAAATATAAAGAATAATAATACATACCTTTCATTTGGTATCGCAAAATCATGAAAATCGCTTCAATCGTTCAAAAGTTTGGTAAAATGACGATTTTTTGGGTCACTCTGATTCAACTTTCTGAGCACCTCAAAGGCTAAATGAAAAAATACAGGTCTAAAATTTTCTGAAAAGCAACAAGTTTACGAATTTTGTGCAAATCTGGAGCACTTTTAAATATTGGTATATCCTTTTTTTTACATGTAATACATGAATTTTCTTTATTAAATAATTTCATGAAATGGCTGAGTTAATAAAAATTAAGTTGTTATTGATTTGAGTAAGTACAAGCAAATTGAAATCTTCCGTTTGGTACTAAAATAAAATTAATTATCGTAGTTAATCGTTAAAAATTATTGTAAATTTTAATGTTGTCAAGATTGCTCATAACTTTCAAATTACACAATTCAAAAGCACATGGTTTCGTATAGAGAATTAGCAGGCTGGCTTCATGGGGATTCGCGTAACTACGGACCAGATTTTTACCATCCGACAGATCTTGCAGAAAATTCGGAAGTACAAAGTGCTCACGCATCACACCTTTATTGATTTCAAAGCAGCATACGATACAATCGAACGCGACCAGCTATTGCAGATAATGCACGAACACGGTTTTCCGGATAAACTGACGCGACTGATCAGAGTTGCATTGTATCGAGTGACGTATTTCGTGCGTATCTCGGGGACTGTCGAGTCTCTTTCAGACGCGGCAAGGGTTGAAACAAGGTGATGGCTTATTCTGCATGCTGTTGAACGCTCGCTCTTCAGAGGGAGATCCGACGAGCGGGCATCGAAACGAGAGGCACGATTTTCACCAAGGGTAGCCAACTCCTAGGCTTTCCACATGATTTTGATATCATAGCCAGGAACTCTGCGACGGCAGAGGCAATCTGCGACAGACTGAAAGCGGAGTCTAGGAGTATTGGGCTAAAAATAAACGCGTCGACGACCACAAACTTGAAAGAAAGAGGCTCCAAGGAAACCAACGCGCGCCTCACACGGACAGTACCCGTTGACGGCAACAAACTCGAAGTGTTAGATGTATTCGTCTATTCGGGGTTACTGGTGACCGCGAACAACATCAGTAAGGAAGCTGACAGTGTACAAAACCCTTATTAGACTGGTAGTTCTTTATGGATTTAAAGCTGTGACGCTGCTCACTGAGAACATACGCGCCCTAGTCGTGTTCGGGCGGAAGGTGCTGCGTTCGATATTTGGCGGAGTACAAACTGAAAACGGAGAGTGGCAAAGGCGTATGAATATAATAATTTTGCTACACACCCAAAGAGTGATTTTGGCTTTACTAATAGCGTATTAAATGTGTGCATTCCAGTTTGATTTCTAATCCAAAACTACACCTGAGTTTTTAGTCTCAATGGCCTCTGAGAGACATGAGATGATCGCCAATCGCTATTTTGTCGAGCGCTAATGTTTTTTATATGCGACACGACATACTTTATTGATGCTGAAATGTCCCTTCATGGCAACCGGTTCCGGAACCATATGACATATGGCCATTATTTATAGATATTATGAAAATAGAAAATATTTTCCGCAAAATTCCCAAATTTGGTTGAAAAATATTGAAAGATAAAAAAGTTACGGCCATTTTAGTGAATTTTACGGTGCTAAAAATGATGTAGACCTTAGAGGGGTTAAGATTTATAATAGAATGTCTTTTCCAGCGGCTGAAAGGAGATTAAGATCCGAGTAGTCGTTATTGAAATGTTGAACTGGATGACGACTGCTTTTACCTTAACCTCTCACGCAAACAATCATCCCATCAATTTCAATGCCGACTTGTGTTCCTTACGTTAATATCCTTAGAATAATACCTAAACAAAATTATCAGTAAACAAATTTATGTCGGAGAGTCATAAAATTCGTTTCAAGTCAGATAAATTATAAACAGAATAATTCCTAATGCACTGCCTTGTGGTACACCAAGATTTTTGTTAATAAATATTCGAAATTTGCTACAAATACCAGAGTAGCTCTTCCTTAGTTTCCAGTGACATTATCTAGAATCGAAATTTCAGCAAATTTTTATTGGCTTTACTTTCTTCAGAAAAATATTGCGTACTGCAGAAGCTCCCATTACATGTCACCGCTCCTTAAGAAGGTTTCAAAAACAAACAATTTTGTTTACATTTGCTAATTTTAAAAATAAAGCAAATATTGATATTAAACGGCGAATCAGCCGCAGATTTGAAAGCCTCTGAAATAAAACATCAAATAAAAAATATTGATATTGCTTCGCAATCTTACTTCTTACCACTAGAAAGTAAACATAAAAAAGCAAAGCCTTGGTGGTTGCTACATTCCCGTTTCGGAATTTGACCTTCTATTTTTTTTATTCGACAGATTGCTCAACCAATTCTTAGAGTACAGGATAATTTCGAGGCTAGCTCTAGTACTACCACGATCCTATTGACTCTTTCAGCCTCTCCTAGCCGAGATGCGAACATGCGACCACTGGCTTGTGGAAGGAATACAGTGTGGTTCCGATTATATTAGCCCCCGATAATATCTAATATTAGTGTGAAAAACGCTTCGTTTGACATTAACTATTATGTAGTTAATCCCCTAAAAAAAGTGGAATACGAAATTTATTTTCTCACCTATTCGAGATACAGGTTGATGCGTTTAGCAAAGATGTAATAAATATCAATACCAACAACTTTGTCAAAGACATCATAGCTGTATCTCTTCATAGAAATTAGCTACGACAAACCCTTTACAAACCCTTAAAATCAGTTCTTGGTGTCTAAATTATTCCGGTCAATTTTTACGTGTTCGTAGTGTTCAACAAAGTTATTTATCTTACTAAAATCCACGTTTTAGTGGAACATCGTCAAACGCTATTTTCTAAATTTTCCGAGATATCGAGCTTTTTCGGTGAAAAATAATACTTCTTCGAGCTCAAACATTTCTCAAGGCGGCAAATGGTGGTAGATTAAACAACTCGCACATAAAAGTACAACAAAAAACCTGCAAAAGCAAGTATCAGTTGTCTGGATCTGATCCTCAAAAGTTACTATTATTGACACAAATTTATTTTTGACTGTTTTTTACAAACAAATCTTCACGTATATATTCCGACAACCATAAGAGATAGATAGTTACTATAATCTGAACAATACTATAATGCATTTCAAAAATTGTTTTACCTGTTAAACCGCTTGATTTATCACTACCTTTTTGGCAAAACATAAATTGTGAATATACCTCTATACATGCTAAATGCAGCATATATTACAGCTGTAGCGTACTTTTCCAACACAGCTATCAAGTTCGTCTAGCCTTAATCGTCTCGCCGAAAAGAAATTGGGTTTGTCATGCAAATTTTTAATTTGCTGTATTGCTATACATACCTTAATACTTTTTATTAATATGATACAAGATACCTACCTAAATGCCCGTGCTCTTACTATGATAAAATTGAACCTTGTCGTGGTGTAGGGCTCTTTAACTAATCAGTAAATGAACAGCGGTCACGCTTACTTCTTAATGTGGGTATATATCAAAATACTTTTGTAATTTCAAGTGGGACTCGGGGTAAAAATTTACCAAATGTGATTGTTGCGTTGTTCAGAAAGTGCTTTTATTCCTTTTAAGAATAAGGCCAGTATGGGGACCTCTAAATAATTAATAGATGAATGTTTCTGGGATTCTTCCCTATTTATCACAGCTATCACAAATATTTCCGAAAAATGTCGGACTGATTGGGTCGGTCGGGGGTTTAGGGTTAGTAAGGGGATGTAAGCGGGAGACCAGATCCAGTTCAATGCCGAAGGACCACTCTACAATGATTCGTGTAATAATAGAAGTGCTTAGGTAGCAGTTGGGAAAATTAGGTCAATTCGTGTTGTGTGTTCGAGTCTCGGCTGGGAGGTGCTGCTAGATAGAGTCGGTAGGATTTTTGCACTGGCCCCTTGGCTGTCCTGTGATCTGATGGCCGGACGCGGGGTCTGTCGATGGGAAGGGGTCGAGTCTTAGAGAGACGTTTAAGCCCACAGCTTTATTGCACTAGCTCATTGGTCTCGGGGGTTGGAAGGCGGGTGCGTCTCTATATTTTAAAGCTTCTGTCGACCACCGCGAACGTCCAGCTGGTGCTGCGTTCGATATACTTTCATCTTGGGACAGTGCAGTGCTGGGGAATGAAAGATTAAATTTTCCCTGATAAATTGATAACCACTAATGCACCGAAATTGGTCTTTCTTATTAGTTCATTTGTGGTTGTTTGTGTTGGAAAATTGATAGGGGGCGCGCGGTTGAGGACCACCCGAGTAGCACACTTTTGTCATTTCTGGTTGCTGTAACCTATTTGTGACTGAAATTAGTCATTATTCGGTTACCACAATTAGTTTATAACAACTGTGCTAATGCCTGAAAACCTGCTAGTTCTGCTTCTCCACTTCTTCACTATACTACACTTTACAACTCAAGTAGTACAAAAAGTTCAAAGCACATTTACAAATTCGATCTACCATTTTTCTTCTTATCATCATCATTATCATCATCATCGTCATCATCATCATCATGATCATTATATTTAAAATATGACATTCCGGCCTTTGGCAGAGAGATCTTAGAGTTAGTTCGTGGAGCCCGCGCAGGACCGGAATACCTCCGCCTGCGGGCATAGGCGTGACGGGTATGCTTGGGGCTCTACCTCTGTTTTAGTGGGAGGCATTGCCTGTCTCGTCAGGTAGAACTGACGTTTGAGGTCTCCCTACACTTTGTTGACATCACAAAAGGGCCCAGCGCAGAGTTTTATACGCTATTAAGCGACCAGTTCGATAACCCGAAAAAAAGGAAAAAAAGCTGATACAATCGGAAGTAATCAAACAATTGCATGCTACTAATTTTAAAGCAACAAATTAAGCGTCCAAAACCTATTTTCGAATCAAACAGTCGCTGATTCTTCCTTACTTCGAAAATTGCTGCATCACGTCACATGCATGAATATTCCTTCAACTCGTTTTTCCTACAAGACATCAGTTTTGAATAATTTCTTGCATCCAGGCATTGGCATATAAAATCGGGCGAAAAATAGAGTTATAACTGGTTAGTTTCAGGACATCAAATTGGAGTAGGTTTATAGCGGTCCCAAGAAATTCTGTTAGGACGAGTAGACTTTATCACTTTTTATGGCATACTTCCCAAGCACAGGTATCAAATTAGTATAAGTCTTAACGTCGTAAAGAATCTTCGATCTGTTGGGACGGGGAGACTTTGTCACTTTTTTTTCTAAAAGGAAAGTAATCGAAATCGCAGTAAACTGATGGTGTATTTAACTGTCGTCCCTGCCTGTGAAGCAAAGCGGTCACGAAGATAATGTATGGTGATATTTGACCTTGAAACTTTTCGTTAATTTTCACTAATTAGGAAATTACAAATATTTTTAAAGTTTTTGTCACGACCCCCTGGGAAATCGGCTTAAAATATCGGGCGGCAAAAAAATAATTTGCAGGATATGAGTTAATTTTTTTGTTATAAAATCAATTGTCTGTAAGCTCTATAGCCTGAAAAACTCGAAAAATGAGTGCACGACAAGCCACCCTCCCGCTTCAGTGGCCCAACACCGGAGGGACAAAAACTTTTTAAAATATTTTTAATGGCCTTACGAGTCGATCGGTATCTTAACCATGAGAATCTATTCATAATTGGCAGTGCTATTAGCGTTCAAAATCTTTCATATTTTCGTGCCGCTCGCATTTTTTGGAATGACACCCTATCCCAAACCTTGCCGCAAGACGTAGTACTACGTCAAAAAAAATGAATGATCAACCGTTATAACATATGTTCTGTAATAGAATAAGAATAAGATCTAATAAATTAGATATTAACTCATCCCGATATCTTTTTTCACTACTTTTTAAGGACCTCATTCTGATGGATACTGCCTCCAAGTGGAAAGAAAAAATATATTCAAGTTTTTTTTATTAGATGTAATCTGGCAAAATAGCATAATAAAAGTTTTCATGTAGCTTTAATTTACTTTGCTTTGGGCACTCGACCATCAGTGAGACTAACTCAACCATTCGTTTATTATTCGTTATGTTTTATTATGTCGATTACCTTAATCCCCACGCGTAATTACTTCTGCTAATAACGTCCTACTCTTTCCTCTTGAAGCCATTGTACTGAGAATGATAACTGAAAAATCTCTATTAACGAAAAATATTGCAAAATTTATTTCGAATTTCGACAAAAAATTTATTCGGTTTTACTGAAATCAAGTGGAAATGTCTCTGGACACTGAATTCGGAACTTCGAAAAAAAATCGAGGGGAAAATGTTCATTCCTCAAACCGAAAGCCGTTAATAAAAAGTTGTGCGCAATCAAAAATCGTGTCAAGTTAGAATGCGTAACGAACATACAATAAAAATGTTAAAATTAGTACAAGTTTCTACTCATTACAGGAAGAAACAATTTTGCAAATTCTGACGATGTTCTTCCACCAGCCCAATAACATTTAACATGTTCAAATTTCTCCGGTAATTATTCTCTGTTTACACTATCATGCCACGAAAGTTCTTCAGATTGCGTTATAAATCTTTTACATACTTCGATTACTTTAGTTTTTGTTTTTCTTCCGTGGCAGCAAGGTCCCACCGTGGTTCGATCGAAGTCCAGCTCGGCTAAGCCGGAGCTGCACTCCCGAAACGATTTGATGTTCCAACGTAATACATATTACCAGCAGCAGCAGCATTTGGTTTTTCGCTTTCTGTGTTCTTCGACGACGATGCTGGCTGGCTGGCTGGCTGGCTTGGCCTGGCCTGGCGGCGGCAGCAGCAGCGGACTGAGCCAGGTTACGCAGCATAGCGCATAGCTCAACAGTGCGACCCGTATTCGCACTCCGCTGCAGGAGCCCTGCGCGCTCTATCTCTGCCCTGAAAAATACCACCCAACAAATCTCCCCTTTGCTGTTGACGTCGTCGGTCGCCATTGCGCTGTTATTGTTTCTCTATCGGGTGGAATGGGTGGTGTGCGGTTTTACCATCATTTTATTCCGAACTCGTGTGTGCAATAAGCACCAAGCCCCAGTCACCGGGGCTCACAAAGTGGTGCTCCGTTCGTTAGACAACCAATCCAACATTTTCTGGTGCTACTCTGCCAGGGTTGTAGTCCTCTTTGCAAAAGCAAATTAGCCCAACTCATTGTTGAACTAAATGAGAAACACACACATGAGTGGTGATAAAATTTCCTCACAGAATAATGCTAAACCGGTAAATTTACTGTGATCAACTGATAAAGAAGAATGAAACTAACCCAACAATGACGGTACAACCTGGTCGTTGAATGCTGACCTACCTGGTTCCATTCGACTACAACCCTTCTGTCGGGGCCGTCCAAGTCAGTGTGCACACAGAGCACCGAGCGCACAGCACAGTGAATCAAGCCAAAGAGGCACACGGCAAATGAGGACTTCGCTGTTGGCATATACACAGGCCCCGGCCAGGCCAGGCAGAGTGAGTACAAAAGAGCGATATTCGAATCGAATCGAAATACGACATAGCAGCACTCAACTCAGTCAAAACGACGTTGCCCGGCTGCCGACCGGCGTATCGTGTGTGTTTGTGGATGAAGCAACGGGTGGGAGGGTGTGGCTGTACGAGGTGGAAGGGAAACGGGAAACGCCGCCGAGTACAGAAACGTTGGTGGTTTAGCTGCTTGGTTGAAGCCTGATGCTCGAAACTCGCTGTGCTGTGCTGTGCCGTGCGGTGTCAGTGCCGGTGTCGGTGCCAGAGCTAGCCACGGCACAGGGCAACGGCACACTGGGTTAGTATAATGATGGTCAATTTCTGGCGAATATTTTTGGAGTGTGAAGACGGTTTACTGTGACTGTTTTTGAATGAAAAGATGAAATTTTAAATAAAATAATTTATCTATTAATGCTATTAATCTATTAATAATACTAAAATAGCGAATGTTCGGCTTTTCTTAGATGCGAGATATTTTAAGAACAAAAAATGAATATTTTTCTGATTCAAAGTACAATGTAATTGTTTACATTTTCACAATTAAAAAAAGTTGAGTGAATGTAGAGTTTGGGATTTGCTGAAAATGATTCTAATGTAGGCACAAGTACCCATTCGTTTAATAACTTCTTTCAAATAGCTAATAATACCCTTTTATATTTTATTCATAAGTTGTTAGTAAAAGAATATTCGATGGTGATGAAATTCGATTTAAAAGTTGGTTTTTGCAGCAAAGTTTTTTTTTGAACTGCCTTACATTATTTTACGTGAATCCATATCGTGAAATATTGCTGAAACCTTCAGTGGTTCAGGTCTTAGCAAACTCAAGTTTCCAAGGTAATTTATATTTTTAATACTTTTCAATACTTGTTTTGGATTAATTAATTAATTCAGTATTGAAAATTGGCTTGAACTACTGCAAAATGTTACATTAGGGACGCTTTGCACTTTTGATTAATTCGGATTGGGATGGGATTGTCTCAAATCGATATCCTGAATGTTGTGTCTTCGACCATCGTTTATATAAGGTGTTGTTACTGCAGATTGTTAACAAGAAATGTTCGAATTAGCGAAGCGGAAGATTCCCTGATAATCTCGTCAAATACAGTCAACATTTTCTGACCACCAACCCATGCTTGGCTTGCGCCTGGCAATACAGTGATGATCAGATTTTATTACCTCCTTGACAGGTACAGGGGTGACAAAAACAAGGAAGTGACAAAATCGAAAATATTTCTTTTTTATCGTTTGTTGATAATTTTTAATCGATATATTTTACGTTAATGATTTTAGGATATTTCGAATTCTCTTCTTCCTCTCTGTGGACATTTTTTCCTTTGTTCTATATTAGCTGGTAGAAATAATTTAGCAGACATTACGTCTTTTTTACTGTATATCTTGCAATGGTTACTACTCATACACCGCTTGCACATTAGAATGCATATTTTAGTTTGAACCCAGTCAAATTCTTAATATGAGAATATTTTGATATTATTATATTATATTATATTATATTATATTATATTATATATTATTAACACTACCATTACTTACTTACTTAGTTGGCCTTACATCTTACAAGGCCTGCGTAACGTAATTCCTCCATCTAATTCATGCCATGACAGCTGATCTCTAGTTCTGCGGGCACCCAGTGCTCGTCAGATCTCGCTCCCCTGGTCTTGCCGCCGCGCTCGCTGTGCCCCTCTTCTGCTTGTTCCTTCCGAATTCGATGTGAAAACCATTTTGGTGGTTCCTAGCACCTGCCGTTTGAAAACTCCGAGTGCTACCATAAGGTTTACCCGAAATATTCGAAATATCCCAAGCAGGAGCAAAGAGCAAAATAATATCAAAATGTGTTATTGGAAATCGAATAACTCATATCAAAATTTGGTCTTGGTTTGGCTGACATAGTTGGTAAAATAACAAAAAATAATATCAAAATTTTGCTCCTGTAAGGCCAAAAGAATAACTACTTGTGTTATTTGAAAAACAAAGCAATAACATGACTGTATTCAGAGTATACAATAACATATTTTAGTATTATTAAGGTATTCAATAACAAATGCAGTAGCATATGAGATATTAAAATATCATTTTATAAAACATTTATAATCTAAAATGTCTTTAATCAATAAAAAAATTTATGAAATATATCGAATGTCATTTTAAGGTCAAAATAAGATATGATAACAAAAACAGTTATTAAACTCATCTTACAACCACTGCCTAAAATATCTACTCAATAACAAAATGTGTAATCAATGTATCACCATATCTATTCAATAACAAAATATAGCATTATAACACTGTTTGATATTGTTTTTATATTATTTTGCTCTTCGCTTCTGGTCGGGATGTTACACCTTTGAACATAATTTGTTTGTTTCGACGTCAGACTGGCAAGTTACTTTCATTTGGGGCTGTCGTTAAGAATGCACGCGATTTCTTTAGCTTCTCAGTTATCATGTTAAGGAAATTTCACCCATATTTCTGCATCCGCGTGTGCATTCCCTTATAGAAAGCAAAAGATGGCGCCCATGCGAGGATGCCTTACGTGGACGCCATTTTTCCGGCCATGTTTGGATTCAATACCGTTTCACCTTAAAAACTCTGACTACTTTATTAGGGAGCTGTATAAAAACTATCAAGCTTTTGATATTTGATAATCATATGATAGAAATAACGCGTGATGTTCCTAAGTAACCGATTTCACGATTAAAATGCACGTTTATAAGATTTCAATAAAAGTTCCGGTTTGTAAACGCATCATTGCTAAGTGTGCTCAAATGAATTCAAAATTTCCTTCTAAAACAACCGCTGAAGGAAAAATGCAACGAGCGAGACACGAAAGCAAACGATACTACATTACCATACGAAACGATTCTTAGTATGTAAGCACCGGTTGTATGAGGCGAACCTGGATATTCGGAAATTTCCTGTAAAGCCAGTAATTAAGAAAATTAAAATCAAAAATACACCATTTTTATAAATAAAATAATAATGGTACTATATAATGAGCCATATCCACGGATATCCCGTGAAATGCAACTGTTGAGCTTTCATAAAAAATCTTGGTTCCATATTCCTATTCCATATTTCCTAGGCAAGGTATTTTGTACGAGTTTTCTGCCGAATTCCTTTTATGCAATTCCTATGCGAGTAACTCTAGAAACTCTGTGCGAATCTTTTTTCTTCGTCCAGGTAGTGAGCACTCGACGAGAGAATCCCCGCTGTGTATATTTCTACAATCAACCTGGCACTCAGATTAATTGTTATGCATTCAAAATAAAGTATGGGCGCAAATAAAATGTATGGCATAGCAAAGCCAAGTCTAAACGCTACATTCCGTTTTCGAACCTTGACATTCTGCCTGTTGAACAATGCTTCGCAGTTAGCGGTTAGAGCACAGGACAATTGTGAGCCTAGTATTGCGATCCTATTGACTTTAACAGCGTCTTCCCGCCGAGATTCAGACATACAACAACAAGTTTGTTAGATCAGCGGCGTATTTCAAGGCCAACTAGGAGTATATATAATAAAATAAATAATGTATTAAAATATAAGTGTCTATAAAACTAGCAACATATACAAAACAGGCATTTGAGACACATTAAAATATAGTTACTTGTTATCACTTTTGACGCAACACCGTCCAGCCGAGATTCTAACATACTGGCTTGTTAGACCAGCATCGTAACTCGAAGTTAACTGAGGGGTTTGAGCTGAAACATACGCGTCATATAAATCAAAAGCGTGAAAAAAACTGCGTGAAATTGCTCGAAATTAGACGACGTAACGTAGAAAAAGTCTAATTTCAAATTTCAGGTTAAGGCAGTTACGCGTAGCAATACTGTGCAATTCGGAAAGTCGCTAAAAATCACGTAAATTCTAAAATTTACGTTAAAACCCCCCTCAATAAGAACACATCGTACAAATTTCAAAATTAACGCTAAAATAGTCGCTTAAAATATCACCTAAAATGACTGCATTACAGGAAAATGTGAAGTACTTGCGGCAAATCGTATTATCTTTATGTACAGAGCAAAACTGTGAACATGTTGGGAATTACATCTAATGTTTAATGTTTTACAGTTTTATAACTTACTGTTTTTGAGAGCACCTTTATCTCTGTCTTACTGGTTTTACTAATGTATTTTTGTTTTATTTTGTCTTCCAGGTAAGGAATCTACAATTCTCTATGGGTAACGTAAGTAGGCGCTGTCTCATTTTACACACGGTATGTGAATAATGCAAATACAATTTTGACCTTCGAATTAAAAAAAAAGTATTCCAAAGTAAACAATTTTAAAGCAGTTTCAAACCCACTTGATCGACAGATTAATGAATGCACTCAAATGTCGTTTTACGTCCACTATTGGGAGGACCAATCGACCAAAACAAGAAAAACGCGTTCAAAGTTTGCTGATCTGTATGGTTTATAGCTATCAATCGTTCAAAAGTTCATCTCATAACTCTGGTTGTTTGCAACATTGATGTAGTCTGACTAGAGTAAAATGTAGCTTAGAAAATGCTTGGTCGCCTACTATCATTAACTCGTTTTTTTTTAATTTCGCGACTTGGTCCGGTCTGATTAAACACCGACCATTTCTAATACGACAAAATATTCTTTATATCCAATTTCAAGAGTTAAAGTCTCCTGTTATTGTTAGGAACATATCGAAAATTGCGTTTTACATACAACAGGGAAACACTTTTTACTTGTTTCTCATATAACCGAACCGGAATTTAAAAAAAAACTAAAATGCTAAGTTTGCCATGGAGCTAAAAAAATCAATACAAAAAATTTAGATAAGACCAAATCAGTTTTTTCAATAGCACCAATATGACCAAATTTGGTGATCATAATTCCCGCTATCACAAGCACTTAATACCGTATCACCGCTGTTTTTTGTCCATTTACCCGTGTGCTCGATGTGCTGTTCGACCTGCCTTCCCATCTATCTCTCTGCGTTGTTGGCCGGTTGGTTGATTCTGTAACGTGAGTCAACGACGATCGTCGCTGTTGTGCTCGCCGGTGCTGTGCTGCTGTGCTTGTGTGCATTGCATGGTCGATGGTGGTGGGCCGGTTCAGCTCGACCACGGAGAACTAGTGCCTCGAGCAGTTCGGTGCCCGGTGTGTCGGTCGAGTCCGATCCGCTTGCTAAGAGCACTGTTCCGAGCACCGACCGATGCTGTTATTTGCGCTAAGCTTGTGTCCCTTGTGTGTTGCCTCCCATCATTCTTCTCGGCCCGGCACCCTGCCCCGTCCCTAGCGCTCTCATTTATTCCTGCAACCTGCCGCCCACCACCCCATAAACGACCGAGTTCGATCCGAGCGCTGGTGTGGGGTAGCTGACAGCAAAATACAGCAAGAACATTTCGGTGAATGCCTGAAATACACGAGGCACACTCGGAATTAGTAAGAAAGTGCCGGGTTTGGGGCATTTCAGTGTTGAGCTGTGCTGAGACAGCGCAACCCCGACCGTATCATCCGGCAAGCACATGCAAAGACTGTGTGCCGAAGGAGGCGGAATGTACACAAGAACATCACGGAAAGGGACGAACGAAGCAAAAAGAAGCTCTACAACACAACATCTCTACCGTCGTCGTCGTCGAACGGGCCCGGACCACAGAGCGAGAGAGAGAGAGCGTGCTGCGCCGAGTGAGGCGGGGAATATAAATGATGTTTTTGTTGTGCTGAGTATACCCGGGCGTACAGAAACGTGGTGGAACCAACCGCTGGAGTACCGAATCAGGCCGCCGCCGAAGAGCTGGAGAAGAGAAAAGGCTCGAGAAAATGACAGGGAAAAAGCGGAATAAATATGCCAGCAACAACACTGGCAAAAACAACTGCGGTGCGGCCCGGCAGCCTTTGCCGTCGTCGTCGTCGTCGTCCGTTCCGTCGTACGGGTACGGCGGGTACGGCTGTAAGAGAGTTTCGGTCTTTTGTGCTTCCATCCAACCCAACCAATTCCAAGTGCGAGGATTTTCTCGTTGGGATGGTTTCGGGGCGAGACAGTGATGCCAGCATTGAATACTAACGAGCCGGATTTATGACGATGTGTTACACATCGGGTAGGAATTGAATAATTGATGCAAATGTGCGGTGTAGTACGGTAGATATTCATGTGGCCAAGTGGTCTTACAAAACTTGAAATCGTGAATCTTATTGTGTCTTCTGTATAATATTGCGGAATAGGTTGTATTTTATTTGTTTTTTTGACGTAGGACTACGTCTTTGTTTACTATAGTGGGACTGGGTAGCACTCTGTGAAAACGAAAATAGAAGTGTAACGTTTGAATGAAAGATTTCAAATGGTAATAACTACTAAATTACTGAACGAAACTGAACAATTTATATGTCGTTGGATAGATAAAATAACCAGCAATTTTATGGAGGGGGTAAGAGAGAAATTTTAAGGAGGGCGTTAGGGGGGGGGGCTCCTATACAAATGAAACACTAATTTCCTCAAAACTCAAATTTATATTATGATGGTTTGAGAACCCTCACCCCTGTGGTAAGAAAATAAGGACTCTGATACAAATAAAACAGAAATTTTTGCATAAGTGCCATAGTTTCTGCTATGTAACAAGCGGTAAGTTGTAAAAGTAAACTAGTAAAATCTTCTCGGAGCAAGAGACAGTGAATCGACGCCGTTGACTTTCGTGCCTTTCATGTCAAACTAAAGAGTAGGACATTCGAATTCGAACGCGCTTTGGCTTTAATGTTATTTGTAAACAATGGCCCTTTTAAAGGCCACAAGCGACTTAAAGTAAGATTATTTAAACATGTTAAGCCACCCTTAAGCTTAATCATATTTAATACAATAATCTGTGGGCTGGTCATTCATTACTATTTCAACCTTAGTGATGCACACAAGCAGGGTTGACACATCCACAGATTATTCTGTGTTTAACAGATATTTGAAAAAAATCGCCTGTACAGAATCTGTATGCAAAGAATGCAGATTTTTGCCAATTACACAAATTAAACAGATTTTTGAGCTTTTACATGAGAGTGAAATAGACGGAAATAGCGAGCAAAATGACTCTCCGTCTCTTTCACTCTCATTGTTTTGCATTGGAAAGATTTTTGCACAGATATTTTACCTCGCTGTACAGATGGCCAGATCTTTCCAACAAAAAACACCGAATTATATGTGGCATCCCTGCACACAAGTGATTTTTAAAAGAAATCTCAATGTCTCAAGTCTAAATGGTTGCAAGCGTTGTAGTTATGAACCCACGTTCACGTATTTTTAAAGCCACCATTGCATTCAATAAATAATTGAATCTGAATATTTTGCTCTTCTCTTTTAAACATTCACTTAGACAATGGCACTCTCAGATTCTTAAAAACATACTTATTCCAGAAATGCAGTTTACATTAGACTTTGATCTAATGATCTGATACAGTCTTACGTCACCCATTCGTACAACCTTAGGGCTGTATACCTTGTAGTTTTTACGTTGAACTACGTCTTATCGCAGGGTGTCATTCCATAGTTTAGATTCTAGTTTACCGTCACGATTATACGAAAGAACGCTAATAACACTGCCAATTACGAATGAATCTTGACGGTTTCGATACCGATCGACTTGTAATAGATGCAACAATTATGTGGTTTCTATTATAGTTTTCTTTTTCATTGGTGAAAATCAGCGAAAATTTTCAAGGTCAAATATCCCTATACATTTTTTTCGTGATCACCCTGCTTCACAGGCAGGGATGACAGGTCCCAACAAGATTTCTTATGACCGCAATTGAACCTAGACCAATTTGATGTCTGTGTTAGGCAAGTGCGTTAGGCAATCGTTGTCTCAATAGGTCAAAGATTCCTTACTCCGAGTAAACCTAGGCCATTTTTATATCTGTGTTGAGAAAGTGCGCTACAGCTGTAAGTAATGTTTGGTAGTATGTAATATAATTCTATAATATAGAATTGCGCGTTTGCCATTTGATTGGAAGAATAGTGAATGTATTGTGTTGTGGCAAGGAAGTGCTACTGATAAAAAGGATCGAATTTAAAAATGTCTTCGACGTGCGGAAAAAGTTGGTAATAAAAACAATATTTGATTTTTGTAAGTTAAACAGGACAACAGTAGTTTTGTTTGTGATTTTGTTCAATTGTTTCCAAATGCACATTTTTGCCAGACCAACTATGATGTTTTCATAAACTCAGATCAACGTGATTTGAATGAAGCACGTGGTTTGATTTAAATATTTCCATGGCTTAAGGCTCAAAAGTGCGCAGTTTAATTCTACAAAACTGTTTTCCTGCAACTACTGCGGTGGGGTGCGGTGTTCTAAACAGTGAGTTTAGAAGACGTAAATAACCAGTGATAGTTACCTTTTTTCCTCCGCTGGGCTTACGATAAAATGTTTATTTTTGCCCTTTGATGAAAGGCAGAAGGAAAAGTTAGTTCGCTGTTTTGCTTCTTCCGTTATCTGTGGAGTACACAGTCTTCTACGGATCTTCCATTTCTAGTATCTGCAATATAGTGCATAAAACTGCATGTAATTATCTACGCACTTTTGCCCCGTCCATGAATCGCACTTTTGCCCCGTCCGTGAATCGCACTGTGAGCATTTTCAAAAGAGCTGTTGGAGTGACGTTGCTACAATCTTTCAACAGTAGTATCCTTTTGATATCGTAGTTGCTGTATACAATAACGGTCAGCCCACAATCATGGGTCACACACAATTGTGGGTCATTTTAGCTTTCGCTGCTAATTTCCATTTCAAAATCACTTAATGACTATTAGTGCTACGTATGCGTATACGTATGCTACGTGTGCGACCCATGATTGTGGACTGACTGTACATCAAAACCGTTTTAAAATAACATTTACACTTTACCCGGCAACTATGCTTCTTAAACAACAAGTGTTTATGATAGATTCAAGTTGTCAAAGTGGTCACCATCCATACCAATTTTGTCAAATTACGGGAAATGTGAACTGATAAATCATTGAATCGCACTTTTGCCTCTCCTTACTCTCTACTAAAAAGTTTCGCGGAAGCTTTCAGACTGCGATGCCTTCGTTAATCAGCATTATTAGCCATCGTGATTGTCATTGAAGCTAGTTAAGTTACCACGATCCCGATCTTCACGGACACGGACTGAATGAAACATTGCATCGAAAACGTAGCAATTGAAATGTTTTAATTACAAAATGTAATAATCTAATCTAATCTAACGCAGTCAATTCTTGAAAGCATCCTGGAAAATGACGATTACTTGAATCAATCTTTTTTTTTGTCAACGGCCAGGTCAACTGCATAGCATGTACCTCAGAGAGACCTGTTCCAAGGAATCAAGTGGAACTAGAAATAATACCTAATTTCATTAACCTCCTTGAATTCAAGGGAAAGGAAGAAAGCGTGGACCTCCCGTACCAAACGCTTTCCATAGAGATAATGATGTATTCACGGTTGTTGGTAGTTTCTTTGCTAATAAAGGTCAAGTGATACTCCGGACTCTCGGAAATGAAACTAATTTCATTTAAACCAAAAACCAGGCTGCAATTGGCCAAGAGCATAGCACCTTATTTCACTCCCTGAAAATAGATTACTCTACCGAAAATTTTAGTTTAAATAATATAACACTTGAAAATAAAGTCGTGTGGTTCAACGGTTGCCTAAAATTACAGTTATAAGGTTAGCAAAGCAAAGTCTAGGTGATACATTCCGTTACCGAAACTTGACCTTCTGTTTTTATACGACAGACTTCGCAGTCAGCTGTTAGAGTGCAGGACAATTACAGGGCCAGTTGCTACGATCCTATCAACTCTAACAGCCTCTCCCAGTCGAGATTCGAACATACGACGACTGGCTTATTAGGTCAGCGTCATATCTCGACGCCAACTGGGAGGGTTGTTGCAAAGTTAGGAACTGAAAACCACACGACCCCGTACCTCCTAGCTTGGCTACTCAATTATACAAATTGAAGTATTTCCAGGTATGGCCACATGGAGGCGCTAGGTAAGGGGTTGGGCTGGGTAAAGCTGATGTTATTGGGCGCTTTTTCCTAGTTGCCATCTCCATTTCGTACCCTTATTAACACAAATTGTAATGAACTAAAAAATAGAAAAAATAAATAGATAAAATATTCCATTTCTTCAAATACGGGATCAGTCCCGGCGTAGTGGTTAGCATTCACGCCTCTCACGCCGAGGACCCGGGTTCCAACCACGCAGAAGTCACAAATGACCCAAGCTGGTTAAAGTGACTATAATCTAACAAAAAAAAAAACGGTTTCATGCAAGACATCATTTTTGAATGACCATTATCAGCATATGGATATTTTGATCGAAAAAGGCAAATCACCACATGCTTCGCAGATAAGTTTTACTTGTAGGACATCAACTCAGGCCTGAATAAAAACGGCAAGCCTCCAATCTATCGAAATAAGAGGATTTGATTACAAATTCTACAGTAGCAAAAATAAACGAAATCACGGTGTGCGAATGTTTTTCATCACCGAAGAAAGGGTTACGTTTTTTGTTTCTACATGAAAACGCAAAATTTTAACAAATTTTGGTTTAAATGAAAATTTAACCGATGTTTGTGCTTCATTATATTTCGAGAAAATTAATAAAAGCCTAGGTGCTATATTCCGTAATTGAAACTTAACCTTCTGTTTTTATACGACAGGCTTCGCAACCAGCTCTTAGAGTGCAAGACAATTGCAAGGCCAGTTGCTACGATCCTATTGATTGTAACAGCCTCTCCCAGTCGAGATCCGAACATACGACGACTGGCTTATTAGACCAGCACCATACTTCGAGGCCAACGGGAGAAAAAAAGTACTTTTTTCAGTTAAACCATTTTATGTACATTTAAGGTTTGACTTAAGTTAATTAAGGACGTTTACTCTCAACTTTAAATTAATTGATCTTTCATCAGTCGCCTTTCATCTATGTTTTTCCGTCTTTCGAGTTTTTGCGCTGCAGTTGTTGCACGTCGTTTGTCGTTGCAGCCCGATCTGCTGATGCCGATTACACACGAGGACTCGCGCTCCCGTCCGTGAGTAGAATCGAGAGCGAAGATGAAGTAGAAGAAGAAGAAAAAGTAATGCAAAATTTGTATCCCAGTGTGCCACCAGCCTCACGGGCACTCGCGGGGAATGAATTTTTTGCCTCGGGAATATGCCATGCAGTAATACGATGTGAGGATGAGCATGCGCGAGTGTGTGGGGAACAAAATATCTCACACAGCACCGGCGGCTGTTTCTTTTACGCCTGCGTGTGCGGCGTAAGTGTTGAATGCCATTTTTCCCATACGCTTTCGCGTGTGAGCAGCGAGCAGGCATGGTTGATTTCTCGCTCGATTCGCAACATTGGTTTAATTGTTTCTTCATCGCCTTTTCTGCGTCTATTTTTAGTTTTTTCGCCTAGTAGATATTTTCTTTTCTTTTTTTTTTGCGTTTTTCGGTCATTTCAATTGTATTTTTGTCGTTTTTCGGCTTTTCGCCTACTTGTCATCACTTGCTCGTCGTCTTTTCGATTTTTTGACGCGTTTTCGGAGTCTTTTTGTCATATTTTTGTCGTCTTTTCATGATCGTTTTCCCATCTTTACGTCACGTTTATGTCGTCTTATCATGATTTTTGAATTTTGCATTTTCCGTCGCTTTTCTTAACGGCTTTTTATCGTTGTTGTCGCCGTTTTTTGTTGCTATTTTCTCACCTTCATTTTGGCATCGCCATTCTATCGCCATCCGTTTTTCGTGTTTTTAGTCATCTTTCCATCGTTTTTTTTGTAGTTTTTTCGTCACCTTTTTGGCATCTTCTCCCGTTGTCCTGTTTGTTTTGAAGACAATCAAAAGACGATCATTAAGATTGGTTTCAATGACAATGCCCTTGTGGCATATAAAAAAGACAAATTAAAAGGTTTTCTCCATTGTTGTTTCGTCGTTCTTTTGTTGTTTATATTCGTCGTCCTTTTTGCATATTTTGTCATCTTTTTAACGCTTTGTAAATGATTTATTTTAATCGTTTTTCTTCGTGCTTTCTTTTTTTTTGTTGTTTTTTTGTCACTGTTTTGGTTTCTTTTCGTCGTCAGCTGACAATTCTATCGAATATTCGTCATATTTTGCATGTTTTGTCGTGATTTTGACGCTCTTCAAACATCCTTTTATCGTGTTTTTTGTTTTTTTCGCTGTTTTGCCGTCGTTTTACCTTCTATATCAAATTTTCATGTAATTTCCGTCGTCTTTTGAGCTATATTTTTGCATTTTCCGTTGATTTTTTCGGCGGCTTTATGGCGTTTTAGTCGCTACTTTTGCTACTGTTGTGGCACGTTTTTGTCATCTTTTCTCCTTATTTTCATTATCATCTTTTCGTCCCTTGTCATCATTTCGTCGTTTTTTTTTGTTGTTTTATCATCTATTTTTGAAATTTTATCGTATCATTTATCATTTATTTATATCATGTTTGCTGTCTAGACAACAAAAAGCAGTCTTTTTACTGTCTTTTCGTCGTGCTGTCGTATAGTCGCCATCTTTTTGTGTCGTCTATCTTGCGTGTTTTGTTGCGTTTTTGAAGCTTTTCAATTGTGTTTTGTAATGTTATTTTTTGTCCCTATTTTGTCGTCTTCGTTGCTTTTTCTACATCTATTGATAGTCATTTCGTT
This sequence comes from Sabethes cyaneus, assembly GCF_943734655.1. Lineage (NCBI taxonomy): Eukaryota > Metazoa > Arthropoda > Insecta > Diptera > Culicidae > Sabethes > Sabethes cyaneus. The sequence continues at coordinate 70,470,063 of NC_071355.1, read as the reverse complement.
ATTTTATTGTTGTCTTTTCAATACCTTTTCGTCGTCTTTTTGTCATTTTTCTGCGATATTTTGGTCTTCTTTTTCTGGTCTTTATGCCATCATTTTAATGTATTTTCGTAGTTTTTGCTTTTTTGAAGACCGCCCATGGCATTTTTGTAGCTATTCCATCCGATTTTGCCGTTTTCATTGTCTTTTTTTATTTTGACGTCATTTAGACACTTTTAAACGTCTTTTTGACGTGTTTTTGTTTTCTTTGTCGTATTTAGTCATGTTTTTTGTCGCTGTTTTTGGTTTCTTTTCAGTGTATCAGCTTATTGTTTTTTCTGACTTTTCGTGCTAGTTTTGTTGTCATTTTTTTGTTGTCGTTATTCGTGTTCGTAAAGTTTTTGTCACTTCTCTGTTGCATTTTTGTTCATATTTTATGTCGTTTTTGTCTATTTTTGTAGCGGTTTCGGCGTCTTTTCGTCGTTATTTACGCATCTTTTCTTCGTTTTAGTCATCTTTTTATTGTCCTTTGACGTCGTTTCGCCGTTTTTTTTTGTTGTCTTTTCACCACTTTTTTGTTAATTTTCCTTCGTTCGTCATTACTTGTCAGGACAACAAAAATGTTACTTTTTCACTATCTTTTCATCGTTCTTTCAATGTCGTTTTTAGCATCTTACGTCGCCCTTTTTACATCTCTTTTTGCGTATTTTTGTTCTTATGGTCGATGTTTTGTCGTCTTTACATCGTATTTTCGCGCTGTTTCCGTCATATTTTTGTCGTTTTTCGTAGTCTTTTTGCTAACTTTTCATCGTATTATCGCCATCTTTTCATCACTTTGTCCTTTTTAATCGCATTTTCGTTGTCTTTACTGTGTCTCTTCGTTGTTTGTATGCAACGTAGGTGTGAGTTTTGTAACTAAAAGAAATTTTCAACTATTTCCGTGAAGTTTATGAAAATCCGCGGATACGAGCACTTGATCCGTAGGTGAATGATTTGTTCTAATTCGAGTCCCACGTTCTAGTGGCGAATCTGGCAGCGCTGCCCAATCCGTAACTCGGCGCCGGTGTGTGACGATCGCATCGACCGGGAGGTAAAATTAGTGCAAACCGGAGGAGGATGTTGGTTTCGTTTCGTTTCGTTCCTATGTCTTTGGTCATATTTTTTTGTCAACTATAATATAATTCCCCCTGAAGAGAGAGAGAGCCGGTGGGTGGTGGGAGCCGACGAAAAAAGCGAGCGACGGTGATGTAGTTGAGTTAGCAACGAACGAACCAGTAGTGGCGAGATTCCTTTCCTTTGCTCCTTTCCCGTCCCCCAACAGTGACTGAACTGTTTCAGGAAAAGTTACTCTTTGTGACAGCCGTGGCTGGCGGCGGGTGGGAAACTCCTAGGCAGGCGACATGGCGGATTGTTTCCTTGCCGGCAGGGACGATGGTATTTCGGTGGCTTGGCCTTTGGAAGTAGAAATTTTGAATTCTGAATGTGGAGCACGTTTTGTGATTTATTCGTCTCTGAGGGAAAGTTATTTCTATGATCGTCCCAACAGACGAAACGCAACGGATTTGCTTTACGGAACGGATCAAAACGACGGTATTAGGGCTCGAAAATGGCTCAATTTCTGGTTATTCCACATCCATTAGAACGGCAATCGGAAATTCGAGATCTATTGCTGTGGATCATGCTAAGTTGTTGCTGTCGTTACTAGAGATGGTCGGGTAGCGGAAAATTTACCCGAAACCCGCACCCGTACCCGTACCCGCCGGGTACGGGTCGGGTTCGGGTATTGAAAAAAAATAATTTGCGGGTTCGGGTCGGGTACGGGTTTGGTTTTGAAACCGGGTACGGGTCGGGTCGGGTCTATTGACCTCGTTTAACACTAAAGATTGTCGGGTATCCGGACCCGTACCCGTGCCCGACGGGTTGCGGTCGGGTTCGGGTATCAAAAAAAATAAACTTGCGGGTTCGGGTCGGGCACGGGTTTTTATTTTTTTTCCTAATCGGGTACGGGTCGGGTTCGGGTATTCAAATTTTCATACCCGACCATCTCTAGTCGTTACCTGACCCCTGCTCTTGATTTATCCGCGGTTTCATCGGCTTTGCAGAAAGCAGCCTAGGCTATGAAAAGCATGTTTGCATGGGGAGGACTGAAATTACCTACCCGCTCGCTGAACAGGACAGGCTAGAAATCTGCTCAACACAACACTGTTGCCGGTGAGCATGATGTTGCCTGATGCGATTAAATTGTTTTGGAAATTTCAAGGTATTTATCTTTGCCTTTACTTTGTTGTTTTCTTTCTGCCTCGTCGACAGACGGATGGACGGTCGATCCGACCACATGGTGTGGGATTTACTGAGTACGACTTGAGCATATTTAAGGCAACCTCTGTCTCTCTATCGTGCTGTATACAGTAGAATATCGTCAGCGAATTTCCCGCGCTTTTGTTTCAGCACGTGTGAAGCTTTGTTTTTGTTTGTTTCGATTTCCAGTGTTCTGCGGCTTAATTTGTTCCATTATTGCTAGCCGCTTTCAACAAATTAGCAACATTCCAATTAAAATATAACATGAACATCCCATACACGTGCACAATTTGTCCTTCACCTCATCCCTAGCCCCTTTCGAACTTGATATCGGAACTTGTTTTTATTGGTCTTCCAGCGCCACATGCAATGACATAATAAAGCAGGTGTGGCCCTCCTCATGAAGGGGGTTTATTAGTCGTCCGTCAGCAAGCTCCGACGATACGACGCGACGGCAGCAGGATTGGAAAATGCGTACACAACACTAACGATGCTGGGAGCTGTTCCTATTTCCCGTATTTTCGCGCCAGCACCTAGCCTGCATGTAAATATAAATAAGAGGAGAGAGGCCGTCGTAATGGTTTACCGTCATCATCGTCGTCGTCGTCGTCGTTGTCGTTGTTGCCGGCAGTCACCGGCTGTCCGAAACCACCTGTTATCGAACCCCTGCTCTCAGGGTTCGATATTTTGCCGGATTCCCGGTGGTACCCAACGGGTTTTCCAACGTTTTCGCTCCCTTCTGTCGGCAGTCAGGCAGATACAGAGGCGTTAAGTTGCCTTACTGTGGTGTACGTTGACCTAGAATTAGCGATGAACCGAAATTCTGATGCTGGTGCAGTTCATTCATCAGCCAGTCAGCCAGTCCAACCCAGCCCAAAGGGAGAAGAGACACGCCCGGGAAGCGCAAGCGGTTACGACCGATTAGCAGAGTCGGCCCGACGGAGGCGAAGAAACGCTAATTAGCGGAATAGTGTGTGGAATTTACGGTTTCTACTGATGAAGGGTACTTTGTTTGATCGTTTATCTGCTTACTCTTCATTAGGTTTCGTGAGCTTTCTTGCATATGTGCTCTCAATTGATTTGTGACCGAGCGAAACGAATTCATCGTTTCGTTTCAGAAGTATGCTGTGCTTTGTAAGATTTTAATCTCTATTTCTTTTGAGTTTGCGACTCAGTTTGCTTCTTTGCTTGTTGCTGCATGTGCACCGGAATGCCATGTTGCTAGATACACGTGATGTATGGTAATATCGATCCCATTGACATAAACAGTCGTTCTTGAAACATCAAACAAACGAAGAGACACTGACTGGTTTGCAGAAGTGAGCGGTGATACACTTCTGTACATTTCAAAAACGATGCAAAATGCAATCAAGTGAAGAAGAAGGCAGGAGTCTTGGGTCTCGCAAGTACGGTGCACAACATTATTACTATGGCACAGAAATTCATGAGTTTGCCGTTGTCTTACATTTTATTCGAATGTTGTGTGCCGGTTGGAATTACCTAAACCATGACTCACTTTAATTAAATATAGAACTGGAGTCTTTGTTGTGTCAAGACAATCGTTCGGATTCGGATCAAATATTATGTGGTAAAGAGAACCGATTCTTACCGTTCCAAACACTAGTTTACTACGCTTTAGTTTCGTTTCAATGTTGTAATTTCTGCTGCAGGTCGAAATTTCCAAAAAACTTACAAGACAAAACGAAGTAGTGATGCCTCTACAACGCAATTTGTATTGCAATTAGTCTCCGTTTTTAGTCTGGCGTAGATTACCTCCACCATCGCACGGTTTCATTTAAGGTTTAATGATGTCTAGGTCGTCTGCGAAGGCTAACAACATGCAGATCAGACCATCTCATTTGCGCGAACCGAAGTGACTCGAGAGTGCCCTCGAAACACGCGCGTAGCACATCACTCGCTCCAGGGAAGCTTTGCTCAGCCGCGTTAGTTTGTCCAGAACACCGTTCTCTCATGCAGCTCTTTGCACTCGATTGCATCGTATGCTGCCCTGAAATCCAGGAAAATATGGTTCGTGGGCACGTTGTACACCCGACATTTCTGGAGGATTTGATCCGTAGCAGCTCGGGACTCCCTAGAGCCCGCCTGTTACTGCCCTACGAATTCTCTTGCTATTGGGGATAAACGGCATAACAAAATCTGAGCGAGCCCCTTGTAAACGGCGTTGAGCAGCGAAATGTCGCGGCATTTACAGCAATACAGCCCGGACTCGATTATCTGGGTGTTCACTTTTATTTTCAGACCGGATAATCGAATCACCCGGATAATCGAGTCCGAACTGTATAGCCGATCGCCCTTTTTGTAGATGGGATAAACCACACCTTCCGTTCACTCCTCCGTTCTCCTCCTTTCAAATCTTTGAAATTATCCAGTGAAGTGTTATGGCCAGTGGTTCTCGACCATTTTTGTAGAGGATTTCTGCAGGAAGTCGGTCCTATTATTCTTCAGTTGGCCGATTTCTTAGAGATTACTTTTCTTCGAGGATCAAACACTGTCATGAGCCGCTCCTAATCTCGGGGTACAACCGTGCACTTGGTTGAGGAATCGTCAAACCATCAAGAGCCGCCCCATTGAAATGGGAACAGACGCTCAAGGCTGATAAGGTTATTCCTCGTCGCTACATTCAGCATTGGCTCCTTTACTGTCGGTATACGACCTTAGTTTCCACCAGGGTTGGTTATCCGATTTCCGCTAAGGTTGCTCGTATTTCGCCTAGTTTCACGAGGAAGTAGGGATTTACAAGTGTCGATGACTCAGCGAGAGCAGCAGAATTTGTTCTGCTGCTAGATGCTTAGAAAAGAGACCGATGCTCTACTGCGACGACGCTTTTATAGTGTAGAGAATCCGGAAATTGCAGATGAGCAAGACGGCGATATGTATAGCTTGAACCGGTTCTCGCGAACATTCTTCCAGTAGTGGTGGATTATATGCAGGGCTGTTTATCACACACGTATGATGCGCATAGTAAAATAGTCGTTGTACACGAATAACAGGTTACAAGTACAATTTACAGATCCAAAACAAGAGACTAACTTGCCCATCAAACTTGCCTCTCAATTGGTTCACTTTTTTGCGTGCGGCGTGGGAAGTAGTGCCGTCTTGATGAAATCACATGTCGACCAGATTCAATATTTTGAGTAGGGTAAGACGGGGTAAAAAGGTCCGGCGGGATAAGACGGAGTTCATCGATTTCGAATAGAAATCCTTAATTTTTTTGCAATTACCCTACCGTACCGTCTTTGTTCACGTATTTGAATACTCTCGAAACACTCTGTGGTCACGAAACGTCAAAATTAGAATCAAAACAAACTATTCGCTCGTCGTGACTGTGCGTGTTCTAATTTTAACAGCAATAAATTTAAGGGATTTTTACAAAATAACGGAGTATTCCAACGTTTCTCCGTATCGCTGACGTTTGTAAAACGATTCCTGTTTTGTGTGTGTCGAAATAGGTGGGTAAAATAGTACGGCTTGAGTGAAAAATGCAAAATGGTCAAGATGGTAAACTAGGGATAATACGGACCATTTTTCACGGGGTAAAAGGGCCATGCGTTGTAGCGCTAATAATGTTTGAAGGTTTTCCTGTGTGATGTTCGTTTTTGTTTGCGTAGATGCCTCGAAAGTATATCGGAATTCTCAAGACAACTCTTCGTCGGCAGATTAAAGTACGTAACGATACGCCAACAATGAGGCTCGGATCTAAAGTCCTGGTTTTTAATGCTGTTCAGAAAGAGGAACTTGTTCAGCATTTGCTAGAACTGGAGGAGCGCTTCTATGGACTCAGTATGATCAAAGAACTGGCATTTGAGTTGGCTGGGCGGTACAACTTAATTTTATGTTAATTACAAGCTAATTTTATGCTATTTTAGGAAAAATCTTTAAAAAATTTGTTTCAGTTGAGTAAATACTATTGAAGTTAGTTTTGCAACTCCAAAAACGCATAAAAACTGCCACGATTCGTCTAACTCCGTCATGGTCCGTCTAACCCCTTTGGTGGTCCTTCTTACCCCGCCTGAAAATTAACGCATGATATTTAAACGGTTCAAAAATTGATGAAAAATTGTGGAAAAATACATAAAACAAATAATTGTATAATGTTTAATGGTAGGGAAATAAATGCTTATTCATGCGTGATACAAGAAAAAGTGAACTTTCGAACGCATTTTATGCTAGCAATTTAATTGCTTAGAGGGGCCGTCTTACCTCGTCTTCCCCTAACGGGTGGCAACTAAAATTGGAATTTTTTCGAGGTTCCTATACTTAACAACAAACTCAGAGATAAATGAAAGTATGTATGTGTTAGCTCTCTCTCTCTCTCTCTCTCTCTCTCTCTCTCTCTCTCTCTCTCTCTCTCTCTCTCTCTCCTTTTGTCAATATTGTTTGTTTTGTGTATGCTTGCCCAGTTTTGCTTAAAATGGCGTCAAAACAAGAAGCATTTCGAGAGCGCCTTGTACACTTCTACAAACTGCCACAGAAATCTAGGCAAAAAGTAGCAGGTACAACATTTAAGAAGCGCGGCTTCGACTGTTTACCATATCCTAAAGATGCCCAACAACTATCCACAAGCAAGGTAGTGGAAAATCAGCCAAAATTATGAACACAGAAGGACATCGTTCTCTTTCACGTGGCTTCAACAACGAGCCGTCTGGTTTGGCTATCAATTAAGATGTGCACCAGACGAATGTTTAAAGGAAAAGAACAGTTGATTGGTAGAATCAAGAAATGCATTCGCAAAGTTGACATGACCGCCGTTTCGTTCCGACATCAAACGGAAGCTTCGCCGAACAGCCGATTACGGATCGTTTTCAAATGTACACTAATTTTTTTTCCACAATGGAAAATGTATCTTTAATATCGGTAAATCAGCCGCCATGATTTAATAAAGCTTTTTGTTCTATCACAGAGAGCTCTATTAACTTAGAAATATTTAGCCTTGAGCAGAGAAGTTAAAGTTTTACTTTCAGATCACCCTGATCGATTTACTTTATAGCGACCATCGTAAAATACCCGAAAGAATAAATAATAAATTTTCAGTTGTTTCCATAGTTGCGCAGCATATGTGCATTAAATTTTATCGTTCATATTGGTCTAATAGGTTGCACATTGACCTGAAAGGTTCTGTAATGTATTTCGAAACTGATGATCAACAGTCCCTTTCTAGCACCAAGATATGCACGATCACTGTTGCAAGACGATAGGGTTTTTTCGTAGGACTCTAGACACAATAATCCCACAAATAGCATTTTGTTTATGATTTTGTAACTCACTAGATAACACTAAACTAAGTTATAAAAGATATAAACTAAGATAACGTAAGATATAACACCAACTACTCGTATAACAGTCCCATTTATATAGGTAACTACATAGAGAATGGGACTGTTATGCGAGTAGCGGAAGAAAACTGATTGATAATAACTGCCTTTCTGTAACTCACACTTCGCTTTGATAAATTTTTGTTTGTGGGCTAAAAAATACTAAAATATGACAATATGGCCTAGCATAAAACATGTTTTCGATGTATTCTTCATATGAGCGGCAATAAATCGGTTTGGTTAGCCCTATAAAACTAACAGACTTACCATCTTTCTTACACACATTTATTCACTCTTTTTCCAAATATTGGTAGTTTTTGAAGATCTTTCCTGTTTTCTAGAGCTTGCTCTTCATAATCGCCCTGAATTTTTCTATTGGGTGTTAAGTTCTTGCAAGTTTGGTGGATTTGCCTCTTTCGGCACAAAAGTAGCATCGTTCGTGCCACTCCATCACTGGTTTCGCATAATGGCACAGTGCCAGATCCGACCAAAACAGAGTGTCATTTTCGTGGGACTGAAGAAAGGGCAACAGGCGCTTCTGGAGGCATTCTTCTCTATATATTTGACCCAAATGGTGCCGATTGTTATGTACCGGCTTGCTGAATTTGCCCACACAGGTCGCCTGCCACACCAAGTATTTCTTGGCGAATTTGTCGACCTTCTTCTTTCGTAACTTCTCCGGAGCATCCAGACGGCCGATGATCTTGTTAGCGTCTGCTTTAATGTACGTCTCGTCGTCCATTGCGATGCATTTCGGTTGGATCAACCACTCGTATAGCTTCTTGGCACGGGATTTAGCTACCACATTCTGTTTATCGGTTCGGTTAGGCACCTTCCTTACCTTGAAGACGTTAGGTTTGACCCGCTTCATTGTCTGCTGGACGTGCCAGACGGAAGAATAGACTTTCTTGGACACGTCTTTCTTAAGACTTTCTTGGACACGTCCGTTTTACGAAACACTCGTAAAACAAGCAAAGTCATGAGTATAAACGTCCTGTTGAGAACTTGACCCTTCTTTATGGACAGACTTCGCCGCCTATTAGAGTACAGGGCAATTACGGGGCTAGTGCAACGATCCTACTGATTGTCTCACTCGTATTATGCTTGAAATAAGGTCTAACAAGGGAAGTAGAGTCGTACAAATGAAGAAAAAGGGTTTTGTTTCTGAAAGGGGCCCCGAGTAAGATTGGGCACTCAGCTAGTAACATAATTTCATTTTTACGATTTTTGAATTGACGTGGTTTTTTATGATAATTTTTGAATTAACACGGTTTATTTTTATGACGATTTTTGAGTTTATTTTGCGGATTTATTTTGCAACCTTTGTCGAATTACCGCGGTTTTTTCAGCGACGTTTAAGCTCGAGCGTTTTTTCGGCGACTTTTGGATTTTAAATAGCTTTTTCGTTGATTTTTGAATTAACGTGGTGTTTTTACGAAGATTTTAAGATTAATACGGTTTTTTATAACGATTTTTGAATTAACGGTTTTAACGGACATTAACGGCACGGTTTATTTCTACAACATTTATCGAATTGACGCGGTTTTTTAAACGGTTTCTTTTACGCAGCACGTATCCCCGTGTTAAAAGAAGGCTTGAGTGTATAACCAGACGCATATTTAACAAAATAGCGACAATCTCATCTCGGCCATATGGCCACTTCCGGGCCTCGGGGAGATTTTCTTCCCTGATCCATGCAGGTACGGATTTCGAAGGAACTTGTCCAGGACAGGCAATCGGCCATTTGGCCTCTGAGAGACATAAGATGATCACTAATCGCTATTTTGTCGAGTGCTGATGTTTTTTGATATGCGACATGAAATATTTTACTGATGCTGAAATGTCCCTCTATGGGAACCGGTTCCGGATTCATAGTGTCCCCCTGATCCGGATGTCGCGCACCGAGGCTTGTAACTGCAGTCGACGATCTGTTAAAGAAAATCAACATGTTTCAAACAAATTTCAAACATTTAGCAACATTATCTAAATCCCTTTTTTAGATTAGTCACGGTCCCCCAAGGAACACCGGAACAGGGCTTCGACCGATCCTTTTTTTCTACCGCAGTCACGCCAACGCGCATTCAAGTTCACACCGTCCGTTTAGAGGTGAAATACGAACGCTATGCATAACACAACTGGCAGTTTACTCAGTCAAACGCCGATTGCACGCAGCACTACGATCGCGTTCTAAAACTTTTTGACATTTTCGTTTCGATCAAGTTGCCTTTACCGTTTGGAGCAGCGAATGACTGCAAAACAGTCAAATGACTGGCAATCACCACGCTAACGAAAAGCAACCGCACAATCGTATGATTCAATACTACAAAAAAACAACCACTACATGTGCATGGAAGAAGTCGGTCGGACTCCGTCCAATACAAACGAATATTTTGCTTGCGTCCGACCGACGTCCGGGTGACAAACTATTACTGTGAGCAGCCGATTTGGAGACAAAAAGAGAAACGAAAAAATACGTCACCGTATGCTTCCAGTCAGTTTGCAGTTTATATTCTCAAAGCGCAAAGCAAAACGGGAGATCGACTGTTTGCTTTTGCTGAGATGCCGCATGAATTGTACGACGGCCGCAGCGCAAGCGGCAGATTGACTGGTTTAAAAAAAACAGTCAAATGATCGTTCAAAAAGCGGAGTTTGAATGCGGAAAGTTCGCATTCACGGCAGTCACATTCAACTTGCGATCCCTTTTCAATCCCTGCACCGGAATAACTCCGGAGCAATGCAACATGTGGCCTTGATTTGTAGATATTATAAAAATAGGAGATTTTCGAGGAAATTCACAAATTTGGTGAAAAAATATTGAAAGATAAAAAAGTTACGGCCATTTTAGTAACTTTTCGGGTGCTAAAAATGATGTAGACCTTAGAGGGGTTAATGTTTGTTTTCGGTCTCGGGTCATATAGGGCGTACAGATCGTTAAAGTTTCTACAACAATGGTCTAGTGGATTATTCTGACTGTAGTTAGTACGATATCTTGGGATGTAAAGTGACAACAATTGATGATCGTCTTAATGGAACACTGAAGATGACCTTGCCTAGGAGATATAGGAGATCATGGCAATCGATATTTTCAGAGAGAATGTCGAAGACAGACCGTCGATTAAGGAACGTTCGTCTCAAAGAAAGTAGTATTTATATTTAGTTTGATTAGTTACCATGTATATTCGTAGGGTGGAAGCCGATGCGGGTTCTACGGTAAACGTCTTAGGGCATAACGTACAAATTTCTGCTGGAAACTTTCTAAACACTTACTGGTTTTTGCTTCTATACCGTTCGATCGGCACCAATCTTCGATCCGGTAGTGCCAAGTCGTCAGCGTACATTTGTTTGTTAGAGTGGATACGTGAGCACAGATCGTTGAACACAAAGATGAGCGGTCCGAAATGACTTCCTTGGTTTCTCCCGCAAATTGCAATAAATAAATTGAATCGCTCTTTACAAACGCTATTCCACAAGTGCGAGCGAAGCCCGCTAACGATCCATGCGGGAAGGCAAAGTCAGCTCAGCTTCAGTAGTGCTATTTTGTGTGGGAGTTTGTCAAAAGCTTTCGAAAAGTCTATGAATATTGCGTCAACTTACAGTTGCTTCGAAAGACAATCATTAACAGAGCTCATATGCGTCACGAGATATTTCAAAGTTGAGCATCTCTTATTGCAACCATGGAGGACCATTATAGTAGCGGTTACTAGGTTCTTAGTTCATTAGTTTTTATCATGCTGAACCATATTATAATGAGAACCAATTATAATCGGACACATCTTTCAGTCTCCACCATCGTTGGCCGACTGAGTTATTTTTAACCACAAATTATGCCTACAACATAAGTGATTATCTGTAAGTGTCACACAGACAAATCTTCGAACTAAATTTCTCCACTTTTCAGTTTCGTTTCGTAAATTTAACATTATTGTGCTAATTATTCACCAGTTCACAGACCTTCCATCCTGTCAAGAGCAGGCACGTCAAAGCTTACGAAGCAAATACCGGCGGAAGCAAACAACTGATGACGGAGCGAGCGAGCAGTGTACTACGAACCGCCAAAACAAGTACGTTTGCATTCTCTCCGGCAGCTCCCCGGTACCGAACTGATTCCTGTAATCTTTATGCAGTCGGAAATTCCTACGCTCCGGCAGAATGACACGAAAATTTTCCCTGGTCGGTTCGTTCCAACGCGCTTTCCAGCATCTTTTGCTTCCCGCCAAGTTGAATCGTTCTCTCACTACTGCATCTGGCTGTCACGTGCCCGGTTGATGCACTTTGCTTTCCCATGTTCTGTTTATCAGTCCGGTATCATAACCAAACTCAAAGCCCACCGAAAACTACACCGTCGTCCTTTCAGGCATCAACGTCCTCTTCATCACCATCATCATCATCATCATCATTATAACCCATCATCACAACCGACGACGAGTCGGATATTCAAAAGGCACGTTCTACTCGACGACATCATTTCGCCTTCATCATTTATTTCGCTTGAAATACAGCCGGCTGTTTCTGAGAGGATACTGATGTGTTCCCTCCAATTTTCCCCTTTATCGCCAGTGACGTTTAGGAGGGGACAGGAGGCAGGAAGAACTGAATGCCACGCAATGCAGCAAAATAACAGCCGCTCGGCGGCGGCGGTGTGGTTTGTAAGCTCAGCTTCAAACGGAATTCGGAACGGTTCGTGCCGAAGTGCGAGTAGAAGAAGTCTCATCCGCCGGGGATTCGTTATTCATCGTCATCTTGGTGGAAACGTATGTTTGATGTGTCCAATTAGGCGCTCTCGTTCCACACTCTATTTCCACTTTGTTCGATATTAGATAGGGACTGATTGACCAAAACCGGTGGGCAACGGTTAGAGCTACTCAGTCGAATCCTGCCGCATGGAAAAACTGTGAACGTATTACGGTTTACGGATTTAAATCCTCAGTTCTTAAAGTAAATATCCGATTTTCGGGTATAATCCACATATTATTAAACAGTTTCCGCTTTCGTAATTTCAAATGCCAGCTGGAAAGAACGGTCTTCCTGATGAAGGCCAAAACTTTTGACCCCTGGGATATCGACGAAATTCAACAAATGTGCGCTGTCCGCATGAAGGCGTAGGCCACCGCGCGTCGTCTGCGTAGCGAAGAGATTACAGCCGTTCGATGATTGTGATTTTCTGCTAACTTGCACGCATCAATTGCGTTTCCTCTGAATGCCAAAAACCACCGCAGGAGGAGTTCAAAGGCAGTTTCCGAACAAAAGAACCACCGACAACCGACAGGCTGAACGATAAATGCTTTTCCGTTATATTCCTGCGGCTTTGCTCTACTTGCTTGCTTGCGTCCAACTTGCGCCTTCCTGGCGCTTTCGTCCCGTGTCCTTTACGCCACCTGATGCGATTTGTGAGCTGAATCCCCACGATCGTAAAGTGAAAGCGAATCGTGACGGCAAGTGGATGTTGAACACCATCAACGTAAAAGCAGGACCTCGCATCGACCGGCTGCTGGCGGCATACACCGGAGCAGTTGTGCCTTCGCGAATTGCCACATAAAAAGGCACGTTCCACGTGGAAAAGGGATTTTCCGTTGATTCTTTTTTTTCCTCCTGTATCTGCTTCGCGGGACAATAAAAAACGTATAAATCTCTGTGTACACACGAATTCATCGTTTTCCCTGCTCCGCTTCCGCAGTCAACCGTCCGCGCGACCGGGATGTATAAAATATCGTAAGCACTTGGTGGTGGCACTTTCGCCTTCCGTAAGAGTTTTTTTTCTTCTTTCATTTTTGCCGCCACCCACTAGTGCCGATTCTGAGCGGCCGTTTTTTCCCGTATCCCAGAGGAAATCATATGATTTTACGTCCTACCCACACACGCAGTTTCCACAGGCGACGAGGATGTATGTGTGTCTGTGTGTGTGTGCGTAATCTTTTCACATGCACTCGACGGTTTCATGTTTACCTTTAGCCTACGGATGTTTACCGTCCTCGAATGACGAAGGATGAATTATGCCCGATTTTATTGCTCTGACGTTGACTCGTAGGAAACCACCAGGACACATCGTCGTCGTTGCTGTTGTTGTTGTTGTTGCATGGCTTCCAGTGTTATGTTCCGCATCCACTGGCTAGTGCCGCTGGTCATTTGGTTGTCAAGAGCAATTTGTGGTCTAAGGCATGACGCTGCTGTTTGATTTCTTGATAACTTCTTTTGAATGTTTATTAATATTGCCCGGTAATGAAGTAAACTTTTATAACGAGTATAAAAGGTTTGTCCTATGGTAGAGTTCCTCCCGTCCTAATGAGCACGACGGCTTCGATATTGCTATATTTTCGAAAAATGTTATTCAGACTTATGTGTAACTATAGCGGTTTGAATCTTACACTTTTGCACTTTAGCGTTAACTTCATCGTCAATTTCCAAGTCGTCTCAGAAGTCGCAAATCACTTTCAATCTGGTCGAGCCATTTTGGCACGTTGAACTCCCCTATTCCTGGTGCCGGTGGAATTGTTGAAGAGAACTCTTTTCGTCGCACTGTTATTCGAAATCCTTGCGACGTCTCCGGCTCACCTTACAAGGAAACATCACTATCGGTCACAGGCTTAGAGCTTAACCATATACACCATAGTGTAGTCCTGTCGATCCAGAACTTCACTGTACTGCTCGTATAGGTGTAGCCTATGGAACTTTTTTGAGAAAACAACTTGAAATTTGTATGGGCATTTGACTTAATGCAGGCGCATAGTACATTGTGAATATCCTAAACGTTTAAGTAACAGTTCAAAAGGTCTGAATTGAAACTACAAATGTAATTGAAAAAGCAAAAATTCGTGCAAGATTGTTTTTTGCATGTTGCGTATCTTGAAAAATCAAGACAAAATTACGCTGGTGTATTAAATTCATATGGATGTTCATCAATGAAGACGTTCCGATACCATGAATACCATGATGCCATAAAAACTTTCAAGTCTTGGTAACAAAGCATGTCTAGAATTGCCAATACATTGTTCCGCTTGGTCAAGATTGTGATGCCATTGAATTTTATCACATACGCTTCGTATCAGATCCTTAAATGGCCGATTAATACATATATCCGCCGTTTACAGAACCGAGCTTGAGTCAGGCGGAAGTAAAATGATTTTAAATTTTTTCTGAGCGATTTGCGGGTACTCCATCATTTGCTTATAACCGGACCACGAATTAATTTTTAAAACTCTGTCATCTTCAACTATGTCCAATAACACCTCCTTCATCCTTTACTTACTTGACTTTTTGGCGACAATTCACTTATCGAATCCATGCCGAATTCAGGAGCCGTCTCCACATTTCTCAGTCTTGGGCTGCCGCTCCCCAGTAACCCCTAACACCTGCTGCTCTAGCAGCTACGTCAACAGCGCTCATCCAACGGGTACGCGGTCTGTTTTCGCTGGTATATCGTCCAACATCCTTGCTACGTGACCAGCCTATTTTAGCCTGCCGTGGTTTAGTCGCTTCACACTATCCGCATCTTGGTTTACTTGATAGATTTCATGATTTATGCGATTCATGATTTAAGACGCGTGTTCGATGTTTCCACAGTTCTACGGCTAACACCGATGATACCGATGTCGCCCGCAAACGCTAGGAGCATATGAGATTTCGTGAAGATGGTACCGATTCTCTACACACCTGCCCTTCGAATAGCACCTTCCAATACAATGTTGAAAAGCAAATTCGATAGCCCGTCATCTTACTTCAAACCACACACGCGTCCGATGTTTCACCCGTTATCCTAATGCTTGATTGGAACCATTAACAATAGAACGTTTCAGCCTTATCAGTTTTGTTGGAACACCATGTTCGAGCAAAATTTACCACAGCTCATTGCGTTTAACTGAACCGTACGCCGCCTTAAAGTCTATAAACAAATGGTGAGTCTGCAGGTTGAATTCCCGGAATTTATCGAGGATTTGTCGCAAGGTGAACATTTGGTCCGTCTTGGAGCGTTCCTCACAGGTACCACACAGGTATTCGCCAACAAAGGTTTCCTGCAACGGCATCAGTCTGCTCTGAGAAACAGGATACGGGAGAGAATTTCGTATGCATAATTGAGGAAAGTAATGCCACGGTGATTGCTGCATTCGAGTCAAAGACCTTTTTTGTAAATAGGGAACATGAGACCTTTTGACCAGTCCGTAGGAATTTCTTTCTCAGTCTATACCTTTTAGTATAACCTGATGGATTGCACCCTTTCTTTCAAAAGTTCGCTCCCGACTTTCAAAAGTTCAGCAGGGATGTCATCCTTTCCAACTGCTTTGCCATTTTTCAGCTATCACGCTGCTTTTATAACCTCGTCCAAAGTTAGTAGATCCATAGCTTGTCCATCATCTTCAGTCGTTCTCCTATTTCTGTTGAGCACTCCATCTTGTCTTCAACAATGTATCGGAATGTTGATCCCAACGCCTAGCCACCTCCTTCATCCATTGCTTGGCAATTTCGCTGCCCATCAAACCAGATTTGCTGGAGTATATTTGTAAATTTCCAATTGCTGTTTTATTCAACATGATACGTAACAAAGAAAAGGTAAAGAAGAATGTTTTTTTCGGTTATCCAGCAGCAAAACTATTGTAAACATCTCTGAACGTTTGTCTCAATTATGCCACCGTATTTAGTTAAATAAAGAGAAAATACCATCCTGTATCGCAAACGAATAACTTGAACCGCAATTAACGTATTATCAGTATGAGAAAAGTTTAATAACACTTCCAGGTGAACAAGAAAAGGATTTTAGAAATGCTTGTTGCGTAATCAAATCATCCTTTTCCAAAACATATCATTTTCTTTTTGAACTGTTACTTAAACGTTCCTGATATTCACAATGTACGATGCGCCTCCATTAAGTCAAATGCCCATACAAATTTCAAGTTAAGTTTTCTCAAAAAAGTTTCATAGGCTACACCTATACGAGCAGTACAGTGAAGTCCTGAATCGACAGGACTACACTGTGGTGTATATGGTTAAGCTCTAAGCCTGTGACCGATAGTGATGTTTCCTTGTTAGCCTACTGACTTTCGCCAGATGTACGATGGGAATCTCTCCACGCAATGCCTGAGCTCGTGATTCATACGTCTCTGCCACTCTTCGCTTTTAATTTGTATTCCGCCAAATATCGTCCGCAGCACCTTCCGCTCGAACACGGCAAGGGCGCGTATGTTCTCTGCAGGGACGTAAAATGTACTGATTGGTGACCAAAATCGGAAGACATTTGACATTATTTCTTGCGACCAGTCATGCGGCAGATTTCTAGTACACACGCACCGATAAGAAATACCAGAATAATAATAACATCGCTTGCTCATCGTGTCGTACACATTTCAGAGCGGCAGAGACACGCTTCAACATTCTAGCATCATGCATGACAAAAGGTGTAGTGGTTTTTGGTATTCTCATTTGCTGCTTCATTCGTATGCCTAACAGCTGTTTCCCAAATAACGCGGATTCAAAGGAGAATCTTTTAAGTAGTTATCATCCACAAAACCGTGCAAAAACGTAACAATTTTCATTAGATAAATCTATCGCTTGTCCATACTATTCCAGCTAGAACTGTAAGCAAAAAACGGCGAATGCCAGTCATTTCTATATTGCGACATTTTCTGCGACTGGTCACAGAGCAAATAAGAATATTTGCTTATTATCATATACGTATTAGAGCTAGTTTCAACGCATCAAGCGATACGCTCTCTCGATACAGAAACAATACGAAGCGACGGTATTTGCTGTGATTCTGACGTGGCACTGCAGTCACCAACGATCCCAAATATACCAACTCATCTACCACTTCTAGTTTGTCACTGTCAACGTTTGTTTCCTTTGAGCCTCTTCCTTTCATGTATTTGGTCTTCGCCGCATTTATTTTTAACCCAATACTCCTAAACTCCGCTATCAGTCTGGCGTAGATTGCGTCCGCCATCGCAAAGCTCCTGGCTATGATATCAAAGTCATCTGCAAAGCCTAGGAGTTGACTACCCTTGTTGGAAATCGTGCCTCTCGTTTCGACGCCCACTCATCAAATCACCCACTCAATAGCGCTGTTGAATGTAGGATAAGTCGTCACCTCTTCCCAATCCTCGCCGCGCCTCTAAGGAACTCGAGAGTGACACAAGATGCACACGAAACACATCACCCGATCCAATATAGCTCTGATCAGTTGCGTCAGTTTATACGGGAAACCGTGCTCATGCGTTATCTGCTATAGTTGATCTCGATCGACTGTATCGTATGCTGCTTTGAAATCAATAAAGATGTGTTGTGTATTTACTCTCGACTTTCCTGCAAGATCGGTTGGATGGTAGAAAAATCTGGTCCGCACCTGCGCGAGCCCCCATGAAGCCTCCGCTTGGTAGTTCCCTGCGAAATCCTGTGCTATTGGTGACAGCCGGCGTAACAGGATCTGGGAGAGTACCTTGTAGACGGCGTTTACCAGCGTTATGCCGCGACAGTTGCAGCAGTCGAGCTGATCACTCTTTTTGTAGATGAGATAAACCACTTCTTTCATCCATTCATCCGGTAGCTTCTGCTTCTCCCAAATCTTGGAAATAGCCCAGTGTAGAACCGTTGCCAATGTTTCTCGGCTATGTCCATAAAGCTCTGCCAGTAGGCGGTCCTTACCAGCGACTTTGTTGGTCTTCAGCAACCCGATTTCTCGTTTGACTGCTTGGAGATCAGGAGCTGGAACATTACAATCTTTCATGGGCACTTCTAGGTTAATCTTCGTTTCGCCTCCTTCTGGAACTTCGCCATTGAGGTGTTCATCAAAGAATTGCTCCCACCGATGGTGGGACATCACGCTCGTTTGTTATTAGTTTTCCTCCTTCGTCCCTACACATGTCAGGTATCGGTGTGTAGCCCTTACGAGTTTGGTTCATCTTCTCCGTAAAACTTGTGCGTTTTTTAGCCCGGAAGAGTTCCTCACGTTTTCTATCCTCCTTTTAGCGCCTTTTACTCTTCAGCAGTTGTATACTCCAGAGCTGATTTTAGCAAAGCTTGTGATAGGGTGGATATCCATATGCTATTATTTAACCTTTCGTTACTCGCGCCAACTTCGATTCATGCTAAATCAGAACAGAATTCAATTAAATCCGAATGCCACTTGGCGAAAAACTTATGAAACTTTATCCACTGCCTGAAGGATTTTGGTTTGCGGATCAACCTTGCTGAAACAGTAAAATTTTTATTGCCAGAATCCCGAGATATACGGAAATAAAGTAAACGTTCTACAGGCGTTGTACAAAAGACAACAGCGCGAGTTACCGTGAGTTAAAGTTAATCGTTCAGGGGTTTGAAGATAAAATTCTAAACTGGAATAAATCTAACCTGACAAGCTGGCTGCGGATTGTCCGATTCAATGGACATCTTTCTGACCCAGTTAAGGTAACATCTGGAGTTCCACAGGGCTCTCACTTAGGTCTTTTGCTTTTCATTTTATTTGTTAATGATGTTACGTATGTGTTGAATCGTTTAAAAGCATTGATTTATGTCGATGATATGAAATTATACACGGATATTGCAACTCAATTAGACCTTCAAGTATTCCAACAAGAGATCGATGGTGCGTCAAGAATCTTCTTGATCTGAATCTAATTTAATTTAATATAATCTCATACTAACGCAGCCAATTCTTAAAAGCATCCTGGAAAATGACGATTACTTGAATCAATCATTTTTCTTGTCAACCAACGGCCAGTCCGACTGCGCAGCATGTATCGCAGAGAGAATTCCAAGGAATCAGTTGGAACCAGAAATAATACCTAAATCCATTAAACTCCTTGAAATGAAATCAAGGAGATACTAGTTTACATGATGTAATACTTGAAAATAAAGTCGTGTGGTTCAATGGTTGCCTAAAATTACAGTCGTAAGGTTATTAACTCAAACCACACAACCCCGAACCTTCTAGCTTGGCTACTCAATTATACAAATTGAAGTATTTCCATGCATGGCCACGTGGAGGTGCACTAGGTAGGGGCATGGGATGGCTAGAGCTATATTAGGCGATTGTTCCTAGTTGCCTTCCCCATTTTATACTCATTCCTGCTTTTAAATCATTGTGTAATAAAACAATCACTCCTGTATTTGTGTTTACACACTTACATTCGGTAGTTGACAGTCGGAAAATCTACAACCATGCTCCTGCTGGGCTGTCGTTGCTTATAAATAACGACGCCATAGCAAAGATGAATGTCCGCGAGTTTTTCCGGAAAATACATTTTGATGCTGAAACGTTCTAGAGAGACCCGATAAGTTTGTTTCGTTGTTGTTTTCCATACGCGTCAGCCCGTACTCGTCGCACGCGGGGGTCTAGTATGCTCTGCGTGATGTATGAATTGGTGCAGTTTTCCGATATTAATTCAACACCCAAGCGATGTGTTTCAAATTAAATTGCAAAGAAGCTAAAAGAGATGGGCATTTCACGTCAAAGAACGAATTGTAGAATGATACCAGAGCTTTAAATTGGCAGGTAAAAGCCATCGAATTTATCACGCTTTTTAGGAGAAATTTGGAAGAAGGACCTTCTTAGACTCGGAAACTACTGAATTGATCGGCGTTAATCGGGGGCTTTTGGTACCGTGAAAGGTTTTTATTATGATGGTTCGAGACCCCTCTCCGCTCTGGGAGGGGCAGCTCTCATACAAATGAAACAGAAATTTCTGCATAACTCGAGAACTTGTCAATGAAATGGAGCGAAATTTGGCATGCGGGGGTTTTTGAAGGCAAGAAATGTTCGAGACCCCTTCTCAAGCCAGAAGTGGGGACTCTCATACCAATCAATATACCGCAGACCCCAGCTAATTTGAACGATTCCTCATGCAAACTAACGGGGTTGGTTTTTAGTTGGAACAACTGGCAATCCCAAATATCCTAAAACTTATGTGAACTGGGCGCCCTGCGGCGAATATTTTATTGTCCGATCGAGTTTCTATCAGAATCTTTCGGAAAACGGAATGTTAAACAGATTAAACACGCTAGATCAATCAAAACTAATTGCGCTTATGTGCATTCTCTTCGTAAGCCAATGATATCATGTTGATTATGACATTTGAACCATTTTTAATTTGCACATCGTGCAAACTAGCGGGGCTTAAATTAAAAAGTGTTTAGATTAAAAACGGTCAAACGAACGGAGGTTCACGGTATATAATAATAACACGTGTTTGTCTGTGCGCTACAGACATAAAAATTACTGTAAAAACATAAAAACTACCGTCATTCGGGGCATTATTGTGCCAAAAAAGCATATGTTTTTGTTGTTTAGCTCAGTATACACACAATTTAGGAACTAAGTTGATTTAAAACCTGTCAATATGTACTAAATTGTTCAGTTAACAACTACCGTAGAGATGGGTTAGTTACAGTGAAACCTAATTTTACTGGAAGTGCATGAACTTTGGCACAATCTCACCCCTTCTAGGGGCAGGGGGTCGGCCAAAAACAACGCATCATCCAAAAAGTATGAACGAAAATAACCCGGAGAGGTCTGAATTAACTAAAAATGAGTTCGTAGTCAATGGACAGCCTTTATATAGCCAGTAGCGTTTCTTGGGTTAACAAGGGGGAGATATATGAAGGGATGTATCCGAAGGGGGCATACCTATTTGATCATTTAACAAAAGTAACCATTACTTCGTTCGAGAACCCGCGGTCGCAGAACATGTGCCCTATCCCACCCCCTCCCCCCTCCTTAAAACTGGCAGTTTATACATGGTATAATATATTCGTCTTATATTAGAGTGTTTATTCAAAGCATCTGAAATTTCCAGAGAAAAAGTAAAAATTAGTTTAAATTATTTAGGAGACCTATGATGCTGTTTGCTCCAAAATGGATGATGCAATCTAATCTATTAAAATATAGTAAAGAATGTGAATGTGCCTGTGTATACTGACGTATTTTTGTTGTGTATGTGAAATCTACAAATTGGATCGATCATTATGGCTTGGCACAATATCACCCCCGTGAAGCTCGAAAAGTACAAAGTTTCGAAAAATATTATTTTCGTAATCAAAACTTAACCAACGCATAATAACCTTTCAATACATTGTAAATGATTAGTTTATATACCTTCAAGATAGCAAGTTGATGCGATTTCTTGTTTGAGTTGGTTTATGCGAGACATTTTTTACAAGCGTTATTTCCGCGTATTTTTGATCGCGAACTTTGAAACCCTGTCTAGGCTAAATAGTTTGCTAATATTATCTGTGTTCTATTCTAAGTTATGAATAAATATGTTATGGTCATCATCATTTTGAATGTAGGTCACCAGTTTCTACAAATTTAGGGGAATTTCCTCGTGGTTGGGCCGCCTTTTTGACATTCGCCCGTAAACTTCCGTTTCAAAAAGAATTTTTAAAATCTAAATATATCGTTGGAAAGGTCTAAGAATAAGCTATATTTCTGGACAATCTTGAACTGATTGCTTAAAAAATAATAAAGTTATAGACATTTACGTGAAGACAAAAAATGTTGTCATACTCGGGCCGCGTTGTACAGGTTGGGCCACCGCTTTTAATCTAAGAAATACGTATTGAAACTCTATGTAGAGACATCAAAAGAATGAATTTTGTGAGCAACGGCCCTTATAAGTATAAATATCCTATTTTTAATAATATCTTTGTGAAATTTTTGGTGATCTTGTAAAATCAATATTACTACAATAGCGTTTCCCGAAGTGTACTACTACAATGAAAAATCAACAACAATCTAGGTTTTTATTATACTAATTTTGCTTTATTTCATCACATTTCCCGCGACTGACGTTCTCTAGCGAAAACTGCGCTTCTGTGTTTATAATTATGGTGGCCCAACCATGACTACACAAGTGGCCCGACCTTTACAATAAGCGCTTTTGTGGCATTTACCCCCTTACCCCCTTACGTGCTAACTGGACGGGATTTTTCAATATCCTTCGAATAGAGCACAACACACTTAATATAAATTTTCAATATTTATCCCAATAATTGCATTTAATGAATCATTTCTTGAAGAAAAGTTAACTGCACCTGCAAAACTTTTTTGTATTGATTCAATCAGTGAATTCAGTACGCGTGTTTTGAATACACGACTGAAACTCACAATATTGTGAAAAGTTAGCTGTCACAGTAAGAAGTTTTACATTCCTTCTATATACGTTTCACGAGTTACTAAAACTGAAAAAGTCGTGGTGGCCCGACCATAACAGTGGCCCGACGATAACGGCATTACCCTAATAAATTTTCACAAATAAACATTTTTGGTTTTTGGCACAATCTCACCCCCGTGGCACAATCTCACCCCGGATTATTATTGATATCATAAATGTGGAAGGCTGGATCATGGAGTGGATTGCCAACCTGAATCCTTAAGGTCTGAAGCAAATATGGCACTTCTCAATTCAAATCAAACAAATCATCACGTGGGTTAAAGCTGGTATGGTATGTTGCTACATCGTCGTAATTACCTATTCCCGTCCTATCCAACACGAATTATTAAAAATATCAGCATTTTTATGACACACAATGCTAAACTAGTTATTCCCCAATATTTTAGTTTGTTGTCTATCATACGCGATCAATCAAAGTGAGCTGAGATCTATTTAAATGCTTTTTATCATTAAAGAAGTCCTACCAGCCAAATTTCCTACGTTTTTTTGTGCGATGAAAAAGACAATGTCGACTAATCGTTTTAATTTTCGTCATTCATAAATGAAAATAACTCACGCAAGGCATTGTCGTTTTTCTATAGGCAGGAAAACTTGCCTGACTTGCAAAAATTTTGTAGAATAATATTTGTCATGTCGTCCTACACAAATACATGCGCGTTAGCTTCGTAAACATTGTTGTGATTTTTAGTTCGGACGATGAAAAATGTTGATGGACGGATTTTAAAACGGTACGACGAATTTTAGAAATAAAGTCAGTTGCGTAATTTCAATATTATGGTTTAATAGTCGCTTTTCAGTGATTTCAAAGTTCACGGATCGGACGGTAAGTGTGTTTCAGTCAAATCAGCACAAGAACTTTTGGAGTATTCATTGAATCCATCCAGCAAATGATGAAAATTAGATTGGCTTTACTTATTATGACGGGAATTAGAAAAAAACCCTATATCAGCCCAAAATTCACGGAGGGGCTGGTATAATCGGAACAATACTGTACTCTAATGGAACGATTTTCAGTTAACTTCGCATCTACCCCTTGAGCTTGTGATCAGCAAAAATTCCAACTAATGCGATTCACGTTTTCATTATTTAAATTCTATTGATAGCGCGCTATCGAAAGAATATCTGAATCGTAAAAAATTATATTTTATGCTATTCACTCAGTAACAATCGTCCCTTCACTTTGAATGAGCGCGGTTCCTTGGCTTGGCGAAGGAAATAACGCACCGCCGCCACACAGCTGATGAGGAAAGACAAAATTGATCGTCTCACACGGCTGAGTTGCGGATGGGCTGGGTATCAGTGGTTAGAAGGGTGGGTACAACAGGGGAAAACCGACTTATAAACAAGAGAGTAGATTTAATTCAGTCGACGAGACCAAAACAACAGCATAACAGGAAAAAAGGGTATGAATACAAAATCAACTCGTGGTCTTTTGTGTGTTATGTTGTGTCTCGTTTCGGTTAAAAAGAGCTTGCGGGTGTGGCGGTGTGTACGCGGGGTCAAGAAGCGGGCGATATTTTTCACTGATGAACCAATATTGAACTTGTTTTATTAATTCTGCTTTTCTCTTTTCTACACCCTCTTTCCAGGTAAGTTTGCAAATCGTCGCCAAGTGCCCATTTAAAAAAAGAGCACATCGAAACAAAACGGAATTCGACGAGAGTGTAGCAGCAGCACGCCCGCCGAGGTCTGCCGGAACAACCTTTCGACAAAGCAAAGGGTAGAAAGAGGGGTTCCCTCGCCCGTGTGGCCAAGGATGTTCCTCAAGGCCGTACGGTGGCAAGGACACCGTATGTGTATTATGATGGTGCAGTTGCAGCAGCAGCACACTGGAAGTGAGATAGACCGAGCGATATCGTCGGATCGGACGGGGGCTTCCGGATATCAGTGCGGTACTTATTGTCGGCATGTTTTTCTTCATTCATTGTGAATGTGTGTACGTGTATTTGTGAACGGAATAATCCGGAAAGAAGAGGAAAAGAGAATTATTGTGCTATATTTCGGGTAATCGACAGCAAGCAAAGCAAGTGCGGCGCTCGGTCCTGGGCATATAAAACGCCGGGCAAGTGCTGTTGTGGGCTGGCCGTGTGACGTATGTATAATCGTGTCTGAAAAGAGAGCATTCGACGAAAAACCAGCTGTGCGAGAAGCCGCCTAGACGAGTGATTTATTGGTTGTCGCCTCGTGCGCGCTAAGTGCGTTCGGCCGTGTGCTACTTCTGGCCTGGAATCGGTTGGATTATCACGAACGGCAGCAGCGTGCAGAGATCGACGCCCGAATAGTGTGCGATTATTTGTTTGTTTCTTTTGCCAGTTAGATTTTGGCGAATTGAAGATAAGTGTAAGCTTTTGCGGGGGGAATGACATATTTTACAGGTGCTATGAACAACAGCTGGCAGATCGTGTGTTTATGATTTGATATGAGCCCCGAAAGACGAACAAGTAAGTGGCTGTCGAAGAACTCCGAAGTGCTTTTCATCAATGCCGTAAATGAGAGAACTGTTGGTTACTGCGATTGATTTGACATAGGATTGCATTTTTGTCTACTTTATTTGGATACACCTTAGTAATATAACTAATTTACATGTAACGAAAAGTAATTAGATACCCTTTGCAGGTTTGTTACTCAGCAATTTTTCAATGAATTGTTGAGATACTTGCATCAATTGATTTAGCAGCAATCAAATCTGTCGAACATTAGTTGCAGTAAAATTAGTGCTCATAAAAACCCTACCTCTGGCTTCCCATTGTCATCGGACAACCTCTATTTCGATGCACTATAAAATTTTATTACCTCTTCCTATTCTCATCATCACACTCACATCAAAATTCCTCGTGAGCAAAACAAAACAAAAATCTTTAACGACGGCAGATTTTCTGTCGATACTCAAATTTATAAGTGCATTTACTCGACGAAAGAAAGCATGCTTCTCGGGACGAAAAACGTTTCCTCCGTCTCCGCATGTCTCCTCCATCTCACCGATTCGGACGATGACGATGAAGTACGGCTGCTAATCAACTGATTCCTTTTCCTTTTGCTCTTGATGTCTGTCAGTCAGTGCTCGAAGCAGCAGGTCCTCTGTCGCCTCGATTGGTTGTTGTTTATGCGCGTGTACACCACCCTCCCTGACCCTGCTTCACAGCCTGCTGTTCTGTTATCATACAATAACAAGAAAGAAAAAAACACGCACGCAGCCTTGCCTCGCTTGTTTGCTTGCAGCAGCAAGCAGGCGAAATTATCATCATAAAAAATGCACAAAATAGCAGAGCTGCAGTAGCAGCAGCGCAGCATAGGGAAAGCAAAAGAAGTTAAGCAAACAGCAACGAAAGTCGGCTGCGAAAAAAAAACTTCCTAAAAAAATATAACACAAGAGCATACCACCATCCACCACCGAGCGGGGTCCGACAGAAGTCGCCTTGCTCTTCGTCTTCGGCTGAGCCCACAGGAAGCTGATGGAAAAGGAAGCGACGAAAAAAAAACTTTTCCTCATTATAAGCTTCTTTCAAATTAATAAAATAAAATCTATATAAATCTACGTCACTGCCATGTTATATTCATTCCAATCCAATTTCAATTTCCTCGCATCCCACCGCTTGGCAGGCACCTCCCCATGGCAGCAGCACTATACCTTCTCCTGCTGCTCTGCTCTGCTGTAGCATTCGATGAAACACATCATAGCAGGCAGGCGGCACAGGCACAGGCACAGCACAGCAGTGGCCAACCTTATTTTGCGCTTATCTCCTTTCCATGGTTTCTCATCGCAGTCGTCGTCGTCGTCGTAGTTGAAATCGACGTCGTTTCGTTCGTTTTCCTCTCTGTTCAAAAGCGCAAAATTTTACCCAACCCAAGTTGGAACACAAGAAAGCAAGCAAACAGGCAGGCAGGCAGACATGGGCCACCTCGGCTATGGCTGTGGGATCGCTCGCTAGCTTCGCTGGTTTGGTTTGCTGAGCTGTTAAAATGTATCCGCGCTTTCAGATGGTTCTCTGCTGCCGCTCGGTCAGGCGTCGGTAGCGCAGAGGTTAGGAGCAGCGCAGCGGTGCGACCGGGGAAAGGTGGGTTTCACTCTGTGCTGTTCCATTTGTTGTTTGCGTTAATTTCCACCCGCTTTGGCGTTGTGTTGGTGAAATCAGTTTTTTTTCTGTCCCGTCACAGTTACAGTACAGTATTGAGTTGAGAATACACCGGTATTGGTACTGGGTAAATGGCATTTCGCCTTGCTGCTGCCACTGCTGTGGATGGCTGGCCTATGTGTGTGTTTGTGTGTTTAGGCAGCACATAGAATGATTATTTTGCTATGAACTGGTGCTGCTTTTTAGCACACAGCACGGAGTCATCGTTGTCGGTGCTTACAAAACTCTTGAACGAGCAAAAATGCTATAAAACACTTCGCTCGATACTTGGAATTCGACGTTCGTAACCCCTATTGCAGAAGGGTCAGTGATGCCAAAAAGATAACGATTTTGCTCTTCGATCAATTAAAAAAATTTAAGGTGGGACTACGTTTTTGTTTTGTATATTGCGATGCAGTTTAGAAGTACGAGAAATGAACGTATAACAAAACAAAAAGTGGTCACGTTTTGCATGCTTATAGATAGGTTAGCCAGTTTTCAATTAATTTTGGAGATATTTGCATCAATCGATCAGAAATATTCTATGCAAAGATATAAAGAATATAATAGAAACATGTTAAGTCACTGCCAAATTGAACATAAACATCAGGTGCTGCCAATCAATGACATTTTGACGTTGGACTACGTCCTTGTTTACTATACCGGATAGCACTTTGTGAAAACGAAAATAGAAGTGTAACATATGAATGAAAAATTTCAAATACTGATAATTACTATACTACTAAACGAAACATTACTATTAATATGTCGTTGGATAGATAAAATATCCTGCAATGTTATAGCAGCATATTTATGACGATCTTTTATACGCTTTTATGCGTCTGTTTAGTGTGATCTTTGTTTACACAGAAAGTAATGCTTGAGTAATGTACTTGAGAAGTGAGTAATTCTCGTTGAAACGGGGCCGCTACTGGCACGAGGTCTTCAAATATTGGAACCCTTGCACTTAATTGGTTGAAAATGGCTAAACAATGTGAATTACATTTTTAATACCTCGAAATAGTGCACTCCTCGTTCGCCAACGGGTCTAACAGTTTAAAAAAAAGTTGAATTTTCAGCAAACCTTGAGATTTATATCATGTGAAACTTCATAAATTTGAATGAAAAAACTAACAAGTTGGCCGGTTCTGTAAAGAAGAACAGGGCTTTCAAATGGAGTAAAAAAAATGTTGGCGGCCATCCTGGATTTGGTCGCCATATTAGATTTTATCAATAAATCGCCGTTTTCGCGATGAGCATCCCAACCGATTTTCATTTTAAAACCACCATTGGAAGGCTGAGAAAAATACTAAAGAAACATTCATAAAATTGGGTGGCATTAACTGAATAAAACAATCAGTTATCTGTAGCAAAGTTAACAATTTTCATATAATTATTGGGATATTTCCAAAATTTGCTATAAAACAAACTACAAACGTAACAGTTTTGTAAATATGAGAGATAGGGCTTATATAAAAAGTGAAGAAAATGGCGACATGTTGGATTTTATCAAAAAATTACCGTTTTCGCCATGATCTCCCCAACCGATTTTAATTTTAAGACCACCGGAAAGCTGAGAATGAATACTACAAAAAACATTCATCAAATTAGATGTGTAGTGGCATTAACAAAACGAAACAATTAATTATCTGTATCAAGGTTTACCATTCTCGTGTAATGGAACATATATTTTAATGGTTTTTTAAATGTACTCCATTTCTTTTTGTTTCCCTAGTTTATTCAACGGTAGTTTTCATTCTAAGTATCATATAATGGAAAGCCACCATTTCATATACTGAAAAGATAGATTGGACAAACTAGGTATAACTCGTTTTGTATTTATATTGGTAGGCCTCCCAGGCCCTGAGAGAAGTTCAGTTCGAATCCAGTTACAATTGGCTCCCATTATAGAGCATGGTTCCCCCGGTTTGGTTCAGCGGATCCCCAGTTTGGGTAAAGAGGAACAATACACTTCTTGATAAGCATTGCATTATTGGCCCTCCCTTATCTAATTTTTCATTTCAATTTCTTTCTCCTCATGTGTAGTCCCAATCTGTTTGAATAGTATAAAATTTTATATATATCGCACTATATGGAACAATGGAGGGCCCATTCTTCTATCCGGTACCGTCTGTTTCTTTACAGATGAATCGAAAGCTCTATTAAATCTGCTGCCATTATCTCAGGTCATTCAACTAGATGCCGTAAAAACGCAATTAGACTCAGACGAACTAAAGATCTTTTCAGTTGTGATCTAAAAGGCCACCTAAGTATCTTAAAGGAATTTGAAATTCATCCTCTTATTTTTCAAGCTCGCCATCACAATTGCCAAACTGCATAGACTGGGTGTTAGCGGTAACCTTTTGCAGTGGTTTCGGTCGTATCTCACTGACCGACAGCTGGTGGTTGCCGTTGGAGATTGTCGATCCGATAGCTATCCAGCCTCATCAGGTATACCTCAAGGAAGCCATCTAGGTCCTCTGATTTTTCTGCTCTATTTCAACGACGTTAATTTGGTCATTAAGGGCCCACGACTCTCGTATGCAGATGATCTTAAAATGTACATCCGGATCCGCTCGACTGACGACTGTCACTTTCTTCAAAATCAACTCGAGGCCTTTGCCACTTGGTGCGACGTGAACTGTATGATAGTGAACCCGGAGAAGTGCTCAGCAATCACATTTTCCCGTAAGAAAGATCCGATCCTGTTTCGTTATACGCTCGAGGGCACAGTAATTGAACGTGTTTCGCATATTAAAGACTTGGGCGTTATCTTAGATTCGCAGTTAACGTACAAGCATCATATCTGGTATGTTGTCGCTAAAGCCTCAAGGCCCTTAGGCTTTATCTTTAGGATCGCGAAAATTTTTTCTGATATATACTGCCTCAAATCGCTATACTGTTCGCTGGTGCGATCAGTTCTGGAATACTGTTCGTCTGTTTGGAACCCTAACTACAACAACAGCGCTGAAAGAATCGAGTCCGTTCAGCGTCGATTTCTTAGATTCGCCTTACGAAAATTGCCATGCTTACAAGGGAGAATTGACTGCCCCGCGCTGCTGGAACGAGCGTTGCGGAACAATGCAATGTTGAGATTGCCACCTCGTCGCACTAACTACAGTATGAACGGCGCTATCGGCGGTCTACAGCGGGCCTTTAATCAAGTATCGTCGTTATTCGACTTTCATCTGCCACGACGGATACTACAGGGCAGTTTCACTCGCTTTTTTCGGGAGAGATAAACCTCGAAGATACAGTTATTTTAAAATCTCTTTGTATACGTTTGATAGAATCTTACTCAATTCGACTTGACTATTTTTATGTTACCCTGACACTCATTGGGGCCAAATCGAGCCCGTTGATTAATAATAATAAAAAATAAATAAATAAATAAATAAAACTAAAGACCTAATGGAGAAAAGATACGATTTTGACCATTTATTTTGCATCCATGAACCAGATCGTAGTGAACGTAAAACTGCTCTGCTTCAACAACTATCTACACACAACAGGGTAAACCTCTTTTGGGTTCCCGGGCACTGTGGTATAGAAGGTAGTGAAAGAGCAGATGAGTGAGCCAGATCTGGATCTGCTATGGAATTTATAGGCCCCGAACCTTTCTGTGGGGTATCCAATAGTACGTGCAAGATGGAACTGAAAAAATGGGAAGAGAATCAGGTCATATTGAACTGAAATAATACTCTATCAGCCCGTCATGCAAAACGGTTTATCAAGCCAAATGCCTCAAACACGCTGGGGCTGGGAGAGGCTATTAGAGACAATAGGATCGTAGCAACTGGCCCTGCAATTGTCCTGTACTCTAACAGCTGGCTGCGAAGTCTGTCGTATGAAAACAGAAGGTCAAGTTTCGATAACGGAATGTAGCACCTAGGCTTTGCTTTGCTTTGCCTCAAACATGCAAAAGCTATTGAATCTTTCAAACAAAGATTTGAGTACTTTTAGCGGAGTGGTTGGTGGTCAATGTCCAAGCAAATATTATCTGAAGGTAATAGGAAAGCTTAATGATGATAGATGTCGTTTCTGTAATCTAGAGTGTAAAAGTGCTCATCATATAGTGTGCGAATGCACGGCATAATTCAATAAAAGGCGCAAATTTCTTGATAAAGGATTGTTGAAGCCTTCGGAAATATGGGCTAGTTCTCCTCAGAAAGTAGTACAATTTATTCTCAACATATTACCAACCATGTTGGGAGGATGTCTTCAATTAAAATAACAATTACTGTTGGAAATTGCCAACGGGATCGAAGGGGTTAATTTTTCCGTGATAATAATACTACTAATAATAATATTACTAAACGACATAGTAGCTGTTTATAAGTAAAGGCATACAGCTAGAAAGGACACATCGCAATAGATCAAATAACTGGTCGCAGTGGTCTAAGGTCTCCAACAAGGAAAAAATTTGGCCAGAACAATAGTTACACTGTATGTTGATTGAGGTATGTTGATCCGAAGTACCTTTTTCCCGCGCAAGGATATCCACAAAGCCACCTGGAGATCACCTGACCAACGTACAATGAACCAAATTGACCACGTTCTCATAGAGGGCCGGTTCTTCTCTAACATCACGAACGTACGCTCCCGTCGGGGTGCGGATATTGATTCTGACCATTACCTAGTAGCAGTACATGTGCGCTCAAAGCTGTCCACCGTATACCGGACACGTCAAAGCCGCCCTCCTCGGCTGAACATCAGGCAGCTAGATAACCCACAAGCTGCCGAGAACTACGCGCGAGTACTGAATGAGACACTGCCTTCTTCCGAGGAGTTAGGTGCTTCAAACCTCGAAGACGGTTGGGGCAGAATACGCTCGGCCATCGGAGAGGCCGCTACCGCGGCACTAGGTATTGAGCCTCGGAGTACACAAAATGATTGGTTTGATGGGGAATGCCAACAAGCGGTGGAGGAGAAAAAAAACGCTTGGAAAAATTATCTAAGTATTGCCACTAGAGAGAACCTGGCCAAGTACCGACGAGCTAGGAACCAGTTGACCACGATCCTGAGGAGGAAAAAGCGCCAAAAGGAGGACAGAGATCGTGAAGAATTAGAACAACTGTTCCGAGCTAATGACACGCGCAAGTTTTATGAGAAGGTGAACCAAACTCGGAAGGGCTACACACCGAAACCTGACATGTGTAGGGACGAGGGAGGGAATCTAATTACAAACGAGCGCGAGGTGGTCGACAGGTGGAAGCAGTTCTTCGATGAACACCTCAATGGCGAAGTCGCAGAAGGAGGCGGAACGGAAATTAACCTAGGAGCGCCCATGGAAGATAGTGATGTCCTAGCACCTGATCTCCAAGAAGTCAAACGAGAAATCAGGTTGCTGAAGACCAATAAAGCCGCTGGGAAGGACCGCCTACCGGCAGAGCTTTATAAACATGGCGGGGAAACGCTAGCAAAGGCTCTACACTGGGTTATTTCGAGGATTTGGGAGGAGGAAAAGCTACCGGAGGAATGGATGGAAGGAGTGGTTTGTCCCATCTACAAAAAGGGTGATCGGCTAGACTGCTGCAACTATCGTGGTATTACGTTGGTAAACGCCGCCTACAAGGTACTCTCCCAGATCCTGTTACGCCGGCTGTCACCGATAGCACAAGGTTTCGTAGGGAATTATCAGGCGGGTTTCATGGGGGCCCGCGCAACTACGGACCAAATGTTTACTATCCGACAGATCTTGCAGAAATGTCGGGAGTACAACGTGCCCACGCATCACATCTTTATCGATTTCAAAGCAGCATACGATACAGTCGATCGAGACAAGCTATGGCAGATAATGCACGAATACGGTTTTCCGGACAAACTGACGCGACTGATCAGAGCTACATTGGATCGAGTGATGTGTTTCGTACGCATCTCTGGGACACTCTCGAGTCCCTTCGAGACGCGACGAGGGTTGAGACAAGGTGACGGTCTATCCTGCATGCTGTTCAACATCGCTCTTGAGGGGGTGATCCGACGAGCGGGCATTGAAACGAGAGGCACGATTTTTACCAAGAGTAGCCAACTTCTAGGCTTTGCAGATGACTTCGATATCATAGCCAGGAACTTTGCGACGGCGGAGGCAATCTACGCCAGACTGAAAGCGGAGTCTAGGAGAATTGGGCTAAAAATAAATGCGTCGAAGACCAAATACATGAAAGGAAGAGGCTCAAAGGAAACAAATGTGCGCCTCCCACGGACGGTAACCGTTGACGGCGACGAACTAGAAGTGGTAGAAGAGTTCGTGTATTTGGGATCGCTGGTGACCGCGGACAACAACACTAGTAAGGAGATCCAGCGGCGCATCCAAGCGGGAAATCGGGCCTACTTTGCCCTTCGTAAAACGCTACGATCAGGAAGCATACGCCGCCGCACGAAGCTAACAATGTACAAAACCATTATTAGACCGGTAGTTCTTTATGGACTTGAAGCCGTGACGCTGCTTACGGAGGACATACGCGCCCTTGCCGTGTTTGAGCGGAAAGTGCTGCGGACGATATTTGGCGGAGTACAAACTGAAAGCGGAGAGTGGCGGAGGCGTATGAATCACGAGCTACAGGCACTGCTTGGGGAGACTCCCATCGTACATCTAGCGAAAATTAGCAGGCTACGGTGGGCCGGACACGTCGTAAGGATGCCGGACGACAGTGCGACGAAAACGGTCCTCTTCAACAACCCCACCGGCACCAGGAACAGGGGGGCCCAACGTGCACGATGGCTCGACCAGGTCGAAAGCGATTTGCGACTTCTGAGACGACTAGGAAATTGGCGACGAGTGGCCCAAGACCGAGTTGAATGGAGACGAGTGCTTGAAACAGCACGAGCCACCCCGGCTCTATGCTGCTGAAGAAGAAGAAGAAGTTGATTGAGGAAAGGCAGCAGACGCTCTTGTCGATAAATCTCTGCATTCACTGTACCTGTTGTTACGAGTGTTTGAGATTTTACCCCGCAAGAACATATTGCTTGCCAGACAAGACATTTTTTTCAAAAAAATTAGTTTGATACATTCATTTCAGATGTTAAGGGGCATCTCTTCGACTGACTAGCAGGCTTCATTCTCGGTTTTTTGCTCAGTAGATGTTCATTTGACTACAGCGCCTTAACTAAACAAAATTCTAAAAAGTAGTGTAAAGGGCAATTGTAGAGCTAATTATCATTTACATTATTGTTGAAGAAAGTATAGTTCTATCTTTTGTATTTACGGCGCTATGGGGCTGCTGCCCCGTTGGTAGCAAAAAGAGCACTCATTTAGCTCCCAACGGGGTAGCGCCATAGCGCCGTAAGTACGAAAGTCAATTGCAAGGAAAATTGTACCATCCAAAGTGCGATATCGCTCATAAAAGTGGCGCACTTATTGCTTGGAAGATAACGAAAAAGTGCGCAGAAGATACCGAAACGATTTACCGAAAGTGCAAAATAGCAGTTTTATGAATGATATCGCACTTTGGATGGTACAATTTTCCTTGCAATTGACAATATACTTTTTTCAATAATAACGTAGATAATAATTTGCTCTACAATTGCCCTTTACACTACTTTTTCGAATTCTGTTTAGTTAAGGCACTATAGTCAAATGAGCATCTACAGAGCAAAAAACCGAGAATGAAGCCTGCTGGACTAGTTGCAGTGTAAAATTACTGTTCCGCAAGATACTTAAAAATGTTGAAGTAATGCGCTTTTTTATCCATCACAATGCACTGATATTTTGTAAGATGTGGTTTGTACCGCTTCCAAAACAACGTGTTTTTAGTAACGTTTGTTGTTTTACGTTTCGATCCTAATAAGTTTAAGCTTTAAATGATTTTAATTCAGCATGAGTTTTTACTTTTTCTACAATATCTTGGCGTTTGCGTTTATTTTAAGACTGCCCTTGTTGATATCTTGGGATTTGATTCAACAGTTTTAAGAATTCTTTTCTTCTTTGAATTGCTTCGTCCATGATCATCATCACTTCCTACCTTTCTTTCCATAGTAAGGCACTTTATGCATAAGCACATCTCAACAATGGATATTGGCAAACTAAATAGTTTAGCGATGGAACGAATCGAAGAATCGCAAATTTTTAAATGTAGTTCTCTTTTTTTATGTATTAGGCATGATCATAGAGAGAATCATTGACCTGTGTTTTATAATGTAAGTGAGTAACAAGTTTAACATTATGTTCAGCCTTTGGTATGAACGGGCTTTAACGTGATATTCATACAAACAGTCATCCAAAAAAGGGGACGGTTCAGCACACTCCCAATACGGTTTACTTTCGGGACATAGTAATGGCCTTGGTTTTAGAAGACATAAAAAAACACAAACCTGTTGAAAGGTTGAAACGAGGAAACTCCATCACTTCATATCTTCGAAATTGCAGTTAAAAGTAGGTATGTTCAGCAGTAAAAATTGGTTGAATTTTTTCAATTGAGAATGCTTAAAAAATATATGATTGATTAAGGAACCTATTTGAAGCAGTCTAGTCAGTCTAGTTGTTATAAGTCATGGGTTGAGTAAGTGGGGGAATATCAGCAAACCAATCTTTAAGCTGTTACCACTGAAAGTCACTATCATTAAGCCGAACTTCTGATATTTTACATTGAAAATTGAAGCGTTGGAACTAATTTTAAAGAACCCATACGCATTTTAATTCCCAAAGTGCTTTCTTAAGAAGCAGTCCTGAATTCTACTGATTTGTCCTAAATTATCACTGTTATAAGCTTTTGATCATGGCATTAAATGACGCAAACGCTCACATTTCTACTACAATATGGTATGTTAAAACTGGAAGCTTGATTTTTAGAAATGCTGTAATCAATGCTCAAAGTAGCGAGATGGAGATGGAGCTGAAAAATGCAAGTTTTTTGAAAACAATTTTTAACTGATCTTGTCGAAAACAGAGTTAACTGTGCCTGTATCAATTTCAAGACGTTGTTATCAAGAGATTCTAAAAATATGAACAAAACATTGCATTTTAGCTCATATATGTTCAACCGATTAGAATAGGCGATCCCTGATTAATCCGTTCCTTACCCTAATAATTTATTGGAAATTATCTATTTACCTAGAGTTTACTGACACTAACATGAAATTTTGTTAATATTGAATGATAATTAATTTTCGTGGTCAGCGATGGATCAATGTGAATATTGTCATCGATTTGGCAACACTGACAGAATAAGCTGAGCTGGCAGTAGCGTCACTATCTTGCTGTATAGTATAGAGCCGCACTGTGTGTACAGCGAGGGGAATTTGAACGTCGTTCGTAGCGAAGAAACGGTCCAACGGACCGAACAAACAAGAGATTATATTTTGTTGTTTTACCCTATGTGTATGCGTTCGTCGCCGTCGTCGTCGTCGTCAACGACGTCGTTCAGTTCGATTTGAGGAACGGATGGACGGTTTTTCCTGATGTGCTGTTTCTGCTTCTTTTCTCTGACTCTGACAGCAGCAAGCTCGTATTAATAATAGGTATATACGTAATGTCATGTATGGCCTGCCTGCGGATCGAGTGCTGTGAGTTCGCTTTGGCTTGTTATTTTTATTTCATTTTTTTTTTCTTCGCCGCCTGTTTTCCGATCGCTGTACGGTGGAAACAGCTAGGGCTGTGCAATATATCAGGGGTTCAGTGTATGGCTCTCTGTATAATAAACTCGAATAACTGGCAGTGCTGCTATAACGTAGAGGGTTACGGCTTGGCATTCAACGCAAAATATGTTATGTGTGCATAGCACTTTCTGACACGGTCGCTTTCGAGTCTCGTATATTGCTGTCATGGCCTGGCTCCGCCGATCGCTGCTACTGGCTTGGCTGGCGTCGATGAAATCGTAGCGATATTGCACATTTTGCTCGTGCGGTTAGAGAGTTGAGCCGAAGTGATTAGCACTTAAATCGTCAGCTAGTAGACTATATAAAACTTACCTCGTGAAACTCTTAACCCAATGGAATTTTTTACCACTTGTTTTGTTGGCATTGATTTTATTTTCGCAAAAAAAGACTATTCCAGTTCAGTAAACTTTACAAATATTACTGATTTCCTAAGGTCAGGTCCCAACATGATTTAGGAATATTTCCAATTTTCCATTAATTAGCTGCCGCCAGGCGGATGTCTGATACGGGATTATCAAGCCAGCAAACCACGAACAAATGGCTTTAATCGGTGTCGAACCCTATCAGTGTGCAACCAATCACCCATATCTCATCAACATTTGAACCGTACCTCTTTATCATTCCGCCTTCGACGCGCAAACCTATCGAGCATTCGCGCGATACGCTCGTTCGCTTGCGCTCGCTATCCTTCTGCAATCTGCCGGCCGTCGCCTCCCTCCTACAATTCGAGCGAAGCACTTTTTCTTGTGTACTGCTGAAACGCTTCTTTGGAACAATGTTTAGCCGCTCCGCTGCGATGCGAATGGTTCTGGCGCGGCGTTCCGCTTTTCACACCCGGTGTCCGAATCGGCGGTTCGATATGGAGTAAAGTAAGCATTTTTATTACGACATACAGCGCGCAATCAATCGAACCCCGTTCCTAGTTTGTTCGTTAGTCCTCTTCAGCAGGCAAGGTCCCCTTGTTCGATCTCCTGCGAGAGTCGCCTCCGTCGGGAGTCTTGGAGGAGCTGCCTGCGCTGGTTATCGATGGTGAATTTGACTGCCCTGAAAGCTGGCATACGATGGCAATCTAATTTGCCCCATGTCACCGCGCCGATCTTCCCCTATTGTTGCCTCTCTAAGCTGTGGAGGATTGATTCGATCAACCCGATGTACGACGGTGTGTGTGTTGCATCGTAGTCGTCTCCCGCTTACCAGCGATAGTGGCCGCCCGCTTGTTATTTTCATTTTCGAATTCGACATAGTCTGCCATTCGGCCAACCAACGAAACTCGCTAGCAGCGCAGAGCAGCACTCCTTGAGGCATGCAAGGTTTGTGAAATTGGACGATTAGTGTGCTGCTGGCGCTGGTTGGCTGGTAGCACCGATTCCATCAATCCGAGCCGAGTTTTATTTTGTGAGCGAAGATGATAATTGCTTCAAGGGCAGTGTTGCCAGCTAGCCACCCGTGTCCCAAATGTCTACACTTCGTAATAGAGAAATGAAAGTTTAGTTCTTTATTATCCGTACTGATTCTCTAAAAACATCTTTGTTTTCTTTGTTATTTTTGGAAGTTGATAGTCTTTTACTAAACGATATAAAATAAATGAAATAAGTAACTCAATTCTAGAGTATATTGTAATCTATGGAAGCAGCTATAAAAACATGAATCATGATCATTTATTCAAAAACTGCGATGATTTGCGATTTGCTTCGTATTACCACCAGGAAATCAAAATATCATTGTTCATACGCAAAAATAACCGACAAAAATGAAGAGCGATAAACCAGTTATCCTCTGCCTATGAAACAAACCTGTGTAGCAATCAGAATGTATCACGATAGCAAAATAATAGGACAAATGAATGTCCCTTCACACCAGCAAGCTGGACAACTTTTGATGAGAATATATTTTGATACACACTTGCTCTCACAAGCGCTTGTTGTTGATGATGCAGGTATACAATAAAATATGTCTTTGTCGTCAAGGCCAGCTTGCTTTGGCCTAAAGTCTGGCGTACAAAAGTTACCAACGTTACCTTGGTAACTACCAAACACTGCCGCTGTCGACACAGTGTAACATTAGGATTGCTTTTGTTGCGTACAATACGTATTGCATACAGTAATGTGTCTTTTTCGCAGGCAACAACATAGTTGTAATGAAACATCTGTATCCACGATAAACAGCTTCGATAACTTGTCTTTGTCCTAACTTTCATGCAATAGTGACAAACTTTCGTCATACATTGTCGCAATATTTTGAAGTAGGGAAAATATCTTTGCCTCTTGTGCATTCGTGATTTTTGATTCCCAGATTATCACAAACTGAGTTAAATGACGTAAATTATAAATTTCGTATGTACTTAAAGTATAAATTAAATTTTCTACTTTTTTGAGAAGTTTATACTGTGATGGAATGCTTAGATGACCACTGGAAAATATGGTGATTTTTTATTTTTTAGTATCCTGCAGTTGTTAAATTGAACTGCAACAAAAACTACCATAAATTTTGACAGGTCACGGTATTTTCTACTGCAATGTTTACAATGTATAATGTATCACTAAGAGTAGCTCAACCATCGCCCTTGTTTGTCTAAGAAAGGATTTAAACTTCTATCAGAACATGCTTGTCATTTGTTTTAGTTGCCTGGATAATTTTCATGTTTGGTTGCAATTTATGTTTCATTTGAATGAGGGCCCCCCTTCCAGAGGAGGCACTTGCGAACCACCATAGAAACGTATCTCGCCTTCAAAAACCTCCACATGCGAAATTTGGTTCCACTTGCTTGAACAGTTCACGAGTTATGCAGAAATCTATGTTTCATTTGTATGGGAGCCACCGCTTTCAGTGGATTGAATGGTCTCGAACCACCATAGAAAAAGATCCTGCCTTCAGAAACCACCACATGGTTCTATTTACTTGATTAGTACTCGAGTTATGAACAAATGTGTGTTTCATTTGTATAGGAGCTTACTCTTCCAGCTCCAGCTTACTCTTACTTTAATTTTCACATCGATTGGCTTATTAGTTTGCGAGTCTATAAGGATTATACAGACAGAAATTCATTTCTGTAGGTATAGATTCTATTTAATAAATTCAGGGCGGTCCTGAATGAATAAATCTATTTAAAGGGTCGTTAATAAAAAAAAATCAGGAAAGGTAAATTCATGCTTAAGGTGGCATAGAAGTTTTTCAATTCTAAAAAATCATTTTTTTATCGATTTATTTCAAGAGATGATTAACACTTTGAGCTTTAAAGCCGTTTTTTACGGAACCAGGTTTTCTCAAAGCCGGTATGGGTATCGTGATAATCTTAAAGGAAACGGCTTAAGCAATTCCCTCGCGTCTTGTTCTACGGAACCGTAGGAAGCTACTTAGCTAGTTTTCCCGGAGGCCGTATTTCGACTTCAATTATTTTACACCGAAGTCGCTTTTTACGCGGTTTTTAACACGACTATTTTTACGCGGTTTTCGGAATTTACGTGTTTTTTTTACGCTGTTTTCGGAATTTACGTAGTTTTTTTACGCGATTTTCGGAATTTACGCGGATGTGCTCAAAACGTCTATTTTTTCGCGTAGTGTTGAAATCCACAAAGTTTTTTACGCGAATTTTGGAATTTACGCGGTTTTCGGAATTTACGCGGTTTTTTTACGCAGTTTTCGGAATTTACGTGGTTTTTTTACGCGATTTTTGGAATTTACGCAGTTTTGATTTACGCGGGACGTATCCTTCGCGTAAAAAGCGACTTGTATGTATTTACATATTTTGTCGCTTTAAGCTACAATATATTGTAATACATTTGGTCAGTGTTAAGTCACACTGAACCAAGTGACAAAACTCTGATTTCATGAAAAACGGATTCAAAGTTTGCTGCTCTGTATGGGTTACAACTATTAATCGTTTGAAATTCATTTCATAACTCTGGCTGTTTGCAACTTTTATGTAGTCTGATCAGAGTAAACTGTAGCTTAGAAAATTCGTGATTGTTTGCTGTCATTAATTCAAATTTTAAAATTTTGCGACTTTGTCCGGTCTGATTTAACACCGACCATTTATTGAATTATAGTTCTAAACGAAAAAATATACATTTAAAACAGTTGGAGTCGAAATAGGGTCCCACCTCTGGCTACGTGGCAGCTGGCCATAGGGGAGGGGGGTAGAACATATAAAATATAATTCATATAAAAACAGAATTGTTTGATTGCCTTAGTGTTGGAAAAGCTATCCAATTGGCAGCAATCGTCGATGATTTCGAGCCTCAGAGTTCAGAATCGCAACCGGTACAGGACAATTTAGGGGTCTAATGCAAAGCAAAGCCATGGGTTTATACCGTCTTTAGACATTACCTTTCTTTATCGACAGACTTCGCAGCCAGCTGTTAGAGTACAGGAAAATTACGGGGCCAGTGCAACGATTCTATTGACTCTAGTTGAATCGACAGAGTGTTTAATTTTACTACAAGGAATTTTTTCAAATGATCATAGAAAGTTGGCTCAAAGATCCCCTTAATTCCATGGAACTTTATATACAGGCGTAATGAGTGGAGTTATGAACGAAAACAGTATTCAAAAATTAGAAGAGTTGTGTTCCAGACATGACTGCATCTGAGTAAACTGTAACATCGCTCACGTAGAATTACGTTGCACAGGTTTTTTTACGACGGATTCACGATTTTTATCCATGTATAGCCACTAAAGCGTAAAATGACCAGCACAAAACGACCATGTAGATATTTTATTCAACCAATGACATGAAGAATAAAATATTCTGAAACGTTGTAAATCTGTTAATCCTGTTGGTATGAAATAAAGGGTATTTCATTGCTTGATCTGGCGATAGTCAGACCTGGAAGCAATCTATGTTACTGCAGTCATCGACAGACTTCACTTGGCATTATGGCTTTTTCGAACACCTTTCTAGCCAATTTTAGAAATCCTGCAATTGCACAAGCCCGTGACGAGCCATTCTGCATGTTGATTTGCTGAAATCGGTCAACTTTTTGTGATAATATAGTTTATTTTAAAATAATGATCTCATGATCTCTAATGATACATCTATAACCATTTGAAATTATGTATTCGACTAAGCCGTCCTGGTTGTGACGTGACGTCTTACAAAAAACGGACGGTGTTATAATGTCCGAGCTCATCACCCTCTTTCGAGCCAGTTTCACTTTGGGGTATATCCCAGAGAATTGGCGGAAAGTAAGGGTTGTGTTCATACCTAAGGCTGGCAAAAAAGACAAAACCATGCCTAAGGCTTTCAGACCGATAAGTCTGACTTCAATGCTTCTTAAGCTGATGGAGAAAATCACGGATAACTATATCCGCAATGAGTTTTTAAAAAACTCTCCGTTACATGTAAATCAACATGCATACCAACACGGTAAATCTACGGAAACCGCACTGCACTGCTTAGTGACGTTAATTGAGAAATCGCTCAAATATCAAGAGACGGCACTTTGTGCTTTTCTTGATATTGAAGGCGCTTTCGATAACACGTCCTTTGCGTCAATTAATACGGCTCTCTGTCAAAAGAGAATCGACCACACTACAATGAGCTGGATTCAAGCAATGCTTTCGAGCAGACAAATTACAGCATCATTGGGAGATACGTCGGTCACGATTTCGGTGATCAAAGGATGTCCACAGGGAGGAGTTCTCTCCCCCCTGCTCTGGTCACTGGTGGCCGACGCACTCCTTCACAAGCTGTCACAGCTTGGTTATGAGGTGAATGAGGTGACAGCCCAAGCCAAACTAAACAAAGTTCAGCGCCTGGCCTGTCTTACAGTTACCAGTGCCATGCGTACAACACCTACTGCAGCCATGGAGGCAATGCTATGCTTACTGCCTTTGCATCTTCATGTGAAGAAGGAAGCAGAGCTCGGCGCACTACGGTTGCAAAGGAGTAAAACCATACTCGAAGGTGACCAAATCGGTCATCTTCGCATACTTCGGGAATTCAATCTGACACCCTTAGTAACTTCAGTCTCTGACTGCATGGAAGCCAGGCCCAATATGGACGTTCCATATGAGGTGATTGAAACAGATCGCTCAATGTGGAATAATGGAGGGCCAGATCTTCCATCTGGAACTATCTGTTTTTTACAGATGGTTCAAAAATGGGGGCCTGCATAGGCTCCGGAGTCTACGGACCCGGCATCAGGGAAACTATCTCATTAGGAAAGTGGCCCACCGTTTTTCAAGCAGAAGTATATGCCATATACATCTGTGCGACAATATGCTTGAAACGAAAGTACAGGCATGCGAAAATCGGTATCTTCACGGACAGCCAAGCAGCACTACTGGCTCTCAAGTCCGCCAAATGCGTGTCCAAATTAGTTTGGGAGTGCAGCACAGCATTGAGGGAACTCTCCCGCCAAAACAAAGTTTTATTACTTTGGGTGTAGACAAGCTAAACAGTTTATCTACCCAAACCCTGCAGTAGCTAAAAAACTACTCCATTTAACTCGTAGTGAACTACGCACGATCACGGGACTCCTAACAGGACACAGCCCCGCTCTTTATCATTTAAAGAATATCGGCAAGGTATCATCTGACACCTGCCGCTTTTGTAACTCTGAACCTGAAAGTTCAGCGCATCTGCTCTGCTATTGCGGAGCTCTTGCATTATCAAGGCACAACTTCTTAGGAAGTTTCCTTCTTACTCCATATCAGGTATGGAGCCTAAATCCCAAAACGGTCATTGGCTTTATAAACCATGTAGTACCGAATTGGGGCACATGATTACAACTATTCCGCTCAACTCCATCAATGGGTATGAGCGATCCGTAAACTGTGTACAGCAATCGGGGCCTGCCACAAAAGACGATCATTAAGACTGTCGCAGTGGCCTTTTAACCCAATGCCCTTCTGGCATACAAAAAAAAGCCATCCTGGTGGTTTTTATGCGCTAATTTGCTCGTACAAATCGTACAAATTTTTGTTGAAATTTCACCACTAATATAATGAAAATACTAAAAATAATGGTTCGATCTGCTCACCTTGTAATTTTTAACAGGAAAATTATAAATGAATTAATGCGAAAATGGATAAGGACAAGGTCGATTTTCTTATTATTTTGGTAAAATTTGATAAAAAATTTAAATGAAAAGAAAGCATCATTTGAGAAAATCGACAATATGTAATTTTGCATAAAAATTTCACTGCGATTGTTTATGCAGTGGACTGCCGCTGGAAACATCTGTCTCATGTTAAAAAACAAGAAAATGAGAAAATCGCACTCAAAGTAGAACATCTGATTTTTCTAAAATTATTTAGTTTTGATGTTATAATTTGTCCCTTTTTGAGAAAGTGTTGAAAAACTTCAATCAATTTTGTAAACACCTTGTAAATATTTTATATACTTGCAGCAAATATGCGTCCATTTTTTTTAGTGGAACAAATTGTCTTCAAAATTTTTTCTAGTTTAAACACTAAGTTTTCGATTCATATTTTAAAAATACATATCGAATTATAACGTTAGACAACAAAATGTCGAAAATAACATAACATTAACATGGGACAGTTATGCTTCCACCGGCAGTGGACTCTGGGGTAAAAGTTTTTGAATGACGTTTAGGATTGGTCATAAAAGTCAATCGATCCAATCCCATTTCAAGTAACTTTTCCCAGATTACACTGTATATTATTGACTTTTTTCATATAGATTGATCTAATTGTGACTACTATGGAGTAATTTGGTTTACCTGAAGCTTTTATCTTCTCGCACAGACGATTTGATGAGAAAACATGATTGTTGAAAATCATGAAAAAAAGTTATGTGGTTTCGAACAATATTTTTATTGCCGTAGGACTACGTCTTACCGCAGGGTGTTAATAACTTATTTGCACCGGACGGATAGCTCTTGGCGGACTTTTTAAACATAAAATGGTTGCAATCGTTGATTAATGATATTTAGTCAATTTTTAAAGCATATTTGCATTAAATTTTTTCATATCGAAAAAGGGTCTCGATTTTGGCACGATTTCG
This sequence comes from Sabethes cyaneus, assembly GCF_943734655.1. Taxonomy (NCBI): domain Eukaryota; kingdom Metazoa; phylum Arthropoda; class Insecta; order Diptera; family Culicidae; genus Sabethes; species Sabethes cyaneus. The sequence continues at coordinate 70,425,626 of NC_071355.1, read as the reverse complement.
ATTTTGGCAACATAGGCGACACGTATTTGTTGCCAAATTCAAAATCCTACTGTACAATAAAATCATAGCTCATACCCATTAATTATTATTAGGTAGCCTACGATCAAAATCCATGATTGCTCTTGTTGCTACATTTCACAGCCGGTCGGAACTGTTTTAAGAATGTATGATTTTTTTATCTATTGTTATTTTCCTGAATAAACAGTTTTGTGTTTGTCCAAGCAGTTACTGGTTGTTATTCCATTGAAATTTTATAAAAGTACCAACTGACGCATACATTTACCTTTAAAAATAATTGACTTTTCATACATTTACCTATGAGTTGAATACATGTACATACAGTGTACATATAGTTCAATTGTTTCAGCTCAGACAAAGAATAAATATAAATAGTTAACCGATTTTATATTATTTCTTCATACAACAAATTGGAACTTCTTCCAAATGGAATTTCAAATTAAAAAAAGTGTTTACTAAAATGAAATACCATACCTAATGTAAAACTAACAATTTTAGGTTTCTCTGTTAGAAATTTAACCAAAGTTCACGTTTTAGTTATAGGCCAGCAAACTGGCAACTCGTCGCCCATTTCGTTCGTCGTTCGCTGCGTGCGTAAAGCGTACCGTGCATACGTACACGACACCCGACAGCAGAGAGAGCACAACAGCGCACCAACTCGTGGTTGGCCGATTTCGATCGAACGACGACCGTCATCGCGTGGTAGCGAGCGAGCAGCGCCTGATAGTGTTGGGCAGAGTGGTGCGGCGGAGTGCGGTATCCTCTCGATGATGGTAGCGACTGGCGACGACGACGAGTACGACGCGGTTGGTTGAGAAGTATGCCTGTGTGCGGGGGTAGTGTCTTGTGAGGTGTGTATTCTCGTTCGCATGAGACTGTGTTGTTGTTGTTGGTTGGATTTGTTGTTATTGCTGCTGCTGTTGTTGTTGTTGTTGGAATGGAGGAATAGAGGTTCTCTGCTACTTTTGCTTGCCTCATTTCGATCGTGTACCGTCGTGCGGTGCGCTGTGCTGGGAACGCTGCTAGAGCATATTATCCACAACTGCTTTTGGATGAATGAGCGGTGGAAGCGAGTGTGCGTGTGTGCTTGTGCCGGAGGAGAAGGAGAAGAAAGATAGGTTCAGTTGGACGGATCGGATAGGACACCGGACGAACGAGTGCACAGTACAGTAGTAGAGAATCGGTCGGTCGCTTGGTTGGGATTGCTGGCCATGTGGAATGGGAGTGTGGAGAACATAATAAATAATGAAAATACTTCTTCTCGAGTTCTCCGCCTGTGCTGCTGATGATGGCGTGTAGAATGCTGATGGCAAGCGATTTGCTAGTGTTAGTGTGATATAGCGTCCGTAAACTGGTGTTTGTGAGGTAAATAGCAGTGAAGCGTGTGTTTGTGTGCCTCCTCGGTGGGAAATGTACTCTGTGTAATATGCCGGCCTCTGTGTGTCGTGTTGTTAGGAGGTATAGAGTGTAGAGTATGATGTTCTCTTCAATAGCGAGTTCGCTGGTTGTACCATTGCCTGACTGACTGACGGCGAAGGCGAAAAGGTTGGAAATTTTTCGAAATTTTTCAGTGTTTCAGCGCGGTTGGTGTAATTTAATTAGTGTGCAATCGATTCCCGTGGGTCCGCCCAACGGTGTTCCAACGTTGGCAGGCCACCCCAGGGTGTCCAAGTGGTCGTAATCGACGTTATTCATCGATCCGATAACCGACGTTACCCAACACAGCAGTAGAAGCAGCGATCCAATGAACGAACGAACGGCCGAAGCAGTAAGCAGAGTACAGAGTACAGTGAAGTGAACGAGGCAAAAGAGCCTTCGAAGTTGCTGAAGTGAAAAATATGGTATAGTCAGAGCCACAGTGAAACGGGCCACACAAAAAAAATGTGCGATGTGTTTCTAGCAATAGTGAAAAATTGGTGAAATAATAATCGGTCGAGTTGCGAAAAAGATCTGTCAAAATACGAAAAAAATCAAAGCAATCATAATACAGTGCAAACATAATCTGGAAGAAAACAAAGTGTGTGACGAAGAAGGCGACGGATAGCGCGAATAGCATTCTGTGGATTGCGCGACGACTAACGCGAAGAACTCCGTGAAAGTGTGGCATCTGTGTCTGTCGAAGCCTTGGGCTACGGAAGTGGAATAAATATTTCTCGTTCGATCGGCGGAAGTGTGTTCCGTGGAAAACTGCAGCACTTTACTATTGCCGTCATCGTCATCAACGCTCGTGTGGTGTGTTTTGCCTTCCGTGGTCCGAACCGCGGGGTCCCACCGACCGACCGACCAGCTGCTGCACCAGTAGCTCTCGTTTATTCATCATTGTCGTCGTGGTCACCACACAGGGTTTCAAATTGAAACTTTCAATCACGTAAGTCCAGTTAATTGACCGTTACATACTGCAGCGGGTCCTGTTGGCCACGATCGGTCGGTCACTCTCCGCTCCCGCGAATCATCGTCGGAGAGAAATTTAAAAATAAACCAAATTTAGGTTCTTTTTTATAAATTTTGATCGATAAAAACACATTTACCAACCCACACACACACATATATACATACACGATACGGTTTGGATGAAACCTCCGTCGTCCGAGTGCGAACGAATGAAACAAGAAAGCTGCTGCTGCCCCCACGACGGGAATGGGGTGGGCCCGAGTTGGGTGGAAAAGCATTGCACCAGCGGAGAAAGAGTGAATATGCGAGTCAGTGAGAGAGCGAGTGAGAGAGAGAGAGCGCGCGCGGTGCGCATATAGTGTCGTGTTTGTCAGTGGGTGGGTATGGAGCATGGGGGAAATAGAGGGTTGTTCGCAACCAACCGAGGGAGAAACTAGTTGTGAATATAGACGACGGTTGCCAGTGGTGCCAGTGAAATTGAACTTTGCTTCCGATGTGTGATGTCTGTGACAATAATTTGTTTCTGACGTAGGATTTTCTCTTACGGGAAGTTTTGGGGGTAAAATGTAAACATAAACATATAATCGACTTGAAATGAAGTGAAGTTGTTCGAACAATATCAGGCGTGGATTCTATTTAAACATCAATAATGTGATGCTTACCCTATGTTTCCATACGTTATTTATACACTGGAATCTCGTTTTACGTCCATTCATTTTACGTGATTTCGTTTTACGTCACATTTTTTACGTCCAAAGTTTAAATTAACGTCCTCTCGTTTTACCTCCAATATTTGAATTAACGTCCGCTTTTTTACGACCGATTTTCTATGCAATAGTGGAAATTGAAATGAAATGGAAATTCCTAAAACAGATACAGTAATGACCCGATTTTGTCACCCCCATGATGAATTTAGGGGTGACAAAAACGGAACAGTGACAAAATCGGATATTTTTTCAATTTCTATTTTTTTGCAGATAACTTAGAACGAACTACATATATTTCATTCTGATCACTTTTAGGACATTTCGCACTTCCATCTACCTCTCTGTGGACATTTGTCACCTGTTCCCCCCCAGGTATGAAAACACGCGTTTTTTAATTGCGCCGAAATGGTTGATTATAGTGGTTAACTATGTTCATAGAAATTTCATAGCGTAAAAAGCTCTTTCTTTTGGTATAAACGATTCTTTGATTAACCCCCCTAAAAGTAAGATAGAAAATTTATTTTTCAAGCAGTAAGAGATAGAGCAAAACAATGTTCTACAAAATTTTTGAGAAGATGATTATAAAGAACTTTGTCAAAGAAAGTGACCTTCTAGCTATTATAGTTGTGGAGATAAGAAACAACTTTTGTGAAAACTCCACGATAATCAACACAGTTCTTTTCACAGTGTTTTAACACATTTGACATGTTTCAAAATGATTTTCAAACTAAGCTTTTGATAAATCAAAAACGTGACAAAATCGGGTAAAAAACGTGACAAAATCGGGGGTGACAAAATCGGGTCAAAAACGTGACAAAATCGGGGGTGACAAAATCGGGGAGTGATAAAATCGGGGAGTGACAAAATCGGGTTACCACTGTATTTCAGTTACAGGTGTTTTTAAGCCCCCGAATGTGCAGATTAAGAATCAAGGGTCGGTACTTTAATATTAGCATAACTAACGTGTACAGCCCTCACCTCGGAAGTACCAAAGATGACAAAGACGAATTTTACACGCAGTTGGAGCGTGAATACGACCGCTGCCCAAGACATGATGTCAATATTGTCATCGGGGAATGTAATGCTCAGGTTGGTCAGGAAAAGGAATGCAAACCGGTGATTGGACGGTTCAGCGCACACCCGCAAACGAACGAAAACGACCTAAGACTTGTCGACTTCGCCGCCCCCAAGAACACGGCCATACGTAGTACCTTCTTCCAGCAGAGCCTCTACCATTGGTACACCTGGAGATCACCCAACCAGACAGAATCACAAATCGACCACGTTCTGATAGATGGTCGGCACTTTTCAGACATTATCAGAACCTATCCGGGCGCTAACATCGATTCGGATCACTACCTAGTGATGGTAAGGATACGTCAAAAACTCTGTTGTGAACAACTTTCGGTACCGATACCCGCCACTGTATAATCTAGCGCGACTGAAGCAACCGGAAGTCGCCGAAAACTACGCGTTATCTCGAAACCGCGCTGCCGGAAGAGGGTGAGCTGGATGAAGCTCCTCTTGAGGACTGTAAGATGTCGTGAAAACAGTCATTAGCAGCGTAGCTGAGAACGTCCTAGGTCGTGTGGCACCGAATCGACATAACGAATAGTTTGACGAGGAATGCATGCAGATATTGGCTAAGAAGAACGCAGCGCGGGTACAAATGCTGCGTAGAGCCACCCGTCAGAATGTGGAGCGATGCAAACAGAAGCGGAGACAGCCAACCCGACTCTTCAAGGAAAAGAAGCGCCACCAAGAGGAGAAGGAGTGCGAAGAACTCGAGCAGCTGTACCGCTTTCACGACACACGGAAGTTCTATCAGAGACTCAACGAATCTCGCAAAGGCTTTGTGCCGCGGTCCGAAATGTGCAGAGATAAAGCTGAAGGTATCATCTTGACTGACGACCGTGCGGTGATCGAAAGATGGAAGCAGTACTCCGATGAACACCTGAATGGCGTGCAGGCGGAAGACCATGATAGCGGAGGAAGTGACCACATTGGTGTAGCAAGCAGCAAAGATGTGCCACCTCCATCGATAAGGGAAGTTAAAGAGGCTATACAGCGGCTGAAGAACAACAAAGCAACGGGAAAGGATGGCATTGAAGCGGAACTTAATAATATGGGCCCGAACAAGTTGGCCGGCTGTTTGCATTAACTAATTGTCAAGATTTGGGATACGTAACGACTACCGGAGGAGTGGAAAGGCGGGGTTATCTGCCCAATGTACAAGAAAGGCGATAAGCTGGATTGTGAGAGCTACCGAGTGATCACTATTCTGAATGCCACCTACAAAGCGCTGTCTCAAGTCATCTTCCATCGACTATCGCCAATAACCAATAGATTTGTGGGAAGTTACTAGGCCGGCTTCATGGAGGGTCGGTCTACAACGGACCAAATCTGCACGCTGCGGCAGATCCTCCAGAAGTGCCGCAAATTCCGAGTCTCCACGCATCACCTGTTCATCGATTGCAAAGCCGCATATGATAGCGTAAACCGACAAGAGCTATGGAAAATTATGGACGAAAACGGCTTTCCTGGTAAGCTTACTAGACTTATCATGGCTACGATGGATGGGATCCAGTGCTGTGTGAGAATCTCGGGTGGATTGTCGGACCTATTCGAATCTCGCAGGAGACTTCGACAAGGAGATGGTCTTTCCTGCCTGCTATTCAACATTGCGCTTGAAGGTGTCATAAGATGAGCGGCGATCGAAATGCGGGGAACGCTTTTCAATAAATCCAGTCAATTGATCTGCTTTGCTGACGACGTGGATGCTGTCGGCAGAATATTTGAGACGGTGGAAGATCAGTACATCAGACTAAAACGTGAAGCAGAGAAGATTGGATTGAACATAAATACAGTAATGACCCGATTTTGTCACCCCCATTATGAATTTAGGGGTGACAAAAACGGGGCAGTGACAAAATCGGGTATTTTTTCAATTTTTATTTTTTTGCAGATAACTTAGAATGAACTACATATACTTCATTCTGATCACTTTTTGGACATGTCGCACTTTCTTCTACCTCTCTGTGGACATTTGTCACCTTTTCACAGCACTCCCAAAGGTATGAAAACACGCGTTTTTTAATTGCGCCGAAATGGTTGATTATACTGGTTAACTATGTTCAGAGAAATTTCACAGCGTAAGAAGCTCTTTCTTATGGTATGAACGATTCTTTGATTAACCCCCCTAAAAGTAAGATAGAAAATTTATTTTTCAGGCAGTAACAGATAGAGCAAAACAATGTTCAACAAAACTTTTGAGAAGATTATTATAAAGAACTTTGCCAAAGAAAGTAACCTTCTAGTTATTATAGTTGTGGAGATAAGAAACAACTTTTGTGGAAACTCCACGATAATCAACTTGTTGAACACAGTACTTTTCACAGTGTTTTAACACATTTGACATACTAAGCTTTTGATAAATCAAAAGCGTGACAAAATCGGGTAAAAAACGTGACAAAATCGGGGGTGACAAAATCGGGTCAAAAACGTGACAAAATCGGGGGTGACAAAATCGGGGAGTGACAAAATCGGGGAGTGACAAAATCGGGTTACCACTGTATGTCTAAAACGAAATATATGCTGGCGGGCGGGAGCGACCGCGACAGGGCCCGCTTGGGCAGTACCGTGGTAATCGACGGGGATGAGTTCGAGGTAGTCGACGAGTTTGTATACCTGTTTGTGATCCTTCTTATAGTGAACAAAGATTAATTTTCTTAGAAGAATTCCAGACCATCTCTGCTCACTAAGACAAGAGGAATAGACTACATTTTATTTGACCAAAGCTGTTAAATGCGTGTCGAACATAAAAACTATCTGCATAAAAATGTCTTTTTCACATCTATGGATAGGAATTGGGAAAGTTGAGGTAGGGCGAAGTTCCCCAGCGCCGTACAGCGCGAGCTATCACGTATCTGCTCATTTTCGCTTCATTATTATAGTATAATTTAGTCAGTGCAAACTCCTTTTTTAGACCCATGATTACATCCAAAGTAGTTTTCATGGTTAAAAAATAGTAATATTCATGAAATTGTTTTCACTTATTTAGAATATATTTTTGTGAACGTTTTGAGCATAGAAACTGTTTTTGAAATCCTCAAAATTAATGCTTTTTACTAGAACCTTAACTGGGTTTAGTCGAAGCTTGTTGTATGAATTGTTGTGTGATTGTCGGACCTATTCGAATCTCGCAGGAGACTTCGACAAGGAGATGGTCTTTCCTGCCTGCTATTCAACATTGCGCTTGAAGGTGTCATAAGATGAGCGGCGATCGAAATGCGGGGAACGCTTTTCAATAAATCCAGTCAATTGATCTGCTTTGCTGACGACGTGGATGCTGTCGGCAGAACATTTGAGGCGGTTGAAGATCAGTACACCAGACTGAAACGCGAAGCAGAGAAGATTGGATTGCAGATAAATACGTCTAAAACGAAGTATATGCTGGCGGGCGGGACCGAGCGCGACAGGGCTCGCTTGGGCAGCACCGTGGTAATCGACGGGGATGAGTTCGAGGTAGTCGACGAGTTCGTATACCTTGGCTCGCTGGCAACAGAGGACAACAATACCAGCCGTGAGATTAAAAGACGTATTATCAGCGGAAGTCGGGCCTACTACGGACTCCACAAACACTTGCGGTCGAACAATCTGAGCCCCCGTACAAAGTGCACACTGTACAAAACGCTAATTAGACCGGTTGTCCTCTACGGGCACGAAACGTGGACATTGCTAGAAGAGGACCTACGAGCACTCGGAGTTTTCGAACGGCGGGTGCTAAGAACCATCTTTGGCGGAGTGCAAGAGAACGGTGTATGGAGGCGAAGAATGAACCACGAGCTCGCGCGTCTCTACGGCGAACCAAGTATTCAGAAAGTGGTTAAAGCTGGACGGATACGTTGGGCAGGACATGTTGCTAGAATGCCGGACAACTATCCTGCAAAAATGGTTTTCGCATCAAATCCGGTAGGAACAAGACGAAGAGGGGCACAGCGAGCGAGGTGGCAAGACCAGGTGGAGCGAGATCTGGCGAGCACTGGGTGCCCGCGGAACTGGAGATCAGTTGCCATGGACCGAAACAGATGGAGAAATTATACTGCGCAGGCCTTGTCATAAGACGTTAGGCCAATTAAGTAAGTAAGTAAGTAAGTGTTGTATGAAATTCAGGTTTCGAAAACACATCATTAACAGAAAAGGGAAGAGAAACAAAACCGATTACGGACGACGAAGGAAACTAATCAGTTGACAGTCATCTTTTTAAACGAAACAGGAGTGCTTAACGTAAATTAATAATTTTGATTCTAGGCAATTTTCCAAACGTCTATAGTCAATACGCATGCAATCAATAGAAGAATTCAAACATTTATGCAAGTAGGGTGATGTCGTTAGGGTCGGGCCACTACTGTTAGGGTCGGACTACCACAATTTTATCATTTTAGAAACTCGTACTATCTATGTACAAGCATAGTAAAATTTCTTACTGCGACTGTCACTGTGAATTAAGCTTACATTTCACAATATTGTTAGTTTCAATCGTGTATACAAAACCTAGCGTACGGAATTCAGAATCTAAACCTTACAAAACCTTACGCTTTGAAAACGTAGTAAACTTTTCTTCAAGAAATGATTCATAAAATGCAATTATCAATAGTAATTCTCGTTGGAACGGGACCACTAGTGATACGAGATCTTCAAACATTAGAACTTTTGTACTTGATTGGTTGAAAATGGTTAAAACATGAGAATTACACCTTTAATAGCTCGAAACAGTGGAGTAATTTTTAGCAAACATTTCATGTGATATTTTCTAAATTTGCAACCAAACAACTGACAAATAGAACGGTTCTGCCAAGAAAAAGAACAGGGCTTTCAAATGGAGTAAAATTTCTTTGGCCGTCCATGTTGGATTTGATCGCCATATTGGATTTTATCAAAAATCACCGTTTTCGCTACGAAACTCATGGGCCGTTTTTACGGAATTAATTCTTCTCATGTCTCTAAATAGAATTCCAATAAAAATTTGTTTGGTCTTCAGTGGCAGCTCAACCTTTACAACATAGCCCGACCTTGACAACATTTTTTGTCTCACATAAAATGCCTATAACTTTATTGTTTTTTTAAGCAATCAGTTTGAGATTTTCCAGAAATATACCTTTTATACTTTGACCTTTATTACGATGTATTTCGGTTTTCAAAATTTCTTTCGAAATAGAAGTTTATGGGTGAATGCCAAAATGTGGCCCAACCACGCCGACATTCCCCTATACTTGAGAAATGTGGACTATTATTTTGCAGCTTTTACTATTCATAGGGAGTGTCCGGTGTTGGTACTCATAACTCATTTTTGTTGTAAAATAGTCTTCTGGAGAACTGTCACAGCGGATAATTAGTGAAATTTTTACTTACCATTTACTAAACTGTTTCCTAGATTGAAGTGTGAGCCCCATAAACTCTTTACTCTTTTCTTTTTGTGATTATATTGAAAAAGTAATCATTATTTGAGTAGTCAGTACTAACCTATATGTCAATTATTAATTACCCTGGCACAACCGGCAGCACTGTCAAGCAGCCCTCTAGAAGCACGTACACAGAGATAGCATTCAGTCCGATTGCTTCGGTATAACAGCAGCAGCAGCAAAAGCAACAAAAAAGATTGAGGCGCAGCACAAAGTGTGCGGTGCACACAACACTAACACAGCCGCACGGGTCATGCGCTTCCCATTACCGCAGATAGATATTATATGATCCCGTTGGAAAACGTTTGCGCGCGCCCCGGTCCTTCCGTGCAGCTCCTGCGTGTGTAGTTCGCGTATCCCGTGACGATGATGACGACGGCGACAGCCCGATGGAATGGAAACGAGAACGGGAACGGGACGATGCATTTCGGTGGATGTAGGATTCTAGGATAATGCGCCACGGGGCGAATCGAGTGAATTCTGCCTCGTGAACCCTATTTTGTTCAGCTCGGGTCCAACGAGTATCGGGTGGAGTCATACGTTGTGAATGTCCTTTTTGGGGCATATTATACCCCCGTCGTCGTCGTCGCGTATCTCGCAGTCGATTACCCTTCGTTTGCACATTTTCAAAAAAGCCGACGGGTGGAACGCTGCTGTGCGTGTGCACATGGGTGGCCAGCCATTCAGGTTTCGTTTGGCCAAGCCCTGGTTCGAAATGCGATCGGTTTAGGCGCCAAATTCTGCAAGTGACATCGACGGCGACCGACTTACGGAACACACAGAGCGTGGATGGAATGCCCTGTAATAACAAGACAGAGCAGCCAGCCACCCACGAGGAAGAGCGGTCTATGCACAACGTGATGCAATGACGGCACACGATGACGATGCGGAGAGATTGATAGTGAAATCTGCATTCAACAGCGCATATCGGAGTAGTACCCGCTTGGGGGGCAGGTGGTGAAGCAGCGGGTGTTTGGATTCCACCGCACTTCTTTTCTCGGTACTGCGTTGGACCGGTTGCTGCCTTTTCTATGGATGTTGATAATATTTTCGAGAGGGTACACACTCGGGGTGCCTCCCTGCCCCCCGCCTCGGGCCAGGCGCTACCGGATCGCGAGAGAGTCGACCACGACCCTCCCCGCCCAGCCGCGAGGAATCGCAAACGCCTCTTTTGAAATAAGGGTTTGGTCGCAGATCCACGGCGGTATGATGGTATGGTTGGGGGGGTATAGAGACACGGAGCGAAAAAAAGTAAACAAAGATTTCATTCATGATTTCATGAAAGTTAGCGGTGTGTATAGCGAAGAGGAAAATGTGTGCTGCTTTTTCTTGTTCTTCTTGCTTGCTGCCTTCCGTAGCTGTTCGACGACCGACAGGTCCGCCAGCCTTGTCCTTCCCATTCCCTCCTCGTCCTCGCTGTCGGTCACAACCTCACCGACCGACCGATCGTCGGGATTCCAACGCGTGCTCTTGTTGATGTTGTTGTTGTTATTGTTGTTACTGCCTGCCGCTGCTAGTGATTTCCCAATGTTGGCCTCCGAAAGGTTCTCCCATATGTTTCAGATTTTTTTCTCCTTCAAGCCCGTCTGATGCTTGCATATGTTCAACTGTGTTGAATTGAGGTATGCTGATTACGGGGCTTTAAGGGCCAGTACCGCGCATTGTCGACTGCCACAACAGAGGCTGCCGTTGCCAATGCAATGTTTTGTTGTTATCTCAGATTTTGTTGTTTTTTGCGAAGAAAAATCGGAAAGGTGTGCGCTCGTCGGGGACAGAAGAGGGATTGACGAGTGTAGTCGATTATACTCGCAACATACGGGGCGGTTGCTGCTGCTCCTGCATTCGGGGGTAAGCGCATTTATTTCCATTTGTTGTGACCGATTCGCTGCCTTCACCGGCTTCACAGCTGTCTTCCTGTTGTGTTTGGTTGAAAGTGGGTGTTTGTATGTGTTTATGTTTTTTTCGCCATCCGCCTGTTTTTGGGATGAGTTTAAGGAACCTGTAACGGTCGGTGAATGTGCAACAGGTTTTTATTTCCGACAGCTTCGGTCGGTGCTGTAATTTAGAATGGATTGAGCTACTTCAGTTTAGCTCTATCTCCGTACTGAACTTATCTGAAAAACTTCTATTCTATTAAAATTCTATTTTTATATACTTTCGATATCAAATCCAATGGTACCATTTATATGTGCCGCAAGGTTTTGTTTTAGAAACCTTTCTATTTTCGTTTTTCGGTTATTTGATTCTATATTATGGGTTGCACACACTTCATGGACTTAGTATTGACTTTTACACTACAATTCTGTCCAACGTCTGCTAACTAAACTGTAAACAAAGTATGGTTTTACGGTCAAGTCAATTTCGATATCGTTTATTGGTTCAATTTGCATGTTCTGGGGCAGGCACAACTGCAACGGGTACTTTGGGAATCCCAGGAAAACAAACTGGGATCTGTATAATTTGAAACTGAAGGTTGGAGTCAAGAACTTGAGGACAACTCAAAACAACCTTCAAAGCTGATCCAACAAGCTTATCACGAAAGCTGTCCTGCAAAAGAAACGCTCTACGAATAGAGATGTGCCGTGGTGGAACAAAACTTTGGAGAAATTGAGGAAGAAAATTCGGAAATTATTTAACCGGGCTAACTGAACACAACAGTGGAAGGAGTATAAACAAACTCTCATTGCCTATAATAGGGAAATACGAAGATCACAGAGGATTCACTGGAGGCACACATGTGAAAACATTGAATATACTCCAGCAACTGCTAGATTGCAGAAAATCTTCACTAAAAATCATTCTAATGGGTTAGGTACTTTAAAAAAAGAGGACGGCTCTTTTACTAACTCAACTAAGGAAACATTAGAGTTAATGATGAGAACAAATTTTCCCTGTTCAATCATTAATACATGCGGAGACCAAAGTTCACCGGCATTGAGAACTATAAATCTTGAGAAACCAGGACAAAATAGTGAATGAAATGACTGGGTTAGATAGAAACAGAAATGATGCTTGTACTTTGACCAAAAAAATTTTCACGAGATGCAAGGTTGAATGGGGGATTGACACTTTAAATTAAATCACCGGGTAGGGATGGAATTTTTTCTGTATGTACTACTTACTATAGAAGGGCAAGGCGTTTTTAAAAACCCATTCTAACAAACCTTTTCCAATCAAGCTTGATACTAGGTCATATACCACCCAGTAAACATTTTCGTATGCATATCAGAGTAACAATTGAGTTACATGTACTTATATATACTCTGAAAAATCGTATCTGATGCACAAAACTAGCGTATGCGTACTAATTTGGAGGCCATATACGTACTATAAAATATACGTTAACAATTCCATTTTATGAGTCTTTGTATGCGATAAGATCCGACTCAAAGCGATTAGTTGTATAATGATATACAATTCTGTTCTGGAAGTCGAAAGTCAATCACTTGTTATCGTCAAATACGACAGAATATAAACTTGTGCACGTTTCATTAAGCTATTTTTACGATCCTGAATTTATTAAAAGTCAATAACGATAATTTTCGTACATTGATATACGAGTTGGTGTTTGCAGGGCAGAAGTATGGCGACAAGTACGGGTCACATTCATTCCGAAGGCAAATAAGAAGGATAAAACTTCATCAAAATGCTTCAGGTCGATAAGCTTATCGTCTGTTGTGTTTAAAACAGTGGAAAAAGTAATTGATGAGCATATAAAGTCATCCGGCGGTGCCCTTAGCCAAATATTCTTTGAACAAATATCAATGAATTCGCATATAGAGAAATGTTCAATAACAGCAGTACAAACTGTGGTAAAAAAACTAGAAAAGCCTTTTGAAACGAAAGAAATTTCACTAGCTGCCTTCCTTGACATAGAAGGCGCATTTGATAATTCAACTCATAACTCAATGATTACGGTTATGACGAAACGTGGTTTCGATATATCCATTATCCATTGGATTAGCGAAATGTTATCAAAAAGGGAGATATCAGCAAACCTTGGAAGCCCATCTATAAGCATAAGAGCAGTAAAAGGATGCCCACGAGGAGGAGTAACATCACCTCCATTGTGGTCTTTAATAGTTGATGATCTTGTTCACAAGTTAACAGCGCTAGGCTTTGAAATAGTTGGATTCACAAATGATATAGTCATAATTGCTCGAGAAAAATTTGATTCTATTATCGCTAATCGAATGCAATAAAACTACTATCATACCATTTACGAGAAGGAAAAAATTTACATTAAACAACATCAGATTGAAAGGGACACTTTTAAAACTTTCAGACACTGTCAAATATCTTGGATTATTTCTTGATAGAAAACTCAATTGGAACGCACATCTAGAGCAAGCAGTAAACAAAGCTACAAATGCTCTATGGATAGGTAAAAGAACTTTTGGAAGCAATTAGGACTGAAACCGAAGATGATCCATTGGATCTATTCGGCTTTTGTGAGACCAAAGATTACCTATGCTTCGTTGGTCTAGTGGCCAAAAACGAAAGAGAAAGCTACCCAAAAAAGCTAGAAAGTCTTCAAAGTCTAACCATTCTCTCAATAACAGGTGCAATACAGAAGTACACTATCGAAGGCATTGGATGCTTTACTGTACATACTTCCATTGCATCAGTCTATATAATTAGAAGCTGAAAAGAGTGCTCTGAGGATCAAAAGATCAATGAATCTCTTTGAAGGTGATCTAACAGGTCATCTCAGTATTCTAAAAACTATTATGTAGTATGTATCAATCCTCTTGAAATTAATAATGAAGATTGGATGGAGAAAAAATACAACTTCATTCGAATATTTCGTGTATTTGAGCCTAGACGTGATTCTTGGGAAGATGGCGGTCCCGATCTTCGTCCAGGTTTGACAGTTTTCTATACAGATGGTTCAAAAATTGACAATCAACTGGGAGCAGGGGTAACTGGCCCAGGAATTGACATGTCAATTTCTGTGGGCAGATGGCCAACTGTATTCCAAGCTGAAATACAAGCAATTCTAGAATGTACCACTGTATGCTTGCGCAGGAACTATAGACATTCAAATATATGCATCATGTCCGACAGCCAGGCAGCTCCAAACGCGCTAAAGTCGGTGACATGCACATCAAAATTTGTCTGGAAATGTATTCAATCACTCCAAAAATTGTCTTGTAACCGAGTCAATTTGTACTGGGATCGATGGAAATGAAAGAGCTGATGCGCTTGCAAGAATCGGATCATCTCATCAATTTGTAGGACCTGAGCCCTTCTGTAGTTTATCTGGTTCTGCTTTAAAAATGGAGCTAAAAGCATGGGAATGTACGAAAGTGGAATCAAATTGGAATAACACTTTCAAAGCTATAATTTGTCCAGTTGGTACAAAAGACTGCGCAAAGAAGCTCCTGGCACTGAAATCAAGCAGGTCGGAATCGAGCATTTTGCAAAGTACATACTTTGAAAAGTAAGCAGCGAGTTTTTCCACAGACAAACAGACGAGACACTCGCGTTAATTTCATCGTCCAATTAGAAATCACTCATTTTTCAAAAAAGCATGTTTCACAACATGGATACACGGTGGCGCGTGAGTGTTGCTCCGAGAATTCAGTATAAAACCATACAAATGTAAAAACCCTACAGCATACTTACTTTACTTTAGTGGCAACGGTCCGTTACCGATCCTGCGCCGAACGAATTATGGTCCTCCAGTACCGTCGGTCCTGGGCTGCCGTTCTCCAATCCCCACGAACACCAGCTGAACGTGCATCGTCTTCGACAGCACACACCCAACGGGTGCGGGGTCTACCTCGGAGTATACGGCCTCTTCCTGGTTCTCTGCTGAAAATAGTTTTGGCTACTCTTTCGTCGAGCATTCTGGCCACGTGTCCAGCCCAACGCAGCCTGCCACATTGCACTACTTTCACTATATCAGCATATTTGTATACTTGGTACAGCTCGTGATTCATGCGTCTTCGCCACTCCATTTTCCATTTTGGTGGTATAGATCGCAGAATTTTACGACCAAAAACCCCAAGCACTCATCGATCAGCTTCCTTTAGCGTCCATGATTCGTGTCCGTAAAGGGCCACCGGGAGGATTAGTGTTCTGTAGAGCGCCAGTTTTGTGCGAATTTGCAAACTACGGGACTTCAGCTGGCTACGTAATCCGTAGAAAACCATATTCGAGGCTGCAACTCGTCGTTTTACTTCGCGGCTTACATCGCTGTCACATGTCACGAGTGTACCAAGGTATATAAATTCCTCCACTACTTCATATCGTTCCCCATCTAACTCCACCTCGGCACCAACACCACTTGGGCTCCCACGTTCCCTACCAGCAACCATGTACTTCGTTTTGGTGGTTTTAATGGTAAGTCTCAATCTCGCCGCTTCCCTTTTAAAAGACCTGAAGGCCTCTTCCACTGCTCTACGGTTGATTCCGATGATATCAACGTCATCCGCAAAACCAAGAAGCATGTGAGATTTCGTGATGATAGTTCCATTCCTTTCCAAGTCTGCCCTTCGTAATGCACCTTCCAAGGCAATGTTGAATAGCAGGTTAGAGAGTGCATCTCCTTGCTTCAGTCCATCCAACGTCACGAAAGCAGCTGAGGTCTCACCCGTTATTCTAACGCATGATTTGGATCCGTCCAGCATCGCACGAATCAGCGCAGCTAGTTTCGTCGGAAAACCATGTTCTAACACTATCTGCTACAGCTCATTTCGTTTAACTGAATCGTACGCCGCTTTAAAGTCCACAAGCAGATGGTTTGTCTGCAAGTTGTACTCCAGGAACTTGTCTAGTAACTGACGCAGGGTAAACATCTGATTACTGCATCTCACTGTTTTATAGAAACTCTGTGTGTCGTTGCTGGCGTATCGCTCCACTGCGCCGGCGAGCACGTGCTCCCCGTACTCGCGTTTCTTTAGACGATGGATTCTTTTTTCCGCAGCTCTAGTCTCTCTGTATCTCTCTCTGTTTTGACGCGTTGCCGCAGTGAGAATGCGACCCCTGGCCTGGTTCTTTTCATCTGTCATTCTCTGGCATTCGGTATCAAATCAGCTGTTACACTGTCTTCCATGCGTCGTGCCTACCACCTCTCTCGCAGCTGTTTCGATGGGACCGTGGATGTTCCTCCACAGCCCAATTATATCTTCTCCTTCCTCCTGCTGTTCTGCGATTCGTTGATCAAGCTTCCTGGCGTACTACCCTACAGCATAAAACCCTGCAAATGCAAGCTACTCCGTAACATGCATAACAGAGGGTGCTAGTGTGCAAGCAAAATGTGTAGGACGATGGTTTTTAAAGGATTTTCTTCTAAGTGCCATGACGGTTCGTCAGTGGTTTTTCTGTCTCCAGATCCTTTGGTTTTAAACTAAACAAAACTTGCGATAATGCGTGGTGTTTGGACCACGTCCATAGTTGATAGCACCATTTATTGTGATAGATTGATTTAAAGAATAATTGTATTTAACTTACGTGTGGTTGAAATATCAATTAACTAACGTTCTCTGCATTTTACTAGTTCCTTTCGACGCTCTACTTTACAGCTACATGCATACTTGACAAAAAATACTACTGAATATTGTGCAAAGAACTGCAAGCAAGTAACTGACGCAAAGCAGTGAATGAGATGCTCAAAAACTATTTTCGGATAAGACAGTCGCTGGTTTTCCTCGTTTGGAGAATTGCTGTGTCACATCATGTGCACAATTATCTTTCAGTCCTGTTTCCGTGCAAGACAACAGTTTCGAACAAATTCTTGCAGTATGTATATGGATACAATCTGGGAAAAGGAAAGGGCGATCGCTCACTTTTCTAGAGGTTTCACTTTCAGGACATCAAATTGAACCAGATTGTAAGTTTAAAGATAAAATCGGTTGAAGAAAAGATGTGATTTTACACTTTATCAAAATTGTTTACTTTCAGGACATCAAATTGAGCTAGGTTAAATGTTCAAACGATAGAATCGGTTCAAGAAGAGGGGTGGTTTGGCACCCTGGCGTACTTTCCAAGCACAGTTTGGAGCACATAAAGTTTTCGGTTGTTATTTGTATATATAAAAAAAAGTAAAGGTTAAGTGATACCCCGGACCCTCGAGGATGAACTAATGGCATTTAGACCAGAGGCCAGGCTGCAATTGGCCAAGGATATGGCGCCTTATTTCGCTTAAAAATACATTAAACTACCAAAATTATTAGTTTAAATAAATAAAAATAAAATCGTGTGGTTCAATGGTTGCCTAAAACTATAAAAAGTTGTAAGGTTAGGAACTGAAAACCACTCTAGGAGTTGGCTACTCAATTCGAGTATTTCCAGGTATGGCCACGCGGAGGCGCTAGGTAGGGGCTAGAGCTATGTTGGGTGCTTTTTCCTAGTTGCCTTCCCCATTTCATACCCATGGGGGAAATGGCCAGTTTCGAACATAAACAAAAACTAATCATGCACCACCTCACATTACACTAGAGGTTAAAAGCTTGATCAATGGAAGTCAGATCAACTACCTAGCACCACGTCGGTTACATTTGGACAAGTTCCGGGGACTCCCGTGATACACCCAGACTAGTGGCCGGTTTCGCACATGAAGAAAAATTTATCGTGCGGTAGCTTAAATTACACTTGAATTCAAAAACTAGATAAATGGAAGCCTAATCTGTTATCTAGGGTCACGTTGGTCATATCTGGACATCTTCGGGGGACTTCGGGAACCCTTACGGAAGTACAATAACATAATGTAATGTGATATACTTTTGATGATAAAATCATGTCCGGAATTGGCCATTGTGGCCCTAGGTGCTTAATTTGGCTTACATGGATCTATTTTAAGAGATTTAGTGTCATTTAAGGTGTCGTATGATGAGTTTTTGTTCATGTTCGAAACTGTGCATTTCCTATGTCAAAGATCTCAGATCCGCTGTTTATTGTAGGGTTTATTTCTAATTCCCGTCGTAGTAAGGAAAGCCACTCTAATTTTCATCATTTCTTAGATGGATTTAAAGTATACTCCAAAAGTTCTGCTGCTGATTTAACTGAAACACACTTACCTTCCGATCCGTGCCCTTTGAATTCCCTAAAAAGCGATTATTAAACCATTTTATTGAAATTACGCAACTGAATTTGTATCTAAAATTTGTCGTACCGATTTGAAATCCGTCCATCAAAATTTTTCATCGTCCGAACTAAAAATCACAATAATGTTTACGAAGCCAGCGCGCATGTATTTGTGTAGGACGGCATGACAAATGTTATTCTGCAAAATTTCTGCAGGTCATGCAAGTTTTCCCGGCTGCAGAATAACGACAGTGCGTTGCGTGGGTTATTTTCATTTTATGAATGACGGCAATTGAAACGATTAATCGACATTTTCTTCTTCGTCGCACGAGAAAACGTAGAAAATTTGGCTGCTAGGCTAGGAATTTTTTAATGAAAAAAGCATTCAAATAGATCTCAGCTCACTTTGATTGATCACGTATGATAGTCAACAAACATTTAGGAAATATCTCATTTTGCATTATGTGTCATAAAAATCGCTGATATTTTTCAATATTTGTGTTGGATAGGACGGGAATAGGCAATTACGACGAAGCAGCAACTTACCCTAACTGTTTAAAATCGAGAGGCGAGCATGGAGCAAGTTTACTAGCTAGTTTCCAATATTCAAACAACAAAATGTCCGTTTTTTCGGACAGCTTCCCTTTGCTAAAGTAAAGACAATTAAAACAACCGAAAATATTTACCATACTTTGAATTGAATTTCATATTTAAAGCATCATACACAATCAAATCGTACTTAATGTGATGCCAAATCAGCAAGTTATATATCATCTACTCTACAGGGCCTCAAACTTTCCTAAACTAGAAAGGCTATCATTCTTCATATTATCATAATTAGTGACAACCAGGTGGTTCTTTCATCACACCGATTCCTCCTTCACTCGGGCGCGCTCATTAGGTAGGCAGTCTTCGAGCGTTTTTTTTTGTTTCGTTCGGCCATCAGTATCAGTTTCACAATCAACAGTCAGTCAGATGATAAAGCAGCCCGAAAAAGAACTCCCGCCCGACACACAAAGAATCGAAATTGAGCTGCGAATATTTTCTTCGCAAACGCGCTTCGACAGCAACGCCGCGCCGTGATAGCGCGGCTGTGACGGGTGACGGGTGACGGTGACGACCACAATTGCCACACGGAATTTACTGTCCGTAACGAACTCGGGTTCGCCACAGTGACAGTGTGTGTCGGATCGGAGCAGCAGAGCCGTGTGTATATGGTCCGATAGAGTTGCTTATTTTCTCGGCACGTTTAGGTAGTACATACTGGCACAAAATACGCGAAAGAAAGAAAAAAGATCACAACCATACATTAGAGCCTCACCACGGTTTGCTGGTGTAAAACTACGACTGCTGCCTGGCCTGGCTCTCTGCGAGGCTTATCTCTCAAGTATTTTTGTTGTTTTTTTTCTTACTCTTTTTCGCCCCATCCAGCCTACCCTAGCCCCCTACTAAAGCTGGCTTGTTCGTTCTTCCACTTGTTGGTTCAAATTGCAATTTTTCTCATGTGCAACCAGCCAACCGTGGCCGACAGGCACCCGCCGTTTGAGATTTTTGCGATCCATTCCAAACTGCGGCTGGTGTTGGGCAGCGGCAGCGGTGGGACGTGGAATGAATAGTCGTGCAGTGAGATAACAAATTTGCGCTTCGGTGAATTTCGGAAATCGGCCGACTTGACCACGCGGTTTTTAATGGCGTTTCTTTTTTCAACACTAAGCCTAGGTGGATAGCTGGTAGCAAACAATTTAGAGTTTTTTTTTTCGCAGAGGTCAAGTAAGAACTTTCTAGTTTCGTCTGTTATGGAATGGAAACAATTAAATATTGTTGTTTTTTCGGGGTGATTAGGCAAACAATTTAGTATTTTGCATAGTTTCAAATATTAACTGAAGCCGCCAAGTACAGTGCTTCAAGGTCACTTCCGATGCAGTCAGTCAGACGGACAGACAGGTGTTGTAAGACATTTATGTATTGTGTAATCGTTCTGCTTTGACTTTATGGACACATCAGCAGGCAAGAGAAACTAAAGAAACTGGCTTCTGCAGCCGGGAGGGAAACCGTCCGGCGGCGGCAGGTAGCGAGGCGTGAAGAGAAAAACACGAACCGCAGAAAGTAAAACTTTTTACTCACTTTTACTTTCGACCATACGGAAAAGAAGGTGCTGCATATTCTAAAGGGGGATCGAGTTGTAAGCCATAAGCATTTGCCGGTCGCTCGGTCGGTCTCGTCACATGCCATGCTCTGCCACTGCCACTGCCACTGCCTGGTCTGCCGGGGTCGTTATGTACTTCGGTGGGCGCCACCATGCACCATCGCAGTTCCGCTTCGGGCCACAGGAACAAGACGACAGCCAGAATCCCAAACCGTTTGTTGTGTTTGGTAACTATTAGCAGTGCAGTGGCAGAAAGAGCGAAAATATGTTGGGCAAGAAAGGGACAGCAAGTGCGCGTAGTAAGTTGCTGGAGGTAGAAACAAAAAAAAAACACAAAACGTCTTCAAAGAGTGTACACACGATGCAGTTTTGTGCACATAAGCAGCAGGCGCACGATTACACCGTAATCAGGCCATTTCAGGGCACTTGAAAGGGGAGGAAGGTTCATTACTGTATGCGATTTATGTCATCTTTAGTGGTAGTAATTCGGTTTTTGTATTGTTTTAGTTTCATTTTCTCATCTTGTTCGGCCGAGAACAGTACAGATGTCTGAACCTTATCGGGTAGCGGTAAAAGGATTTGTTAATTTGATCCTAATTAGATTTTTTCAAGGCATTTTCGCTTCAACTGCCCATCAGTTTGAGTTTTTTAATCCAAAAGTTTTGACGTAAGCCTACGTCTTTTGGGAAGGTAGCTGGTATAGGGTGTCATTCCAAAAAATCTTTCTCGAAAAGTGGTCAGGCTTTGAACGCTAATAGCTTAGTGGTTTCCCGAACGATTTTCAATATGCTTACACCAATCGATTGGAAAATCTAAGAATTGGCCCAAATGAAAAAAGTATGGATTCTTGATGTTGAACTATTGAAAAATTGAAAATAATGAACCTATGTTTTACCAGAATTCTCGCTTCGTGATTGGTTGGAAGATTCTTTACGATGATCTAAACCTATACCAAATTGATATCTGTGCTTGGGAAGTAAGCCAAAACAAGTAACAGTTTCCTCATTTCAACAAGATTTCTTAACACCGCGGTTCAACCTAGACCATTTTGATGTCCTTGCTTGGGAAATACGCCAGAAAGAGTGACAAAGCCCCCTCGTGTCAACAGATTTCTTACGAACGCGATTAGACCTAGTCCAATTTGATGTCTGTGTTAGGGAAGTGTGCAAGAAAAAATGACACAAGTTCGTTGTCCCATCAGACCGCCAATTCTTTACTGCAAGACGATTAAACCTAGGCGAATTTGATACCTGTGTTGGAAAAATGTGCTCCAGCTGTAGTGTTCGGTTATAATATGACTCTATGAATACGCATGCTTACCGTTTCATTAGAAGCGTAGTGAAAAGATGTGAAAAGGGTTATTTTGCATGTGAGGTAACGCAGTAATTCAATAGCTTTCAATCACGAAAACGTATAAAACGATGTAAAAAAATTTTCACCTCACTAAAACTCGGATTTTTTAACCTGCAGAGCACAGCCCAGCAAAATTTTGTCCCTTCTTGGCTCAAGACGAAATCAAACGTCGTTTCCTGGTTCTAATCTAAACCTGAAACAGGGGTTTTGATATTCGAAGCACAAACTTCCCGGGGTAAGCCCCTGAAAAACATTGTATTTTACATTTAGATATGCGGTTTCATTGGATGCCAGTCACGCGCTGCTACGGTGTTCGGATCGCTCTGTGACGTTGTTGGAAGAATGTTCGCACCGAGAACAACCGTACGGTAACAGTCAGTCGGTCGTCGTCGTCCTAGTCGGTGAGGGCGTTGGATCGGGGGCCACCCAACAGCCACCACAGCTAAGGCAATAAACTTTGTCGACTCTGCTCTTCTGATGCACCGCCTCCGTCACCCGCCATCGTTCTTCCTCTACTGCCTGCCAGCTAGGTGTACCTCTAGGGAGGGAATTCCAGCGCGCCGCCGTGCCTTTGAATGCCAATGTTGAATACATTTGCCAAGACGAGAGGCGCTTTCGGGATGGGATGCGATGGGATGAGATATACTGTGCTGAACCAGAAACCTTTGCACTCACCCGAAGCTCTGCGGCAAGCTTGCGGGCGTACGAGTAGTAGAGAGTACGAGAATCTTGAAAGGAGGTGTGGTACGGCCACCGCCGTCGTTGTCACCCGGGTTCCTAGCGGACCCGCAGCATAGAACGCGAGGGAAAATGAAAAATAAACAAGTTGTTAAAATGAAAACGAAAGTTTTGATAATATTTTCTTGTGGATTGCGCCGCGCTGCCTGTGGCGGCGGCCTTCTTCTGCGGGATGGATGTGTACGATGAGAGTTGGTTGGTGGTACCGTTCCGTCGTTGAGCTTTAAGAAAGTGTGCGTGTGGTTTCACATAGCACCGCAGAAAAAAAAGTGCGACGACGAGGCTGTTGTTTTGTGGGTTTACTGTTTCGTTGAGTTTTGAGCCGTACGAAAACATTCCAAGCTTGTTGGAAAACTTGCTGTTTGATAGCGCAACAGTGTGAAATTTAGCTAACCGCACCCCGAAAAAACGGTGCTCGTAAATTGTTTTCAAAAGCGTATTATTATCTTTCGTTTTAGTATGATGTTGCTAAACTGGTAATCAAAAAATTTGGGAAAAAATAAACTTAGCGCGAAAATAATTATCAATGGAATTGCATCCTCAGTAAAGAAAGTATTTTACTAATTAACCAAATAAACACAAACAAATCTGATAACTTTTTCTTCGACGAAAGCTAAATTCCGAGGTCCTTAAAGATAAGGGCTCTTCCCAGGTTGAAAGGTTCATTCCCGTCTTGTACTGCTGATGACTGGATGCTTTTTACGAGTGTAAGAGATTACGGTACATTGCAGAGCACCAATCTACAAACAAGTCTGTCATCCACAGCTGCTTGCAATTCTCAATAGACTTCACCCTTAAGAAAAGTTTCAGGTCACCAGCATAGAACAGTCTGCATCCAGCGGACATAGCGGGAAACGAAAATTGGTGATAAATATAGAGAAAAATAGCGATCCAAGGTTGCTCCCCTGTGGTATACTACCAGAAGTGCTTCCAAAATCATTCGACTCGTGGGAGCCAGCCCAGTTTTACACGCAATCGACGATTATTGGCGAGAAAGGATGCTACCCACTGCACAAAGCTAGTTGGTGGACCCAAACAGTCGATTTTGGCGATTAAAAAATATTATGGTTGACTTTGTCAAACGCTGATTTTAGATCCGTGTAAACAGTATCAACCTGAATGCTTCCGCTCATGCTGACTTTGTAGTGTGACGTAAACTGTAATAAGTTTGTAGGATGAGATCGCCAATGTTGATTACATTGCTGCCACAACTAACGTTCCTTGCCTAACCGTTTCCAGTTTGCCGTTCAATGTTACTGGCGATAGTGATCTCTGCTGGGAAACATTTGAAATCCTCAACTGAATGCGGCCCACATGATATTCCTTCCATAGCCCAGGCGCGCTCTCTAAATACTCTTGCCTTACCCTTTGCTAAGGTTTTTGATATATCATTGACGGCGGGAGTTTTCCCCGAGTACTGGAAGGATTCCTTTGTTTTTTCTGTGCACAAAAAGGGGTGCAAACGAACCTTTACTAATTACCGTGGTATTACTGCTTTAAGTAAGTGCTGTTTCTGAACTATTTGAAGTAATCGTTTTGAAAAAATTGACCCAAGATTGCTCACACTGTATCTTTCCTGACCAGCATGAATTTATGCCAAAGCGCTCCAATACAATCAATTTAATCACCTTTACATTGTTCATTATCCGAGCAATCCAAGAAAGTTATCAAGTACACACCTTATATATCGAGCTCTCTGCATCCTTTGACCGTATAAACCACGAGATGGTCATCTCCAAATACCACAAATTGGGCATTCACGACTATTTGCTGACTTGGCTTCAATCCTACGTCACGGACAGAACTATGTCTATCAAAATCGGTGAATACGCTTTGCCGCCGTTCACAATTACCTCCGGTGTTCCTCATGGCAGTCATTTGGGACCGTTTCTATATCTGTTGTATATGAACCGATGTATATGTAGATGTATATGACCGATTTTTCAGCACCTGGATTTGTACTGGATGGTCAAAGCACCGGATGGTCAGAAAGTGCCAGCAACCTAGGTTTTATCTTCCAAAATGATTTGCAGTGGGATGGCTTGATAGCGCAGCAATGCGGAAAGATGTATGCTAGTCTACGAACGTTGTATTGCTGCACACCCTCCGCAACGACTGCCACCAAACTGAATCTGTTCAAATCCCTGATCCTGCCGCATTTCCTTTTTGGCGATGTTCTGCACATTCGTCCCAGCGCAAGCTCCTTAAATCGTCTGCGTGTCGCATTAAACTGTTGCGTGAGATTTGTGTACGGATTGAGTCGCTATGACCATGTGAGCCACCTCATCTGTTTACAACGCTTTTATGCTTATCGGTCACGTGTTTTCCTGAGGAATCTGTTAAAAACACAGTCTCCTAGTGCTCTTCATCGGAAGCTTATCCAAACCCGTGGACCCCGTTTGCAGAGTTTGGTAGTTCCAGCCAATAACGCGACAATCTACGCAAATTCATTGTTCGTTCGAGGATTACAATTTGTGCCCGCTGGTAAGCGTTCATCGTCGGACGCAAATTTCAAGAGAGGCTGCATCGACTTTTGGAACCGAGTAGAGTAATTTTATTTTGAATTCGAGTGAATAATCCTGATATTGTAGTTGAAGTAGAATGATAGTTAATTAATTAAGTTGTAAAATTGTATTTTAACTGTTGGTAATCGGAGGTAAATTTGCTAAAAGATGTATGTCTTAAGCTACTGGACAATGAATAAATGAATAAATGAATGAATGAATGAATTACGTGAACAGGGTCCTCAAATGTTTGAGATTATCATATGCTGACGATTTGAAAATGTACTATACAGTAAAAGCCCGTAATGACGCCCACTCCTTCCAACAGGATCTGAGCACCTTTGACGAATGGTGCCGAATTAACCTTTCGTTACTTGTGCCAACTTCGATTTATAGGCATGCTAAAGCCTAACAGAATTCACTCAAATACTAATGCCAAATAATAATGTTGAAAACTTATGAAACTTTTTCCATCGTTTGAAAGATCTTGGTCTGCGGATCAGCTTTGCTGAAAAGAGCCATTTTCTTTATTGCTGGAATCCCGAGATATACCGAGATAAAGTTAACGGTCCACAAGCGTTGTACAAAATACAACAGCGTGAGTAACGGAGGGTTAAAAAGATGTTACTTAATGTGTCCAAATGTATGCTCGGTCACCTCGAAACAGCTGTAGAGGTGTTGGGAGTCTTGTTTGACTCGAAACTATCGCTCAAGAACCACATTTCCTTCGTTGTATCCAGGTGCTTCAGAGGGCCCAATATCGACTCTGATCACTACCGCTTGGTTTGTAAGATTTGCGCTAGGCTGTCAAGCGGAAAAAGTTCCAGAAGACAGAGAACTATGCGGCTGAACAATGAACTTCCAGCGACGGTCGGGTTGATGAGAGAATTGAACAACAAACGAGGGAAGACACTTTGGATGCGAAGTGGCGGCGGGTCCATGATGTGTTGAAAAGCACAGCCACTGAAAGGTACTGGGTACCGGAATAAGCCGACCAAGAAATGGCTGGTTTGATGAAGAGTGCCAAAGAGCGACTGATGAGAAGAACGTGGCTAGGAGTCGCATGCTCACTGCGGTTACACGTCAGAACAGGGAACGATATAAAGAGCTATGAGCAGCAGAGAAAAGAACCCATCGACGTCGTAAACGTGAGTACTAGGAGCAGGTACTCAGTGAGGCAGAAGGTTGTTTTGCCAGGACCGACGTGAGGAGTTTTTTACGGCGAATAAGAGCGTCCCGGTACCAGTGATGTACAACGATAAGGATGGGAATCTGTTGACTGACGAGGCTGTGGTGGCTGCCAGGGGGAAAGAGGACTTTGAAGAGCTTCTAAATGGTACAGGTAATGGAGAAAGCGTCAGACACAGAATACGAATTGAGGAAGATGGTCAATCTGTGGAGCCACCCACGCTAGTTGACGTTAAAAAGATGATAAAAGAGTTTAAATTGGAAAGGCTGGGAAGGACGGAATTCCGGCCGAACTTCTGAAAGTCGAGAGTGAGTAGCTGCACAAAGCAATCCTTGCCACGATCGCAAAAAAACTGGATGGAAGAAGAAATGCTTTCAGACCGGGGACCGAAATGGTTACACTTTTTCTATTACATTTACCAGCATGCAATGCCATGTTAGACTCTTAACCAATACCATCGCTCTGTACTGTTTCTGTATCGACAGTGCCTATCTTATAAGTGTCGAGACTAGCCAGAATATGTACACGACAATAAGCAAACATTTTCATACGCTAGCCGACCATTCACACAAAATGTCGTGTAGAAATGACATGCATTTGCCGCTTTTTGCTTACAGTTATAGCTGAAACAGTATGGAGAAATGATAGAGAATAAGATGTATTGGGAACCTTCTTATTTAAAACCGTGTTGTGTGGGGGAAAGCTGTATGTTTGGCTTACGGACGCAAAGCAGCAAAAGAGAATACAAAAAAAAAGTGTCTCCAAGACTAGTGACACTTTTTCCCCCATATCGAAGAGTGTGTGACATGTAGAACAAAAGATGTTTTCGTTATTCTTGCATTTCTTTTCGGTGCTTGTGTAACAGTAACATGTCGCAAGATTAAATGGTAAATGTCTTCAAGTTTTTGTCACCAACCAGGCCATTTAACGTCACTGTTTCAGACTGGCTTGATGGTCTCATTTCCCCGATATACAAGAAGGGACACCGACTCGATTGTAGTAACTATCGGGGCATAACACGTCTAAATTCCGCCTATAAGGTAATCTCCCGTATTCTGTTCAACAACAGACTGAACCCGTTATCTGAATCCATCGTCGGCGATTACCAGTGTGGTTTTCGAAAAGGTAAATCGACTACGGAACAAACGTTCACCTTGCGTCAAATCCTTGACAAATTTCGAGATTACAATTTGCGGACCCACCATCTGTTTGTGGATTTTAAGGCAGCGTACGATTCTGTGAAAAGAAATGAATTATGGCAGATAATGTTCGAACGCTTGCACTTGTTACGCTAACCTACTGTTTAATACACTGAAATCGCTTTTTACGCGGTTTTTTTACGCGACTATTTTTACGCGAATTTCGGAATTTACGCGGTTTTTTTACGCGAATTTCGGAATTTACGCGGTTTTTTATGCGATTTTCGGGATTTACGCAGTTTTTTTTACGCGAATTTCGGAATTTACGTTGTTTTTTTATGCGATTTTCGGAATTTTCGCAGTTTTTTTTACGCGAATTTCGGAATTTACGAGGTTTTTTATGCGATTTTCGGAATTTACGCAGTTTTTTTTACGCGAATTTCGGAATTTACGTTGTTTTTTTTATGCGATTTTCGGAATTTTCGCAGTTTTTTTTACGCGAATTTACGAGGTTTTTTATGCGATTTTCGGAATTTACGCGGTTTTTTACGCGATTTTCGGAATTTACACGGATGTGCTCAAAACGTCTATTTTTTCGCGTAGTGTTAAAATCCACAGTTTTTTTGCGTGAAATTTTGGTTTTTTTACGCGAATTTTGGAATTTACGCGGTTTTTTTACCCGAATTTCGGAATTTACGCGGTTTTTTACGCGAATTTTGGAATTCACGCGGTTTTTTACGCGAATTTCGGAATTTACGGGGTTTTTTTACGCGAATTTCGGAATTTACGCGGTTTTTTTACGCGATTTTCGAAATTTACGCGGTTTTTTATGCGATTTTTGGAATTTATGCGGTTTTTTACACGATTTTCGGAATTTACGCGGATGTGCTCAAAACGTCTATTTTTTCGCATAGTGTTGAATCCACAGTTTTTTTGCTCGCAATTTTGGTTTTTTTTACGCGAATTTGGGAATTCACGCGGTTTTTTACGCGAATTTCGGAATTTACGCAGTTTTTTACGGAATTTACGCGGTTTTTTTTCGCGATTTTCGGAATTTACGGTTTTGATTTACGCGGGACGTATCCTTCGCGTAAAAAGCGACTTGAGTGTATAGCACTTAAAAGGGCGATACGAAGAGCAGGCGTGCAAAGGAATGGTACCATCATCACTAAATCGCACATGCTCCTAGGCTTTGGGAATAGAACAAGTTGGTACGTGTTTTTAAAGAATAACCTCAATTTTCTTTTCTATTTACTCGTATATGACTATGCGCGGTCATAACGGAAGCTGTTTTTGGAAATGGAGGAAGTGTGATGCGAGGAATGATTATTTGGTGAACTGGAAAATTTCGATATAGACCAGAACCAAATTGGGTTGTACAATGGTAGGGCGGACTCGCACCCATGCTCTTTCGGTTGGTACCCGAATGTTTTACTCACTAAACTACTGCCACCCGTCTCGTTAGGAAGTCTAATATTTAATTTTGTTTCATTCTCCCACAATCGAGGTAATAATAGAAATGTCTTCAATAACTTTACGTATCTTAACAAGATAAACAACTCTTAACTTAATCTAATGCAATCTTATACTAACGCAGCGAATTCTTGAAAGCATCCTGGAAAACGACGATTACTTGAATCAATCATTTGTCTTGTCAACGGACAAGCCTACTGGGCAGCGTTTACCGCAGAGAGAATTCCAAGGAATCGAGTGGATCCAGTAATAATACCTTATAGTATTAAACTCGTTGAAATCAGGGGGAGGGAAGAAATCGTGGACCTCCTCCTGTACCAAACGTTTCCCATATAGATAATGATTTATTTACAGTCGTTGGGATTATCTTTGCTAATAAAGGTTAAGTGATAATCCGGACACTCGGGGATGAACTGATGGCATTTATTCCAGAGGCCAGGCTGCAACTGGCCAAGGATGTAGCGCCTTATTCTGCTCTCTGAGAATAGATTAGTCTACCAAAAATGTTAGTTTAAATAATATAAAACTTGAAAATACAGTCGTGTGGTTCAATGGTTGCCTAAAACTATAGTTGTAAGGTTAG
This sequence comes from Sabethes cyaneus, assembly GCF_943734655.1. Taxonomy (NCBI): domain Eukaryota; kingdom Metazoa; phylum Arthropoda; class Insecta; order Diptera; family Culicidae; genus Sabethes; species Sabethes cyaneus. The sequence continues at coordinate 70,395,894 of NC_071355.1, read as the reverse complement.
GAACTGAAAACCACATGACCCCGCACCTCTTAGTTTGGCTACTCAATTCTACAAATTGAAATGTTTCCAGCTATGAACACGTGAAGGCGCTAGGTAGGAGCTTGGGATGACTAGAGCTGTGTTGTGCGTCTTTTCCTAGTTGCCGTCCCTATTTCATACCTTCTCGACAAAATAAATAACTTCTCTAAAGAAAGTAAATTTCTGAAGCTAATACTTTATGAAGTTAGGTGCCAACGCCACTTAAGCGAATTGAAAAAAATAAGAGCTCAAAATACACCAAAAGAAGTGTAATTTTATTACAAACAATATTGCTGAAGACAGTAAAGCTTCTTTTTCTTCTTTTTCAGCGTCGAGCCGGTGTGGCTCGTGCTGTTTCAAGCACTCGTCTCCATTCAACTCGGTCTTGGGTCACTCGTCGCCTATTTCCTAGTCACATCAGAAGTCGCAAATCGCTTTCGATCTGGTCGAGCCATCGTGCACGTTGGGCCCCTCTGTTCCTGGTGCCGGTGGGGTTGTTGAAGAGGACTATTTTCGTCGCACTGTCGTCCGGCATCCTTACGACGTGTCCGGCCCACCGTTGCCTGCTAACTTTCGCTAGATGTACGATGGGGGTCTCCCCAAGCAGTGCCTGTAGCACGTGATTCATCCGCCTCCGCCACTCTCCGCTTTCAGTTTGTACTCCGCCAAATATCACATGGAAAAAGTCCATTGCTGGTGACCACATTTTATCATATTTCCGTCAGTAAATGAGTTCCACATCGGTGAAAATGCGTTTTCGTCCTACGAAACCAACAACGATCAAGCCAATTTTTGCTGCCACCTCAGAGGTCAAGCGTACCACTATGAAATCACTTTGTATCGATCGATATAAATTGACGGTACCAGCAAGTCTGGTGAATAAAGTGGGTGGAGTAAAAATTTTTAGCCCCTGATTCTTTGAGAATTTTTAACACAGTTATAGCAACATGTGGCCGAATATTGTCATGTTGGAAAATTACAAACTCATGCTACTAAGTATATTTCGAATTTCTTAAATTCCGTTTCCTGGCTGGTTTCTGCTCCCGATTTCCGTCTTTCAAATGAATTTCGACGCTTGGAAATCGCTGGAATCTGTTTCATGTGGCACGCCTGGTACTGCATTCGGGTCCCACCTGGTACACCAGGCTTAACTGAAGAAGATCTCCAAAACGTAGCAAATTGTTTTTTTATATCAGGGCGCTGTTTCTTCTCCTTGAAATTGTCAATTGTTCATTTCAGGTAAGACCAAAACATCATACGTCTTCATTGCAGTATCGGCTTCCTGCAGGAAATTCTTACGATAATATACTAACTACGAACTTTTTTATCTTTTTCGAACAATTTGCCAACGTTCGACCCATGGTCGAAGCAATTTACCCGATCGGATTGCTTCGGTCAGAACAAGACAGACATAATGGCTGTGCTCCAGTGTGCAAATTCACATAATCGAAAGCTTACGTAACAATTCAATAAACTCTCGCCGTCGCGCGTCGGTCGTCGGCTGGTCTCTCGATATCGTCCTACAGCCGTGTTGAACAACATCAGCAACAATCAGTTCTATATTAGCGCATTTCGAATGTCCTCTATTTATAACTCGGCAACAGACTTGCCCCCTGGTGAAGAGGGGACCGGACCGGAGCGGAGACAGGGCAGCGGCTACAGAAATAAAAACCGCTAACTGTAAACAAAAATATTGAAATCTGCTTATTCACTTCCACCTTTTGCTGCGCCGGTTTCCGCCGGCTTCGAGTTTCCTCCCTCCGTCCGACCGTCCTTTCGTCCGCGGGTACGGACGGACGATCATCGACGATGAAGCCGGCGTCCGACCGTCTACCGGTGCGGCGGGTGGACGACGGGACGGTGGCGCGTCTTCTTCATCTTCATCGCCCGTAATCGTAGACTTCGAACCCCACGTTGCCGGCACCGGCAGCCGGTGTTCGTCATATGTGCTATAATATGGGTCTATCTCTCATCTGACTCATTGGTTTCAATATAATACAACCGTCGTCGGTCGGTCCTCCTCCCCGCTGCCAATGGTTACCAGCATTCCACCACCGCTAACACCGTGCGCCGGTTCCTGAAACCTACGAACGGTAGCACGGGCAGGTCTTCCCCAAGTCATTGCTGTTTAGTTGCTGATTGTATAATTATTGCATTCAAAAGCGTAATTTAATTTTTGTGCATGAACTAGTCACATCCACATACACACGCATTCCGTCCGTCCGTACGTTCGTACGTTAGAGGAGCGAACGTAAACACGTTGACAGTCCCGGAACGATAAAGTCGTGGGGATGCCACACGTCACGCTGTCTGGCAAAAGCGCACCGTCAGTGAGTGAGGTCTCGTGTTCCGTACAAAACGACCTTGATGACCATTAAAAAGCAACAACACGTCTCGAAAGCGGATCGAAGCTCGCTGGTTGCCACCATGCCGCATTCGACTGTTCTGCTTTCTGACGTATACACCGTATTCGTTCGTACACACACACACCTCCCCTTACACCTTACCAGAAATTTACCGCCATCCCAGGTCAGAAGCTGGGTCGAATCGAAAACACACCGCCGCGCCCGCTGACGATGGTGCCGCGTGATGATGATAATAATGATTTTCGAGAGATGATGCAAATTTGTCTCAGCTATTTTTACCGCCCAAACCATCAGTGGTCCCTGTATGATTTGTGAGCTCGAAACTTCCGAAAGCGACGGCAGCGCAAACCGATAATGTTTTCAAAACGCGAACTGTGTCCAGCAACGGGTGCACCTGGCTACACCTGCCGACTGCTGTGTAGAATGAATGATTGTTACATCGCACTGTCGGCAGGTCGTTCCGTGTGAGTAACATAAACACCCGTACGATAGCGTATCGTGAATCGCATCCGTTTTCCTACGGCACAGTTTGCAGAACAGAACGTGCCGCCACCTTTCCGCCCCTTCTTACTGTGAGCACAGCGAGTAGTTTCCTCCCCATTCCGCTTTCTCCGCTGCGAAGTCACGTCTAGGCTAGATTGGACGGAACATGTTTTGTATACACATCCTACAACCGGGGATAGTATTGGTATGAATGAAAAATGATGTGATAAATTCAATGAATCACTTTGGCTGGGACTAAACCAGACCGATTAGACACGGAAGAAGGGCTACGTACGCGCGGGACCAGAAGCACAACCAGAGACGCACACCGGGGAAACCATAACAATGACAATGACTTTCGTCAGCTGATTTCCCTACAGGCAGCCGGCAGCCGAGGCCGGTACGGTACCGACCGACCGACCGCCCGACCGGGGCCAGTCAGTGTAGCGGCGAGTAGCTAGCTAGCTCTCTTGGACTCGAGAATGCTGTTCGTTTGTAACATCATGCGAATGTACCCGGACGGACGGGAGGTAATGCTTTGGTGTGCTACTACACCATCCGGGCAGATTACCCGACAAATCGAAACAATATGTTTCTAAGCTCTCTGGTTACAAAGTGCTTTGATATACGGTGATAGTGACTCCGCCGCACGTACGTTACATGGTCTCGCGTTCGGTTTTATTTGCTTTTTCATCCTTTTATAGCTCGATTTGTTGTTGCAACGAAGTTATGCTAAGCAAACGCTAGGAGTTTTGTTCACATTTTGTGTATAAAAACATGGAGTTGAATTGTGAGACTAATCCCGAGGTTGGTTTTCTATTGACCTTTCTCATTTATCATTTATTAACATTAATCCATCTGACTACAACTTCTACATGAATAAAACATTCCATTATAACTGACTATGGCACATTCGTAAGCAACGTCTAAAATTATCAAGCAAAGCAAAGCCTGGGTGCTAATTCCGTTATCGAAATTTGACCTTCTGTTTTTTATACGACAGACTTCGCAACCAGCTGTTACAGAATACAGGACAGTGCGGGGTCAGTGCTACGATCCTATTGACTCTAACAGCCTCTTCCAGCCGAGATTCGAACATACGACGACTGGCTTATTAGACCAGCGTCTTACCTCGAGGCCAACTGGGAGGTCAAAAAAAAGTTATCACTAGGACATTAAAATCGAAAAGACTATACACTATTGGACAAGCAACGCATAGCTTTAATTGGCTCGTGCCCTTGGAGAGTTCAATTCACCCACTAAAACTATCCTAATGAACAGAACTCTTTCAATTTTTACTTTATGGTCGAGAGTTTGAGATGTTGAGAAGGTTGTAAGACCGCTACAACCGACTACGGCAGAGGCACTAAACAATCGCAACGTATACGAAAATCTCAAAGTATACGGTAAGAATTTGGCTTGTATTGCTTCCAACCTGGAGGACCAAATTTCTGTGAAGGGCTTTAAACTATAGCAGCATACTTTAGGATAGAACTTACAATAGAGAAGTACAGAGTACGTAAGCAATATGGGTCTTTAAATTCTTAAGAGACCCTAAATATGCAGCCCAAATTTTGATTGGATTTTGATATTACATATGAGTAGTGTTCCCAAAAACAGAGACGTAACATATACTCATTTCAGTACTTCATTCCTGATGCGCATAGTTCCATATATAGTAATAGGTTTTTTCTTGCGACTAAAAGAGATGACCGAACACTTGCGCACGCTAATAGAACTCGACGCCAGTTCGCAGAAATGTCGATTAGCTTTTGTAATTTACAGTAGTCTTCAAAAGATTTGACCAGCACAAACAATTTGAGATCATTAGCATACAGCAATCTGGATTGATTCTCGTAGAAGTGTAGTACGAACATCGCTAAAAAATAAGGAGAACCAAAGTGGTCCAAGGTTGCTTCCTTGTGGAACTTCAAAATGGTCCCGACCCTGCCTGCTACTCTCCCATATACTAATTCTGCCTGGATCCGAAGGACGAACTCCTGGATCGAATCAGGCCATATTCAATCACATTCCATTACATTTCCATATTGCGCCATCAAGTTTTGTTGAATCCAAAGTAGGATGGTCAACGCCCGACGCAATTTACTTAATTTATTTCGAACGACATTTCCAAGAAACGCAAGCCTTTCGCGTTCTGGAAACAGATATTAAGCATAAGCCATCAAAGTGCTGATTTAGCGCATTTTTTGGCTGATGAAATTTGAACATTCTGTTAAGAAAGCGCAACCAAGTCGCTAGGAATTGGCGTCTAAGAGTTACCTGCATAGCGTGAGAGTTAAGCCGAGAGGGATTCCTCGACTTACCCAAATTATCTATCAGGGTTCTCCTACCTTGCGAATTCGAGCGACCGGATGAACACGGCACTCAGACACGGAGCGGCAATTATTCAAATGATAGAATAGGACGACATCAATATCTTAGGCATAACTCTAAGTAGGTGGTCGTAGAACAAAACTAATTATTTAATTATAAGTAATACAGGGCTTTTGTCTTTGACCACCGGCCGATTCTGGTCGGTGGGACAGTATAAAATCCGTGTTTTATTTCACGCTTATCCCGGTTATTAGTATCGAAGGGGCCCCTATGACCCCTTCAATAGTTACAAAATTCGCTAGAAGACCCCCGCCAAGTTTTACTGAGAGGCCACGATTAATTAATATACACTAACTACACTCATTACATGTAAATTCCGTTAGCATGGTGTTTTGCAATTTCAATAAACATTTCAAGAGATGTCCTCTACTAAAGAGCTTATCCATAAAGGCATCTTCTACGGTGATCCAAATCCTGGTTTTGGTCGCAATTTTTAGACCAAACAGAAAAACGTTTCCGCACCGGTGTTGTAAATCTAATTTTATACCAGAGCGAAGTTGTAAATTTGTTACAACTCGTATAACTTTTGGCCTATTTCTGAATGGATTTGGAACAGCGCGAAGGTTGTTTTAAATCTTACAGGTACGGGGGAGTGGCATATGACACGAAAAAAACAATGAATATGGTGAAGCTTATAAAGCCATCGCCATTTCTTCAGTAGACTGATTGTGAAATACATTAATCAATTCATCTAAACTAAAATTGCTTCGATTTTATCGCTTGGAGTTGCATTTCTCATATCTGGCATAAACAAACGCAAAGACGAAATCGAACCATCCTTTGGTTTATTTACATCATGCACCCTTTTATCGATTCACAACAGGAAATATTTGCATCACCGCTGCGGATTGATCTGAATTGAACCATTTCGCCAGTTCTATTTTCAATTTCGCTGGTCCAAATTTGGTATATAACTCTGATCTAAATATAGACCACCGTAGAAGATGCCCCAAGGATCATACGATTGAAACAGAATTAAAACACAAAAAATTTGATCGATTTTCGTGCTCATTGGCTTTGCTTGGTGTAAAATTTTATACCATTAAATTATAAATAAAATAAAATAACTGAAGTAACCTCGAAATCTGTCGCGTCTTGGAGAGAAAGTCAATTGCTAGCTAGCACTATAATTAGTAAATCGAAGGCCGATTCGGGGAATGACTCCTTCCAGCTAATGAGTTTGGCCAATCATGCTTTACAAGGGTGAACAAATTATTGTTTCCACCATCACTGAAGTTTGTCACACAAGCCTAATACTAAACCATATTTCAAACAGTTAGAGGAAAACAAAAGTTGTTTTCAATACCGAAAAATGGATTGCGTTGCGTGACAAGACACTTCCAAAGTCATTGAGACCAATTAATTTAACGTCCATATTTTTGATAGTAGTAGAAAAATTAATTTACCATTTAAAAACGGAGTATCTAATAACAAATCTTCTAAGCAAATTTCGATTCGTTTATCAAAATAACCAATCTACAAGAGACGCACTATAAATGAAAGCTCTATGGCAATTTGCAACTAAAGAAATCTCACTAGCAGCTTTTCTTAATATTAAAGGATTTCACATTATTCAATTGAAAATGTGATTAGAAAGCACGGGGTTGGTAAAAAAAATAATCAACTGGATCCAAGCTATGCTTACGAATCGAGGCATGTCCCAAACGAGAAAAACAAGTATAGAGGATAACCTCAAGGTGGGATACTTTCGCCTTTGCTGTGGTCGCTAGTCGTTGGGGATTTGCTTAAAAGCCTGTCTGGTCCTATTTTCTGTAAATTTTAATTTTTTTTGACGAATAGTGGTCTTAACAAATACTGTAAAGCGCGGTAGCATTGACCAGTTTAGGAAAGTTGGCAGAAGTTGTTTATTGCACTTATTTATAAGAAGGGTCTAACTGATCAATTTTACCCAGATGATTAATGTTACCCCGTTTTACGATACTAATGTCACAAAAACTAAAATACAACTTCAAAAACAGAGAAGTTGTTACATGAGCATCGCCTTCGTCGAAATCGAATATCTCGAAGACTGCTGAACTGAAGCCGCACAGCGGGTTGAACAGACCATAGTTAACTCTCCGTTCTTCGAGAAAGATAAGAAGTTGGACAATAAATTTGCTGCCCGTTTAAAAGTTTATAGCAAGGAACAATTTGAATCACAATAATTGGCTCCGTACATCATACGTCCATAGAAGTCCATATTCCACGGCATTTACAAATAAGTTATCTATTGTCGTTTCCTGAAGCCACTTGGCTTTTTAATATATATTCTCAGCGCAAACAGGCGCCATCCGAGTGGTAACACTCTAAAGAGCTCCTCATTGAAGACTGAAGAGTAAATAGTGTGAAAATCAAAGGGCATAACTCGCTTCCGTGAGGAACCCCCGATATATTGCAAAATAGTTCCGATTATTTCGGGCGGATCTAGACGCATAACATATTCCCGGTATGGTAAGACTTCATCCATCTCGTAAGTGCGGATGAAATTCTAAATTTGAATCATTTCGTGCTGGATGACACGGTCGAGGCTATTTAAATTTGGTGACTCCGTGCTGCATTTCGGCTGGTAAGGCCGCCATAGTGGTTCAACTACTGTGAAACTGATCTATTGTACATTTTACATCGTCGTCGTTAGCTTAGAGTCGTGGTGGTTCGTGCTGTTTCAAGCAATCCTTCATTCAACTCGATCTTGGATCAAAAGCAAAGCCTTATTCTTACTCTTATTAATACCATCATAATCACAGTAGAGGATTCCTGGAAATACTTGGGTCAAAAGCAAAGCCTTAGGTTATGAACGTCTTTAAGACTTGAACCTTCTTTATCAACAGACTTCGTACAGGACAATTACGGGGCTAGTGGCACGATCCTACTGACTTTGGCAGCACTCATTCAGCCGAGATTTGAACATACTGGCTAGTTTGACCAGCATTGCACCTCGAAACTAACTCAACTGGTGATCGTGGGTCACTCGCTACAAACTTTCAACGTTTCTTAGAAGTTGCAAGTCGCGTTAGATCTGGTCAAGCCATCTTGCACGCAGGGTCTCTCTATTTCTGATGCAAGTAGGGCTGTTGAAGACAACCGTTGTCGTTGCACTGTCGTCTGGCATCCTCACGACGTGTCCGGCCGGCCGTAGCTTAACGACTTTCGCCAGAAGTACGATGAGAGTCTCCAGGCAGTGGCTGTAGCTCGAGTTTCATACGCCTTCGTCACTCTTCGATTTTAATCTGTATTCTGCCAAATATGATTCGTTGCATCTGCCGATCGAAAACGGTAGGGAAACGGAGCATATGTGCTTCGTGAGCAGCGTTACAGTTTTAAGCCCATGAAAAACTACCGGTCTAAGAAGGGTTTTGTACAGTGGCGCATGCTTCTTGATCGCAGCGTTTTGCGATGGCAAAGAAGGCCCGATTTCCCGCTTGAATGCGCTGCTGGATCTCATTAATAGTGTTGTTTTTCGCGGTCGCCAGCGATCCCAAATGAACGAACTCATCTACCACTTCTAGTTCGTCGCCGTGAACGGTTACCGTCCGGGGTTGGCGCGAGTTTATCTCCTTTGAGTTTCTTCCTTTCACGTATTTGGCCTTCGAATGTGTTTATTTTTAGTCCAATTCTCCTAAACACCATTTGCAGTCTGGCGCAGATTGCTTCCGCCGTTGCGAAGTTCCTGGCTCTGCTATGCTATCAAAGTCATCTGCGAAGCCTAGGAATGGGCTATATTTGGTGAAAACCGTCACGTGCCTCTCGTTTTGACGCCCACTCAAGAGCGAGTAATGTTGAACAGTATGCAGGATAAGCCATCACTTTGTCTCAACACAGGCCGCGTCTCGAAACACATTATTCGTGCATTTCCAGTCATAGCTGGTCTTGATCGACTGTATCGTATGCTGCTTCGAAATCAATAAAGACGTAATGTGAGGGTACATTGTACTCCGGACATTTCTGCAAAATCACGTAGCCCGTATGATAATTCCCTACGAAATCTTGTGCCATCGGTGACCTTGTGTCAATGGAGAGTCCATCGACGTACCCAAGGCCAGATATAAACAGAATGTGAGGCTCTGACCTTTGACTTAAAGTTAGACATGAAATTAGACTTCAAATTGGACTTGAGATGAGCGATGGAATTGGAATTAAGTGAGACTTGAATTGGTCTTAAACCCATCAATACCTGTCCAGCAGAGATAGAAAGCTGAAACTTTCAGGAAAGTGTTGTTTGTAAACCGCAGACGTGTATGTTTAATGTTGCCCTTGTGTTCCGCAGCGATACGCTGCGAAAATGCTAACGGAAGGAGGACCTACAGCGGGGTGGGGCGGTGGAAAACAGTTTTTTCTCAACTTCATCGTTCCGGAAAGGTTAGAACATTAGATTTGGATGTAGGACATCCACTGACACTGACAGTATAGTGACGTTTCCACTTTCGCCTGTTTAGCCCCCGCATTCCCAGGGCCAAGTTACTAATTTGAGCTGGTTGAAACGGTTGTTTACGCGGCTGTAATTTTGTTATATGGAACATGTGAACTTTGAACTAAAACAGGTCAACGAGATTTTTTCCAGATCTTTCTTTGTTTCTTAGGGTCCACGTTGATATATCAAACCTAGCCTTTCCTAGAATCGAGAGAAGAGTACGTTGCGTTTTCGCAACTCTGGGGGGAAATGGGTAGACTCGAAACTCGATCAATCATTTGATTCAAAAATTTAAATTTCAAATTTAAATTGATGTTCCACAAAGCAGCACTTTGAGTTTGTTGCTATTTTTGTTGACTAGAACATCAAACTATAGTTGATCGATCGTAGAATAAAAACAAAATTCGCAGTAAAAACAAAACAAAACAGGAAAACACTCATCTACTCCATTGCTGCTCAGCGCCGCGGTTGACGGTCAATCACACCCAGATGATGCCGACATTGAAGCACAAGAGCAAGTATGCACCACTCCGTGCCCGTACCACTCGGTCAAGGCCGCTGCAAGGTTTCTTTTTCTCAATCTCTTTCTATTGATGTATATGTGTGTATGTGTAGGTCTGCTGTCTGTCTGTCTGTCTGTATGTAAGTGCATATTTTATATAAATTTTACCGGCGGGGAATTCGGTCGTGAAGCAAATGCGCTGCGGAAATACGACCCAGAATAGACCCTCTCCCCTCCCCATGGCCCATTCAATGTACTACACCTCTCTTTCGCTCTGTCTGTCGGCACCGGGCCCTTTCGTTCATCCTTATTTGCTGCGAGATCCGCTTGTCTCCTGTGTTTCGTTCCGCACCCATCGACGGCCACTCCGGTTTAGGTGCTCTTTAAAAGCGTAAATTTTAAACAAGTTGAGGGAAAAAGTATTTCCTCATCAACCACCAGTTGAGCTTCCCCAGCCACATTGCCATGCCATAACCAATCCCCCGTTCCACCCAACCAACGGACCGACGCGACGGCTCGTTGTTAACCCCCGCGTCCTCGGATCCAGTTTCCAAATGATATTGACTGGTTTGGCTCACTGCCGCCGCCGCCGCCGTCGCCGTCCATCGGCGAGCTTCTCTCGTCAGCAACTGTCGTTTGGTGTCGGCGTGTGTTCTTTTTTTTTTTCTTCTTTTTGTTCCCCACGAAGAGGATTTTCCCATGAGTTTTCCCCAAACGCGTTTCACCGAACCAGAGCTCCATCATCCATGTGTATTCGCGCGCTGGCTGCGGCCGCCAACCTTTCCAATGAGTTCGTATTCACTTTCGGTACGTTTTCGGTCCGGGGAGAAGATTTAAATCCGTGGGTGTGGGTGTTGAAATGCGGAAAAGCCCGAGAAAGTTATCCGCACATTCGGTTTTCCTATTTTTAACTGTATCCCGGCTTGGAGGCCTTTTCTGGGCTTGCCAAACCCAACTTGAACGGATTGATGATGTACCGTGGGTAGCATTTTTCAGCTTTTGCTTTCTTCTTATCCTTATCCTCGATTCGTAGGTACTCGATTCCATTCATAAATTCGTTCTACTAAGCCTGAATGGCAAAGACACGTCGAAGAAAAAACCGGTCAGCGAGTAAAAATAAAACCAAGTAAAGTTTGTTTATATTTTTCCCTGCTGCACCCTTCAACCCGTTCGGTCGACGACGTTTCTGGTGGTATGGTATGACAGCGCAAAAGCTCGTCAGCTTCCGGAGAATGATGCACATTCCCCACAGTGAGTTACGTATCCTCAACTGGAGCCCTCGATGCTACCCCACCCCCGCTCCACTTGATACACCGTTTTTCATTTTGTTCGATTCTCAAATCTATCGTCGTCGCACCGTATGCATGCAGCACACACCCGTTCACCGTTTGATGTCACCTCACCGCATCGCATCACCTCTCTGTACCTACTGCCTCAGTTTATGATGTTTTTCTATCTATCACCGACGACGACCGGCGATTGACCGAAAGTACATTGACCCACCCGCGTGTATCTCGACGAAACGGTCCGTCTCAGTCTCTATCTTGCGCCACAGCGTAATGACATGCAACGGAGGGAGAGATAGAGAGAGGAAAAAAAACAAATCTATAGCTGTGTGTGCGGACGTTAATATGACCTTGGTTGCTCTTCTTGCATGATGGTTTTTCGCCTCCCGTATCTGCGTGTTTTTTTTCCTTTTACTCTTTTTTTCCCTCTGTTCTACTGACTCATTGACCGATTTGTTTGCTTTAATTAGGACACATAGCACGATTTTATTGGCGAGACTTTATTCCGCTTTCGTGTGGCGCTGCTGGTTGTTTTCCACTGTGTTGTAAGCAATTATCGGTTTCCAAATATGGGGGCCTTTTTCTGGTTTTGTTTTGTTTGAAAGTTATCGCAGTAGCGCTTCGACGGCACGTTTTGGTCTTATTTTTTTCAATGAATGTTTATACACTTGTGTGACCAAGGGTTTGAGGCGCTCTGTGCGCTATACCCAAGTTTAAAGAATTCCTGTAAAGAGACAACTTAAAGTAAAGGCATAAAACTATACCTGCTAATGTAGATTCAACCCTGTTCAACATTAAAGACATCTATTCTACAGAGCAAGTGGGTCAGGTTTAGAGTTCCAAACTCTCACTGTTTCATTCTATGGTACAATATGGTTCAAGGATAACGCAATATCGAAACATCATGGGACCTCCGATTCATATCGGAAAATCCAAAAGTTTGACAAAATTGATGGCATTGACCTTCTTTACCAACAAGGAGGTGCAACATGCCCCACTGCGGTCGTTTCAATGAACTTATTGTGTGGAAAATACGGTGACTTCAAAATCTTTGAATTAACCACCAAGATCGTGGTTAGTTAGAGAATGCCAACAAGCGGTAAAGCGAAAAAATGGTTTGGAAAAAAATCTGAGGCAATTAGGTAACAGCTGGGCCAAATACCGACGAACGAAGAATTAGTGGATCACGATCTTGAGAAGTAAAAAGTGCCAGAAAGCAGGACAAACATCGTGACAAGCTAGAACAATTATTTCGGACTAATTATACGCGCAAGTTGTATGAGAAGCTGAACCAATTTCGTAAAGGACCGAAGCCAGCTATGTGTAATTGTGTAGGGATGAGGAGGGAAACCTGGTCAAAATTAACAAGTGCGTCGATGGTCGACAGGTGGAGGCAGTTCTTCGATAAACAGTTCAAGGGCAGAGTTGCAGAAAGAGGCGTAACGGAAGTTAAGCTAGGAATACTCGTGGAATACAGTGCTGTTCCAGAACCTGGTCATCATGAAATCAAATAGCAAACCGGGTGCTGAAGATCAACAGAGCCACCAACCAGCAGAATTTTATAAACACATTGGGAACGGTTCTACACTAGTTATTCGCAAGATTTGGTGGAGAAGTTACTGGAGGAATTGATGGATGATGTTGTTTATTCTATATTTCCAAGAAGGGAGGTCAACTCGACTGTTGCAAGTATCGCCGCATAACGCTGGTAAAAATTCGAGTAAATTGCAAAATGCTTATGAAAAATAAATAGCGTGCAAAACCGGGTAGAAAGCGACTACAGTAATCCCCCCAATAAGGACGCTAATAGGGACCGCGTTAATGGAAACCGTGTTAATGGAGTCTATGTAGCATATGGGAATTGACTTAATTGGTTCCAACACGGAATAACTCGTGATCCTGACCATATAGACGGTTGGTGTCTTCGACAAAGTTGTTCAGTACATCAACGGGTTTTCAGTAGATTACAGTATTGCGGAATTGTCTCACTACGTGGCGCTAGCGTATACGTAATATTTTTGTATAGGCTGTATCTCGCACTGCAGGCTATCTAGAAAGTTGCGGCCTTCGGGAAGGTTGCTCAAATGATTGCCACCTTCAAGATGGCATGGAAAAAAGCGCAGAACTGACTCACTTCGCGGCGCTAGTGTATATGTAATCCTCTTATGCAGGCTGTATCTCACGCTGCTGACTATCTAGCAAGTTGCGGTCTTCGAGAAGGTTATTCATATGACTGCCACCTTCAATATGGTATGGAAAATATTGCAGAATTGTCGCACTAGGTGGCGCTAGTGTATATGTAACATTCTTATACAGGCTGTATTTTGCGATGATGACTATCTGGAAAGTTGTGGTCTTCGGGAAGGTTATTCATATGACTGCCACCTTAAAGATGGTATGGAAAATATTTTGCAGAATTGCCTCACTACGTGGCGCTAGTGTACATTTAATCCGCTTAGGCAGGCTGTATCTCGCGCTGCTGGCTATCTAGTAAGTTGTGGCCTTCGAGAAAGTTATTGCAGAATTGTCTCACTACGTGGCGCTAGTGTATATGTAATCTTCTTGTGAAGGCTTTATATTGCGCTGCAGGGAATACAAAATATCTGTTAAAACCATGCAACCAATTCACATTCTAATAATAATTTTGATAAAGCTTATACAAATTTGTAAAAAAGTTTATTTGTTTAATTTGTTTTTAGAAGAAACTCGTATATCCCCCACAGTCCTCGCAAAAATAATCCATCGTGTTAGTCTACCATCTATCCGCAAATGCTACTTCCTAAATGACCAGAAAAATCCCAGCGTCATTTGAATAATCTTCTCGAAGACCGCAACTTGGTATACAGTCAGCAGCGCGTGATACAGCCTGCTTAAGAAGATTACATATATGTTAGCGCCACGTAGTGAGGTAATTCTGTAATATTTTCCATCGCTTCTTGAAGGTCTCAGTCATTCGAATAACCTTCTCGAAGACCGTAGCTTGCTATATAGTCAGCAGCGTGTGATACAGCCTGCTTAAGAAGATTACATATATGTTAGCGCCACGTAGTGAGGTAATTCTGTAATATTTTCCATCGCTTCTTGAAGGTCTCAGTCATACGAATAACCTTCTCGAAGACCGTAGCTTGCTATATAGTCAGCAGCGTGTGATACAGCCTGCTTAAGAAGATTACATATATGCTAGCGCCACGTAGTGAGGCAATTCTGTAATATTTTCCATCCCTTCTTGAAGGCCTCAGTCATATGAATAACCTTCTCGAAGATCGCAACTTTTTAGATAGCCTGCAGGGAAAAAGACAGCCTGGTTAAGAATGTTACATATACACTAGCGCCACGTAGTGAAGCAATTCTGCAATATTTTTCATACCATCTTGAAGGTGGCAGTTTTATAAATAACCTTCCCGAAGACCGCAACTTTCCAGACAATCAGCAGCGCAAGATACAGCCTGCTTAAGAAGATTACATATATGCTAGCGCCACGTAGTGAGGCAATTCTGTAATATTTTCCATCCCTTCTTGAAGGCCTCAGTCATATGAATAACCTTCCCGAAGATCGCAACTTTTTAGATAGCCTGCAGGGCAAAAGACAGCCTGGTTAAGAATGTTACATATACACTAGCGCCACGTAGTGAAGCAATTCTGCAATATTTTTCATACCATCTTGAAGGTGGCAGTTTTATAAATAACCTTCCCGAAGACCGCAACTTTCCAGACAATCAGCAGCGCAAGATACAGCCTGCTTAAGAAGATTACATATATGCCAGCGCCACGTAGTGAGGCAATTCTGCAATATTTTTCATCCCTTCTTGAAGGTCGCAGTCATATGAATAACCTTCTCGAAGACCGCAACTTGCTAGATAGTCAGCAGCGTGAGATACAGCCTGCATAAGAGGATTACATATACACTAGCGCCACGTAGTGAGTCAGTCCTGCGCTTTTTTCCATGCCATCTTGAAGGTGGCAGTCATTTGAGCAACCTTCCCGAAGGCCGCAACTTTCTAAATAGCCTGCAGCGCGAGATACAGCCTATACAAAAATATTACATATACACTAGCGCCACGTTGTGAGACAATTCCGCAATACTATAATCCAATGAAAACCCGTTGATGTACTGAACAGCTTTGTCGAAGACACCAACTGTCTATATGGTCAGGATCACGAGTTATTCCATGTTGGAACCAATTAGGTCAATTCCCATATGCTACGTAGACTCCAATAAGGACGTTCGACCGCGTTAATGGAATCACTCGAGACCGTCCTTAATGGAAACGTCCTTATTCGAAACCGCGTTATTCGGGGGACTGCTGTATATTGTATTCCAAAGTTAATTCCAATTTTATCCAACCAAAAGTACAATTTCAAGTCCAGTTTTTCATTCAATTGAAAGTAAAGCCAAACACAGTATGTCGATCCAAGAGAGAGAGAGAGAGAGATATTAGCTGTGTTCTTTCTTTTTAAGCTTTCTTTTCTTTTAAGCATTATAATAAGCATGGGTACACGGGTACCCATCGCCCTTCTACGTAAGAAAAAATCGTCTCCCTCATAAGGGTTAATGAGGTCAGATATATAATAATTTTTTTATAACGACAGTTTTTTACAATCAACGCAGAGGACGGTAGAAGCCACCAAACACCCGCGTTGAGAATCGCGGCAGCGCACAGTGGGGCAACTCCATACAAACGCTGGCCAAGCAAAAAAATCTCTTTAAATCAAGGATAATATGTGGTTCTTAAGTAATTTTGGGGTACTGAGCCCGAATTTCAGGTTAATTTTGCATTAGAACGTATATATTTTGTGTCAGGCAGAATTTTCAACTATTTTTCAAGTATTTTTTAAGTATAATGACGTATAAGAAATAAGGGTCATTTGGAAAACTATTGCAGATGGATTTTTGTAGGATAAAACATTATATAAAACAATTCAAAGCAAGTATGAGCTTTAATAATCAACATAAAATCCATATAAGTTAATATTAATCAAAAATCAAAACTTTTCCCCTTATTAGTTTTCTAAATCTTCTTTATCTCCATCTTCTTCTGTTTCTTCTTCTTCTTTTTCTTCTTCTTTTTCTTCTTATTCTTCTTCTTCTTCTTCTTCTTCTTATTCTGCAGAATCACTAGTTTCACATTTCGTCTTCAATAGTAATATAGCGTTCTCAGAAAGATTTTTCTAATTACATATTTCCGTTTCGAAGAAGCTATAAGCTTTATCCGGAAAAATAAGAAGACGAATAATTCTATCACGATTTGTATTTTCACACTTATTTTTGCATGTAAAATATTTTCTTACAAGGCAACAACCTTATTTCCGTGAGGGTCAATACCGGTGCAGTGGCTAGCATTCACGCCTCTCATACCGACGACCGTGGTTCAATTCCCAACCCCGCAGAAGTCACGACTGACTCGAGTTGTTAAAGTGACTATAATTAAACAAAAAAACCTATTTTTGTGCTTCTTCAGTCATTCGTCCTATCAGCAATATAGTTGTCTAGATTCATTTATGACCTCGAATTCAAATTCTTTGCATTGCAGTGGACGTATTATATGAGGACTATACCCTGACGTAAAGGTTTTTGGTATACAAACAAGAAGTTTCGAATTTTTCTGAAATAATGTGTTCAAGAACTTGCTATAAGAAAATTTCTCAATCTTTTAATTAATTTCGTATCAATACCTGTGATTTCAGAACTAATACCAGGATTGGCATAAGATCTTCGAGCTGAATTTCCGTCATTACTATCGCTGTATCCTCGAGATTTCCTCCAGCCTCTAAAATCTGGTCAATATGCAAAATGGATCATACATTCGAAGCAGCCTATCCAACAATGTAAAGGAGATATCCCATAATTAAGATATCCACCGTTTACTTTGAGTGTTTGCATTTTGTCTATATTGTTGAATTCTGATATAGTAGCCTTACAAGCGTAACATTTGTGCTCTGCGCTACTCTGCGCTAAATGAGACTATATCCATTTGAAAGCTCATATTTTACGCTAACTTTTACCGGTAGTGTCAATAGTGGCGAACCTTGGCTTCAAAACTTTTAAGCGTGTTTTATGCGAAAATATGGCACTTTTTTAATGAAATTTAAAATTTTGGCATACTATGATAAAATTACTGCATACTCAATTAATGGGCTTTATTCAGCACTATTTTTTGAAGAACTTTTCCTTAGACGCCGTTGAATTCCGAGTTACCATTAGACCTCTAGCATGTTTTGAAATATTGGGTTATTTTTCAAAAAAATGCTAAAACATGCTGAGATAGCATACTTTCAAGATTCATAGAAAATTCAAATTTTATCACATTGATCTAAAATTTTGGATTTGAACACTTCAATAGTATAGAATCACAGGAAAAATACAACGGAGAGTCGAAATGAACTTTCATTTTTTGGCTGCTGGCCAGCGATTCCCCACTGTGCAGCGTCTAGTTGTTTTTCGTACATAATTTGAATTAACGTGCTCGTCAAACACAAGGAGTTACCTTCAGGAAATTCGAAATAACTTCTTTTCTTTTAATATTTTTTGAAACGATGGTTCTACAATTGATGAAGGGGCGGCAGGGGAACGAAATGAAAATCTTCGGTGAAGGAGGGGAAGAGCGGAAAGGAAGGGGGGGGGGGGGGGTATTGGTAGCTATGCTTGACAAGTAGTCATTTGACTCCTAACAATCCGTAAAATGAGATTTGAGTGTATTGAATTATAATTAAATTAAGAAAGAAATTGAGATAGTGATATAACCACTGCCGTGCCCAGCCATAAACACAGGATGGGGTACATGTGAAATGTTTTTCAGTACAGCAAAAAGCAAAGTAAAGCCTCTCCCAGCCGAGATTCGAATATACGACTAGCTTATTGGGCCAGCTTATTCAGCACAGCATTTTATGTAATTTATGGAGAAGGAAAGTTGGAAAAGGATGTTTTATGCAAATAAATATTCTATTTGGGTGATCCGCCACACATCCCTCCTAAAGAAGAATGGTGTAGTTACTCAGAGCTTTGAATTTACTAGTCACCTCGTTCCAATAAAATCTTATGGTTCTGATGTTTGATTTTTCTTCGGTGTTTCTCTTTTTACGTCCAAAATTTGAATTAATATCCTCTCGTTTTCGTACAAAATTGATATTAAAGTCCTCGTCAAATACCATGAGGTAATTCCAGGAAATTCGAACTAACGTCTTTTCTTTTTACGTCCAAAATTCGAACAACCGTCCTCTCTTTTTACGTTCAAAATTCGAATTAACGTCCTCTGTTTTACGGCCAATTTTTCCTCCCAATAGTGGACGTAAAACGAGATTTGAGTGTATTGAATTAAAACTAATTGGAGAAAGAAACTAAGACAGTGATATAACCATTGGCGTGTCCAGCCATAAACAGAGACTGGCGCACCGACCGTTCAGAAGTAACTTGTCTTAGGAGGGCGGATCCTATTTTTGTGCTATTAGATTAAAAACTGGACTTCCGAGTTGCACCATGTGATTTTTTTTGTACTATACAGTAATGTTCCGATTTTGTCAGCCCCATGTTGAATTTTGGGCTGAAAAAATGGGGAAACTGACAAAATCGGGAAACTTTTTTTTTCGAAAATTTTTTCAAAGTTCAAGACTTAAGACCTTGACCTTAAAATTCAAGACTTAAGACCTTAAGACTTCACTAAAAATTAAATTTCAACTGTCAATTGGGCACCCGAAAGCTCAATCAAGGCACAGCACACTGGTCCAGAAACTTTTTTGGTGCGCATTAGCTTTGAGCAGGAAAACTTGGTTTCAGGTCTATGGAACCTTATGGTTTATGGTTTACTTGAAATGGGACTTAAAATTGAACTTGAAATGTAAAATTAATTGGACCTGAAATTGGACTTTAAATTGGCATACAATTTGACGTGAAATTGCGCTTAATTTTGTACTAATTTGGACTTATAATTTTACTTCAAATTGAACTGTAAGTTGGACTTTGAATTGAGCTCGAAGTTTCACTTGAAATTGGGCCTAAAATTGGATTTGCTTACTTGCTTGAAATTGGCATAAAATTGAACTTAAACATAAACCAATTTAGTAGTTTCACTTCAAATTCAACTGTAGGTTAGATCTAAATCTGAAATTGGATTCGAACAGCAATAAAACTTGGAATGGGACATAAAATTGCACTTAAAATGAGATTTAAGAATAGACATGAAATTAGATTTTAAATTAAACTTAAAATTGAAATTGAAATTAAAATTGAAATTTTACATTTCGAGTCCGACATCGGACTTAAAGTTTGATTTGAGGCTGGATCTATTTTTACACAGTTAGATTAGGCCATTACAAATATGTTTAAAGTTTTTGTTCTTCCGTTATTGGTCAACTCAACTTAATTTTTTACTTAAAGTTTAATTATGAAAACCTAATGAATTGTTGCTTTTCATATAGAGTAGGGCGTTGTCATCAATTTTCGTGAGATATAAAGAAGGACAACAACATAATATATTTTATAGTGATGCAGTAACTCAATGTCTTCTCATTCAACTATAAATCATCTGCGGTAATAGTGTTTTGCAAAATAAATTCTTCTTTCTTCTGATCAAGTGCAGATTCGCACTTTTACCCCACTAGCGGGGCAAAAGTGCGAATACCGCGGGGCAAAAGTTCGAAGCTCGAATCCATGAAATTGGCCCAGCAGTAACTAACAAAACCATATTATCTTCAATCTGCGTTATGTTTCGGTAGGGAATATTCTCAATTTGCACCTTTTCTATTTTGCGCTGGTGTATTGCAGGCTCCGCTAGATCGAAACTTTTCCAAACGTTTGTTTTTTGTTTCAACAGCGGAAACACATTGTTTTTCTTCGGCCAACATCTGTAGAGCACACTGTTTTCTGCAGATCTTTCATTTCTAGTATCTGTAGTATAGTGCCTAAAGCTGTATATAATTAGCTATACATTTTTGACTTGTTCATGAATCGCACTTTTGCCCCGTCCGTGAATCGAACTTTTACCAAGCTAGGCGCTTGACGGGGTTAGATTAAATTACGGAAAAGCGAAATATATTTTGTAAATTATTTTCGCCGTATTTTCAAAACAGATATGTGAGGTATGTAAAACACTGCTATAAATTTTCAAGGAGTAATATCATCCTGTTGATATCGTATTGGCCGTATAACGAAAAATTACATCAAAACCGCCCTAAAATAACATTTGCGCGTAGCTCAGCAACAATGCTTCTTAAGCAACCAAAGTTTACGTCAGATTCAAGCTGTCAAAGTAGTCACCTATCCATGCCAATGTAGAAAATTTACTCGGAATCTGCACCGATAAATCATTGAATCGCACTTTTACCCACATCACACTTTTACCCCTCTTTACTCTACATGTTATTATTGTTAATGTAAAATCCAACCAAAATCGTAAGAATTTCAACAATGTGAACTTCCACTTCTGTTTCATGCTAGAAGCGTTAATACTCGTTTTTCGAGTTCTTATTTCTTCAAGAGCCAATTAAAGCCAATTTCGAAATGGGGGAGAGGGTGGCAAAAACTTTAAAAATAATTGACAATGGTCTTATTTAACGCAAAAATACCGGGCTATTGAATTAAACTCTTTGATAACACTTTTTATTTATTGTTGTTTACAGTCTTCAGTACAGTACAGACTACTATTACTTATATAGATCTAATTTTCTGAGTTAATTATTGCACTTCTAAACCTGCTTTTGCTAATATTAAAGTCAAAGACTTCGAGGGATTAAATTTGATGGATGTTTGGGTTTTACTTAATTTGCTATTTGTCATTGGCGTAAACTAAAGAATCAAGGTACTTTTCTTTACTTGAATCGTACTTAACTAATACAAATGTGTTTTTGGGAATAAAATTTTTTTCGACTTGCTTTGTTCATTTCGCAAGGTAGCAATTTTGAACCGTGCTAATGTTCAATATTTGTCTAATGATACGTGTCCTTGTTCTCAAAATGATTTATTATCGGGTTATTTGTTCGTTTATTTGTTACAAATCCAGACACAGGTTGCCCTAATCAGAAATGGCACGTACAGTTCGATTCAATTTTGCTCTTTTAACGTTACCGCCTCAGTCAAGCATAATATCAAAAAGTTATTTAAGTGTCACCTATCGATTAAGTTATAAGCTACAATATTGCTACAGTAAGTATTGCTCTATCTTTATTAACTGTTGCTTTATAAGGCTGAGAGCACCCCCTGTAGTCTGAATTACAGAGAATATTTTGAGGTCATCGACAAAAGGCAACCGCGAGCATTCCAGAGAAAAGTTTACATCGTTGAAATAAAGCAGCAATATCAGAGGTCTGAGGTGGCCGCCTTGCGGAATTTCGGAATATCTTGACTGACAGACGACGATCATTAAGGTACGATCAGAACCAGCGTAAAACGTTTGATCCAAAACCCAGTTTTTCTAGCTTTGCTGTCGCGATGGCATGATTAATTTTATCGAAAGCAGCTGATAAGTTCGTCAGCTAAATGGCGTCAGTCTGAAAGCCATTGGACACTGCATCAGTGTTGTGAATCATAAGAGGTTCGTTACCGTAGAGCGGTTGACTCATTAAATGGCTTAGGCCCTATTTAACTACTAAGCTTTCCAGCGTTCCTCAAGGTAGCAACGTGGGACCCCTACTGTTTCTGCTGTTTTCTGATATTGCCATACTCGATGACTGGTTTATAAATCGCATTTGATCACAATCGCAAATTCAAGAAGAAGCATACCCGTTATGTGACTTGTCAATAATCGCATAGCAAATTTAGGCTTACTTAGTCCATCTCAGACCAATAAAATATGCTCAACATGTTAAAGCACTTGCTTTTAGCATGGATACAGAAACGGCATGTAAAAATGGTACGCTTCCATTTATTCTTATATTGATTTATCTTAAATGTTTTACTGTTTCTACTGTTCCACCGTTCCCGGCAAGTCCTCCCGCAGAGGAGATGGCCATCATCCTGTGGCGGCCTACATTCTTTATATATATACAATATACAGTATATCAGAACGCATACTTTTCCGTATGCCGGGTCGATCTCCCATTGTCGTCACCGTCAGCATCGTCATCGTCTGTGGTGATTGCAAAAAGTTTCAGCTATGCATGCACGGAGAGCATCCGATGAATGACGATGCGTCCCTTGACGGGCATGGGGAGGGAGGCCCCGTTGGGGAAGAACGAAGAACGACGCAGCGTGGGCTGTTCGAAATTTTTACTACCTACTACTTACTTTTGCACGTGGTGGTGTGGAGCCACGTGAAATGTTTTCCTTTTTCGGCACATGCTGCTTTCCAGACTCGCATGCCAAAATCAGTAGTAAGCGTTCTCAACATGCTACGGTCCACGTAGCACGTGCTCTCTTCCGAAATGTAAGCAAGCATGCATGTGTGGTGGCTGCCACTGGGCTGGGTGCTAGGTACATTCACTGGCAGGACACCCAGCCTTCTCCGGTGCAGTTTTGCGATATCGACGAAGCCTTTCTGCATGTAGGCTCAGCCTGCTGGTAGAGATTTGCTGTTATCAACTCCTTCCAAACCCCCTCCGCACACGGCAGCTGCAGTAGTGCGTGAATTGGCGGGAAGGAAATGTTCATATCCGCACTACCGGTGCAACCAGTGCGCGACTTTCAACAGTAGCAGCTGCAGCAGGCACTCTCTTCCGGCCAACGGAACAGTGCGCTTCGAAGTTGATCCGCTGTGAAGGTTGCAAAATGTGTCATGTGCCGTCGGGCGAACGGAATCTTGCTTCTCTTGGCGTATCCTGTTGAGCAGACTGCCGCTCCAGAAGTGGCACTGTACGACCAACAGGGTGTCGGTTATCTAGGAAATAATGACCAGTTTGGTTGCCATTAACTGTATCTGCATCGGATTCGTTTCCATGATAGCAGTCATGGTTATATTAGTTTACATTAAAATGAAAGAAAACCGACACCCTGTCGGGGTGGATAGCCGATGATTCGGTCGACGGAAGCTGCGATGACGGCTCATCATGTGTAAGAATATAACCGCAAAAGCTAACTCAATAACGTTTTGCATGTACATGTTTGAGATGGAAACAATCGCTTGCAACAATGAGATGGATTAGTGAAAACACACGTAGCCTGTCATCCATATTTCTACCCGAGGATATTCGCGGGTGCTGACGGGCAACATCGGAACGGAATCGCACCTATACACTGCGTCTCCGTAACCGGTAGACTGGAGAGATTCCGTTCTGCTTTTGTTGTGTTTACTCATCTGCGTTTTATATGTTACCCCCTGCATGCATCCCATCCCCTCACGCCGCATCCCTGCTGTATCGTTTTCATTATTGCCATCGTCATCGTCGTCGTCGCCGTCGTCGTTGTTAGGTTTGAATGGACGACCTGTGAGTGTGAATCGCACACGGCAGTGCCAGAGAAAACAGACGCAAATGTTTTATAATACGAAACGACCTTCAGCCGCACGTTGTTTCCCACCCGACCGTCATCATCCTCCCCTCGCATCGCTATCTTCAGCACCACCGGTCTACAGAGACCGGCCGTTTTGCGAACCGGCCTGCCGTCGTCGTAGGCAGTATATCCAAAACACGTGTTTTTAGTTGCCGGCGTGGCTTTTAAATCGAGCATAGCGCATACACATTCACCTAACCTATATTATTAGAGTTATCTCGCTTTGATCCGTTTTATCCGCATGAACTTTGCTACAAATGATCAACCTACATAGAGTCGGACGAACGGACGGAGTGAGGCACATAAAAGCGTACGGGCAAACTGCGCTAAAAAGTTCAATGCTATATTTTATACATACCGACACGTACCGTTACGATCTACGCTCTCTAGTACTCTAGGACTTGGGGCACTGTGTGTCCATGACCTTGGCGATGCTGCTGCTCATTGAAATGTTGTTGCTTTTTTACATTCCTGATCCTGATGCGGACTTACCGTTTTACTAATTTTATGTTTTTCTTTTCATCTCTTTTCAGGTGAGTCATCGCATCTACAGCTATCCCCTGATGCCAGCTGCGGTAATCTGATGCACCGGGGACTATTAAATATCGTTTTGCTACGGAATTCACACCCACGTTCGTCGTAAATTTGTACGAAGTAATCACTCACCGTTTCACAGCAAAACAGTGAACGTGTGACTGGTTTGTGTGTATTGTATGTGCTATAGTAAGGGGAACAACTTTCTGTCGAAAATATGTTTTGTTTGTTTGCTTCAAATATTCCCCGAAAGATGGAGTTCTGAACAATCATATGCGTTTATTTTCGTACTGTTCCATGAGGACTTGTTTTGACGAAACGAAGAAAGCTGAATCAAAATTTACACGAAATTCGTAGTACAATTTTGTTACATGGGATTAGGGAGCAACAGCTATTTTTTTAAATCTCATTCAGTTGGCCATATTAGCTCACCAACTTCGCCAACGTACTTTACTTTATTGACGACGGTCAGTTATATATCCTGAACGCCGAACGGATTATGGTTCCTCCTATTGTCGGTCCTGGGCTGACGTTGTCCTCGACAGCGCACATCCAACGGGTGCAGGGTCTGCCCCGAAGTCTACAACCTCTTCACTGCTGAAAACAGTTTTGGCTACTCTGTCGTCAGGCATTTTGGTCACTTGTCCAGCTCACCGCAGCCTGCCACATTGTACTACTTTCACTATATCAGCATGTTCATATACTTGATACAACTCGTGGTTCATTCGTCAGCGCCACACTCCATTTTTATTTTTAGGATTCATTTCCGTACAGGGTCATCAAATGGATCAATGTTATGTAGAGCGCAAACTGCGGGACTTCAATTGGCTACGTAATCCGTAGAAACCAAGCTATATGAATTGCTCCAGTACTTCATATCGATCCTTATCCAGCTCAACCTCGGCACCAACACCCGTTATTCTGACGCACGATTTTGACCCATCTAGCGTCGCACGAATCAGCGTATATAATTTTGTTAGAATGCCATGTTCTAGCACTATCTACCACAGCTCATTTCGTTTGACTGAGTCGTACGCTGCCTTAAAATTCATAAACAGATGATGAGCCTGCAAGTTGTACTGCTGGAACTTGTCTAGTAATTGACGCAGGGTAAACATCTGATCCTTCGTGGAACGACCGTTACGAAAACCAGTTTGGTACTCGCCGACTCCTCTAACGGTCTCAGTTTACAGAACAGGATACGGGACAGCCTCGCAGTCGAACATATTTCCCAGAGAAATGCGTTTGCGTTTCGTAATTTTGATTTCGTTTCGTTGCGTCTTAGTAGAATCTCAAATATGTATTAGTAAAAGAGTGATTTTATCATTTAATTCTGCTACTATGGTATTCAAAAAGAATTCACTTCACACAAGCATATGTTTGCGTTTTCAATCAATCAATCAATCAATCTAATGTATACCCAGCCAGTTTGATCCTGGTGTTTGTTAGAGCTAATCTCAAACGCACATCTTATCTTGTATTAATATTTACTATGTATAATACCGAAGATGTTTATACAAAGTAAATATTAAATCGGCCAGGCCCACTAAGCAACATTTGCCGCAGAGATGATTCTTAAAATGTATCAAGATCAAACATAATTTGATCAATGATATATTTTCGAATCTACAGGGGAAGAACTTCCCATATTTTTAAATAATTATATACGTTGGGAGAATCATTGCTAATAAAGGTTAAGTAATATTCCGGACCTTCGCGGATGAGCTTATGGCATTAACCACAAGCCAAGCTGCAATTGGCCAAGGTTTTAGCGCTTTATTTCGCTCTCTGAAAAGAGATAAAACACACTAGCGACCCGAAAATAGATAATTATAAACTATCGAAAATAGATATGTATAATAATCCTACAAATTTGTGTATAAAACTTGAGATTATATAAAGCAAATGGAACTTTCTCACTGAATTTTCCTCACTTCTCAGCTTTTGAAGGAGCGATTCTGTTTCATTAATTTGGCGAGCAGTTATTTTGACCAAAGATCGCCAATATTTTGGCACACAGAACTGTATTATGTCTTTCTTGATCCATCCGGCATCTTTTAATGGGTAACAGCAGGCTGGAGTTGCTGCCTAAGCAACAGCTTTCGATGTAAATCCATGCATAAGCGTCCTTTCACATTTCTCGACTGGTTCCAGTTCTCAATCCAGACATCCCGTTTGTCACCACTAGTTGCTGCTAGAACGCCTTTTTATCCGAAAACCTCTCATTAAAACATATTTTTCCCTGGAGACCGCGCTGCTTTGTTCTTCGTTTGTTTTCCAGCACAACTCCAAGCTCGAATATGTTTGCGTTTTTAGATAAAATTCAATAATTACCGATTTCATCACGGGAGAGTCCGGGAGAGTATTTCCAACCTATTAAACGGTAGCTTGAACAATATTCATGAATTATAGTGAAACTCTTTTCAACACAAGTTGTCCATACAAATTGGTTAGATAACGTTTCCTGAACACGGAGTGCTATTTGATATTAATAAAGCGCTTTTAAATTTGTGTAATATTCATCGTGACGAATGATAAGGTTACTGTGGCTATTTTAGGCCTGCGACACTATTGTAGTGTTTGTGTGGTTTGTGTTTTCAGCAGGCTAAACGCGCTTGTATGGTACAAACCAAAGCAAAGCCTAGGTGCTACATTCCGTTATTGAAACTTGACCTTCTGTTTTTATACGACAGACTTCCCAGTCAGCTGTTAGAGTGCAGGACAATTGCAGGGCCAGTTGCTACGATTCTATTGACTCTAACAGCCTCTCCCAGTCGAGATTCGAACATATGACGACTGGCTTATTAGACCAGCGTCATACCTCGAAGCCAACTAGGAGGGTACAAACCGTGACACTTATAAAGCAAATCCTCGAATAACTCAATGGGTAGTTCTGCGCGCGCCCTCCGTAATTTCTTAGTTGTTCAATTAACAACAAGGCGGATTTTTGGCATATTGTTCGAATATCCAAGGAAAAACTGTCAATTCTCTGCCACATTTGCAAATCTGTATGTAGTGAGCCTTTACGCTACAGCTGAGTCCGTATGCCTCACGTCTCATACGATGTCTTAGTATGCATCTTGTTAAATACATCAAGAGACGGTATATTGTTTGACGATGTGGTTTGCAGTTTGTTAGACAATTTAGTAAGGGTTATCGTAATGTGGCTAAATTTGGCACTTTCCAGTAAGTCATTGAATGGGTGCGTGTGAAATTTAGATCCAGTATTTCATCAGTGTTAACAAAAAATTTTGTAGTTCCCCAAGGCAGCTACGTGGGACTTTTGTTTTTATTGTTCTTTAACGATAACTTCCGTTATTTCGTTAATATCTGATTCGTTTGCAGATGATCTGAATCAGACATTGCAAATGGAAATAATGACTGCCACCGGTTGCAATATTCGCTCCATTTATCTCCTGAGTTGCGCTGAAGGATCTGGCAACTGCGTTTTCGCGGCATAAGAAACCTGATTTTAATTTGGTGACAATTTCCTTGGCGATACCGTGAGAATTGATCATCTTACGCATAAATGGATTAAACATACTAATAAACGGAAAAATTGACTATTTGACAACAATTTTTGTCCATTTTTCACCCAAATTTGCCCAAATTGGCACGTATCGATAGTATCAATTTGTTTTTATTTTCTGGCGAGAAGTGTAGACTATATCAAGTGATGCCATATGACATCATCGGGCTGATTCGGGTTAATTTCCGACCATTATGCTCAACGGGACTGCATTAGGATCTAATGAACTAACTACGCAATGGAGCTGCGCTTTCTCAAAAGTGGAAGAAGTGTTTGAGTTTGCTGAACCGCCACATTTGTTCGTGCAAAAATTAACGACAATCCGTATGTCAGATGAACTTCCCCAATCTAATTTAAAAGCAGTATTCTTTCTTATTTTTCCAACGACATTTGTTTTTTTGGTTTCATCTGCCTTAAGCTTAGCTTTTACGCAGGCTGTAGACACCCCACAGAATGGCTCAGGCCCAACGAATTCAATTGAGGGACCAATTCTCGCTAAGAGATCGACCTTTTCATTTTTTTCTATACCGGCATGACCGGGTACCCAGTATAAATTAACATTGTTAGTTAAAGCCAATTGTCTTAGGGAGAGGATGCATTCCCAAACCAGCTTTGACTGGCATGTGTATGCCTTTAAGGTATTTAGAGCTGCTTGACTATCGGAGAAAATACAGATATTGGCATGTCTGTATTTCCTAGTCAAGCAAATGTTGGTACAAGTTGATATGGCATGTATTTCTGCTTGGAAGACTGTGGGCCACTGTCCCATTGGAATTGATATGTCGATTTCTAGTCCAGTAACCCCAGCTCCTGTAGATTTGCCAATTTTAGAACCATCGGTGTAAAACAGGAGCGATCCCGGACGAGTCTTAGGACCACCTTCTTTCCATAATCTGCGATCGGTTTCGATTACTTTGAAGGGTATATCGAAGTTTGTCCTAGTTTCCATCCAGTCTTCGTTCATGATTACCAGGGTGTTCAGTTGAAAATGTCGGAGGATTCGTAGGTGTCCATTGGGATCCCCATCTTGAAAATGTTTACACGCCTAAGCCTAAGAACACCTTTTTCTGCTTCAAGTTGTAAGAATTGATGCAACGGTAGAAGATATAAAAGAGCATCTAGAGCTTTGGAAGGTGTGCTGGTCATTGCTCCAGTTATTGAAGAGCACGCCATACGTTGTAGCTTTCCAAGCATTTTTTGAGCTGTTATTTGTGTAGTTTTAGGCCACCACAATAGCGAAGCATATGTTAGTCTGGGTCTCACAATTGCCGAATAGATCCAGTGAATCATCTTCGGTTTAAGTCCCCACTTTTTGCCAAATGTATTGCTGCAAGCCCAAAGAGCATTGTTTGCTTTTGAGATTGCAGTCTCTAGATGATCGTTCCAATTTAGGTTATGGGCAAGTATAACACCCAAGTATTTTGTACGTTTGGATAGCTGCTATTGGACTCCCCTCAGCTGCAGAGCTGCAATACTGTATTTTCTTCTTCTTGTAAATAGTATTATGACTGTTTTGGAAGGGTTAGTACTTAGTCCTTCCAAGTCATTTCCAGGTTCCGAGGTCCTTCCAGTCAATTCCGAGGTTGATCAATCTTTTGTCATTTTAATTCTAAAGTAATGGTGAAAATCCGTGATTTTTTCTTTCAGTTTGCCTGTTTTCTTATTTTTAAAAGACGACTAGCTGAAGCGACAAACTTCGTATTGCCACAAATTAAACTGTGTTGTACATAAATCGTGAATCTCGGATAACCTTCGACACAACCTTGAGTTTTGCAAGTTTCTGAGGAGTTCATGGGTATTTTAATATACAAATTTTCCTCACAGTAAAGTAGAAAACTCTCCCCATTGCGTAGCCTCCCCATTTAAATATTCGCCATCATTACAAACCATTTCGCCGAATACCATTTTGCGGAACACCAATTTTCGGTTGACCATAACGCGGAATATAGAGTTTCGTAGAATACCATTTCGCGAAAAACCTTACGCAGGATGTACCATTTCACGGAAAATCTTTTCGTAGAAAGTACCATTTCGCAGGGGTGACCCAACTGAAGGAAAGTAGTAGAGGTCAGTAGATCTAGGAAAATAAATAAACCTAGATAGAGGTGATCTCTACGCGGGGCTGCCCCCCGCAGTGGCCGGCGCTTCCGACGGCAGGTCGCCGGCAACACTCGCGGCCTGTGGCCGTCTCGCGCTGAATTATGTAATGTTACTATTGATAGTTTTTGGTGGTCTTGTTATTGATTAATGTTTTATGAAAGAGTCTAAAATTTCTCGAGCTCGATTAGTTTTTGAGTTACGCAAAAATTTCTGTTTTATTTGTATGAGAGACCCTATTCCCCTACCAGAGGGGTGAAGGGTCTCAAACCGACATTAAAAAAATTACTGCCTCCAAAACCCCCCACATGGCAAATTTGGTTCCATTTGCTTGATTAGTTCTCGAGTTATGAGGAAATTTTTATTTCATTTGTATGGGAGCCCCCCCCCCCCTCTTAAACAGATAAGGGGTGTCAATTCATCATTGAAAAAATTCATGCCTCCAAAAACACCCACATGCCAAATATGGTTCCATTTGATTATTAGTTTTCGAGTTATGAGGAAATTTGTATTTCATTTGTATAGGAGCCCCCCCCCTAAAGTGGGGAGGGGTCTTAATTCACCATAGAAAAAAAAATTGTCTCCAAAAACACCCACATGTAAAATTTTGTTCCATTCGCTTGATTAGTTCTTGAGTTATGCAGAAATTTGTGTTTCATTTGTATGGGAGCCCCCCCCCCTCTTAGTGGGGGAGGGGTCTCTAACCATCATACGAACCGTCCCTAGGCCCAAAACCCCTACATGCAAATTTTCACGCCGATCGGTTCAGCAGTTTTCGATTCTATAAGGAACATAGGGACCGACAGACAGCAATCCTTTTTAATAGG
Source organism: Sabethes cyaneus (assembly GCF_943734655.1). Lineage (NCBI taxonomy): Eukaryota > Metazoa > Arthropoda > Insecta > Diptera > Culicidae > Sabethes > Sabethes cyaneus. The sequence continues at coordinate 70,365,035 of NC_071355.1, read as the reverse complement.
TATAGATATCTCTTGTACACATGGCCAGAATGTTGTGTAATTTTGATGCCAAAATGTAAGGAAATCTATTCTGAACACATTTTAAAAACATTGTCCATTCGAAACAAATTTTGAATGTAGATCTGAGGTTTTAAAAGGGATGCCGTTACCCGTTTTGAAGGGTTAATCAAGCGGTTTTCGTAGACAGTTTGGCTTGCTTTCCTTGAGTTTTGATTATAATTACATTTGTATTTGAATGTTTGTCATTAGAACCCATTGACGCTGTAAAACCTTGGTATAAAACACTGCCATGTCAGCAGTATTTACTCACCTTGTTACTAACGCTTATTTAACGAGCATAGCGCAGTGAAGTAAAGAATGTCGGAGTGACAGACAGCAAAAGAAACATACACACTTAAAAATTTTTACCGAACGTCGCAATTTTTATTCGAAATTAGAACTGCTGAACGTTCGGTAAATATTTCGGAGATGGATATCAACGCTTTCGGACCTTTAGTAATGTTTGGCATCAACGAAATTTTTACCGAACATTCAGCAGTTCTAATTTCGTCAAAAAACTGCGGAGTTCGGTAAAAAAAATTTAGTGCGTAGAAAAGAACAGATCATAGATAGATGTTCTATATAATTTCGTCGTCCCGTAAGTAAAACTAGTTAGATTCGGTGGTTTGACTACAACAGACGGGGGAACAGGTACATTTTGTGTTTAAAAATAACTCAACCCGTCAGTGTTGGCGGTGTTTGAAATATGTCTCGCGCTGAATAAGAGGGTTGTAGAGTTTCCTTTTCATCCAGTCCGGTGAGGTTCAAAGGGTTCACCAATTCTGCGATCCACAGGGCCTTGAGAAAAGTTGGGCTTAAATCCGGTTATAATTGGCTCCCATTCGATCCGCGTATCTCCCAGCTTTTGTAAAGAAGAACGTTATACAAACTTAATAAGCATTATTTCAATGACTTTCGCTTTTCCACCTTTATTTCCTTACCTAATTTTCCACTCTTTTCCATTTTCCTCTTGTCCCGCTCTGTTTTTTATATTTTTGACTACGTCGGGGTTCTTAGAGTAGTCACGTCATGTTAGTTTTTACGTAGATGAATCCACATTAATTACTTTTTCAGTGGCATTTATTGGGTTCCAGCTTCCAGGTGATATGTTGCCAGTCTTGAGCAACAACAAACGTCGGTTTAACATTCTTTCCTTTTGAATAGAAGTCTAAAACAGCATCAGCAAGTCACCATTAAGATTGAACAATAGGAAGGTGGCACTATTCTCTGACCCTAGTGGCTTTCGTTTGGTTCGTTGTGCCTGTTTTAGGACTTTGGTTAATCACTCAGTGTAACAACAGACAATAATTCCCAAATAGGATTGCCATCCGCGGGGAATAGTTTAACAATTAGACAAACATTAATATGTCAATTAGCGCTCACAACCGATCCGCGTTATTTATAATTCGCTGCAAGAGTCGGCCGACAAAAGTATGCCCCACAACCTCGGTAATAATTCATCCATATGACACACATTCACCACGCTCGTCGGCAACCCCGGAAGAATTGTCGGACGCCGGTAGGAGAATATAAACAATCAAATTAATCGCGCTTGTAAATAAATCTAGACAGCAGCAGCCAGCCAGCCAGCCAGCACGTGCTGCAGTTCCCCATCATAAATCTTACTCGTTAAAAAGAGTAAAATGTCTGTCTATGTACGGAACCGGCCGGCTTATGTACCAAGCCCAGCATACATATATAGAACACGGAACATGGCAAATGCCAACTACAGCAGCAGCAGAGAAAATAAAGCAGTATCAGTGACGAAAAAAAAACCAACATCATCAGCAACAGGCAACGACCGAATGAAAAGAAGTGGAAGAAAAACATCCGAGATTGTATAAATAAACGAACGAGATTCCCGCCTCTGACGTCATTATGACTGCCGGTGATCAAAGTGCAACCATTGGACCAACAACAAAAAAACGGCATGGCAATGTGCTGGGGGAAGCCGGAATAAAGAACGTGTGCGCCGCCGCTCCTTCCGCCGCCGCCCGTCTTTGTATAATGTGAAACAAAAATAAAATCCCTTCGACGGCAACAATTGCGCTACGGCTGACTGTACTATGTCTTGGCTTGCATATTTGCTTCCTAAAGTTTGCGGCGCCACACTGGATGATGAGACCGAGGAACCGTCTCCGACCGATAACAGAAAGTAATATTAATGCACACGTTTTACGTTATACGAATTTCCGAATGCCAATCCAAAAGAGGATGTGCATAAAAGCGGAGTCTGCAATCGTTGCTGGTAGGTATGTGTGCATTGGATTTATCCTGTTTTCATATTGGAACACCACGTGTACCAGCCAGCCAGCCAGCCAACCCGTAAGCGACGGCACGGCGTTCGTTACGGTCTGGAGAGTCGCATCGAGCCGAAGAAGAAGTGTGCAGTATGTATTTTCTTCGATTTGAGCTTGCGAGCTTCAATGAAGCCACCGTAATACACTAATGATGATGCTCTCGAATCAGACTCAGCGTCGAGACTCCAGCAGCCCAACCCAGCCAGCCGGCAAGAAGATAATGAGCCAAATTTTGCTGAGAGGGGACAAGTAGTTAATTAATGAACGGCTGAAGTAATTAGAAGGGAACCGATCGGCAAGCAAGACTTAACCAAAGGGCTGGTGAAACTTGACTGGTCCCAAAAACAACATTCGAGATAAGATAAAAATTGCCAGAAAAATAACGGAAAGACGACAGAAGGATGACGAAAAACAGAAAATAGACGACAAAAGCCGAGCAAAACAATGAAAAACAGCAAAACAGCGAAAAGATGACAAAACTGCGATAAATTGATGATAAAAAACACCAAAGAAGCGATAAAAAAGATCACAAAAACCTGGGGGCTGCGAAAAAAAACAAAGTGAATTTTTTAATCGAGCAAAAAAAACATGGATTTTAAGTATTTTTATTAAAGGTTTAAACGTGAAAACCGAATCTATTCTTGCTTATAATATATACGTTATTATTTTCTATGCAAAAATATGCGAAAAAAGACAAAAACGAAGGAAAATTTTTTTGGACGATTTTCGGAAATTCCATTGTTCGAATTTCCATTTCTGTTTCGTGCTAGAAGCGTTAATTCAACTCGGAGACTCATTTTTCGAGTTTTTCAGACTGTAGAGCCCACAGACAATTGATTTTATAAAAAGAAATTTGACTCATATCCTACAAATTATTTTTTTGCCTCCCGATTTTTCAAGTCAATTTCCAAGGGGGGGGGGGGGGGGTGACAAAAGCTTTAAATATGATTTGCAATGGCCTAACTCAATATCTTCACATTCAACTATAAATCGTCTGGAATAATAGTGTTATGCAAAATAAATTTTTCATTCTTGTGATCAAGCGCCGATTCGCACTTTTACCCCACTAGCGGGGCAAAAGTGCGAAGCTCGAATCCATGAAATTAGCACAGCAGTAGCTAACAAAACTATATTATTTCAATCTGCGTTATGTTTCGGTAAGGAATATTCTCAATTTGCACCTTTCCCATTTTGCGCTGGTGTATTGCAGCCCCTGTCACATCGAAATTTTTCCAAACGTTTGTTTTTTGTTTCATCTTGCAGCATTGTTTTCCTTCGGCTAACATCTGTAGAGCACGCAGTTTTCTGCAGATCTTCCATTTCTAGTATCTGTAATATAGTACCTAAAGCTGTATAATTAACTATACATTTTGTCTCGTCCATGAATCGCACTTTTGCCCCGTCCGTGAATCGCACATTTACTCTGCTGGGCGCTTGACGGGGTTTGATTAAATTGTGGAAAAGCGAAATATATTTTGTAAATTCTTTTCACCGTGTTTTCAAAACAGATATTTGAGTGATGTAAAACGCTGTTACAAATTTTCAACAAGTAATATCCTCCTGTTGATGTCGTATTTGCCGTATAATGAAAAATTACATCAAAACCGCCCCAAAATAACATTTGCACATAACTCAGCAACTATGCTTCGTAAGCATTCAAAGTTTACGTTAGATTCAAGCTGTCAAAGTAGTCACCCATCCATGCCAATGTAGTCAATTAACTCGGAATATGCACCCATAAACCATCGAATCGCACTTTTACCTGCATCGCACTTTTACCCCTCCTTACTGTATGAGAAAACAATACACATCTGAATTGAGTTCACTTTTTAGCAAAACTACTCGTACTAACACATCAGGATTCCTGCTTTTGGGAATTCTCGCACGAGACCTGGTTCTATTGGCAAGGCATTCTGTACGAATTTTATGCAGATTTCTTGCGCACTCCTTTTCCTATGCGAGGTGCCCCAGAGACTCTGTGAGAATCTTTTTTGTTCGTCCGGATAGCTAACATTTAATATTAATGCTGTGATCCTATAAACCAGAGGAAGTTTGTGAGTATTTAGAGCAGTTATACGAACTTACTTCTCCTTCTGCTTTTCAACAAATCAAAAAATAAACGTTTGTCGAAAATCAAGCTGAGAACCAAAGATATCAATCATTGGGTATTTACGTCTTTCAAACTCGTTGTTCACAACAGTCTAATAGTATCAATAGAACAACCTTTAGTTGATGGTTTTCGAATCATTGGATTTGTAGATTTAACTTAATCGCGCACTTTTGTGTCTTAATGCACAAAGTTATTTAAACCAAACCACGAGAAAACATCATAGTTGCATAATTTACCAAAATCAAGAACAAAACTAACAAGAACTAACAGTCCAGTCCAGTCCAGTCCAGTTACTTTACAGAAATCAAGGATTCATCGTCTATCAAACAATAAGCGATGACACACTGTTCCCGCGCATTGACGACACAACTTCTCAGCGCCCCCGCACATATGTGACCATGTTTGGAAAGGAAAAACAGTTCCTCTGAACGGACAAAAAAAAAATGAATTCCACGAATAACACGATGACGTGACGCGTCAAACCGCAGTGTGATGATGAGTTTGCCAAAAACAGCACGGCGGTACAAAGCATCGAAGCGAAAAATGATGATGAAAGGTGTCTGCCTGGGCCTGCATCGTGCCTGCCCGTGACACTTTTGCAGAGCCGTGTGTCTGTCCATGTCCACGACATTCTGCCCAAAAACGGTGAACGGTAAACCGCTGCTGGGGCTGGTAAAAGGAGGACGATGAGGAGAAGGAGGACACATAAAACATATCTACCTGACCTCGGTTAATGCTACCATCATTATAATCATCATCGGCAGGAGCCGGAACAGGCATATCAATACGATAAAGTTTTATACGATTTTTTGTTGTTCTTCTGTTCTTGGTGGCATTTTGCTGTGCTACCGAAAGCGCACTCAGTCCGTCGCCGGATGACGCAGCAATCAAACGACGAACGTCACTCTAATTTATGCAATCCGAACAACGAAACGAGATCTTTTTCTCTTTCCTCTCGTCGTCATTCATATCGTATCCTCGCGCGGTGATCCGTGAGTCACATCTAGGCCAAGCTAACTCTGAGTAATTGTGCGCTGTTAAATGTTAAGTGGAATGTTAATTTTACGATTTCCATAACCGGTAGTAGGTTGCTCGCGGGAAACGACGTTCGTGCAATAGGGATCGGTAGTTGTTGGCGTAATATGAGATTGCATCACTGCTGCTTGTGCGCGCCTTCCCATCCCGTGCAGTTGCTGCTGCTGCTGGGTTGATGAGAGCAGTTAAGTCGGAAGGTTGTTTTTTTTATATTTCTGAACAGCTTTGTCGATGTTTTCCACTCGCCCGGTTAACTTGGGAATTAATCCGCTGGGAACTGGCGCGAAAAAATGTGCTAAGAGAGGAAAAAAACAGATCTTAGTCTCGATGATTAATGGAGAAGGCAGAGGCGGAGGTTGCAGCCAGGTTTGCGTAATGGGTAGGATTCTATCTGGAATGGATCAGGCGAGATTTTTTTTCACGATGTTGTTGTTGTTGCACTACAAGTTCCAGCGGAGATTTCTTGCCTACAGAGGCAAGAACGTAAAAGTCAAAACTATCGATTAGTTGGCCCGGCAACAATGTTGCAGCAGTCTCGTTTATTACTGGTTCCGTGGCTTCACCGACATTCTGACCATCGGGCCGGCGGCTAATGATCAATGTGCCGTTTTCATCGCAGGAAAAAGCACTCATTTTATGCGAAACCCTCGCTACTGGCTGGCTGGTTTTTGTCCGTGTCGAGCGCAGAGCATTTATATTCCGTTCCGTGCACGTCGTATCCAAGACGGGAACGAGCGCATATTATACATTTTTCCCCCGACGGCTTCTGATGTGCTGCGCTGCGGTGGCCACGGTGCCTGTGCGAGCAAGCGCTCGAGCTGTTTTCGTTGTATGTAACAAGGGAGCGGAAATGACGGGCGGGAAACGTTGCTAGGTCTCGGGAGTTCCTAGCTCTGCTGTATCATGAATATTCCCTTACGTTTCTTGCCTCTCGGTTGGTTCGAAATAGACGATGCTCGGGTACAGGGCTGGAACCATGCAAGGGGAAATATTCTGTTTTTATTTAACCCTTTTCCGGAAAATTCTATACGACCTAAGTTTTTATTTGAGTTGGCGTTAGGATATAATTTCCTCGAGCATGACCGCATTGGTAGTATGACATAGGAGATTTCTTAACTATTTTGTTCAATTCGGTAATGTGGCAATTAAGATTTTGTTTGCAAATAAATTTTTTTTAAGCTATCTTAAATTAACTTCCGGTGCTTCGGCACAGAACTGGATTTCAGCAATTTGTAGTTTACTACTTCTTTTCATTTTCCGGTAATGTTGTGTGGTTTGTGGTGTTCAATTAGGCTTTCTCTAAGTTTAATCTAAATGCAATTTCAGTACTCCCATACGATAATCTCGAAATACTCTTGCACAAGCTCGCTCCACTGGGTGTATCTGATAAATTGACTTCATGGTTGATCGCATATTTTACAGACTCTACTTTACGTGTCAAGTTGGATTCCATAGTTTCACGTGCATTCAGTAATACTTCTGGTGTGCCAAAAGGCAGTAACTTGGGGCCTTTTCTTTTCGGCTTGTACTTTAACGACATTGCTATTCTACTGGATTCCGGATGCGTACTGGTATATGTAGACGATATAAAGATCTTTTCTCACCGATCGCAAACACTGCTAGACACCTCACTGATTGGTGTAACCGAAACAAGCTAACAATAATCATCCCTAAATGTGTGGTTATAACATTCCATCGTTGTAACGTGCCTATCTCATTTGACTATCAGATAAACGGATCTATTCTCGAACACGTCGATCAGAATAATTGTCTTGGAGTTTTGTTGGATAACAAGCTCACGTTCAATCAACACTAGCAGTGTAAATTTCATGACGCTTTTAATCATTTCCGATAAATTTGTCCATATTTAAGCTTTCTTTGCTACACGGTAGCATCGTTAGAATTAGATTTGGGGCAATCGAAAAATTCCTGTACAGTTGGGTTCGTCCCAGTCTATTTGGTTTAACTTTGACTTCGGAATCCCTGAAGGCAGTATCTTGGAAACCTCACTGTTTTCGTTGTTTATTAACTATATAGTGAGCATTCCAAGTCCAGCATAGAATTCCAGAGTGTACAAAACAATCGAAGACGCAGGCCATTCTTTCGAAAAAATAGAATCCGGAAAATTTTCCTCACACCAAGCCAAGTGATAGTTTTCGCCTAGCGAGACGGTGCAGAATCTTGTTGAAAGCAGTATGGCGAGTTCTTGCAGTGTTTTTTGACGATGAGTAGATTCTTTAAAACATTATCGATGGAATATTTAGTGTTGATTTTAAGCAGAAGGTACCAAGGACATTTTTTCGTCCGAAAACAAATTCACAATTACCGTGTCGCTTAAGCAGTTACTGACATCTTTCAACTCTTGCAACCTTCTGCTTTTCGGTCTAACCATGCACCCGTTGTGTTTTGTATGGAATCAATCGAACATCATCTTTCAAAATATTCTTCATGGTTGACTGCGAAATTCCCACTTCCTTGGCCATCTTAGGTTTAGCTTGATCCGGTTTCCGTCGAATTCGCTCTCTTACTCGTTTACTCGAGGTTGGTCTACTAGCTTCCGATGTTTTTATAGTGCGTTTACGACCAGTTTTGGGGAGTATCTGCCAAGAACCGGTTTCCTTGTATCGCATGATGGTACGATAGATAAATCTTTCGTGTATTTCGAGTGGCTTCAGCCTCTTTAAAACATCACACGGTCGAAAAATTTTCAAAATAGACTTATTACATGTTCTTTTTTTGCGTCCATGATTGCCACGACTCTTAAACGAATGAAAATTCAGAACAAACTTGTAAGCTGTGTTGACATTGGAATACATTCTAAACGAAAAATATGCAGGCACATTTGTGATTAACCCATTATTATGCTCCTGGAATGACAATTTGCTATCTAGCAAGACGCCTAAATCTTTGACACAGTTCTATTCTTCAAATAAACTACTTCCAGAAGCTTACCCGAGCAAAGTTTTAGAGCAAATTTAAAACAAAATTTGATATCTTGATGTAACGGATTTTGAATACTCGGTGTGATTTCATTTTGGTCGACTTAGCGGTTAAAATATCAAAAATGATTGCAAAAATTCCAAGCCGTGAAATTAAATTGAATACTACTTTTATTATCAAAAATATCAAACGGAATACTTATCTTGCTGTTACACAATATTAATAGGAAAGCAGAATTAGTTGTCATTTTACTATTATATCATCATCATTTTGCTATCATCATATAATTTGAACCAACCATTTAACTAGAAAAAAACTAGCAATATGAAAATAGATTAATTTAAATATTGAAGGTGTATTTACATCATAAATAGAATCTGTCAACAAATTTTCTTTCAATAAAAATGAAAACAAAATGATAGCAAAGTCTGATACATCATAAGTGCCATTTTGAGTTGGTAACAAAACATGTTTTCTAGTTGATATCAACAGCAGAATATGTAATAATTTTGATATACTTTTGTTGTCAATCCTTGCTCGGGTATACACTAAAATCTCTTGTCAATTAACTTTACGTGATTTCGTTTTACGTCCACTTTTTTACGTCCGCAATTCGAATTAACGTCCTCTCATTCTACGTTTAAATTTTGAATTAACGTCGTCATCAAGCATCATTAGGTGGTTTTAGAATGTTCGAAATAACGTCTTTTCTTTTTACGTCCAAAATTCAAATTAACGTCCACTTTTTTTACGTCCAAAATTTAAATTAACGTTCTTTCGTTTTACGTCCAAAATTTAAATTTACATCCTCTTTTTTTAGGACCGATTTTTTTTACGTTCCCCCAATAGTGGACATTAAACGAGATTTGAGTGTATTCAAATGTGCTAAGTTCTATCGTTTCTGTAAAAGTGGTGACACATTTGCTTGGATTAACCATAAACAAACAGACGAGACACTCGCGTTAATTCCATCGTCCAATCAAAAACCACTCATTTTTCATAAAAGCATGTTTCGCAACATGGTCACACCGCGGCGCGCATGTGTTGCTTCGAGTTTTCAGTTTAAAACCATACAAATGTAAAAACCATACAGCATAACAGCCGGCAAATGCAAGCTAACTCGAGACATGCATAACAGAGGGTGCTAGCGTGCAAGCAAAATGTGTAGGACGATAGTTTTTAAAGGATTGTCTTCCATGTGTCATGTCAGTTCGTCAGTGGATTAACTTTCATAAGGTTTGTGCTGCACCAATCTGCAAAATTGTCCGCAACTGCTATTAAAGCATACGGGCATCGGCGATCTGGAGCTAATCTTGCTAAAGAATTTTATAACATCGACGAAAGACAAACCAGAAACTCTCAGTTTAATATTCACGCAGTGATCGAAAAAATTGACAGCTTAGCATGAAGGCGAAGGTAAAACGCATTCCGCTGTTTGCGCGGAATTTACCTTTGGCAGTATTATTTTATCTGTCAGCGCATGGACATGACTACTGAACTGCTGACAGTGTTTGTCTTTCTCAGTTTTCTCCCCTTTAAAACAATTCTCTCATGTATTGCAGTGCTGAATGATTGCTCAACTAGCCTGTCAGTCAATTTTCTTGCTGTTGAGTGGTATTTTAGACCTCGAAGTTTAGTTTTTAAACTGCCTGCCTTTTAACCCTCTAGCGGGTAAGACCGTCAGTAGACGGCCTTCGCTTTTGAAGCTCCAGAGCCACATACGAAATTTTTCTTGAATTGACAATATGAAAAATATGTTCAGAACAGATTTTCTGACATTTTGGTATTAATATCACAACATTCTAAACATGCGTTCAAAAATTATCATCTATCAAAAACAAGAATCCTGAAAAACTCTGAAAAAATTATGGTGCGAAATTGCGAATATTCTCTTTTTTACTTTTGAAGAAAAATGACATTTAGAACAAACTGTTCGACCTCAAGTTTTTTCTATGAGTAGTTTACACGCTTTTTTCAATTTTGTGATATTTTTGAACTGAAAAAATATTTGGGTAGAGCGTTAGGCATGAAAAACTAAAAAGAGAAATTGGACTTTTTCATACCTGGCGGTTCTCCAGATAAAACACTCGAGCTTCCTTTGAGTGTACTTTCATGATAAAGTAGTCATTTGCTTGATCGCATCGTTTTTACGATGTTGCCCGTTAGACGGTTAAAATCAACCAAAGCCTAGCTGAAGGAAAATAATTCAAACTTCGGAGCAATGTTTACGTTTATTGTAATTTCGTTTGCCGTTGTCGGGAGTTCATAATGATTCATTCATTCATGATTCACATTTGATTTCATTCACTTCAGTAGAGAATTAATAAATGTTGGTTTGGGTTGGCAATTGGCTGAGTTCATTTCATCTGCACTAGATACAGCAAAAAATGAGCAGTATATTGCATCAATTCAGGCGTATTGTGAAAATTCAACATGAGATTTCTAAGCACTGAATGCACGTCGTTGAAATATATAAGGAAAATCGATGGTCCGAGGTGGCTACCTTGAGAAATTCCAGACGGACCAAATTCACCAATGTTCATCAATGTTTACTTTCAGGACATCAGTTTGGTCTAAGATCAACCGAAATAAACTGAGATCGCGGTTATTCACGTTTTGTTTCCCGTAAAAAGCAACTTGAGTGTAAATAATTTCTGACCTGTTGGGATGGGACGAGGAACTTTTGTCACTGTGGCTTCGTTACCGTTTATTATAGGAATTTCCGGACAGAAAACGGATAACAAGTGACTGGTTAAAAGGGTGAGGAAGTCAGTGTTGACAAGGGATGTCGAAATGGGGAAAAACGGCTTCCCCAGCAGATAAACAAGTAGACGGGAGGTAAACATGGGGGGCGGAGGCACTCAGCTATTCCTAAATAGTAAAAGCAAGGCCCTGGAGGAAGAGAGAGAGAGAGAGGGAGAGAGAGAGAGAGGGAGAGAGAGAGAGAGGGAGAGAGAGAGAGGGAGCGAGAGAGAGCAAGAGTTTTGTTTTATTTAGCTCTTGTGTTTTGTTATAAGCCGGTGAATATTGTACGCTGACGTCCTTTTTACTCAAATTTTGGAGGTGCTTTTTTACGCCAATTTCTGCTTTTCTGCTTTGCCAATTTTTTATACTTTTTTTACGCCAATTTTTGAATTTTCATGAAGCATTTGTGTAAGAAGCGACACTACAGAGTCGATCCAAATTCTCGCCTGACGGTGCGGTGATCTTGCTTGCGTAATTTTGGCAGAATTAGTTTCTTGGCTTCGTGAAGAAACGGTCAAAAGTTTATGTTTATCTCAAGGTGGAAAGGGAGGAAGTGTCTGATGCGAAGACTAATTAATTGGATGAACTGGAAAACTTCGATATAGATCAAAAATATATTGGTTTGTGCAACGGCTGAGTCCCCCAGTCGGCTTCGAGGTATGACGCTGGTCTAATAAGCCAGTTGTCGTATGTTCGAATCTCAACTGGGAGACGCTGTTAGAGTCAATAGGATCGTAGCAACTGGTTCTGCAATTGTGCTGCAATCTATCAGCTGGCTGCGAAGTCTGTCGTATAAAGACAGAAGGTCAAGTGTCGGAATGTAGCACCTAGGCTTTGCTTTGTGCAACGGCTAAGCGCACTCACACTCTTTCGGTTGGTATCCGAATGTTTTACTCACTAAACTACTGCCGCCTGTTACATTAGGTAGTCTAATGTCTAGTTTTGTTGCGCTCTCCCAATTTTACCATTCTCCACACACTTACTCAGGCGATAATACTGTTTTTGTGTGGTTGCTCTTGTTTCTGTCGCACAAAAGATAAAAGGCACTCCATTGCCATTATCGCGCTCTTGTGATTCAACACCACCGGTGTTTCTTGTTTCTTTCTTTCTTGAGTATGACGTATTTGTTGGTTGGTTTTTACGTTTTTTTGTCCTTCACGTTTGCTACTACTGATTTTTGCTTCTCGAACTTGAAAGCGGAAGCCCTACTCAAGAAGTCTCATTATGTGCCTCGACCCCACATCAGAATTTGTATTATTTTTCTGGACACTCTTTAGAATTAATGTCAGTGCTTAAGAAGAATTTGAAGAATTTTTTTCGGAAAATGATTTCCGAACAAAGTTTCGCGGCTATTTTTAATGCTAGGGGTTCACCGCCGGCAACTCAAGAACCACATTTTGGAACGGAATGTGAAAGTTGGGAACGGGAGAGAACTAAAGAAAAAAACTCACTCGAATTCGGCCCTGTGGCACCAATTCATAAGTGTAACCAGCCGTCTGAACTATGCTGCCTGTACATTTAGTGGCTCCTTCCTACAGAAAGTATGTAATCTGACTTATTCCAAGTACCCAGAGCCACCCTTCCAGCAGTTTCCTCCTCGGGTCCCGGGGCAACAGCAGCATTGCAACTACAATAAGGCAGCTACCAAAAATATACCGTCGTACCCATGTACCTATAGTTGCTGTTTGCGCTTCCTACGATGAGCTGATCTTACCCTCCTCCAACTATGCTATGTGTATTATGCTAGGTGGTGTTTCTCCTTGCTAGATTTTCTTGCTACAACACAACACCCAATCGCATCGTCGAACTTCTTCTGCATGGATGGGCAAGCCGGCATAGCATAGCAGAGCCTTCCCGAGAGCAGCAGCGCACATGACATGTTTCGAGAAATTCCTCGCCTTGGAAGTGAATGTTTCGCCCCTTTTTCTCCACCGCAGTGTGGAAGGCAGCCATAAAATTCTCTGCTACACACCGTAGTAGAAGGCAATAGTTTGATTTACGCAAGTCGTACATATTTGTAAGATCTCCCCACAAACAAGAATGATAAGTTTGAAAAACAATCGATGATTTCTTGCCTTACCAACTGTTGTTGGCAATTTCACTCATGTAGATTAATTTTCAATCTATGAAAATTAAATTCGGATTATGCTGGTTAATTCCAGCGTTCACCTAATTAAAACCCATTCGAGTGCGTGATGGAACCGTGAATTCATTCGAACCAATCTAGGTCTGTGTGTGTTCGTGTATGATTTCTGTTGCAGTTGGCCAATCGTGCCGTCACGAATCATCAACCAGTCGCCAATCATTCAAAAACAATTTTTGCATTAAATATTCCGTCATCGGTCGCCTCCGTTCCTGTCCTGTAAAGCCTGCTGCTGGTTCCATCCAAACCATACCTGCTGCCAACAAACCCCTCATGACATTCTCATTCGATTATTGACGAACGATCACACTGTGTACACAATCGCAATTCGAAAACTTATCATCTCTCATTCCAGTTGACTACCACTCTGACCCGTACTGGAAACGTCGTCGTTTCAATCTTTCATTAGTGGAATAAGACCAAGTCATGCCATGCGGCTGGCTCGATCTTTCTCTCTTTCCTGCACAACACAGCGTTAGCACAGCGATATGGACGGTGATAGAGACTCCATCGAGCTCACAATCAACGGCACGGCGGTAAAGAAAAATAAAGAAAGAAACGGTGCGCGCTCACTCAATGCCTGTGCACAAGATTTGCGATGCGGTCGGTCGCCGGTCGTCGTCGTCGTCGGTGTGTATGTCTGCAGGCCAGGCATCAGCTCAGCACGGCAGTCTTGTGCTATTTCATCGGGTCCGGTGCTCCGTCCGCGCTCCAATGGCGCGCACCGTCTGTCGGTTCGGTTCAAATCCGTGAAGTGTCCGAGGGGTCCACTACCGCGCGCGCCGATTTACTACTACTATCTGTCTTTGGGATTAGTAATAAGTTATGACATGATACGGGGAACTACAGCTCAGCTCTTTCGCTTCCTCCCAATGTAGTGCGCTGTATGGATTCGCAGAAATGCAGAATGGTGCATATTATATGAAGCCTTAGTTAACGAGGGGCTGGTTGGATTTTTTATGGTTTGAATTGCAGATTTAATCTTGATTGTACAATCGGATTGCGGATAAGAATAGATTTGGCATCAGAATGTCTAAAAATATTTTTCAGAATTTCGTTTATTTTGAAATGTGTCGTTTGAGACATGCAGTTATTTAAATTTCATACTATCAAATGGTTAAACTGGGAAGGATTAGTGATATCAGCAGAATTATCATATCATTAAGGTTGTCAAAGCTATTTAGAGAAATTTAACTCGAAAACCTTGCCGTTTATAAGCGTCAATATTGTTTTTGTCGTACAAATCGCGCTGAAAAATACTCAGTTTCGTGCAGCGTATGTGCCGGTGGAGTACTGGTCCACATTTTTTCAAAAATGACGATGGCCACCACGTTTAGTAACTGAAGCGTTTCTTTTGCCTCGAATGCATTGCAAGCATTAGATTTGGTTGATATGAGGTTTCAACAAGACTGCACTACTGTCCTTTGGAGAACGCGAAATAGTGGACCAAATGAGAGGTGAGTTGGGCGAGGAATTAATCTCTCGGTTGGACCACTAAATCGGCCATCTAGATCATGTGGTTTGATACCACTAGTCTACTTTTATGAGGTTAAGTATCTCGTTTATACTAAACCGAAGAAGCACTAGAATATAAAGAACAGTTGTGTGTAAACGGATATTGGAAAATCATCCAAATTTATACCTTTTGCATATTCAAGTATAGTCGTGGTCAACACAGCAAAGCAAAGTCTAGGTGCTACATTTCGTTTTAAAAACTGATCTTCTGTTTCTATTCGACAGACTTCGTAATCAGCTGTTAGATTACAAGACAATTGCGTGGCTACGATCCTATTGACTCACAGCCTCTTCCAGTCGAGATTCGAACATACGACGACTGGCTAATTGGACCGATGCCGTATCTTGGTTTATTTTTTTATGTCAAAATGGAATTCTTGTGTTCCCGCCTGATGAAAAGTACCAAAATTGTTTTATTATACTATATTACAGTTGTTTAGACTCTAGCATAAATAAACGTGAACAAAATTATGTGTTTTTCAAACCATCATCGAGAGTAGTTACACGTCAGCGATTGCTTCTATTTCTTCGGCCTAATTAAGTGCTAGTGGAGAAACGGTGGTTTTAAAACATCAATGTTTAATAAATGTTTAATAAATATGTTTAATGTTTAATAAATACTTACAGTTACGTACTATTTTGTGAAAATAATTAATTGTTATAATACATTAAAGCGCGTGGGTGCTTCATTCGTCTCATCATTGTTTTAGAGCGCAGCAAAGGAAAAAGAATGTAGGCCGAATTTAAAAGCAGGCTAATACCATACTTTTTGTACTTTTTGATTTGCCTTATATCAGCGTCGTAACTTAGTGTGTTGTGTGTACCCGGAAACCTCAAGAACTTTAAAAAAATATCTCGTGTGAAGATCAATGAGCGAATTCAATTTAAGGGGCCCAAATTCATTGCATAACTGGTTTCATAGTTTTATTTGTTTTGCGGTTTTCAGATGGAGTTTTAAATGGCACTGCATTACAATTCCCACAGAGTAATAAAAAAAGCCTTGGGCTTAAACGTCCTTTCTAAGACTTGACCCTTCTTTATCGACCAACTTAACAGTTGGCTATTAGAGTACAGGACAGTTACGGGGCTAGTGCAACAATCCTCTTACAGAGTAGTGCATATCTCGATTAATCGAATCGATAACTATAAACCGTCTTTGACTGCAAACTGCCACCATTTGAACCAGTAACCGGTTCTATTTGAAGTACGTTTGCTTGTAAGATTCAGTTCTTTGAATCAAATGAATTCACTCAAAATCAGGCTTCTTTTTCAGGTTTTTGCTAAGTAGATGCCCATTTAACTACAGCGCCTCAGTGAAACAGAATTCGTACAACTAGTGTAGGGGAAATTAAAGAGTTAATTATTATCTATAATATTGTAGAAGAAAGTATAGTTTTATCCTTTGTATTTAGGGTGCTATATGGTTGCTACCCCTTTGGTAGTGACATGAGCGCTCATTATTAGCGACATTTGATTTGACATAAAGGTTGTCTAAATGAATAAAATCTTACACTAAATTACATCTTCGTAGTCTCTGCGCAAACAAGCACGATGGTTCACCCAATTCAAACAATTCTTCCACTTTTGAAAAAAAGTTCTTAAACATTCAGTAATTGGTTCATTATATCCAAACGCAGTCCGGTGAAATTAGGTTCTCAATAGTAGTCGAACAAATCTCCGTTGCACACGTTCAATCCGCAGTTAGCTGCTTTGTAAACCAAACCAGACTGATATTTTCTAATAGCAGACGAACTAGGGTGCAATACAACGATTTTAGACAGGCTTCCTTAAAGTTCTGATCAACCTTAAAGATGAATCCGAGCTGCCGTGATGCCTTGGAGATAGTTGATTCACCTTATAGATTGAACACCATTTTTGCGTCCAGCAAGACTCCCCAAGGTCATTAATTCGGTCCACTCGATTCGGTAACTCAATACCATTGACAATGTTACCAAAGAGAATCGGGTTTTTGGTACAATGGAAACTCAACTTCACAGTTGGTAACGTTTACAATGAGTCGGTTCCGTTTGCACCAGTTCGCGAACAAATTAAGAAAATCCTGCAGGCGGCTGCAATCGTTCATATTTCCTATCGAGGCAAATAGTTTCAGGTCATCGGCGTACACTAACCTACATCCAGTACTCAAAAGTAAGGCAATATTGTGTAACATCATTAAAGAACAGAAAAAAGAGCAATGGTCCCAAATTGCTACCTTGAGGGACTCCAGACTTATAAGTAAATACCGATAAAATACTGGATTTAAGTTTTATACGACGCACTCTATCACTGAAGTATGAATTTAACCAATCGACCATTCGTTGAGAATCAACGAGTCGAGATAGTTTTCGCCAGAGTATTGTATGGCCAGTTCGACCGAAAGCAGTTTTCAAGACGTTATGTCAAGCAAAATTATCACAGTGGGAATTCAAATTCGGCCTGGTCCGATTTTGGCAATAAAAGTATTCGCTTTTGGCTACACAAAATATTCCACTTCCAAAAATATGCTTAATTATCAATAAATTTCCGCATACGAGCTTTAAACGACAAAAAGAATGCCTTCAGTATGTTTACGAGAAAAAAATTTGTGGTTATAGGATGTTTCGAACAATATTTTTATTGCCGTAGAACTACGTCTTACCGACGGATACCAAAAATTGCTGGCACCGGACGGATAGCTTTTGCCGAATTTTTTAAACATAAAATGGCTGCGCAAAAATCGTTGATTAATGATATTTGGTCAATTTATGACGCACTTATATTCAATTTTTGTATTTCAAAAAAGGTTTGATTTTGGCAAAATAGGTGACGGTGACGGGCATTCGCTGCCAAATTCGAAATCCTGCTGTTCAAATTTCCGACAAAAATCGTAATAATTTATTGCAAAGATTAACGCTATTCATAAATCATAAGTTACGCTAGGCTGGGTTAGATATTAGGATGAGATCTTTTCTTTTCTTGTTTTTGCTTGACCTATAAGTTTTACTTCTTACCAGTAAATATATGGTATGTATGAGAAACCCGCCATGTGCACTTGGATAGAAAAACAAAAAAAAAACTGATTTTCTCGACACATTTCCAATCTCAATTAACAGGAATTTTTGGAACTCATTTTGTCTGGAATTTTGAAAGAGGATGATAGTAATTCACGAGGATTTAAAACTGTCAGAAAGTCATGAAAATTGACTCATATCAAGTATAATGTTTTGGGGGTTTTCTCAAACAATAGCAAACAATTCAAATGGTGTTAATTGAGCACGCAAATGAATTGTAATTACAGTATGCATTCTAATAGTGTTCCTACTTGGAGCTGAAAAAAATTGAAAATAGATCAAGAAATCACGAAGTTATTAGCACTCAACACCTTTCGTAATGCTCTATTTTCTTTTTCGTAAAGCGTTGTCGTACTGTCGAATAGAATACTGAATGTAGATTTTCTCTGACTAAAGCTAGCCTAAATAAATGTAGCTAGGTTTTTAGCATTTGTCACTCAAAGATAGACAATTATAACAATGCATTTTGCAGTGGTATTTTTGAATTTCCCTTAAACTGGGATTAAATTTTTATGTAATGAATCGCTTTTGGATTAATTAATATATAAACCATTAAAGGCTGTTTGCAATGGGCTAAACTCTAAACACAAGGGGAAAGAGGACACCCTGTCCAACGTCCAATATTTCTATTTTTAAGGTGAAATTAGTCGTCAGCGATTCTGCCAATTTCAAAAGCAGTTTTTTTTTGTTTGAAACAAAAATTCTGTTTATAAAAATATATTCGCTGTGTTCAGATTGGCAAAAAGGATGCAGTATTTACATTTTTATAAACAGAATCCCGCTTTTGGGTCGAAAAACTGCTTCCGAAATTGGGCTTTTCGACGAAAAGTTAATGACTGCTAGTTTCCCGTTAAAAGTAATAAAACTATAAACTAGTTATCCCCATTCTTATCGGTGTTGGATGGTTGATAAATTGAATAAATCACAATATGCAATAAATCCGTAATTTCTCTCTGCCTTCCAATTTCTTTCCGACTTTGCTACTTTCACTTTGTTGCCAAAAACAGGTAATTTCCATACCATTCCATTCAAGGCTAGGTAGCTGTTTAACCACGTGATAATAAGCTACCAGCGCTGAGTGGCGTTTTTGGCTAAGCTGGATAACATCAACCACTGCTCAACAGCGTCAGAAAAGCGCTGACCTATGTAATCTCGAGGAACGGCAAATCGTACCTCGCAATCCACTTGATCAGGCTCATCCGATACGATCCGAGCCGTCATTTATAACAGGCTGAAATCAATCTGAATCACCATAAAAATGACTACTCTTCGAAACCCCGCCGAGTGCTGAAACATGTTGTTGTTGTTGTTGTTCATGTTGCTCTGATGAAATTATCAGAAACAATGACGGACCCCTTGACGAAAGGTGGTGCTGATGAGTTTTCGGTCCCAGGCCTGAAGTCGCCACAGTCTTCGGACCCGGCCTTGCGATGTGTTCGAATCGAATTGCGACGGCTCCGGCTGAGCTCGCAGCACAACTGTGCGCCAAGCAGAGGCTGTGTCTCGAGAAGTGGCTCATAAACACATTTCTTTGTGCATGCTTTGATGGTTTTTACCATCATCATCGCCCCTCGTTTTGCCGTCAGTCTATAACAACCGCCGGTTGTTTGCCATCTCTGTCGTAGTCGTAGGGTAGGATGAAAAAGCGGCAAATTGTTGAGGGAATGAGGCAGGCATTAGCTTGGCTGACTAGCGATGTTTTGCTCGGTGCCTTGGTCGATGTGCTATTCGGTGCTTTCGGTGCACAGAGCTTCGAGTCGGGCCCGAGCCGGGACCAGTCCGGTCCGGAGTGCTACACTCGAGCACCACCGGGCCGGGCCGGGACACACAACTCGGATCGGTCGGTGTTCGGTGTTCGGTGCTCGGTGCTCCGCTGTGTGCTGTGTGTACACTTTCATCTGCTCGTATAAAACACCGACCGACAAGAAGGGGGCACATCGTCCGACCGACCGACCGACCGTGCTGCAAAGCGGAATCGAGTCACCAGAGAATCTTCTTCGGTCGTCGCATTTTGCTTAGCACTCTCGCTCGCCCCTTGCCTTGCCTGTCGGTCATATTTCGTACCTCTCTCCCTCTACCAACTGCTGATGCTACCGCCTGCCTGCTTGCCTGCTGGAGTGCTGATTGTGGATGACGAGGTTAGGCAAGTTTTCAGAATGTGCGATAACTCTGGGCGGTTCGGTAATTGTGCACTGTAAAAAAATTCTTTTATTTTGGTTTATATTGCAAGCATAATATAAATGCTTTTTTAAGAATTTGAGTCATGCATTCTATGAGTTTTTTAGTAAATTGATGAGAGTATTTGTGAGGGTCGTTTTTTATCACTAAAAAGTTCAAATATAAGGCTATTTAATTTTTTTTTTCGTACGTATATTTCAAAAACATTCTAAAAAGTATGCCAACATGAGAAAAAAACTATTATAAATAGTCTCTAAGCATGCTTTCCTGCAGTGTCACATTTTCCATCCTATTTCCAACAGCCAGCCAAGCCAGCACAGGACTGGCTCGGTTTCGAGGGGTGTGCAACTGATGTGATGGGTGAATCCATTTCCTACCAGACCAGCCAGCAGCCGTTTGCCTGAGCGTGATATTTTGCCGCAGCACATTCGACTCTACCCAGTGTCCTATACACAGAGCTGCTTCACACAGCCCAGCCCTGTGCCGTGCGACGTGGAGGCGACGAACGAAACGAAAATTTCAACGTCAGTTCAATTTTTCAGAGTATTATAAAATAAATATATGGCGTACATGCCGCGTGTCAAGCTCTCTCGTCGTCCGCCGGCTGTGAAAGAGAATATTTAGTTGTGCGGATGGCAAATCCGGCCCGGTCCCCCGACAAAGGAAGAACTCTCAAAGCGACATACATATATATGCGCACGGATAGAATCAGAAGGAGAGTGGAAACGGGCAGAACGGAAACGAGGAACAGAAATTGTGTGTACAATGTCAGGGACTTTGCAGGGGATTTTTAATTTGACAGGGTTTAGATAAAAAATGATCGGATGACAGTAACTTATTTCCAGCAACAGCGGGGAAACCATTTCTGTGTGCATAATTTTCGTAATTAAAAGGATGGCCGGTATCCGGTCCCAATGGAAAAGGGACATTTTCTCGCATTGCCGTAGGGTTGACATTTACTAAGCATCCGGCACGGGAGACAGCGATAGCAGCGAGGACTGCAAACTATAGTTTTATGATTCATTTATGCTCTGTTGGGGCTGGAGAAAAACCAGATCACGATAACCGGTGCAAGGGGGATTACCACTTTTAATCCGATGAATGCAATGTATTTCAATCGGATCGTTTGCATTTTTCAAGATTTTCAGCTCACACCGCCGCAGCTCATGTGGTACCTTTTTGCGTTGAATGTTTAATGTAGAAGTTTAACTTCGATCACTAACATCTGTCACATTCAATGCCCAGCTTTAGTTTAGTTGATCTCATCGTCGAACATAAACAAACTGTGCACGTCTTTTGACACAAAAGATGGATGTTCACAAAAAAATAATTACTCTGTATTTCCTTTTTATACACGTCAGAAAATTGTCATTATACAACACTACATATAACAAGCAAGATTGATAGGTAAAAAATCAGTCCACGAGCAATTTTGTGTAATTACGTCCGATAGGCCGGCGGCCGGCCAACCGACCGACCAATGCGAGAAATGGAATCGATCGTCGTCGTCGTTTTGTCAGTATGAGCCCCGCGCACTAAATAGATTTATACATAAAATTTTAGCACATGCGAAACGACAATGGCGCGCTGGCTCTGGCTGACTGGCTGGCTCCACCGTTTATGCCCGTTCGCGCGCTGCCTTGCCTCGCTTGTTTCGCGCTCGATTTCCACACAAGGGCACCTCCTCGGCTGCTGCTGCCCCTCTCGGGACACGGGACACGGACATGACGGTACACAAAAGGATACCGCCACGCCACCGCCGGTGGCTTGCTCCCTGTCTGCCTGCCTGCCTGCATGATGCCATGTTTTATTGTCCCCCGGCTAGATTGATTGTCAGTATTTACGCATTGGAATGGGGGATAGCTTTTGCTGGCTTGTGTTAAAAGAGGCGAAGGGGAAGATGATGAGGAGGTTGGAATATCGAGGGCATTGTTGCGCATTCGATGCATTCGGTTAGCGATCCTGGCTAGATTTGGGTGCTGCAATCCGTCGGCTGCTAAGCTTCGAAATTTTTCGATCAGCATTTAATTTTGATTAAAGCTGCATTAATTAATGAGTATCTACCGTGACCGCTTCTAATTCCACGTAGTTTTTCAATATTGCATAACATTGAAGTAGCGTTTAAGGTAACTTAAATGCTTATGGACTTGCATTTGAATGGACAACGTATGCAAATTGTTGGCATTTCTTACAAAAACTGTGGTTCAATTCGAGAGACTGTCTCCGTTTTGTTCATTTTACGGTTAACGGTTACGGTGGAATCATTGTCCCGTTTTTCTCTTGAAAAATAAAATGATACCGTTCAGAAACTAACACTATAGACCGCTATAGAGGGCCTGGTTTTTTGTATCACAATTGAGTATCCTTAATGTGGATGCTCTGTGCTTTCAATAAGACGGTGCAACATGCCACACTCTGGACACTCTGTTCCACCATTTCTTTGCCTCTGTCGCATGCCGAGTCACCTTCCTACTCTTTTTCAATTTCTGTTTGACGTTTCCCAATACATATTTCTCAATTAGATGGGATTAAGGACGGAATGAGGTCCTCTTCGAAGAAATCCATCCCATTGATTGTTTCGATGCCACTGTAGTATTCCCAAGTGACAATTTGGGGTTTACTACGCTCTTATGATGGCATCTAAAACCAAATTTGGCCTTGCTTGGGCTTCTCCACTACAGTAACGGTTTGTCAAATTAGGCCAAAACTTTATAGGTCCATTGTGAGCTTTATTGTACAAAAAATACGTTTTTCGGGCGCTCCTGCTTGTACATGTTGAAATCCATAGTTTAGTTTGTCACGAAAATATAGTTTTGTTTGTCACAGGTTTTTGTCTGCAGCCGCAAATTTCAACGACTTCGCGGTTTTTCAACTTGATTACCTCAAATTTTCCAAGCGGGTGTCCAAAATTAGTTTTCGGTTCACGCCTTCTTTGAAACAAAATTAATCGTGACAAACTTTTCATCGCTGAAAGACGAAGCACTTCAAAGCTAACTGCTGTCAAAACATTTCAGATTCGCTCCACTAGGAGCGGTCTTGAAATTAACAGTCTGTCCAGATATTAAATGATTCGAACTTCAATAATAGCGTCCAATCTGCAACTGACATTTCGACGAATTTTTGTTTGGAGACCAAAAAAAAGCTAGTTACGGCAAGAGCGTTCCTTTATGTTATCTTATTTTAACTTTACCATTCTATAATTTTGTTGTTATGATTATGTGTCATTATTTCATTGTCATATAAATTCAGAGGAAAGAAAAAAAAGCGTTTCGATGTCTTAATGTTGACATGATAGGCTATTCGACCGTATCACTAGTTGCAAATATATATCTTTGCAGGCTGCAGGAACTGCGGGACGCTTGTTAGCAGTCGATTTTTGGGGTTTGGCGACGTATTCCCGTTATAAATACTGCGCACTAGCTGTTTGGTCTTGAGTTTGGGGTGCGACTCTACGGTTTAACACTTCTGTCGACTATCGCGAACACCCACGTCGTGCCGACAGGGGGATGGAAGCTGAAGGTTGTGCCAAAGGTAAAAGTTAATAACCACTGGTGGTCCGAGATTTGTCTTGCTATTTATTCATTTGTGGTTGTTTCTACTGAAAAATTTGATGGTGGGTGCGCGGTTAAGGACAATTTGTGTTAGGCGGGGCTGACAAAATCTCGACATCTTCATTATACTACATTTTACAACTCAAGTAGTAGAAGATATTCAGGGCAAAGCACATTTACAAAATCGATCTATCATTTTTCCTCATCACCATCATATTTAAATGTCATATCCGGCCTTTGGCAGAGAGATCTTAGTCAGTTTGTGGCGTCCACGCAGGGCCGGAACGCCTCCGCCTCCGCACATAGGCGTGTCGACAATGCTTGGGGCTCTACCTGTATTTTAGCGCGACGACATTCCCTATCTTGTCAGGTAGAGCTGGCATTCAATCCTCTAACGGGTAAGACCGTCTGTAGGCGGCCTTCGTTCTTGAAGCTCCAGAGCCCCATACGAAATTTGTCTTAAATTGACAATATGAAAAATATGTTCAGAACAGATTTCCCGACATTTTGATATTAATATCAATACATTCTGAACATGCGTTCAAAAGTTATCATCTTTCAAAAACAAGAATTCTGAAAAATTCTGAAAAAAATTATGGTGCGAACATTCTCTTTTTTGCTTTTGAAGAAAAATGACATTTAGAACAAACTGCTCGATCTCAAATTTTTTTTATTAGTAGTTTATATGCTTTTTTTCAATTTTGTGATATTTTCAAACTGAAAAAATAATTGGGTAGACCGTTAGACATGAAAAACTAAAAAGAGAAATTGGATTTTTTCATACCTGGCGGTTCTCCGGACAAATATTTTTTCGTGAAAATCAACACTCGAGCTTCTTTTGAGTGTACTTTCATGATAAAGTAGTTATTTGCTTGATCGCATCGTTTTTACGATATTGCCCGAGGCTTAAGGTCTCCCTGATACTCTGAAGATGATAACACAAAATGGCCCGGCATAGTTTTATAGGCTATTAAGTGGTCGACTGGATTACCCGCAAAAAAGGTAAAAAAGGATTTGAAATCACACTTAAAATTGAAATTTAGATTAGACATCAGATTAGGATTTGAATTCGAAATTGACGTTTTGTTTAAAATTGAATGAAAATTGAACTAAAAATTGGACTTCAAACTGGACCGGAATTGGAACTTGCAATTGGACTTGGAGTCGATCATAAATTGGAAATAAATTAGACTAAATGTTGCGCTCAAATTTGGCTTGAAAGCAGACATGAAATTTGACTGGACATCGCATATAAAATTGGATTTGAAATTGAACTTTAAACCGGAGCTGAAACTGGAATTAAATTTGGCTTGGAATTGGCTTCAAAATGAGACATTAAATTGGGTTTGAAATTGTACCACAATTGAATTTCAAATTGTACTTAAAATTGGGCTTGAAATGAACATTAACATTACCGTTAACATTAGACCTCAATTGAGTTTCGAATTCAGTTCAAATTGGAATCACATTTGGCCTTAAGATAGGACATTAAATTGCACTTGAAATTCGACCTGAAATTGGTGACTCGGATTCAAACCAAATTAGACTGGAGATCGGAGGTGAAAATGGAATTTTATTAGACTCCAGGAATTAAATTAGACATGAAATCAGTCCTAAATTGGACATTGAAATTTGATTTGAAATTATACTAGGAATTGGACATAAAATTAGGTTTGAAATTGGACTTGAATTAGTCTAGAAATTGGCTTCAAAATGGATGTTCACTGAAGTCGCTTTTTACGCGGTTTGTTTTTTTACGCGACTATTTTTACGCGAATTTCAGAATTTACGCGGTTTTTTAACGCGAATTTCGAAATTTACGCGGGTTTTTTACGCGAATTTCGGAATTTTCGCGGTTTTTTTCACACGAATTTCGGAATTTACGCGGTTTTTTACGCGAATTTCGGAATTTACGGGGTTTTGATTTACGCGGGACGTATCCTTGGCTAAAGCGACTTGAGTGTATTTGAAATTGAATTTGTGATTAGACATGAAAATTGACATGAATTCAAACTCCAAATCGTACTTAAAAATTGAATTAAATTGGAGTCCAAAATCATAAATATAAGAAGCTTATGTTTGCCGCCAAAACGAGGGGCGCGATATGTATTTTCGTGGTAATAATCGCCCACATTAACCAAAGACTCAAATCAATCATAGCAGATTACATTCAAGACGAGCAAAAGTAACGTAGTTGCATTTCATAGAGTTACATAGCGTACCTCCAATTTGCTCTCAATTAGACGCGAGGCGACGCGCGGGGTTACAGCTAGTCTATATATATAGGAGGCTTGTCTGTAGCCAAAACCAGGTCTCTGACAGGACGTCATAAGAGGCTTACCTGTAACTCAAAACAGGCCCCTGATAGGACGTCATGCTTTCGTAGTAATGGGTTCTATTCTCAGTCACCTCAATGGTCGACTGGCGGACTGCTTGATAGCTCAACCGATCGACTAGACTGCTCGACCGGACTGTTCGATTCAACTGCTCGACTCAACTGCTCGATTGGAGAGAACGACTTGATTGAACAGCTAATTATTTGTTCGATTGGACTACTCAACTCAACTGCTCGACTCATTTGTTCGACAGGTTTGCTCGACTGGAATATTCGGTTCAACTGCTCGACCTAACCACTCGACTCGCCTGTTTGACTAGACTGGTTGACTAAACTGTTCGATTCGATTGCTCAACTCAGTTGCTCGATTCGACTATTCGAATTGGTTGCTTGATTTAACTGCTCGATTTACTACTCGACCCGACTGCTCGATTCAACTGCTCGACTAGACTATTCGATTTAACTGCATTGGACAAAATGTAGGAGTCAAAACGACTACTTGTTAAGCGTAGCTACCAATACTCCTCCCCCCTCCTCACCTTTTCTCTCTTTCCCCTCCTTCACAAAAAAATTTTCATTTCTTTCCTCTACCGGTCCCTTCATCAAATGTTAGAACCACCGTTTTAAAAAATATTAATATACTAGAGGATCCGGCGCGCGTTGCTACGCCATTCTAAAAAGGGGGTACATGCAAATCTTGAAGATTTGATTAATTGTAATCTTGCAACCAAGAGCTTTCTTTTTGACAACCCTAAATATTCCTAAAACATGCCGCAAACTTCTAATCCAACGCATCAACATTTGTGACTCGAGCAGCAAGTCCAACGTAACGATTTTGGTTTTATTACCAACCCTTAAAATGGTAATGTCGGCAAAATTGTAATGAAATATCAGTGCAGTTCGATTGAAATCAGTTAAAAACTGGTCAGAAACCATAAACTTAGTGTAATGTCAACATTATTTTCTTCATATTTTCATTTCAACAATGTATTTTCTCTTCAATTTTGTTTTTAAAATAAGTATTATATTATCATACTTTTATTTAATTTGACCCATTATCTAGGCTTCACCGATTTAATTCTTAACAATTTTGTTCCAAATTTATCTTATATTTTAGTCCCTACGATAAAACTGAACCTTGTCGTGGTGTAGGGCTTTTTAACTAATCAGTAAATGAACAGCGGTCACGTTTACTTCTGAATGTGGGTATATATCAAAATACTTTTGTGATTTCAAGTGGGACTCGGGGTAAAAATTTACCAAATGTGATTGTTGCGTTGTTCAGAAAGTGCTTTTATTCCGTTTAAGAATAAGGCCAATATGGGGATCTCTGACAATAGATGAAGTTTTCTGGGATTCATCCCTATTTATCACAACTGTCACAAATATCTCCGAAAAATGTCGGATTGATTGAGTTGGTCGGGGGCTTAGGGTTAGTAAGGGGATGTAAGCGGGATACCAGATCCGATTGGGTGCCGAAGGACCACTCTGTAATGATTACGGGTAATAGCACTTCTTAGGTAGCAGATGGGAACATTAGGTCAATTCGTGTCGCGTGTTCGAGTTTCGGCTAGGTGGTGTTGCTAGATAGAGTAGGATTTTTGCACTGGCCCCGTGGCTGTCCTGAGCTCTGATGCCCGCCCGCGGGCTCTGTCGATGGGAAGGGGTCGAGTCTTAAAGAGACGTTTAAACCCAGAGCACTTCTTAGGTAGCAGATGGGAAAATTAGGTCAATTCGTGTCGCGTGTTCGAGTTTCGGCTAGGTGGTGTTGCTAGATAGAGTAGGATTTTTGCACTGGCCCCGTGGCTGTTCTGAGCTCTGATGGCCGCCCGCGGGCTCTGTCGATGGGAAGGGATCGAGTCTTAAAGAGACGTTTAAACCCAGAGCTTTACTACACTAGCTCTTTGGTCTCGAGGGTTGGAAGGCGGGTGAGTCTCTATATTTTGAAGCTTCTGTCGACTACCGCGAACGTCCAGCTTGTGCTGCGCTCAATTTACTTTGTATCGTGGAAATGCACTGTGAATGCTAAGGGGATGAAAGATTAAATTTTCCCTGATAAGTTGATAACCACTAATGCTCCTAAATTTGTCTTACCAATTGGTTCATTTGTGGTTGTTTGTATTGGAAAACTGAAAGCGGGCGCGCGGTTGAAGACCGGTGTCAGGCGGGGCTGACGAATCCTCCACTTCTTCACTATACCACATATTGCAACTCGAGTGGTACAAAAAGTCCAAAGCACATTTACAAATTCGATCTATTATTTTTCTTCTCATCATCATCATTATCATCATCATCGTCATCATCATCATTATATTTAAAATATGACATTCCGGCCTTTGGAAGAGAGATCTTAGAGTCAGTTCGTGGAGTCCGCGCAGGGCCGAAACGCCTCCGCCTGCGGGTATAGGCGTGACGGCTATGCTTGGGGCTCTACCTGTGTTTTAGTGGGCGACAGTGCCTGTCTCGTCAGGTAGAACTGATGTTTGAGGTCTCCCTGACACTTTGTTGACAACACAAAAGGGCCCAGCGCAGAGTTTTATACGCTATTAAGCGACCAGTTGGATAACCCGAAAAAAAGGAAAAAAAAGGAAAAATTTATCTTATATTTTAGTATGGACGGCAACACTCGCGGGTTCGATTACTTTTTGAATATTGCAAAAAATTCTGTTTAATTTGTATGAAAGCCCTTCCCCCTTCCAGAGGGGAGAGGAATCTCAATACGCCATAGAAAAAATTTTTGCCTCCAGTAACCCCCAAATTCATTTGTTTGATTAATAGTCAAGTTATGAGGAAATTTGGTTTTATTTGTATGGGAGCCCCCCCTCTTAAAGGAAGGAGAGATCTTAATTTACTATAGAAAAAATATCTGCCTCCGAAAACCTTTACACGCCAAATTTGGTTCCATTTGCTTGATTAGTTGCCGAGTTATGAAGAAATTTGTGTTCCATTTGTATGGGAGCCCCCCATTCTAGAGGGGGGAGGGGTCTCAAGCCATGCTAACAACATTCCTCACATCAAACTCAATGTGTATGCCAAGTTTCATCAAAATCCGTCGAGCGGTTTACGAGTCTATACCGGACACACGAACAGTATTTCAAGGTCAAGACTGAGATTAGTCTACTTGATTTAACTGCTCGATATGACGGTTGGACTCGACTGTTCGAAGCTTGACTCGACTTGAATCGGTTCGCGGCGAAAAAACGGACGGTTCAGAGCCATTTTGCCTACCTATAGAATCAGAATCTGCACAGTGGAGATGTTTTTATTCAGTTAAATAAAACCCAATGCGAGCAATCGAGCATAAACACCTGTTACTTCAGTTTCAGGCTATGATTCTTTTATATACAACATCTTCGAGCTATATTATTGTAATCGTAAGATCTTCGCATGCCGTGATGCAAATAAATTTGATATAAAGCTCTCAGAACTAATACAACAATTAAACATCTTCGCAAACATTGGCAAATGGAATGTATCCGCAGTTTTCTTGACAGACATTTGCATTTTCCGGATCGTAAGCTTCGGGCTCAACTAGTGAAGTATAAATTGAACTTGAAAATAAAGTTAAAATGAAACTTGAAGCAGAATGTTCTTTAAATTTATTTTCAGAAAAATTTAAAGCCGTGTTTTTTTCTTAATTTGGCGTTTGGGGTGCCGTTTTTGAGTTGGGGTGATCACCAAAAACGTCGTCTTGAATTTTTTTTCGAAATCATAACTCTTCAATGACTGTGCCGATTTTCATGATTTTGGTATTCAATGAAAGGCATTATTTTGTGTAGTATCTGTCAGTAGAAGTGATAAAAACCCGTGTTCGAAAAAATTCCCTGCACGAAGGTAAATAATAATAGGTAGCTGCGCTTAACAAGTTGTCGTTGTGACTCCTACCTTTTGTCCAGTGCTGCAGGGTGCATGGATCGAACCAAGCTATAATCTGAGATTATAAGATTATAACCGGATTCGAACCCACGACACCCGCCAGGGCATGTGGCTCGCTGATACCCATGTACCTATGAACCACAGAGGCGCTGGACAAAAGGAGACTGCACAACCCCCCTTATTAACGTATCGACATGGGTTGGGCTATTTTTATACATAAATTGTGCCTCTTCCTCCACCTACTGTAGAAACCACCGACCGAGAAGTTTAATCTAACTAAGGCCCTTGCGACTTACAAGGTTAGCCGTGTTAGCCGCGATTCTCAGCGCGGGGTTTCGCGGGAAGGCCCCGTTCCTGTAAAAATTTGGTCAAACCTCGTAATTTTAGTCATGACCTTGAAATGCGGTCTGGCATATATTAATATTTTTTGAAACGATGGTTCTACAATTGATGAAGGGACGGTAAGGGCTTCCGAAGACGTGTAGACCTCTATCACAAATAACAAATAAGGTGGTATGACAAAGGTTCCTTTTTCACCACCAGGAGGATTGAATCGATGGTTTTCTTCTTCGCTATATTAAACAATTTTTTCCAATGATGTGTTCTAACATGTAACATTATTTTACCAATTTAGAACTGTATCATTTTATAGCATTACCATATTTTTCGTTTTATCACGATTTTATTGTTTTTAGAATAAAACTTTCTTTTGTATATTTTGATCTGGCAACTTTTCAATGTCATTTCTATCTGTGTAAAACGGCGGTGTTCTGATTTCCTAACACAAGTATGCGCTATTGTGTCCGTAATGGAATGGATCAGTAATAATTTTCTGCATTCTCAAACAAAATATGTCGGTTTCTATTCTACTTTGATTTTTATTTAGGATAATTGTAAGTCGGTTCGATTTTACGGTATTTTGTCGATATTACTTTTATTTTATTGGAATTCCACGCTCCATTTATTTATGATAGGTATAGAAGAAAACCATTGTAGTTAAATAACAGCTAGCCCATAATTACCCTACATGTTGGCTATTCAGCATCTACTGAAGGTCAAATAAGGATAGAAATAAATAAGTTTCAGTTCGAAAGATTTTTTTGCTTTCTTCGTGCAAGTTTGCTTCACTCCAATCGGTTTGTATTTGAGTGAGATTCTAATTGAGCGACATTCTTTTGTATTATTTTGGAGTTTTGCTTAACAAGTACGAGTATTTTTCCCGAAACTATATTTTTTTCAATTGCTTGTTTTACTTAAGTTATTGATAGTTATTCAAAAATCCATTCAGATCCATCCGTCCAGATTGAGCATACACATTTTTATGATCAAATTCGAGTTTTTCTTTTGAATGTTTAAGAACCAGAGAGACATTCGGTTAAGTGTTTTCCATATCCATTCCACACAGTATAATTAAGTATCTTTCCTAGTCGGTTGGTAGTAAATCTCTATTGCCCTAGCGAACCAGACACCATCATCCGTCATCATCGCCACCGCGATCATTATCATTATAATCATCCACCATCAAGTCGGTTCCGTCGTCGGTTAACGTAATTACCAGTGTCAACTTAATACCCGCACATTCCGCGCAGTGTTCGCAACAGCAGCCTGGACCTGGACCTCGGACTGCTCTGGCTGGCACTGGCAGCGTGAAACAGTTGCAAGCAACCAAGGGCGGATGAATTCCCGCGTAAAGAAAACGGACTCGTCGAAGCGTGCGTAAAAAAAGTGTACCGGATTTCTTTTGCCGGTACTCCAACAAACAGCCAGCAGCGGCGGTGCTGGTCGCAAACTAGCGATGACCCTTGTTAACCCGTTTGGCCGATGGGAATTTTTGCTGGAAAAAAAAATGTTAGTTGAAAGTTGACGATAAAATTCGCTTGCTCTCCGCTGGTTGGTTGGTAGAGAAGCGGCGGATTAGAGGACTGAATCGTTCGGGAAGCGAACAAACATGAAGCGGGAAATATTGCAATAATTGAATGACGTCAATTAATGTCAGAACTGCTATAATACCGGCGAACAGTAGTGCAACAGCAGACCGTGGCTTGGGTTGGGTGCAAAGCTGAGGAAGTGCTCCGCGAGTGCTTCAGTTGAAAGTTGAATTGTGGTTTGGAGTCACGCTTGGCCACGACACGGCGGTCGTCGGTTATAAAAGTGTCGCAGTGGATGTTAACGACGACAAGAATACACAGGCAGGGGTTAACTAAATCTAGGAGTTGGGCAATTTTACGTTCAGCACGGATGCGCGCTGTAACCGACCGCAGAAAGAATTGAGTGACGGGCAAACGATTATATCGGCCGACTGTTGATCGTTGTCGTCATCCTGTCCTGTCGGGGCTTAAAACGTTCCGTTTTAATGTATTCTCCGTGTGACGTGCAGCATGTGACTTTCGAAGATTTTTCTTCGAACTAGAAACAGATGGATAGGTCTAAGTGATGGACGATTGCTGATTTATTGATTAAATGCAAAAACTCGAAAGCCACTGATTGGTATGCGTTCATTTTTTAATTTTTTATTTCACTTTCAAATTTTATTGGTTGTGATGTATTCCCGTACTTTGTGTGCCACACTCAATATTTCTGCACGTAATTGTGCAAAATGGAAAAACCTGCATCGCTTGAGCATGGCCTGGCCTGGCCGTCGGCCGTCAGCATTTGTGTACTCGCAACAGGCGAAGCAGCACAATCGAACGCTCGAAAGTAAACAACATTATAGCAACGACCGGTTGTTGACAGCAATAAAATCCATGAAAGGCAGCATCGCAAAATGCAAATATAGATGGCAAAAATATAAATAGATATTCACCACGCAGCACTTTGGTTCTCTGTCTCTCCCGGTCTCTCTGTCCCTACCGCACCCAAGACCCGACCCGTGGCCACCACCGACTGCCTGCGTCAATTATGCTCACCCAAAAATTAATAATGAATAATGAGAAAAATCCTCCTTCCTCCCCGCTTCGGTCGGCTGACAAGTGGAGCTTTCAATATTCGTTCCTCCTCTCATTTCTCTCTTGTTCGGCACTATGCTGGTTAGGTGATAAAAATGCCAACGAAATGTGAAAAATGTGCATTAATGCAAATATTTGCAAATGCAGCATAATTATATTGAAAGTTGTATGAATACGCTCGGAATTAATGAAAAATTGAAAAATAAATTATGTTTGCCATAGGATGTACTGGTACATATATTTCCTCGCTCAGGCGGAAGCTTTCCCAATGGAACGGGGAGGAGTCGAAATCGGTTGCCATGGATTTTACTGCTGATTACGATCCCTCCCATGTGTTGTGTGGTCCCTGGAGGGTGAAATAACACTCACTCCGTGTGAATGTAGAAAGAAAAAAAAAATCAAAATTTTCCAACAGATACAAACCTGCTCAGCTCAGCTCAGCTTGCGTTACCTGCCGCTAAAAATTGGCAAAATTGAATGAATAAATACAAATTCGATTATATGTGAGCTGGAAACAAAAGAAACCTGAATAACGGGTGTGAATTCCTATAGACTAGCCTAGACGTTAGGCGAGCCAAGGCTGACGTAGGCGATTAATCTCTTCTATTCGCGAGAGTTAAAATTTCACCACAAAATGACGCGCGATACTGATCGATGTTTTGTCTTTTTTTTTGCTTTCTCTCTTTCTTAAATTTTAGGATTCCACGGGCCAAAACAGTAATGACAGCTCGAGCGGCGGTGGAACTGGTGGTGCTTCCGCTGCTCCCGGTACGCCTAACTCCCAGGGCATGAGGCCTAGTCCGTCACCGACTGGTTCATCTGGGTCCCGATCTATGTCGCCGGCAGTTGGTAAGTGTGACGTAAACATAGTTTAGTATTTTTCGTAACGCTACTAGTTAATAAGATTTTTTTCCAAGAAATTTGATTGGGAACAATGAAAGCTAAGAGTTGTCCATGATTTCAGCTTTTAGTATTAGTATTTGTTTAGAATAATTGTCTATTTGGAAGATAATTTGTGCCTGTCTATTTCAATACTTTTGTTTGACGCACAATATAAATTTTGAGGTATTTTTTTAGGTCAAACATTATTTCTTATTTACGCGGAGAACGGGTTGACCATAAAATCCTTTTTAGCCCGATTCCGCAATTGCGAATGCATGGTTTTGCAAAACATGAACTAGTATAAGTTTATTTACATTTAAGCTTATTAATATTCAGCTTATGAGCTATGCATCCGCTCACAGGATCGCTTTTTTATCGATCAAGAAAAAAAAACTTAAGGAAACGGACTCCTTACACATGCTAAAACTGTTCAAAACTATATTCTCTTATTGTTCCTAATTTCTAGTTTTTCCTTCAATTTTATAAATTACTGCAATGGTTGTATTTTGTATTATTGTCATGTCACGGAAATTATGATTATATGATAAATTAAGTTTATTAACACGTTTATTAAAAAACGAATTTAGGAATGGTCTCTAACATTATTGTTATCGCTGAAACTGTTCCTTTAGTTAATTTCAACTGTCAACGTCCTGGTTTATAGTTTCTATAAAAATTACAAGCCCTTTGCCGAGCATAGCATTATTCCTGCTATCAGTCTTATTTCGAAAAAGAAATCATAATAATTTTGTTACTTGTGGGTACTACTTGTGGAGTATTACTTGTTACTTGTGGAGTATCTTAACGGCGATATATAACAAGAAGACGCAACAGAAGTGAACCTACGAGTACCTACTAACGATAACAACGTGCCGGCACCCGATCTCGAAGAAATCCGGCGAGAAATCGGTCAGCTGACGAATAATAGAGCCACAGGAAAGGCCCGACTCCCGGCAAAACAAAAATACACCAAGAACCGCCAGCAACGCCAGTTCACTGGATAATTTCAAGGATCTGGGTGTAGGAGAAACTACCGGAGGTGTGGTTTGTCACGTCTACAAAAAGGGAAATAAGGAGATAGATTGCTGGAATTGCCGCGGCATTCCGCTGGTCAACGCCGCCTACAAGTTGCTCTCCCAGATTTTGTGGCGTCGTCTATCCTCAATAGCAAGAGAATTCGTAGAGCAATATCAGGACGTCTTTTAGAGGGGCTGTACTATGACGGATAACATTTTTACTGTCCGACAAATCCTCCAGAAATGTTGAAAGTACAACTTGCCCACTCTTCATATTTTCGTGGATTTCAGGGCAGCATACGATACAGTCGAGCGCGAACAGCGAATGGCAAATAATGCACGAGTACGGTTTTCCGGTCAAATGAGTGATATGCTATGTGCGTGTTTCAGGGGCACTCTCGAGTCCTTTCGAATCACGCAGAGGGTTGCGGCAAGGGAATGAACTGTCCTGCATGATATTCAACATCGCTATTGAAGGTGTGATCCGGCAAGCGGGCATTGAAACGAAAGGAAGGATCTTCAGCAAGAGTATTCAACTCCTAGTCTTTGCAGACGAATTCGACATCATTATCAGAAACCACGGTAGAGTCAATCTACTGCAAACTAAAAACGAAGGTTAGCAAGATTGGGTTACAAGTAAAGGGTCGAAACCCAAATATATGATAGGAATAGGCTCCAGAAAAAAACAATTGACGATGCTATTGAGGAGTTCGTATACTTGGGATCTCTGGTCACCGCCGACGTACGCCGCCGCACATTACTGACGATGTACCAAACGCTAATCAGATCGGCAGTCCTCTACGGACTTGAGACTGTAATTCTGCTTACGGAAGACATGCGTGCAATTGCCGTTTTTGAACGAAAGGTGTTGCGGAGTACAAACGGATAGCGGAGAATGGCGTAGACGTATGAACCACGAGCTGCAGGGACTACTTGAAAGATTCCCATCGTACACCTGGCGAAAGTTGGGAGACTACGGTGGGCCGGCCACGTCGCAAGGATGCCGGACGACTGTGCAGTGAGATCCGTTCTCTTCAAAAACCCCATCGGCACCAGGAATAGAAGGGCCCAACGTGCTAGATGACTCGAACCGGTTGAAGCCAACTTGCGTGTGTCGAGACGTTCTACGAATTGTCGATGAGTAG
Source organism: Sabethes cyaneus (assembly GCF_943734655.1). Lineage (NCBI taxonomy): Eukaryota > Metazoa > Arthropoda > Insecta > Diptera > Culicidae > Sabethes > Sabethes cyaneus. The sequence goes on along the minus strand of NC_071355.1, from coordinate 70,329,230 downwards.
CCCACGACTGAGTACAGTAAAGAGGGATTGTTGATACGGCAATAGCCACCGCGACTCACTGCTGGTCGAAGTAAGTAAATAAGTAAGGAGGGCACCACATATATACATTATTTTACTTACTGTAGTACTGAAAACTATTATGAATTCGAGTTTGGAAGCTGCTCTTGAAAATGTTGATCCAACCTATAGATTCTTCGATTTAGAGAAAGCCCGAATACAGTAGAACAGAAAATACTACTTCTATCAAATAAAATTGCTTAAATCTTTCATAGTATCTCAGAACGACGCTCATGAGCGAAGTAGCGCCTTTTAGAATAAATCCCGTGTTTCTGCCTTGTGGTACATCACCACTGTTAATGAGTTGTGACGACCAATAGCGGTTTCAGACTTTGGGCTCTAACAAAAAAGTACGATTCAAGCCATGCCGAACGACATTAAGTCGCGAAATTTTCCAAGCGGTTATAGTACTTTTGCGTACTTTTTCTTTAACATAGTGTATTTTACATGACTTCAAATTGGTAGAATCAGTGAAACGCCCCTAACCGCTTTCGGGAGGCGCTTTTTTTACTTTTACTTTATTTCGTAATAATACCCAAAATATTACATCATCTTCAATTTGTTTATAACTAAACTTCATATCCAATCAATCGATAGGAGTGAGGGGGTCGTTGCACACTTTTCCAATGCGGTTTACTTTCGGGACATAATTTTGGTTTAGATTCAAGCGAATCAAAGGAACCCCCTTTGAGGGGTTATATACAGAATGGATAGTCTAACTTTTAAACCGACCGCTTTCGGGAAATATGTTTCCCATCAACGAAGTTATGCCCAACTAATTATCTAGAACAGATAGAGCTGCTACATTCTAAATTTGGTTAAACCAAAGAGCGGCGATATTATCGGGGAGTCGTCTTCATACTCCAACCGTTCAAGGCGTTTATGAATGCGTCGCAGCTGACAAGCACGTTTTTCTGAGACATTTCGTTCCAAACACAGTTACCAAAACTTCTTTGAATGATTCAAAAGTGATTCTGTAAATAAAGTAAATTCTGACGACACCACTCTTGTATTGTTTATTGGACTTATGCGAAGGAGCGGAATGCTAGTGAAAGCATTAGTTCTCTATCTGGGATTAATTTGATGAAATGATTCTTCAAACATGTTCTATTTAGTAATTGGTGCTGATTTTCACCTTTGTTCCCATGTAAAGTAGCGAAAGTGTGACATTATGTGAAATTCCATTTCGATCTATCATTCGGCACATTGGAAAATCGCGGTACAGCCAACTTACCTTTGTTATTACATTATTTCCGAAGACCATTGCTTTGATTTTTTAGTGGTTCGGGCTTGCAAGCCCCAGCCGTTTACCAGCCAACCTTTGTTATACTTGTAGCAAAAATACTTTTTTAAAACATTTTATCATTCGAGTCACTCTAGCTTACTTCTGCTTTTTCGTTAATCCGTAAACCGATTACGACGGCTTCATGCCGATCACCCGGATTGTGTAGAATTCCGGTGATTGCGGTTCCTAGCTCGGGTTTTTAGTGGTTTTGGTCCGAACCGTGGAAATCTCGACTGAGAGAATTTGGATCTCGAAAAAACGAGGTTATCCTGTATTCTGTATTACAAATGTTAAGTTTCGAAAACGAAATTACTTAAGCTTTGCTTTTTTAGAAAGTGGATTGCATTTTCAGCATCTTGCGTTCATTTTTCTTCCGTTGACTTGTTGCAGTTAACAGAATGAAAGACACAAATATTGACAGTGTGACACATATATATTCGAACAAAAACAAAGTCATATTTTTGGAAACAAATGCTTTATTTTGAATTTTAGTTTTAGAAGTTGTTTACCCATAGATTTTGTTTGTATGCTAGAAGGGCATTGGGTTAAAAGGCCACTGCGACAGTCTTAATGATCGTCTTTTGTGGCAGGCCCCGATTGCTGTAAACAATTTACGGACCGCTCATACCCATTGATGGAGCTGAGCGGGATAGTTGCAATCCTGTGCCCCAATTCGGTACTACATGGTTTATAAAGCCAATGGCCGTTTTGGGATTTAGGCTCCATATCTAATATGGAGTAAGAAGGAAACTTCCTAAGAAGTTGTGCCTTGATTATGTAAGAGCTCCGCAATAGTAGAGCAGATGCGCTGAACTTTCAGATTCAGAGTTACAAAAGCGGCAGGTGTCGGATGATACCTTGCCGATATTCTTTAAATGATAAAGAGCGGGGCTGTGTCCTGTTAGGAGTCCCGTGAGACCCATAGATACAAAACACAATAAACAATCATTGCTCTATTGAATCGCCGTTTGCCTGGAAACACGCTTCAAACGCTTTTTGAAGTCGTTACATGCGGCACGCACTACTCCCTTCGGAATGTCATCTCATATCTTGTTGATAACTAACTTAAAATCATCCAAATTATGATATTTATAATCCTTGACCTTTTGCTGCGTGTATCCCCATATACAAAAACCCAAAGGTTCAAATCAGAACTCGGCGGCCATTCTTTTATCGATATGAAATCCGTAAGATTGGCTTTGCACAAGATTTGCAGTGTGGGCAGGAGCTCCATGCTGTCGAAAGCAGTAATATTCTTTACCATACATTCCCCGAACGTAAGACATCAAATTTTGTCCTAAGGCCATTTCTATATAATATTTTGCATTAACTTTCACACCCTTTTCAATAAATACACGAGGAAGTTTCCCTTTCTTTGAAATGCATCTGATGTAGTTTCTTATCGTGGTACATTCCGTTTGTGCTTTAGAACGTCGATGATGCCGGGTTTGAATAACAAACAACTTGTCATCAGTAAAGATCACTTTGGAATCACCGTGTCGACGGAGCAGCATTTTGCATCTCTCCTGCCTTTTCTGTTTTGTTGCTTGCGTTAAACCATGGATTTTACGTTTTTGGAATGCTTTCAAACCCAGTTCCATTTTCAAAATTCGACGAAGAGATTCCCTGTTGATATTCACCTCAACTGCCACTTTGCGTGCGGACCGGTCGCAACTGCGACGCATTGGTTCTCGAAAAACCTTTTTGACCTTTGCAGTTCTAACGCTTCGTTTTCTTTCGGTTTTTTTACGGTTTTCAACAGATCTCGTCTCGACAAATCTTTTTACTGTGTAGTATGTAAATCCTTTTTTATGTCGAGATGTTTGAGGTCACGAAAAATAGTGCTACAAGCAGTACTGTTTTGGAATTTATTTATTATCAACGACCGTAACTCGAACATTGGTACGTGTACACCGAACGAGACACAAAACGGCTATGAAACTACGTCAAGTAAGACTTAAGTCATGATGACACACACACACACATGGTATTAGTTTGATTGTGTTAATTGTATATGCCGTTGCAAGCATAAAATGATTTTTGTTCGAATACATATGTGTCACACTGTAATATAAAACAATAAATATTTTTTAGTACTTGGTCATATTCACCGATCGCTATTTTGAACGAAACGACCATAGAGGCCTTTCAAATTACCACGAAGACAGTAAAATTCCAATTTTCTACGTGGACATTTTCATACCGCTCACCCCCCTCTAAACTGTCCACGTGGTATATGACCCCGTAGTGATGCTGTTCTTATCTGGTTCAACCAGTTAGTTGCATTGATGCGTGCTAGTTGTGCTAAGACTTTTTCTTCAAGCACTAACACCAAGGAACTCATTTCAACGTAATATTACTATATATTGTTTCCTTGTGTCTGACTGTAACGCTAGATCCAAGCAAGCTGTTGAATAAAAATTTTTCTAGACTCCAATACGCGTTGTGAAGGTAACAATGATTTCAGTCAGTGGGTGGGTGGGTGAAATAGGGTGATGGGTTGCCACATAATGCGATACTGATTCCAACAAATTCTGTGCTTGAATAAAAACATTTGATTTAAAAACAAATTTTTGAAGCAAATGTCAACCGTTGGAGATTGATGAAGTTAACGTGTGATTTGGCACGTGATGATAAGGACAGCCTATAATTTAATCAAGCTATAATTGATTATCAGAAACTGCCAAAGTAGCGGATACTCAATTGAAGCGTGAAAACGCGCATCCTGTTGAGAATCTTTATGCCTACATTTGCTTGTTTCGGAGTTTCTGACGAAAAGCGTAGCTAAAACTCTTCCCAAATTAGTTGTGGCATGATATCTGAATCACATAGAGGTGATGTAGCGTGTTTTCTTAAACACAGTCTGGTGTTTTATCAAGGAACACATTCAAACTTTGATGATAAAAAAGCAAGAATTCACCAAAATGTGGTTTATGTGGAACGTGTTGTTCTATGATTTTGTTGCTAAACTGACCCGACCTGAAATATCTCAATATAAAGTAACATAAATATTGAAATCCGCAAATTTAGGTTGTAACTTTAAGAATTTAGTAGAAGTATTCTAATTTTTTAAAGAACTAGATCGCAAAAAATCCGTCGAAACCTCCAATATGAAAAGATTTTGTATTGCATTGACTCGATTTTAAGCAAATAACTAATCCAAGAGTTTGTCCGGTTTACTAAAACGAAGGTTGTTTCTGTAGTTGTGGTCCAACGAGTGGTAGCGGATTGGACAGCAAGCGTGTGCCCGGTATAATTCAATCAATATTTTCTACAATCATAATTTTGGCGAGACCGAATCGAGACACGGTTCTAAAATTGAGTAATTTTTCAAAATGTACTCCCTCGAGCAGCATGTTCCTCGCGATTGACAGATCTTTGCCCTTTTATCTATATGCCCCATTTGCTTCCTTTGGAGATCACAAATGTTTTAATAGAAGGTTGCCAATTTGAGAGCTGTTTCACTAATAAATTTTACGTGCTACTGAACTGTAAACCATATTACATTTTCAAAGGTTTTGGTATCGTGGCTAGCCACGGCGGGTCAACCTAGTTTACTATATGATTACCAATAACATTCAGCCCGCTGTGCGGGTTTCCTCAAGGAAGTAATTTAGGACCACTTCTATTCGCTCTGTTGTTCAATGATGTCTCCTCGATTCTAACCAACAGCTGCGTGTTGATCTATGCGGATGATTTGAAAATTTACTTTCTTATCCGCAAGCTAGGTGATAGTTTTCGTCCACAGAATATGCTTAACAGCTCTACCAACTGATGCCGGCTGAATCATCTTGTGATTAGTATAGCAAAGCGCTGTGCGATTTCCTATCGGTGTTTGCATATTCTGTTCAACTACTCCATCGACGAACTTGTTTTGAGTCGTGTCGACCAAATCAAAGATCTAGGCGTTCTGTTAGGTTACCAACTATCCTTTAAAACGCACTACTCATCTGTAGTGAACAAGGCTCACCGCCAACTCGATTTCATTTCGAAAGTTACTGCTGACTTCACCGATCCACACTGTGTCTTCACGCATTGTGCTGTTTATTGGTAAGATCTATTCTCGAATTCGGATCAATTGTATAGTCGCCCTATGAAGAGATATGGATTTCCCGAATCGAATCAGCAGTTACATAACCTTCCATGGATGCACCCGCAAGACTGGTCTCCTTATAAATAAAGGTGTACATTGATTGGCATCGAAACATTGGAAGATCGACGGATTGCCAACCTGTTTTCAGTGCAAAAATTTTACAATCTGAGATTGACAGTCCCGCATTTCTTGGTCAACTTCATATCTATGCACAGACAATGGCTACGAAAACTTCCTAGAAACACTGTATATGGGTCATTATTACTATGGTGAGCATGAGCAGACGATTTCAAGAGGCGTATTATTTGTAGTTCGATTTTAACAAAGATTCACAAAGATCTTCCATCAACGAATTTACAACGGATGTGACATTTTATATATAACATTAGATCATTAAGATCGTCCAGTTAGCTTGGAGGTACGATGCTGTTTTAACAAACCAGCCGTCGTATGTTCAAATCTCGGTTAGGCAGTGCTGTTTGATAGAGTCAGTAGGATTTTTCACTAGCTCCGTAACTGTCCTGAACTCGTTTCTTCGCAGGTCAAACTCCTTGTTTCTTCTGCGTCCGTGTTTAGGTGACGTTACATAGCTTAGGTAGTTACATTCCAGTTGGCTTCGGGGTATGGCGCTGGCCTAATAAGCCAGTCGTCGTATGTTCGAATCTCGACTGGGAGAGGCTATTAGAGTCAATAGGATCGTAGCAACTGGCCCTGCAATTGTCCAGCACTCTAACAGCTGGCTTCGAAGTCTGTCGTATAAAAACAGATGGCAAGTTTCGATAACGGAATGTAGCACCTAGGCTTTGCTTTGCTTTTTACATAGCTTTCACCCCAGCCTCCCAGATGCCTCCAAAGTGACCATGATTTCTATGACGCGAATCCTCTCGTATAGCGAACTCGCAGAAACGAAAGGAGGTGTGGTTAGTACCGTAATTGATAGATATTTCTCGATACATATTGTCTATTGTCGGTCCAATTTCGTTTCAAGGTAACCGCTCGTGACCCATTCAAAACAGTCACTGTGGCAGTGGGAAAATTCTTTTGACTTGTCTTCATTCTATCCTTCCTACTTTCCTTATCCCCGATTATCGCATCGATTTCCGATTATCGTATCAAATTGGTTCAATGTTTGCATACAACAGCAGTGGGAGCTAAATCAAAGGAGTTATGCACTTCTGGTGGTGTTGTTACAAGAAAGTGTGGTAATGTTTACCGCAACTCTGACACGGCTATTGAACCTTTGCAGTCTGCTGTGCAATGAATAACTTTCAGTAAAAATGATCAGTTTGATAATTTGTTAGTTTAAGAGCTGAATTTTCTCAAGTTGCTGTTGTGTTAAGTTGTTGTTTTTTGAACAAAAAGCAGCATCGTATCATTTACGAATTTTGCCAACAAAAATGCAGTATAAATCATAAGCGTTGTTGGCCGTACATGTACCTACACACGAGGTACCAGCATCTCGTGTCGTGCTTTCAATCGCATCAATATTCCAAACACGAGTGGTACTACTAACCTTGAACGACCGGGATTCTCGTAACAATTTCCGTTCCGTCCACCTTTTTCCTCACCCGGCTGGGGCGCATACATCCGTCCACCTCCACCGCCGTCGCCGGTCGGTCGATGTGGCGATTGCTGCATTTTAAACGACCGGTGGTCGGTTGGTTCTTCACAGTTTCGTACTACAGATGGGGAACATCGTGCGGTAGAGATAACAGATCAAATAATTTTACTCTCTATGAATACGGATACGCACAGCAACAGCAGCAGCGGCAGCATCTACCTGTTGTGGCGGCGGATGAAAGTGCGTATCGTACGTACGTAACCGTAACGCGAACGTAGCGTCGTGTTCACCATTGGCAATCATCACCCACAATTCCACGCACTTCGGTGCCCCGGCGGCGGCGGGTGGACGGTCGGTCTACAGTAGATAACGGTCGTCCTTGAGCTGGTGAACTTTAGCTTCGGCAATTACCGGCAAATTCGCATCCCGTCCGTCTAGTCGCCGTCTAATATTCATTCCGAGGGTAATGGCACAACGCAACGGTGCTGCTAATGCTGATGATGATGGCGGGCAACCGGCTCTGATCCTGAACCGGCTACAACAACGGTACCAACGGTGCCTGGTGGCTAGTTCGTTCGTGTGATGGAATATACGAATAACTAATGGTCACATGTATGTTTAATCAATTCAAATATTTTCACTTTCATCTGCATACATCGTCGTCGTCGTCCGTCGTAGTTAGTCGTCATCGTTATGGTACTCAACGATGTCGGGAGCAGTTGTAGCTTCACAAAATCCGTCCGTTTGCTGGCTGATTTGCTGGACTGGACACAGCACAGTAAAAAAAGTGTTTAGAAAATTAACTTTAAGCTGTATGAGTACCTATATCATGTTAATGTTGTAAACTCCATAAAATTATCATTGCGGATCTCGATGCAATGGATTCGTTTCCATTTCACGTTGCAAGCTCGTTTTGCGAAGTTAGACGTCAGTGTACAACAATGTACCTACGTATTATTATTTTATCGTCTGCCACAACGCCAATTCGCACGCAGAGAGGGAGACGGAGGTCAACAGCAGCAACACACGGTGAAGGTTCTATATATTTGCAAGTCCGTGATCGGTTTCTGTGCGTATTTTCAGATTTTGGACCGTACGTTCCTTGTCTATCGGGAAAGCGTCCCGACTCGCCTGGTGGACGGTCGCTGTGCGTAGGCCCGCACACAGATGCATGCATTCGTCGAGCGGTGTGGGATTGGGATCGGGCCTGGGTTTGGGTAGATTCTTGGATGCTGGTACTGGTGCAGCACACGACGAGTTGCGTTCTCAGTGTGCTCCAAATTTCACCGGCTGAATTCCGGCAACAAGCGTATGCCAAAGCGGGTGAGAAAAAATGCTTCAATAGCGCAACAGAAGAGAACACGTGGTTGTGCAGGGACTTCCACCCTCATCAGAGAATAAATGGAATGGCGTGGTTTCCAGTCGAAGCCGATGGGAGTGGGGGTGGAACCGGATGGGGTGATCCGGGAGAAGGGAAGATGTTGAAAAGCGCGCCAGCAGAAGAAGCTCTCGTTTCCATTCATGAAATAATGCCACACAGCCAGCAACAGAAGCAACAACGTCGCTGCCGCCGCCGCCGCCGCCACCGTCGTCGTCGTCGTCGTCGTCGTCGTCGTCATGTTGGCTGGGCACTTTGTCGAGAAGAACACACACAGCACTTGGGGAAGGGGTTTTGGATTTTTTATGTTTATTTTATGAATAGCCCTTGCCTCCGCTTTTGTCGGTAAACTTTTGTATATGCTTACACTCGCACTCGTCCTCCCATTCTTTACGTGCCTGTGTCTCCTATTCTGGTTTCAACCAGTCATAGCCATTGAGCTGTACGTATTTTATACATAAGTATAGGTAGATGTATGTGTTTACACTACTGTTTCCGTGACATTGACCTATATCTATCGCTTTGTTGTGTCTGCAACCCGGTTGCGACCTTGACGGTTTTAAATAAGATTACCACCGATGGTACGATGTTCACTTTTTTCCTTTCCGTTACTTTCTCTTTCACAGGTCAGCAGAGTTTACCGATGCCTCCGCGTCCCTCCAGTAGTCACTCCCAAGTTCCAAATCAGCAAGCACCGAATCAACTAGGTAGTAGTAGTAGTAGTAATCTAGGCCACGGTAATCAATCGCAGTCGCAACAACCGCCGGATCATTCGCGTGTAGCATCACCGAATCGGCCACCATCCGTATCGTCAGTTGGTGGTCCACAGCAAGGTCCACCCGGACCACCACCTTCGCAAGCAAGCATGGCAGCTCAAGGATATCAGACGCAACCGCCCCATCCGCCGCATATGCACGGTGGCTACAAGATGGGACCCAGTCCCGGTGGGCCGGGAGCAGGAATGCCCGGACCACAGCAAATGTCACCATATCCGCCACATAATCCTCAATCGCAACAGTATTCGCCACATTCACAAGGAAGTTACTCACCTCGGCCTCAGTACCCGGGTGGTTACGGTCCATCACCGCCAGGAGGCCAACCAGGGCAACCGCCACCTCCTGTTCCACCCCCAAACAGTGTGACCAGCGGCCCCGGTGGCTATCCTGGTCATCGAATGCCAAATCATGTCGGTGGCCCTCCACCGCATTCGCAATATCCTCCGCACCAACCATATCAACAAGGTTGGGGACCACCAGGTCCTGGACCACAGGTCCCCGGAGGCCACGTAAACAACCATCAACAGCAGCAACCGGGCAAGGGAATGCCACCCACCGGAGTTCCACCATCACCACAACAAACGAATCAAGCACAGTCTCAGCAGGGGCCACCTACAGGCGGTCCACCGCAAAGCGGATCGCCACGGCCTCTGAATTATCTTAAGCAGCATCTACAGCATAAGGGCGGCTATGGCGGTGCACCCAGCCCTACACCGCCTCAAGGCTACGGCAATGGTCCCGGTATGCATCCTCCGATGGGTCCACCTCACCACATGGGCCCACCGATGGGACCTACCAGTATGGGACCACCATCGGGAACTCCTCCCAACCAGCTACCACCACAATCCCAGTCGCAGGCCGGACCCAACAGTCATCCGGATGGATCGTTACCACCACAGCCGCCCCATCCGGAATCGGGCCCGATCGGTGGCCTGGACAATGGTGTCAGCTCGTCTGGACCGGGCGGTGGTATGCCACATCCAGTTACCTCACTCGTTACAACGGGACCTGATGGCGCTACCCTCGATGAAGCCAGTCAGCAGAGTACCTTATCCAATACCTCAGTAGGTTAGTATCGAACCAACATCCACCGTCTGTCTCATGTTTGACTACTAACTTCGACTAACTGCTTTTTTTCTCTCCCCGGCACAGCTTCCGGTGAAGATCCGCAGTGCTCGACGCCGAAATCGCGGAAAGGCGAACTCTACAACCAAAGTCACCTGACTAGCACGCCAACGACCGCGTCCCCCGGACCGCACAATCAGCATGAAGACTTCGAGATGAACTCGCCCACATCCTGGCCCCGGCCGCCAGCTAGTCCAGTGAGTATAGTAATGGCCAGCGCAATGCCGCAACGTACAGTCGCCGCCGCCGCAGCCACGGTTTCGGTTGGCAGACGGGTGCCGCCCCCGCCGCCACCACTGCCGCCACCGTCGCCGTCGCAATTGCCATCGTCGTGCCATTACCAACGTCACCCCATTGCTGCTGCGACGCCGCTGATGCCATCGCCGTCCGCGGCTTCGGCGTCGGCAGCGGCAGCAGCAGCCCTAGTCGCTGCGTACTGGTACTCCTACTCCTCCTATACCACGCCGTCCTCGTCCGTGCCGCTGTCGTCACACGTCGATCCTCGCCAGGCGACGCTGCTGATGACGCGCCGGCCGCCGTCGGTAGCCAGTCGTAGAAATGTAGATACATGCTCTTCTCACTCTCTAGTTATTCCGTTTGTGTCCGTCCAACGGATTGTGCTATGATTTATTTCCAACCTCCCACCGGCATCAATTGGTCCAATTAGACAACAAATCCTAGCCCCTGTCCCTCTCCGTTCCCGCTCAAAATTGCTGCAGCTGACTTTTGTTTGCTAATTAGACTGACAAAACCGCCACCAACAGCAAAAACAAAAAAAACGAACAAAAAAATCTGAACCAGTTATTGTGATTAATTTCGCCAAGGTTTTTTTATCGCTCCAAAACAAAACCGCTTCTCGTTACGTAATCCCGGATTCAACTAAGCCTTCGCCTTCTGTTTCTGTTCTTTGTTCTTTCTTCTACAGGTATTTAACAGCCACGTCCCTCCGACGGAGACTCCCTTTAGATCGACTAAGGTTAATATAGTTCGTATCTTTGCATTTATTTTTTTTCGTCCCGTAGTCTTAGTTAATTGCTCATTTTCTCCTTGCTGTTATTGAGCTTTACTACCACACCACACGCGGTTGTCGGTTAATTGCATGCATTCGTATAGTGTACCTACCTACTTGAACTGAACCCGCCGAATGAAATGTGTACCTGTAGTATTGTATGTGAGGACGTTTGTGCGTTTTTATGTTTGGCATTGTGTTTCGCTTTTAAGTTGTAATTCGGCAAATTATAGCCTTTAATTTAGGGGGATGTAAAGTTAAATTTGACTTTAATGAGCACATTAAGTAGCGCACCCTGCATGATATTGTCGGTAGTGAAGTAGTAACAGGTATCTCCTCTATCTCGGTAACACACGGTTGTTCTGGTAATGAATCTTTACGGTTTTGGTAACACCTTCGTTTTAAATCTAACAGTTCTTTAACCATTTACAATCATTAATAATCTATTAATTTCTAAGAAATTTTTCTTTGAAAATTTGTCTTTTCTCTCAAATCTCAAACTTAATAGTTTTTTACATTGGTTCTTTTTGTTTTTACCGGAACGAGGAACTAGAGTTTTGAGTGACTGTCTAACCCAATTTCTCAACTATGATTTTTAATGAACTTATTTCAAAATTTAACATAATGCCAAACAACTGTAGTGAAGTGAGTGTATCTATCAAATGAGCTGCCTTGCAACGCATTACTTTTTGGTGTTTTAAAGCCTTTTCAGGTGCCTTGCAACGCATTACTTTTTAGTGTTTTAAAGTCTTTTCATATTATTTATCATTAGTATCTGGTAAAAATATATGTTATAAAACTGGGAATGGTTCGATAAATATTTTGTCTTCATCAAAGTTGTTTACAATCATTAGGATACTGTGTAATGCCTTTTCCAATTAATAAGGCCTTTACAAGTTTTTAGTTTTTGGCTTCCGTTGTTAGACAACTGAGGAGGTAATTTTTGATAGAAGAGTTAACACTTCATACACTCTTTTTTTGTGATCATTGGGCACACAGACTTTCACAGACAAAACATTCTCAGGTCTAACCCATTTTTTGCCCCCCGATTTTTGGATGTCAATAAATAATAATAATTAATATCAAAGTGGGGTGAGAAGACGGTGTGACAAACACTTTTAAAATACTTTTTAATGGTCTATAATAGGTTTAATTATTCTAATGGGTCCTCTAACAACCAATATCGGCTGTAAGATCGCAATAAGATTGCAATAAAACCTAAATTATCAGTTAATTTTTCTTCGTCCAAAACAGAAACGGAATTAATTTAAAATACATAAGATAAATTGGCTGAAAATTGAAAAAAAATTTAAGGTAAAATAAGGTTTCTATAAGTTTTAAGGCCAAATTTTTCGCTCATGGCTTTTTACCAGCTAATTTTAAGATTTTTTTTTGGTTTGGGATGGGTGACCGTTAAATCTTGTCAGATTGAACTGTCAAACATTTTTGCGTCATGTAAACCTTGTTTACATTTACCTACTCAACTCCTAGTCTGCCCCTACTCTACTCTTACTCTGTCTCTACTATGTGTCTACTCTCCCTACACTATCCTTAGTGTCCTTACTCTGCCTCTTCTCTATCCCTACTCTATGCCTATTCTGTCCCTACTCAATCGTTACTTTGTCCCTATTCTGTCCTTTCTCTATTCCTACACTGCTCCTACTCTGCCTCTATTCTATTTCTGCTCTGGCCTCTGTCTTTTCTCTATCCCTACTCTGTCACTACTTTGTCTCTATTCTGTCCTTACTTTGTCTCTATTCTGTCCTTACTTTGTCTCTATTCTGTCCCTACTTTGCCCTTACTCTGTCCCTACTCGATTGTTACTCTGTCCCTATGCTCACTACTCTGTCCTTACTCTGCCCCTATTTTGTGCTTACTCTGTCCCTACTCTGTATTTACTCTATCCCTAATCTGCCTCTGCTCTATCTCTACTCTATCCCTATTCTCACAACTCTTTCCTTACTCTGTCCCTACTCTGTGTTTACTTTATCCTTGCTCTGCCTCTACTCTATCCCTACTATGTCCCTACTCTGTTCTTTCTTTGTCCCTACTCTGTCCCTGCTGTCCCCATTCTGTTCCTACTCTGTCCCTACTCTACTCCTACTCTGTTCTTATTCCATACCTACTCTACTCTTGATAAAAACAAATCAGCCTTGATTTTCTAACAAGGTTTTTTCACAAGGTCATTTTTGCAATGCATTACTTTTTAGTACATTCGACCTTAGCATTCGTACTGCAAAAAAACGGATAAAAATATATGTCTTATAAGCTGCTTGCCAGACAAACATATTGTATCTTCATCCAAGTTGTTGCTGCTTTCAATGCTTTCAGACACCATTTAACCATTTGTTCGAAATTAAATGTTTGACGCCATTTTGATATGCAAAATGGCGGTTGGTAATTTAAGTTATTTTGGATGCTTGACATGAAAACCTATACAAAATGAACTTTTTTGGAATGCCAATGAATGACTGCTAGAGCTCAAAATCAGCAATGGATGCCATTTTAAAATCCAAAATGGTGGACTATTATTTAGCGTTTCGCCTGAAAACCTCAGCGATATAGGCTTTTCTGGAACGGGAGTGGTCGTTAGAAGAATCGATATTTGACGGCATTTTGAAATCTGAGATGGCGGAAATTCAAGATAGAATCTCTGTTTACGTCCATTCATTTTACGTGATTTCGTTTTACGTTTACTTTTTAACGTCCAAAATTTTAATTTGCACCCTCTTTTAACGTCCAAAATGTGAATTAACGTCCAGTTTTTTACGTCCAAAATTTGAATCAGCGTCCTCTCGTTTTACGTCCAAAATTTGAATTAATGTCCTCTTCTTTTACGTCCGAAATTTGTATTAACATCCTCTCGTTTTATGTGCAAAATTTGAATTAGCGTCCTCTCGTTTTACATCTAAAATATGAGTAAAGGTCCACTTTTTTACATCTAAAATTTGAATTAACATCCTCTCTTTTTCGTCGAAATTTTAAATTAACGTCCTTTCTTTTTACGTCCAAAATTTGAATTAACCTCCTCTTCTTTTACGTCCTAAATTTGAATTAACGTCCTCTCGTTTTACGTCAAATATTTGAATTAACATCCTCTCTTTTTACGTCCAAAATTTGATTTGATGTTCTCTTTTACGACCGTTTTTTTGCGTCCCCATAATAGTGGAGGTTAAACGAGATTTGAGTGTGTTTCGGTTTTTTTATATAAAAACCTATACGATATAGACTTTCGTGGAATAGGAATGACTGTCAGTGGTCGAAAATCAACAAAATCCAACTACTTTAAAATTCAAAATGGCGGACTATTATTTGGCATTTTGCTTAAAAACCCCTGCAACACATTTTTTTACAACGGGGGTGGCTCTTAGAAGTTTAAAATCAATGTTTGACGCCATTTTTAAATTCAAGATGGCCGCCTGTTGATTTGCATTTTGCATGAAAACTTCTAATATGGACTTATTGAGAATAGGGTTGACTGTTGAAAGTTGAAAATCGATGTGCATGCAAAATGTTACGTAGTCCGTCATCTTGGATTTCAACATGGCGTCAAAGGTCGATTTTTTTCCTTTGACGATCTTTCCTATTCTAAAAAAGTTTATATTGCATAGGTTTTAGTGCATAATAACTGTTTTGAATAGCCGTCCACCATCGTGCATTTAAAATGGCGTCAAACATCGATTTGTGACTTTTAACAGCCATCTTAGATTTCTTTTTTGTCTTAACAGTCTTTCCCATTCCAAGAAAGTCGAATATTGATCAATGCAATATCAAATATTGATTTTTGTTTTCCAAAAAGTCACCTTCTTTCAAAAGTCCATATTTATGCTTTTTAGCATAAATCTTATCTCGATTTTTTACTCTAAGTTTATTTTTAGGACTCGATATTAGCTATATTTTAGTCCTTGATGTAAACCAAAGTAATAATTGAAATATTATTACAGACTTTTAGCGGTTTTATAGCCAATTTTGGTCATTGAAACCATCAAT
This sequence comes from Sabethes cyaneus, assembly GCF_943734655.1. Classification (NCBI taxonomy): domain Eukaryota; kingdom Metazoa; phylum Arthropoda; class Insecta; order Diptera; family Culicidae; genus Sabethes; species Sabethes cyaneus. The sequence continues at coordinate 70,313,956 of NC_071355.1, read as the reverse complement.
AATTTTGAAGAAAAACCATATTCACCTTTATCCTTTGTACAATCTGATAATTATCTTCATTCTGAATTGAACTGATTCTGATACTGATTAAACTGCATGCTTTAACCTATTCTGTTTGCCGATAGATAAAAAATTGATATTTATTGTATATATCTAATATTGCTATTATAGACACAACGTATTTTGCACCCATTTTTAGTTTAACGAAATCCTTTTTTAAAATCATTCATCTAAATAACTCCTCCATCGACCGAATATTTACGTACTTCTCTACTAACCAAATGCTATTCTCTTTCGATTTAAACCTAACCCAGTGCTTGCTATCGCGTTTAGCTCCGTTTGTTGTCCCTCTTGTGTTCTCCCCTCATTGCGACCGCAAATTCTAACCGTACGTCTGTTGTTTTCTTCGCCCACCCACACTTGCAGAAATCCGACAGTCTGAACAAGCTGTACGACATGGACGACAAGCCGGAACGGCGGCCCTGGCTGGACAAGCTGCTCGCCTTCATGGAGGAACGACGAACCCCGATTACGGCCTGTCCGACGATCTCGAAGACACCCCTGGACCTGTACAAGCTGTACACACTGGTGCAGGAGCGCGGCGGTTTTCTTGAGGTGTGTAAGGTGAGTTTGCTTATCTAAACTAACACAACTAACAAAAAGGGAACCCCACAGTGGTGTTCCGGTGGTGGTAAGGTTTGCTTGTTGCTTTTTTTGTGATGGGGCTTAAAAACCGATCGCCCAGTAGGATCGGAGTAGCTTGATGGGTTCTGCTATGCGTACAACTAGAATTTCTCTTTCTACTTCCCTAATTACTGAAGGTTACCAAAAGTAAAACATGGAAGGACATTGCTGGTTTACTCGGCATCGGCGCCAGCAGCAGTGCGGCGTACACCCTGCGAAAACATTATACCAAGAATCTGCTCCCGTTTGAGTGCAAGTTCGATCGGGGCGGTATCGATCCGGGACCGATCATTGCCCAGGTCGAAGCCGGTTCCAAGAAGAAATCGAACAAAACCGCATCGGTTCCTTCTCCGGGTAGGTCAACCGCATCTAACGTGTTGAGAGCGAACGCTCGTCTAACGCTCCACACCGAATGTACTCGTTTTCCAGGATCCTCCAACTCACAGGACTCGTTCCCGGCACCGGGCAGTAGCAGCGCCTCGATGGATGGTTACGGTACCTATCCGGGCGGTGGGTATCCGCCCGGTGCAGCGGCGGACTACCAGAGCCAACAGCAGCAGTCCGGCGGGCAACCGCAGCAACCGCCGACGCAACCTCCGCAACCGCAGGCCCAACCGAACCTACAACGACCACCATCGCAGCAGAGCGGCACCCAGTCTCCTCATCCAGGTGAGTCGAGATATTCTTCAGCTTCAATCCTCTCTCCATCATATACCATATTTTCAGCTTGTTGTATATCATTATATGACATTTTTATATATTGTTTTTATATGAAGTTACATTTATATTTTGGTGATATGTGTAGTTAGCTTAATTTCTAACCTTACTAACACCCAGTTTCAGAATCATAATCGCCAACGCCGAAAGCATACTGTAGTATTTTTCATAAAGTTATATTCAATGCCATTTAAACCTACTTGATAAACCTTACTGAAAGTTTATTAAAATGTTTGCCTAATAATTTCGGCATATGCCTTCGACGTTTTCAGTTGCGTATGATTCTAAACTGGGTTATTGATTAGAGAGAATGGTAAATTTTGAATGCAATTGTCCCTCCACGGGGGACACTCAAACACAAATTTATCATTCTTTCTAATCACAGTCACTTGCAGATCGAAACAATGCACGCTGTTCGACCAGGACTGATTGGGATTTTTCTACAGCAACACTCTAGTTTTTACCGGGAATCACTAAGATTGCCAGTTTTGCTGTGCTGAGAAAAACTTCAATCGGAAGTGACTTTTTTAGGTTAAGAGATTTGATTTCAGCTTTTCAGGTTTATCTACAGATTCACACAATTCCTGTATTGCGAAGCCAACAAAGCAAGTTTTATTCTCAGTGGCTTTCCGATCTATGAGTCAGTACCTTACTAGCACGGTTGTTACAAAGTAGTTGTGGAAACCGAATTATGACTATTTTCAATCGTAATCCGGTTGTTTCAACTAAATGGAGCTAAAGTGTGCTACTTGGGTAACTTATTTTATATTGGTTCTCTAGAATCTCTTTTTACGTCCATTCATTTTATGTTCACTTTTTCACGTGCAAAATTTTATTTTTAATGTCCTCTCGTTTAACGTCCGAAGTTTAAATTAACGTCCTCTCGTTTTACGTCCGAAATTGGAATTAACGTCCTCTTTTACATCCAAAATTTGAATAACCGTCGTCTTTTTTACGTCCAAAATTGGATTAACGTCCTCTCTTTATATATGAAGTTTGAAATAACGTCCTCTCCTTTTACGTCCAAAATCTGAATTGACGTTTTCTCGTTTTCCGTCCGAAATTTGAATTAAAGTCCTCTCGTTTTACGGCCGAAATTTGAATTAACGTCCTCTCTTTTTACGTCCGAAATTTGAATTAACGTTCTCTCGTTTTACGTCCAAAATTTGAATGACCATCATCTTTTTTATATCTGAAGTTTTATTTAACGTCCTCTCGTTTTACGTCAAAGATTTGAATTACCGTCCTCTCGTTTTACGTCCGAAGTTTGAATAAATGTCCTCTTTTTTACGTCCAAAGTTTAAATTCACGTCTTCACATTTTAGGTCCAAAATTTGAATCAATATCCTCTTTTTTACGTCCAAAATTTGAATTACCGTCGTCTTTTTTACGTCCAAAATTGGATTAACGTCCTCTCTTTACATCCGAAGCATAGATTTACGTCATCTGTTTTTACGTCCAAAGTCTGAATTAACGTCTTCTCTTTTACGTCCGAAATTTAAATTAACGTCATCTATTTTCACGTCCAAAGTTTGAATAAACGTCCTCTTTTTTACATCCAAAGTTTGAATTCACGTCCTCACATTTTAGGTCCAAAATTTGAATTACCGTCGTCTTTTTTGCGTTCAAAATTTGAGTTACCGTCGTTTCTTCTACGTTCGTAATTTTATTTATCGTCCTCTCGTTTTACGTCCAAGTTTTGAATTACTGTCCTCTCGTTTTACATCCAAAGTTTGAATTCACGTCCTCACATTTTAAGTGCAAAATTTGAATTAACGTCCTCTTTTTTACGTCCAAAATTGGATTAACGTCTTTTCTTTACATCCGAAGCTTGAAATAACGTCCTCTCTTTTTACGTCCGAAATTTGAATTACCGTCCCCTCGTTTTACGTCCGAGTTTAAATAAACGTCCTCCTTTTTACGTTCAAAGTTTGAATTCACGTCCTCACATTTTAGGTCCAAAATTTTAATTAACATCCTCTTTCTTACGTCCAAAACTTGAATTACCGTCGTATTTTTGAGGTCCAAAATTGGATTAACGTACTCTACATCTGAAGTTTGGATTAACGTCCTCTCGTTTTACGCCCAAGATTTGAATTACCGTCCTCTCGTTTAACGTCCAAAGTTTGAATAAATGTCCTCCTTTTTACGTCCAAAGTTTGAAATCACGTCCTCACATTTTAGGTCCAAAATTTGAATTATCTTCCTCTTTTTTACGTCCAAAATTGGAATTACCGTCGTCTCATTTACGTTCGTAATTTCATTTATCGTCCTCTCATTTTACGTCCAAGTTTTGAATTACCGTACTTTCGTTTTACATCCAAAGTTTGAATTCACGTCCTCACATTTTAAGTCTGAAATTTGAATTAACGTCGTCTTTTACGTCCGGAATCCGTCGTCGTTTTTACGTCTAAAATTGGATTAACGTCCTCTCTACATCCGAAGCTTGAATTTACGTCCTTTCTTTTTACGTCCGAAATTTGAATTAACGTCCCCTCGTTTTACGTCAAAAATTTGAATTAACGTCATCTTTTTGTACGTCCAAAATTGGATTAACGTCCTTTCTTTTCACGTCCGAAGTTTGAATTAATATCCTCTCATTTTACGTCCAAAATTTAAATTAGCGTCACCTACTTTCACGCCCGAATTTTAAATTACGTTCTACATTGGAATTAACGTCCTCTCATTTTACGTTCGGAGTTATGTCTAAAAATGTTATAAATTAGAGGAGAGTGTAAGAAGTTGACGGAATGAAAGGAAAGTGGGAGAAAAGCTCAGAGAAATGTTGAATAAGTTCGAGTAGAATGTGCTGCGAGTTAGGCAGATTTAGGCTGCCCTTCTCTGAAAATAATCTCAATAAATTCTCAGCGTTTTGCAGCAAAGTGCACAAGAGATATCGATATTCTCTTACTTTCTCGAAGCTTACCTTCTCCAGTAAGCGAAGAGTATTTTGTCTTTTACACTGCTTTACTGCTATGCGCCTTCTATAACAGAACGTAAGCTTTTTTATCTCTTTTTTTTGGCGGAGCACTACCGAATGCATGCTCCCAAGGTTACCGAGGAAATCGTTTCATTAGGTTTAAATGGTTGTCCGCTAGAATCTTTAGCATACGCGGAGCAAATACCCCGGTAACAAATAAGGCATAATATAAGCATTAAATCAACTGGTGATTGGCATTTTTTATTGCACGTTGCTGTAGATTTTTGACTGCATAGCAGTTAATGAGTTGGCATCCAAAATTCTATTCAAATTCTGCTTGTCAGTAATCAGCTGCGAATAAGCATTGTCTGCACTGTGAGAAGGTTAGCAGTAAAGTAGCCAAATATTTTGCCAAAATATTTTTCAAGTGTCACACGACATTTCAATGCTTATTGGTTACTTGGGGAGTCTCTTGTCTCTAGGGTGCTCTGCTTAGTAATTGTGCCCTTTCTGCGCAACAGGAGTTGTTACAAGCAGTGCTCGAAAAATTGACCTCACTGCATGAAGACAAATATAAAATGCATTCAGCGCATACAGTTTTATCCCTGGTAGTACTGTTTTACCTGTCAGTACATGGACATGACTACTGAACTGCTGACAGTGTTTGTGATTCTGACAGCAATTGGGCGACTAACCTGTCAGCCTGCTTTTTAAAATTAATCAAAACCTGGCTGAAGGAAATTAATTGAAACTTCGAAACAATGTTTACGTTTATTGTAATTTTGTTTGCCGTTGTCGGCAGGTCAAAATGAATGAATGATTCACATTTGATTTCATTCACTATTGTCGAGAAAGAATGAATGAATGTAGCGAACAACACTGAGTTCATTTCATCTGTACTAGAAGCAATGAGCAAACAATCAATTCAGGCGTATTACATAAATTGAATATTAGATTTTTAAGCACTGGTTACAGGAGAACACAGTATTTGGCATCATTCGGGGGCAGAGCAAATGATTGGACTGGAAACGAAATCGCGCAGTGTAGTTGTGTGAAGCAGATTTCTCTGTCTCTTTATAATTAACCCTGTAACGGGTAAGGCCGTCTATAGACGGCCTTCGCTTTTGGTGCTCCAGAGATGCAAACGAAATTTGTTTTGAGTTTATAATTCGCAAAATGTATTCAGAATAGATTTCTTGACATTTTAATATTAATATAACAACATTCTGAGTATGCATTCAAAAGTTATCAACTTTCAAAAACAAAAATTTCGAAAAATTTCGAATATAATTAATGCGCGAATATTTCCGTTTTTACTTTTGGAGAAAAAGGATATCTAGAACAGAATGATTGACCCTAAAACTTTTCTATGAGTAAATTTCATGCTTTATTTCAATTTTGTAATGTATTTGAATTGAAAAAATAAATGGGTAGAGCGTTAGACATGAAAAACCAAAATGAGAAATTGGACTTTTTGTAACCTAGCGCTTCTCCAGATAATTATTTTTGCATGAAAATCAGAACTTAAGGTTCTCTTGAGTGATGATTATGATCTCACGATCTCATGATAAAATAGTCATTAGCTTGATCGCATCGTTTTTATGATGTTGCCCGTTAGAGGGTTAAGATGATGAGCAAAAACAAGCCTGGAGCTGGGAGAGCCTGAGCGAAGTTGGACGAGAGTGTGACAATTTAGAGGAAAATGAAAGAAATGGGAGATGGGGAAGGGCAGTTGAGGGAAAGTGAGAGAATTTGAAGGAGAGTGTAAAAAGTTTGAAAAGGGTTTGATAAGGTGAAGTAGAGTGAGAGTAGTTTGAGAAAGAAGAAAAACCCGAGAAAAGTTGGAAGCGATTCAGTGAATCGAGAGGAGAGTGAAACAAGCTAGAAATCCGTCTGAAAAGTTGTGAGAATGAGAGAATTTTAAGGAACGTGAGAGAATTTGGAGGAGAGCAAGATCAATTGAAGAAGAGTGAAAAAAGTTTCCAGAAAAACTAGAGGAGTTTGCCGAGATTGAAAAAGTTACAGGAATGACAAAAGTTTGAGTCTGAAAAGTTAAAGAACGGGGAGATATTGAATAAGGTCAGGGGAAATCGAGGGAAAGAAGGGACTAAAAGAAGTTGAAGAGAAGGAGGAGACATTTATACAATATGGCATGTTTTATCACAATGAGAAAACTAAAACCCAGAAAGTAAGGGGAAATCAAAAACGAGAAGTTTAAGAAAAGTGTTAGAAATTTCAGAAGAGTGTAAAAAGTTTGGGGAATGAGAAATTTTGAAGAAGTAACTAAAGGTAAAGGAGAGTGAGTGGAGTGAGGAGAGTGAAGGAGAGAAATCAGAGAAAAGTGGCAGAAGTGTAAGGAGTTGAGACAGCCTGAAAGAAGTTGGAGTAGAGTGAGGAAATTTGAAGGAAAATGAGAGATGTTGGAAAAGAATGAAGGCGGTTAAAAAAAGCAAAAGATTTTAAAAGAAAGTTTAAAAAATTTGAGAAGGATGTACAAGTTAGAAAAGCGAGTAAATTTGCAGGAGAGCAAATGCAGTTTACGGCGAGTGAGAGAACTTTAAGAATGATGTAGAGTAAAAGACGTGAGACAAATCGAAAGAAAGTGAGAGAAGTTAGAGCAGAGTAAAAGCAGAGTAAAAGCAGTTGAAGGAGAGCGAGAGTAGCTTCGTTTAGATAAAAATGTAAAAGTCACAAAGAAGAGAAATTGCAGGAAAGTGAAAAATCGGAAAAATGTAAGAAGTTGGAAGAGTCAGAGTAGTTGGAAGAGCAGAGTAGTATAAACGAGAAAATGGATTAGAGACAAGCTAGTGAAGCTGGAGTAAATTTAGAGAGCGAGAAAAATTAAGAAACAAGAGAAATTGGAATAGGGAAAGAGAAGTTGAAGAGTGGGACCAATTGAAGAGAAGTATGAGAAGTTGAAGCAAAATCAGTAGAGTCGGCGTAATGTGGGAGTTGAAAGAGAATGAGTGAGAAGTAAGTGAATAAAAAAAAAAGAAAAAAATCAAAGAGAGAAGAAAAGGAGATAGAGAATGATTGGATGAAAGAGAGTGAGAGGGTGAGAAAAAACGAGAGTGAGAATGCGAGTTCATGAAAGGGAAAAAGAGAGAGCGTGAGAGTGAACGCGAGTGAGAAAGAATGACAGTAACAAAGTAAAAAATAATGAGAATGAGAGTGAGAAAGTGAAAAACAATTGAGGTGAGAAAGAATGAGAGAGATGATGGAATAAAAAAAAAGAAACGAAATAGAACTGCATTAAGGAGAGTAATTTAACCCTCCAATTTAATCTACTTACATATTGTCTATCACAGCCTCGAATGTTTGATAATCATATTCAAGAGTATTTGGATATTATTTATTGTCGCTTGCAACAAATTAAAGTAATTAAGCAAATTGTTGAGAAAAAGCTTTGACTGAGGTTTTTGAAGCGTGTTAGTGGAGCGCGAAACCTGAAATTAAAGATAAAGAAAAACTTTATCCGATTAAATTCTACTATTAATATTTATTGCGAATAAATATAAATAGGGGAATACAAACGGAAGTTTGTTCTTTTCTTAGTTTTAGAAAGCTTTGAGCTAACATTCAAACTAAATGGACATAAAACAGGGATGTAATTGAGATGAAATCACATCAAATTAAATAATAGGAATTGAAAAAACAAGAATGAAATTAGATATGACTCTGATTTGAGTTTTGAATAAGTTCTATCGACAAATTTAAACAAACAGCGTAAGATTTACTCTATGTCAGAGAAACTTATCAAGCATTTATTAGATAAGCTCTACTGCAAAATCAGGTGAGAAATTATATAAAAAAGCACTCTCAGTGTTGTGAATTTTCTAATTTTCTCACATACGCGTACTCGTTCTAACGGACACGCTAGCGTAAGCATACCTTTCGGAGCCTCGCTCTTATTTATTCTTGCATTGCGATGAGTTTTTGCGAGTGTGTATTTAGCTAACAGCCACGGTCGTCGATCTTATTCGTCATTGCAGCCCTGCAGAGCTGCTGATACCGATCACCCGCGAGGACTCACACTCCCGCCCGTGAGTAGAATTTAGGGCAAAATTTGTTTCCCAGTTCGCCGCTAGCCCTAACGGGCAGCTGATTGCTCACGAGTTGTTTGCCTCGTGAGCGGGTTATGTAGAAAGACGCTTCGAGGCTATGCGTTCGCAAATGTGTAATAGAATGTATGCACACAGCAACGGCGACTGTTTGTCTTACGCTTGTGTGAGTAAGCGTAAGCGTTGAATGCTATGCTTCTCATACTCGCTTGCGAAAGATTAGGCAACGTTGGCTTCTAGCTCGATTTGCAACTTTGCCTAAATTTAAATAAACTTTGTCTTGGCAAATATTTTTTGAAAATGTTACTATTTAATTTTGTGTTAATCTTTTTGTCTGATACAAAAAACTATAATTGTAAAAAAATATTGATACTTGAATACTGATTGAATACTGATACAAAAAACTATAATTGTCTAATATTAAATTGAGCTAACATTACACAAGGAAATAATCAATGCAAATGTGAAAATAGTAAGCGAATGAGCAGAGTAGCTGGGAAGGCACGTCGTCAAATGTGTTCACCCTGGGCCCTTCGGTCGTCATCTTTCTTTAATTATTGTTGTTTAATTTAAACAACCGATAGAGTTTTTCTTAACAAGATCTAACTACTGGTGATATAATTATGTTTCATATTCATAAAAGTTGCAATTCGTGAAATGAACTACAGATTTCGTTAAAACATTTCAACTTTCAACTTGAAATAGTGTCTAGTATAAGGTTGAAGCGATCAGTTACGCTTACTTACGCTCATGGGACTGTACCTCTGATAGAAGTAAAATCTGTGAAAGTCATGTATGTAACATGTTCAAACGAATGTTCTTTTATCAATAATAAAGCTTCAAGAACTTTAGCAGAAATTAAAATAATCTTTTCAGAAAGATTATAGATTACACTCACGACATTTACAGATTTTGCTTCTATGAGGAAATAAAATCCAATGAGCATTAGTGAGCGTAACAACCTTGCCTAGTAAAGGTATTCTATGTTATCGATATTGGTTGATAATCCTTTAAAAATAACCAGTTGCAACTCGTCGGCGCATTCAAATCGATAACAAGAGGGTCATGCATCATACCATCATCTCACGTCATGTCTATCTCGTTTACATATTGTATAAAATCCCCGCTCAACTTGTGTCTAAATCGCCCCCGCCAGTACTAATGCGTCATCACTTCATGCACACTGCACAAACACACATACACATGTACTAATCCGGTCCTTTCATTTGTCAATGTCTAACTCTGCACCTAGGCTCGGCACCACCGACCACGGGAGATAACATTAGCGTGAGCAATCCTTTCGACGATCCCGTTGGTCCTCAGCGAGCGCCCTATCAGCAAGGTGCTCCCTATCCACCAGCTTCACGGCCACAAGGTACGGTTGTTCATCTCTCACTATACCCCTCATCTTCTCATTTTTACCCTCCTCTAATCAGCATCTCAGTAAATGCTTTCTGGATCATGTGAGTAATAATCCTTGCCTTTATATTCTTCCGTCTTCCAGGTGCTCCTTACCAGGCACAACCTGGAGGCTACCAGTATGGTGCTCCCGATCAGTACGGTCCGGGTGCTGCCCCCGGCCAGTACCCACCTGGCCAGCAAGGTCAATATCCGCCTGCCAGTCGACCCATGTACCCTCCTTACGGTCCACCAGAATCTGGTGAAGGGTAAGTAACTTGTGGTTTTCCGTCAAACAATTCTTAACATCGCCCATTTCTACTATCCACAGAAGATCGACTCCCCCCGCACCAGGGTCCGCTCCGCCAACAGCAGGCGATCCGTATCGAGGTTACGGAGGTGCCCCTTATCCACCACCACCACAGCAGCGACCTTACCAACAACCACCTCCGGTCAGCTCCGGTCCGTCACAAACACCACCGGCAGGACCACCAGGTGCGGCTAGTCAACCTCCGGTCAGTGGTGCTCCCGGGCAGCCGCAACCGCCATCAACACAAGGACAAGGGGGATATCCCACAACACCGCAACCTCCCCAGCAGCCGGACTACTACCGGCCAGATCAGGTACTTGAACACAACTCTCGTGAAGAATTGCTTTCCAAATCCAAACTAAAACGATTAATTTCTCATTCAACAATTAGCCCACCCAGCCAAGGAGGCATCCGGACTTTGAAAAGAATCAACAGCCCTATCCACCCTACCAGCAGCGACCGCAGATGTATCGTAAGTATTTTGAGAAACAAAACTGCAGTGGAACGACGTTGCGTTTTTTTACATGTAAATTTGTTTAATTACAGCTAGCGGATGGCAAAGTAGTGCAGGTCAGTACCGAGGCCAATATCCCCCGCAAGGCCCTCAGCAGCAGTGGGGGACGCACAACGGGCCCCGACCAAGTGGACCGCCTGGACCTCCTGGAGGTCCTCCCGGTGCACCCGGTACACCGAACCAATGGAATGCCGATGCTAGCCGCTATCCTCCGAATCAACAGCAACCTCCTTATCCGCCCCATCAGCAGGTAAATTTTAATCAGTCACAAAGCAAAGAAATGTTTGATTCTAATTATAATTTTTTTTTTCAAATGGTAAATATTCAGGGTCAACAGCAACCATGGAATCAGATGTCGCCAACAGCGCAGGGTTTGCCTCTGCGGCCGCCTCCGCGCGGTGGTAAACCGTTTGCTACGATGCAACAGACCGGAATGTCCAGCAGTATGCCAGCAGCTGCCCAACCACAGGTTTCCGGTGGTCCCGTTGCCGGGTCGACCGCTGGTCCCGTCAGTGGAGCAACCGTGGCGCCAGTTCCAAGTGTAGTCGGCCAGCCGGGAGCGGTCGGTGCTAGCAAACCGATGCCAGCCGCACCGTTCCCTCCGACCAGCAGTGTCGCCCCGAAGCGGGATATTGTCTTTCCATCGGACAGCATAGAATCGACGACACCGGTTACGTACCGAAGGAAGCGCATCAACAAGCTGGACATCGGTCAAACCGACCCGTGGCGGATATTTATGGCCCTGCGTTCGGGATTGCTAGTCGAAAGTACTTGGGCGCTGGACGTGCTGAATATATTGCTGTTCGATGATTCATCGGTGGTGTACTTTGGGCTGACCCATCTGCCGGGGCTCTTGAATCTGCTGCTCGACCACTTCCAGAAGAGTTTGAGCGATATGTTCGACACGAAGGATAGAAAAAATCTGTATGGTCGAGCGTACGGTTGGTTTGGCAAGGAAACCGATGACGGTAGCGACGAGGAAGAGACGGAAAACATGACGGACGAAGAGAGGAAAGCTATCGAGGGCGTTAAGGTGGAGGAAGCGGAACCACGAATGCCGGAAATTAAGAAGGAGGTTGGTGGCGAAGAGATTAAGATTGAGAATGGAGAGGTGGAGACGAACGCGGATGGGTTGCGAGTGAAGACAGACCTGCACCAGCAGCAACATCGCACGAGAGGTTGCAAAAGGGCTAGGAAGACCTGTGATCTAGACTTGGGAAGCGTAGTGAATCCACCGAATCCGGAGGACCGAATAGTGGTGTTCAACTCGACTACCAACTATACAATGAGCTCCCGGAAAGGTCTGCCGGTGAAGATCCAACCGGCCGAGGAGGACGTTTTTGTGTTGGACCATCGACGAAACTGGGACCGGACGGCCGACCATCGGTACCATCGGGAGACGGAAGTTGGAGGAGATCCATGGACTGCCGGCCACTCGGAACCGGATCCACACGACTACATTATGGAGACGTTCCAGGCAGAGTTTGTAAACATTCCATTCGCTAGAATGATCAAAACTAGTAAAAAGTATAAGGCGCGGTGCAAAAACAATAATAACAGCAGCAGCACGAATAACAACCTGAAACGTACGCAGCAGAAGCATGCCGTTGAAAGTGACGACAGTGATAGTGAGCACCAACAGCAGCAGCAGCAGCAGCAGCAACCACATCGGAACAGGACGAACGGAGATAGTCGGATCGTGAATGGAGACGAAAGCAGTGGGGCTGAAGAAGATACAAAACCTCCTTCCACTATTGCAGTTAAAAAGGAACTGAATGAGGTGACCACCGCATCGAGCGATGCCGACTGTCGTGAGATCGACATGGAGCTGGAAAAGAGCAGTCTATCGAATGGACCTCAGGATGGGCCTGCAGCAGCAGATGAGCCGACCGACACGGCTGCTAAGGAAAGCAGTGAAGTGAAAATGGAAATCGAAGAGGAGTGCAGCATCACCAACCACCAGCGGACAGTAGTAAGCGAAGAAGACCGAAAGAAGAAGTTTAATGTGGCTGCAACCATTCGAGATCCAGCCAAGGTGCTGAAGCGCCGTCGAATGAGTGATTACGAAGATGAGTGTTACACGCGGGACGAAGCCAGTCTGTACTTGGTTACCGAGGGTCACGACTGTCTGGCGAGGCGTTGTGTGGCAATCTCGAATATTTTGCGAAATCTGACGTTCGTTCCCGGCAACGAGACTGAATTTGCTCGCAGTTCGCGATTCCTGTCGATATTGGGAAAGTTGCTGCTTCTGAACCACGAACATCCGATGCGAACGAAGAAAACCAGAAACTACGATAGAGAGGAGGATGCAGACTTTTCGGATTCTTGCAGTAGTTTGCAGGGTGAATCGGAATGGTGGTGGGACTTTCTGGTGCAAATTCGCGAAAACATGCTGGTTTCCATGGCTAACATTTCTGGTCAGCTGGATCTTTCACGGTTTGACGAACCAATCTCTAGGCCTATCCTGGACGGGCTGCTGCACTGGTCCGTGTGTCCGTCGGCTCATGGTCAGGATCCGTTCCCGACGTTGGGTCTCAACTCAGTATTATCGCCACAGCGGCTAGCGTTGGAAGCGCTGTGCAAATTGTGTGTTACCGATGCCAACGTAGATCTTGTGATAGCAACGCCTCCTTTCACGCGATTGGAAAAACTCTGCTCCGTTCTGACGCGACATCTGTGCAAAAACGAAGATCAAGTGCTGCGGGAGTTTTCGGTCAATCTACTTCACTACCTCGCTGCGGCCGATAGCGCAATGGCTCGAACGGTGGCTATGCAATCCCCGTGTGTATCCTATCTGGTGGCATTTATCGAACAGGCAGAGCAAACCGCCCTTGGGGTAGCCAACCAGCACGGCATCAACTACTTGCGCGATAATCCTGATTCGATGGGCACTAGCTTAGATATGCTGCGAAGAGCCGCCGGAACTTTACTCCATCTGGCGAGACATCCGGATAATCGACCGCTGTTCATGCAACAGGAGCAACGTCTGCTTGGGCTAGTCATGAGTCACATCCTTGACCAGCAAGTTGCTCTCATCATCTCCAAGGTCCTGTTCCAGTGCTCGCGGGGTACCGGTCCGCTAACAACGATGGAGATTGAATCCCTCAGCAGTAGTAATCGAAAAGAATTGAAAAAATCGACCGACAAGGACCACCCGTCCGAAGCCGCAAAATCATCGATGCATTTAAATTCAATCATTGCCAACAGCAGCAGCAGCAGCAACAGCAGCAGTAGCAACAATGCAACAATGGCACCTCCACCTCCATCGGCATCTCTATCGTCGTCGTCTTCCGGTGGCGGCGGTTCCACGGCATCGTCATCGTCCAAAAGCAGCGAACCGCTGACGCAGCTAACATCTTCGACGGCAGCACCAGCATCAGCGCCAGCAGCAACGATGCCAGCCCCATCCGCTCCGGTCAGTGCTAATTCGGGACCGCCGGCCTTTGTGCCACCGCCTGCGGTGGTTGCATCAGCACCATCGCCGTCGTCCTCGTCGGTCGGAAGTCCGCCGACAGGAAGTAGCTGCCCGCCGGAAGTTGGTTCATCGCCACCTCCGCCATCGCAAACACCCCCAAACACCCAGCAGCAGCAGCAACAGCAGCAGCAGCAACAACAACAACAACAACAGCAGCAGCAGCAACAGCCGCAGCATCCGATTATTGCTTCCTCGTAGTGGAAGAAATCGCTCATCCTGCAAAGCATGTTCAACCTGAAATAGATGAATGTGTACGCTTGCTGATTAATCACACACACACAGTGGATGGACAGCTAGCGAACGCGAAACCAGGCAGCGGGAGAAACCCAACACCTCTAGGAGTTTAAGTGGCAACTGAGAATGCGAATGCGAAGGAGGAGAGTAAATATTCTTGTGTACAGTAAATTTTAAGTGTTTCTGCTAGTAGGATTAGGTGGAGCGAACGTCGTGTGTTACGGAAGGAGTGAGTAATTTAGAGTGAACAGGGGTGGAACGGATGCGACGAGAGTGAGTGAGTAGTGCTGCGCGAACAGAAACTGAAGAAGAAAACTAAAACAATACGCGATTTAATGTGTAGTAGTATGTAATTTGAAAAAAGAAAAAAAACAGTAACAACTGCTAATATTAGGTTGACTATCGCTGATGTTGAGGCGAGAACCACAACAGCAAACAAAAGGCAGTAGCTAGTACTGTGTGTTGGACAGTTTTTCTTTGTGTAGAGAGCGGGAGAGAGAGAAAGAGAGAGGAAATAGGTTAAATCTTTACTATATATGGGGACGGAGGGATGTGAAGGACCGCAAGGAAAATTAAAATACTAAAAAATCCCGACCAACGATACAACCGTTGCGAGTAAAAAGAAAAATTTGCTTTAATTTTGTGTCCCACTAGAATCAAACTGTGAAACAATCGGGTAGTATATTAGTAGTGCTTTGTTGGCAGGTCTTGTTTTTAGTTTTACCGGCAGAGCACACGTGTGCCGGCTGGCTAGCTGTCGTTTCGTGTGCATTATTGAGAAGGATGTTATGCTTTAGGTTGATAGAATTGCACGTTTCTTTTTTGGTTGATCCGAATAATCGATTGTTTTAATTTTCATTTTTATCTACGATTATTTTTCACGGCCTTTTCGAGATATTATTACCGTACAGCCTACACTAGATATTTCTTTTTGCGCTATCTGGAGTACGCCTGTTTCATTGCAGCATTTTGTATGGTACTATTTCCGATAGACAGCTGATATGACGAGTGCCGCATGTTTTCTCTTCCGGGCAGAGACCTTCGGGTCCTCTGGAACACCTACAAAACTTGCAGTTTTGTTTTAATTTGGCAGTGAATTAAAAACAGATTTTTTTCTAGAATATTTCGAAGAATGTTTTTTGTTTTTGCCTGAGAACAACTTGAACGATGAACTGTATGTATACTCATAGTGTTAACTGACAAAAGTGTAGCGTTACAACGGCATGACACACAGAAATGCATCGCTATTACCAACCCCCAGAAACCCCACCTCTCCCCCTATGTATAGGTGTCAAACTATATATTCTATTGTTGGTAGACACACACACACCTACAAGACGACGACGTCACGGTCGAAATTGTAAATTTTTTCCCCTATGATATGTAAGAGCGACCTTGTACGAGACAAAACTACTTAATCGAATGGAAATACGATGGGGACAGCTTTCTCTCGATTTCCCGAAACGGAAAACCAGGCGAAACAAAGAAAAACAAAACGCTCTAGGATTGGGAAACACGTGTAATTAGTAATTTATTATTGATGCATCGCTCCGCGGCTCCGCGGCTCCGGGCTCAGAGCGTGCGAGCTAATGGCGAGGAAAAAAGAAAACATTGATCTATTAACTGA
The DNA here is from genome assembly GCF_943734655.1 of Sabethes cyaneus. Lineage (NCBI taxonomy): Eukaryota > Metazoa > Arthropoda > Insecta > Diptera > Culicidae > Sabethes > Sabethes cyaneus. The sequence continues at coordinate 70,298,016 of NC_071355.1, read as the reverse complement.
TTGATACTGGAAGTAAATTAATGTGTTAGAAGTGTAGCTAAAGTAAAACTATATGAGTATAGCAAAAAGAAAAAAAACATAGAAACAACAAATAGAATATATTAGAGTGGTCCTTGATTACAATTGGGCAAAAATAAGATCAGCAAAAAAAAAACAAGAATTACAAAACAAAATGCGAATGTGGTAGTACCGGTGGCACAGCAGAAGAGATGTGGAACTCTAAAAGCTACTGAAAAAAGGTGTCCAAGGGCCGAAGGTCGTTTGTGGTGGACTTCCTCCGGAACACGGGCAGCGAATTAGGGACATGTAAACTAAATAAACCGAATCTCTGTTAGACTTAGAGATGATTAAACGAATATTTAAATCCTGAATCACACAAACAAAAACACACATACATAAAACGCGAGTCATAACGGGGGGACGGAGAAGAAAACATAAAAACACATGCTGCTGAAGAACACACTAGTGAGATATACGGCTTAAGATCTAAGCTGATCCCCAAGCTAAAAGGGGATCACCGAAACAAGGAGGAATAGTTAGCTGTGGTAAACAAGACAAAAAAACAAACAAACAAAAAAAGGTAAAATATGAATATCTGTTTATCTTCCCACTTTTTTCCGTTGTACAACTGGATGTGTGTGTAACAAGCTTAACGAATAAGAACCCTAGAGCAAACGAATGTAAACTGGACACGCTGCTGACCAGGCGCGGAAGCAGTACCCAATTTGTTTCCGGCTAATTTTGAACTCTGCTGATAAACCCAGCACCGACCGACGGAGAATAGAATGTAGTTGAGCTATGTGTAAATTTGAGGACAAAAAAAGCGGAACTGCTTTTTGTATAGACGTGGAAAGAGAGGAAGCACTTGAGCAGGCTTTAACTCTTAACTTACCCTCCACCCCCCACACCCTTTTTTTCGTGATGGTTCTTTGATTTAAGATGAGAATAGGTTTCTTGCATTGCAGGTTTAAATCAGTAGGACTTAAATTTTTCCTCCCCCGCGAGCTTGTCGTTGTCTCTCAGTAAGGAAATTAAATTATTATAATTTTTGTATGGACCCCTTATTTACCGCGGATTAAGGAGCAGCACGAACCTAGTAGAACCATTTCCTTTGTAAGCTGATTTATGAAGGAAGCAACGAGTAAATAGTAAAACAAAAAAAAATCAAGCACCGTTGACAGAGAATAAAAGCAGAAAACAAAAAAGTATATAATAAAGTAAATCTTTATTAAGAAGCTAACGTTAGCTTGTAGGACGGGAACTCTTAATAACCTATTATTTAATGAAACAATGCAGAAAATGCAGTGGATACACAAAGGAAGGAAAATATATAAATGTCAAATAAATTCAATTAAGGATAATTTAACATTAAACAAAACAGAAAACACAGCGCACGCTAATTGGAAAAAAACACTTGGATCGAAGATGTTGAGAGAGATGTGTCGGAAATGGAAAAAACGATCAACAACAACACGTACATACACAAAAAAGTAAGGCAAAATAAATAGCGAAAAAGGAAAGAATGAGACGAAAAATAAAAAAGGAAGGAAGGGAGTAAAATTATATAATGAAACTATTTGTAATTATTATTATTGACATAAAAGTATAAATACACTTAGTTTTTTTAATTAAAATAATAAAAAATATAACTTTGGCTTTCTGTTATTGGACCTAGTGCGAGAAGTTCTCTTTGGAAGACTGACTAGATAGGCAGGTTTGAAGAAAAAAGAAGAATTGAAGAAAATTGAAAATTTCTGACTGCTGTTCTCGAGTGATCGGTATAAGATCAGTTCCATGGACGTTCGGCGGACCAAGTGCTGGACAACCTCCAGATTTGTCATACGTTTGAAATTTTAATATCGGCGTTCGATTCAATCAAACGAAATGAGCTGTTGTAGCTGAATGTTTGAATACCTGGTTTCCCGACGGAACTGATTAAGCTGATCCGATCAACGCTGGATGGATCTAAATGGATCAGCGTGAGAGCTCAGCCGTTTTCGAGACGTTGGATGGCGGATCCATGGGATCAAATGTATTATTTACCATGGCCTAATATTGGTTATAATAATATTCTTAATTTATTTATATAAGAGTCTTATGTCTGTACCGAAAACCAGGTCTCTGACAGGACGTCATAAGAGGAGTATCGGTAACTAAAAACAGGTCCCTGACAGGACGTCATACTTTTATAGCAATGAGTTGTATTCTCAGTTACCTCACTGGTCGACTGCTGGACTGCTCGATTGCTCAATTGGTTGACTAGACTGCTCGACTGGACTGTTCGATTAGACTGCTCGATTTGATTGCTCGACTGGACTGCTTAACTGAGCAGCTCGGTTTAACTGCTCGAGTGGACTACTCGACTTAACTACTCGATTTGACTCCTTGACACATTTGCTTGACATATTTGCTCGACTAGACTACTCGACTCAACTGCTCGATTCGACGCTCGACTCAACTGCTCGACTCGACTCCTCGAATGAACTGCTTGACTCAACTACTCGATTGAACTATTCGAATCGGCTGCTCGAGTTAACTACTCGACTTAGCCACTCAACCCGACTGCTTGACTAAACTGTTCGATTCGAGTGCTCGACTCAACTACTCGACTGGACTACTCCACTTAACTGCTCGACTGGACTGTGTAACGTTGTGCCAAAAAAATAGTTTTGTTTTATTTAACAATTAAGTTAGCTGACTTCTTCTTCAGCATAGAGCCGTCGTCGTCTCTATTCAACTCGGTCTTGGGCTACTCGTCGCTAATTTTCTAGTCTCAGAAATCGCAAATCGCTTTCGACCTGGTCGAGCCATCGTGCACGTTGGGCCCCCTGTTCCTGGTGCCGGTGGGGTCGTTGAAGAGGACTATTTTCGTCGCACTGTCGTCTGGCATCCTTACGACGTGTCCGGCTCACCCTAGCCTGCTAACTTTCGCTAGATGTAGGATGGAAGTCTCCCCAAGCAGTGCCTGTAGCTCGTGATTCATACGCCTCCGCCACTCTCCGCTTTCAGTTTGCACTTCGCCAAATATCGTCCGCAGCACTTTCCGCTCGAACACGGCAAGGGCTCGTATGTCCTCCGTGAGCAGCGTCACGGCTTCAAGTCCATAAAGAACTACCGGTCTAATAAGGGTTTTGTACATTGTTACCTTCGTGCGGCGGCGTATGCTTCCAGATCGTAGCGTTTTATGAAGGACAAAGTAGGCCCGATTTCCCGCTTGGATGCGCCGCTGGATCTCCTTACTAGTGTTGTAGTCCGCAGTCACCAGCGATCCCAAATACACGAACTCCTCTACCACTTCTAGTTCGTCTCCGTCAACGGTTACCGTCCGTGGGAGGCGCGCATTTGTTTCCTTTGAGCCTCTTCCTTTTATGTATTTGGTCTTCGACGCATTTATTTTTAGCCCAATTCTCCTAGACTCCGCTTTCAGTCTGGCATAGATTGCCTCCGCCGTCGCAAAGTTCCTGGCTATGATATCGAAGCCATCTGCAAAGTCTAGAAGTTGGCTACCCTTGGTGAAAACCGTGCCTCTCGTTTCGATGCCCGCTCGTCGGATCACCCCCTCAAGAGCGATGTTGAACAGCATGCAGGATAGACCGTCACCTTGTCTCAACCCTCGCCGCGTCTCGAAGGGACTCGAGAGTGTTCCAGAGATGCGTACGAAACACATCACTCGATCCAATGTAGCTCTGATTAGTCGCGTCGGTTTGTCCGGAAAACCGTGTTCGTGCATTATCTGCCATAGCTTGTTTCGATCGACTGTACCGTATGCTGCTTTGAAATCAATAAAGATGTGATGCGTGGGCTCGTTGTACTGCGAGCCCCCATGAAATCCGTCTGATAATTTCCCAAGAAACCTTGTGCTATCGGTGACAGCCGGCGTAACAGAATCTGGAAGAGTACCTTCTAGGCGGCGTTTACCAGCGTAATACCATGATAGTTGCAGCAGTCTAGCCGATCACCCTTTTTGTAGATGGGACAAACCACTCCTTCCATCCATTCCTCCGGTAGCTTTTCCTCCTCCTTCCACAACCTCGAAATTGATGATGATGATGATGGTCCCGCCTCATACCCCCACAAAGGTTTGAGCAAGACGGTTTATCTATAAGATAATTGATATAATAACAATTTGAACCAGTTATGCAAAAAAGACGAACTGATTTCATAAACAGGTATAAATTCCTTCAAAAACAGTTTACTTGAGATCTAATAAAAAAGCTTTTGATGTCTACCACAAAAGTTTGCAAGTTGGCCCAGCAGTCTGCCGGATAACCCACTAATCATTTATGATTTCTCTCAAAGCATACAATATGAATTATTTTTCATCAAAATGTAAAAATGTCCTTTATACCTGTATTCCGCGCGCGAGGCTCAAACTTTTGTAGACTACTCTTTATTTTTTTTTTTTTTAATTACTACAATTTAAAAGAAAATTCCATCATCACCATCGTGGTGAACACAGCAGTTAATGTGATATACAATAAAAATAAAAATAAATAAATAAATTCTATACAAATACAAGTTAAAAATATTCAATACAGAAATGAGAGCCGTTCATAAAAACTTTGTTAGTTACAATCTTCGAATTATTAAAAAGAAAAAAAAAACAGAATAAATATAGGTAATGCTATGCAAAATAAAATTATCCACATGTAAATTAATCCTTTTTGAAATTTCGTCAAATGCATGCTACAGCAATGAGTAAAATATTTTCTTCCGTTTTTAAAAAATTGTTTTAACGTGTGAAATGCATAGTCTCTTAAACTCGGCAAGTGTTAATGCCCGGTTAATGTGTCTTGGCATTGAATTGAAAACGTTTATTCCTTTGTAAAATAATGAATTTTGTGAAGCACCTGACAAAAAATTCGGTGTCCTTATTTCATCCGCGTTTCTGGTGTTATATCTATGAAAATCTCGTCCTCTTTCAATTCGATTACACAAATATTGAGGCAACATACCGTTGACTACTTTGAAAATGAACACCATAGTTAAATAAACAATTCTTTGCTTCACTGACAACCATTGCAAAGCGTCTAACAGAAAAGTTGAGGAGGTGAATCTATCGCATCTTAAAATCAACCGCATTATTTTATTCTGCAAACGCTGTAGTCTCAATATTTGCGTTTCATTGGCCAAAAATAAAATGGAAGGGCAAAAGTCCAAATGAGGAGAGATGATTGATTTGTATAGTTGTATTTTACTACCAACAGTTAAATCGTTTTTCAATCGGCATAAAATTCCATACTTCTTGGCAATTTTCTTGATGACATTGTCAATGTGAGTATTGAACTTTAGTTTGTCATCAATAGTCACGCCAAGATATTTTATCTCCCGAACGCGTTCAATTGTCTCATTATCAATCATCACTGAGACATTTTCATTAGATCGATTCCGCGAAATGACCATAAATTTTGTTTTAGTTGTGTTCAATTTCAGTTGCTTATACTTCAACCATCTACTTAAATAACCCAGTGTAGAGCCTTTGCTTGCGTTTCTCCGCCATGTTTATAAAGCTTTGCCGGTAGGCGGTCCTTCCCAGTGGCTTTATTGGTCTTCAGCAGCCTGATTTCTCGTTTGACTTCTTGGAGATCAGGTGCTAGGACATTACTATCTTCCATGGGCGCTCCTAGGTTAATTTTCGTTCCGCCTCCTTCTGCAACTTCGCCATTGAGGTGTTCATCGAAGAACTGCTTCCATCTGTCGACCACCTCGCGCTCGTTTGTGATTAGATTCCCTCCCTCGTCCCTACACATGACAGGTTTCGGTGTGTAGCCCTTCCGAGTTTGGTTCACCTTCTCGTAAAACTTGCGCGTATCATTAGCTCGGAATAGTTGTTCTAATTCTTCACGACCTCTGTCCTCCTTTTGGTGCTTTTTCCTCCTCAGGTTCGTGGTCAACTGGTTCCTAGCTCGTCGGTATTTGGCCAGGTTCTCTCTAGTGGCAATATTTAGATAATTTTTCCAAGCAGTTTTTCCCCTTCACCGCTTGTTAGCATTCCCCATCAAACCAATTATTTTGTGTACTCCGAGGCTTAATACCTAGTGCCGCGGTAGCGGCCTCTCCCGCTGGCCGAGCGTTTTCTACCCTAACCGTCTTCGAGGTTTGAAGCACCTTACTCCTCGGAAGAAGGCAGTGCCTCATTCAGTACTCGCGCGTAGTTCTCGGCAGCTTGCGATCTAGCTGCCTGATGTTCAGCCGAGGAGGGCGGTTTTGACGTGTCCGGTATACGGTGGACAGCCTTGAGCGCACATGTACTGCTACTAGGTAATGTTCAGAATCAATATCCGCACCCCGTCGGGAGCGTACGTTCGTGATGTTAGAGAAAAACCGGCCCTCTATGAGAACGTGTTCAATTTGGTTCATTGTACGTTGGTCGGGTAATCTCCAGGTGGCTTTGTTGGTATCCTTGACTAGCAGCTAATAATTTAAGAAATCAAAGAGCATTTTATTTTATAGCCAATGAAATTGAAAGGTGTATGTCCTGACTTATGGGAATAGCATTCAAGCGGTTTGAGTCCCGGCTACTTCTATAGGCGGCAGATAAATTCCGATGAGTACTAAACAAAATATGTTGAAATCTCGCGATTTAGATCTGTAGATTTAAGCGGCCTTATTTTTATTGAATTGCTTTGCAAAAGATTAAGGCTTATTCGCGACAAATTTTGGACACCTCAATTTTGCCATAAAACAAATTTGCTAGAAGTTTAATCCATGAAACAATTTTATATCATTTATGTGTGTATCGTTAATAATTATCAAACAAATTAACATTACTTATTTGGTCTGCATGCATGAAAAATTGGCGAACTTTGGAGTTTACCCTTGCCATGAGGGTCAGTGCAGACTTGTTGGCAACCAATTTAACTGCGTTTGTCAAAGATTTTCGGAATTTATCTATAGTTGTTGCTTGTTATTTGTGGCTTTGGCGTAGTGACAGGATGCCAAATCAGGCCAAAACAGCGAGGGTACATTATGGCTGTGTAGGAACGGTAACAATCGTTTCTGCAGGCATTCTTCGCGGTATATTTTCTTGTTAATTGTTCCCGTAGTGATGTAACTTTTGCTTGCTTGACCACAGCTGTAAATGGCAATGTAAAAAGACATACCAGGAAGCTTTTTAAAGTCTTCTAGGACATACGTTTTATCGTCCATTATAACGCATGGAAGGCTGGCAAAGGGTAAACATGTGCATTCCATAACCTCTGTTCATTAACTCCTATTCCTACCTCCACGAGGTGCCGGCTGGGGTACGCAACTTCGGTTGTCGTATGCTAACAGGAAAGGGGGCACAGTGGCTCCCGCCCACATTAAGATGGCAGCCCCATCAGCGGGATAAGGACCTTAGGTTAAGAGCCTACTGTACCAGAACACACAAAAGTTACCGAAAATGAAAGAAGAAATCTCTCCGGATTATTGGTAACGACCTTTAGCATGAAAACACGGACACGAATCGGAACATGGAATATACTGACCCTTGCCCATCAGGGCAAGCTGGCTCAACTTGCAAGGGAAGCTAGCCGCCTGAAGCTTGAAATCCTGGGGCTGAGCGAGGTCCGCTGGCCGGGTACTGGCGAACACAGGACATCATCCGGGCAAGTCTTGTTCTACTCTGGCATACGAGGTGAAAATGCTACTCGAGAAAAAGGAGTTGGATTCCTACTGAGCCCAGGGGCACATGCGGCCCTGATGAAGTGGGAACCAATAAATGAGCGAATAATCGTTGCCAGATTTAGAACACGGGTTAGGAACCTTACGGCAACCCAGTGCTATGCGCCAACAGATGCTGCCGACCTGCAGGAGAAAGAGAGCTTTTACAGCCAGCTGAACAGCGTGGTTGAGAAAATCCCGAAGGGGGACATCCAAATTCACATGGGCGACTTCAACGCGAAGATTGGCTCAAACAACGCGGACCTTGAACGCGTCATGGGACGCCATGGCCTAGGAGAGATGAGCGAAAACGGGGAGCTGTTTACAGAATTCTGTAAACGACGACATGGTCATTGGTGGATCGCTCTTCCCCCATAGACCAGTACATAAAGTCACGTGGGTTTCCCGCGACGGCCGAACAGAAAACCAAATCGACCACATCTGCATCAGCCGGAAATGGAGAAGGAGCCTTCTTGATGTACGCAACAAACGCAGCGCTGACATTGCATCCGACCATCATCTTGTTATCGCTGAGATACGTCTGCGCGTCGCACGTGTCCAACGACGGGAGGAGAAAGTTGGGTGCCGCTACGACGTCCGCCGATTGGAAAATCCTGAGGTGAAAAGGGCCTTTGTTGAACAACTTGAATCTCGAGCCTCGGAGTTGCCATCTGGTGGAACCGTCGAAGAGCAATGGACCGGCATCAAGAACGCCTTCATCACGACCAGTGATGAAACCCTCGGCAAAGCGCGCAGTGGGCGGAGGGAGTGGATTTCGGATGAAACTTGGAGGAAGATCGACGAGCGGAGAGAGTGCTTGTAGGCGGGACAAGAGAGCCTGGACTAACTCCCTAGCCGAACAAGGAGAAACCGCCGCCGCCAATGGTGATATCCGTTTGTTGTACGATATTTCTCGCCGCCTTAGTGGTGCCAGGATGAATACAAAGATGCCGCTAAAGGACAGAGCTGGTCAGCTATTGACTGACCGTACAGAACAGCTTAAGCGATGGACTGAACATTTTGAACAACTAATCCGAGTTTCAAATGTCAGAGACCAACAAAACCAGCAGCGTACGACGCCTACAGTTCGTCGAATAAATCGCGTGAACTCGGAGGCGCCATCGCTGGATGAAATTGTAGCAGCCATCAAGAGTATGAAATCCAATAGAGCGTCAGGGATAGATCGTATTTCAGCCGAAATGCTTAAAGCTGACCCATCTTTGTCAGCCCAGATGATGCATCAGCTTTTCAGCAATATTTGGGAAACCGCAACTTTTCCGGTGGACTGGATGCAGGGCATATTGGTCAAAGTCCCTAAGAAAGAAGACCTAACGGAATGCGGTAACTGACGTGGCATCACGTTGCTCTGTATTACTCTCAAAGTACTCTGTAAGGTAATCCTCAACCGGATCCAGGAGAAGATCGACGTTACTCTCCGGCGGCAGCAAGCTGGATTCCTTGCTGGCTGATCATGTGTAGACCATATCACAACACTCCGCATTATATTGGAGTAGATCAACGAATTCCAGGACTCTCTTCTGCTGGTGTTCGTTGACTTCGAAAAGGCGTTCGACCGACTCAACCACGAAAACATCTGGGGCGCACTTAGGCGTAGAGAAGTTCCAGATAAGCTAGTCCATCTCATCGAGGCTCAGTACGAGGTGTTCTCGTGCAAGGTTTTGCACGACGGCGTCTTGTCCGACCCCATAAGGGTTACTGCTGGCGTGAGACAGGGCTGCATTTTATCACCGCTTCTGTTTCTCATCGTTATGGATGAGATATTAGTTGGAGCAATTGACAGTAGACCAAATCGAGGATTGTCTTGGAATCCTCTAACGATGGAGCAGCTCAATGACCTCGACCTAGCCGACGACATTGTCTTGCTCGCACAATGCCGAAACGATATGCAGAGCAAGTTAGACGACCTCTCCGAGAGCTCCCAGGCAGCAGGTCTCACAGTCAATGTAGCGAAAACTAAGTCTATGGTAGTGAACACTGACAATTCCACCAACTTTACAGTAGCGGGACAACAAGTTGAGCAGGTAGACACCTTTCAATATCTTGGTAGCCAAACAACGCCCGATGGTGGTACCAAGACTGATATAGCCACACGGATCAGGAAGGCCAGGGGTGCCTTTGCAGGTCTGCGAAACATTTGGCGCTCAAACCTGATCACTCTACGTACGAAAACCCGCATCTTTAATTCAAACGTTAAATCCGTACTGCTGTATGCCTGCGGAACGTGGTGCGTCTCAGCGGAGACAACGCAAAAACTGCAGGTATTCATTAACCGGTGTCTGCGATATATTATTCGTGCCTGGTGGCCTGATAATTGGATATCCAATGAGGAACTCCATCTTCGGTGTCATCAACGGCCGATAGTCACAGAAATTCGTGAGCGTGGGTGGAAGTGGATCGGACACACCTTGAGGAAAGGAGCGAACGAGGTTTGCAGAGCAGCACTCGACTGGAATCCACAAGGACAGCGTAGAAGAGGCAGACCCAGAGGCTCATGGCGACGGAGCTTAGCCAACGACATCCGGGCTGTAGACGAGAACCTGTCCTGGCGACAGGTAAAAGCCATGGCGGGTAACCGTCGGCAGTGGAGATCTCTGATTTCATCCCTTTGTTCTGCCGGACCGGCGGACATGGACACATAAGTAAGTAAGTAAGTAAGTAATAACGCATGGAAACTTCGTTAAATATTCGCGATAAAGCTTACGAGCGCGTGTTTTGGTCGTCGTATTTTGCTTATCATTACGGTTTGGCACAGTCCTCACCTTGAAAGACTTCATGCCTTGTCGTTGCTTAGAAGTGTGCACGAATGTTGGCGACATTTTTATTTTACGAGCAATGGTACGTACAGAAAGATCTAGTCTCCTCCGTAATATTTGTTTTACCTTCGCATCCTTGTGGTGGTTCCTCAGATCCGTTTTTGTTCCACTTCCCTTCTTCCTAGCTGTTGTCAAGCGAGTATCAAACGATTTTAAAACACTGTGAACAATGCTTGCAGAAAATCAAGCTTTTTGGCAAGTTTTCTTAACGAGAGATCCGGATTTTCATTGCGACCGCACACAATTGTTTTTGGCACCTGCTCTTCTTTCGACGCCACTTTACGCTGAGCGCTTGTAATATAAACAAGTGTTATATTTTCAGAAAGAACAGAAATACGTCTACTACTCTGCAAAATATTTCACTCATTGTTAACGTTTTTCCGAAGCTGTGTGTGTTTCGGGGTGTCCATATTTTGTCGCGAACAAGCCTTATTCGTTATGTTCAGATTGGCAAGAAGAATACAGTGAATATATTTCTATAAGCAGAACACCTTCAAGCGCAATGTTGAATAAAAGACAGGAAAGACCATCTCCTTGTCGAAGTTCCCTGAGAGATTCGAAATGGATCCCTGGATCCCATCCATCGTAGTGATGATAGGTCTAATAACATTAGCCGTTTTCGTCCAGAATTTTCCACTGCTCTTGTATGTTGGTATATACTGATTATCATATGCGGCTTTAAAATCAATGAACAGGTGATGCGTGTGGACTCGGAATTCGCCGCACTTCTGGACGATCTGCCGCAGGGTGAAGATTTGGTCTGTTGTCGACCTACGCGTTGCAACGTGGTGAGAAAGAGGGAACGTCAAAAGTTGCTTCTAAAAGATCCGAGCTTTTGTAAGTCCTGTCATTTATTAACTCCTAATTAGATTAGCCATTCCCACGCCCACAACCACAACATGCGGTGGTGAAGGTAAAATTATGTATTCGGCACTCCAAAAAACAACGCTACTTCCAGCTAGTTTGAGTTTTGATTTTATTTTTGTTCTCACAAATACAAAAGTCACTCTACGGTTAATCCTAGTTTAATTATATATTTAGTACTAGATTGTTTATTTTTTTTCCTTAATTTAGCATTTTGTTCAACACAAACGCAACCTAAAAAAAAACTATCGCCTCCACGCCCACCAGCCCACCGGAGGGTGTAGATAAATGTAATAAATAGAATCCAATTTGCTGACAAAATAGCTGCGCAGTGGGCGTGGGTTTGAACATTTAGCTAAGCTTACAGGAAACATTTAACAGTTTTTCATTTTTACCTACAAGTAATCATAAAAAGAAACTTAATTGCAACTGCTGCTACTTACGAAAGGTACACTTGTCTTTGTTACGTGTTGGGGTGAGTAGAATATATGTAGTATGTATATCATGCTTTTCCAAAGATTATATGATTCGCTACGCGGGTTACGCTTACGGCGGTTCTTTTTCTTCTTCTGGTTATGGTTGTGCGTCACTTTTGGCGGTGCAAACGAATGAGTGGTCTAATTTTGAGGGAATCCTTACATTAATTAGGTCGAAAATTGATTGCACATCTCAGCCTGCTCGAAAGTTTGAATATTACGGATGTAATATGTGTCACTTTTGCGATTTTAAAGTTACATAAATAAATAAAAAAAAAATAAGTTAAAGCTCTTCTAACCGTATTAAACTGTCAAACCCGTGCGCAAGGAAAGGGGAACATGCAGCGTGTTTAGTACGTTTTATTGTGTTGTTTTTTTGGTTCAAGTTATTATTACACGTCATATAGTAGCTTCTACTAGTAGCCGATACGCAATTAGAGTAAATTGTTTGCATAACTACTTGCCTAACGGTACACGATTTATTTTGGTTTGTTGAGAGTATGAAAATTTTAGATACTTTATGTTCTTCAGCTGCGTGCTAATAAATATAGGATAAATTTGTTCGGAAGTGTTTAACGCAGCAGTTTACCAGAATCCGGACGATTTGCCACCCGGCGGATTCTTGACTCGGATACAGGAACGCTTTTCGCCACCGTCGAGTTCCTCTGCAAAGGAATAGAGTAAAAATAGATAACTATTTAGTAACAATATGTGAATTCTATCTCCTTAAAATTTAATTACTAATCGTTAAATCATGTACAGTGGATTCTCGGAAATGGTTACCGATTGGGGATTGGGTCGAGTAACTTTTCCGAAACATTAACTTTTAACAGTAGTCCTACAATAATTTCATTCCAATTTATAATTCGTGTAGGATCAAGAATCACTTAACGGGTGACAACGAAAATTTTGGAATTTTTTTCTCAAGCTGTCAAAAAAAGACAAAGATACACGAAGAAGATCTTATTTACCGAAATTAAACATACCCCAAGTAACATTTTTGTTGTATAACAGCTTATCAAGCACTTGTACCACGGAAATCAGCGGTACAATAGTTTAATAAGCTATTATACAACAAAAATGTTACTTGGGACATTATCTATTGTTGAAAAAAAAATTAATGTACATTTGAAAACGGTCCGTAATCGGCTGTTCGGCGACCATTCCGTTTGATGTCGTAACAGGAGAGTTGTACCCCAAGAAACATTTATGCGCTGATTAAACATTTTAGCAGCCATTATTATTCAGCCATAGCTGAATATGCATCGAGTAAAATTTATGTAAACAATTCTACAATACTTATTCAGTCGAAATTGGAGAACTTATACAACCTGTTTCGTTTGAGGCAGAAAAAATACTTGTTAAGCAACTATATCACCTTTTATATAACCTCTGTGCGCCTTGTTTCCAGCTTTGTACAAATTGGTTAGGCCATAGCAAATCATTTTCAAAGTTTTTGCCATCCCCCCCCCTTGGAAATTGGCTTGAAAAATTGGGCGGCAGAAAAATAATTTGTAGGATATAAGTCAATTTTTTTTATAAAATCAATTGTTTGTGGGTTCTACACTCTGGAAAACTCGAAAAATGAGTTAACAAGTTGAGTTACCCGAGCAGGAGCGAAGAGCAAAATAATATGAAAACAATATCAAACTGAGTTATAATGGTACATTTTGTTATTGAATTGATATAGAGATACATTGATAACAAATTTTGTTATTGAGTAGATATTTGAAACAGTGGTTGTAAGATGAGTTTAATAACTGATTTTGTTATCATATCTTATTTTGGACATTCGATATATTTTATACAATTTTTTTATTGATTAAAGAGATTTTAGATTATAACTATTTTATAAAATGATTTTTTAATGTCTCATATGCTACTGCATTTGTTATTCAATACCTTAATAATACTAAAATATGTTATTCTAAACTCTGAATAGTTATTCTTTTGGCCTTAAAGGAGTAAAATTTTAATATTATTTTTTGTTATGTTACCAACTATGTCAGCCAAAACTAGACCAAATTTTGATATGACTTATTCGATTTCCAATAACACATTTTGATATTATTTTGCTCTTCGCTCTTACTCGGGTAACGCTTTTAGCACGAAACAGAAATGGAAATTCGAACAATGGAATTTCCGAAAATCGTTCAAAAAAATTTTCCTTCGTTTTTGTCTTTTTTTCGTAGATTTTTGCATAGAAAATAATAACGTATATTCGGTTTTCACGTTTAAACTTTAAATAAAAATGCCTAAACCCAAGTTTTTTTTGTTCGATTAAAAAATTCACTTTGTTTTTTTTTCGCCCCCCCCCCCTTCAGTGGCCGAACACCGGACAAAAACTTTATAAAATATTTGCAATAGCCTTATTTAAAAACGCGCAAAAGCGTCTATTAAGCTCCATTGCAGCTTCGAAAGCAGCTATTAGCAAGCCCGAAGCTTGACAAAATCACCAGATTTAGATGTTTAAGAGCTGAAAAAAGGTTTTTATTTCTAAAACTAAACCATAATTCAGCCACAGGTTGAATAAATTCAGCTATAAAAGCGTTTGAATTCAAGTTATCCGAAATTAAAAATATAGCTTACGACGCCATAGCAAAATAAATATGACGCGTTCCATTTTTTTTAATTTAAAAATAGATTATTTTTTGGCTACATAAAGGTTGATGAGACGTTGATTAAGCGACTGAAAAAGCATTGCAAAACTATTTCTCGTTGTAAAAATAAAATTGACACCCTTGCGCAAATTGGTTATTTCAAAACACGCAAAAGCCTCTATTAAGCTCCACTGCAGCTTTAAAAGTAGCTACCCAAGTAGCGATTTCAAGCTGTTCAAACACTTTTATAGCTGAATTTATTCAACCTGTGGCTAAACTATGGTTTAGTTTTAGAAATAAAAACTTTTTTCAGCTCTTAAACATCTAAATCTCGTGATTTTATCAAGCTTCGGGCATGCTAACAGTTGCTTTCAAAGCTGCAATGGAGCTTAATAGCGGCTTTTGCCCGTTTTTAGATAACCAATTTGCTCAAAGCTGGAAACAAGGCGCACAGAGGTTATATAAAGGGCTATATAATTGCTTAACAAGTGAAATAGGTTGTAAAAGTTCTTCAATTTCGGCTGAAGAAGTATTGTAGACTTGTTTACATAAATTTTATTCGATGCATATTCAGTTGTGGCTGAATAATCATGGCTGTTAAACTGTTTAATCAGCACATAAATGTTTCTTGGAAGGGTTTATTAATAAGATGACAAACCGTTTATTCAGCTAGTATAGCACAATTATTGAGAATATTGACGGGTTGTAGGGAGGTTGGAAGATGCGCCTAATCTGCTTGTGACACCTGACACTATTATGTGACAGCTGATTTACAGCGCATTCGTTGGCTATTTAGACATTTATAGAATACTGACGCCTTTGCTTAAATTTATTCAGCGTCTACCACCTGTATTCAGAGTTAAATCAGCTGTAACCAAATCAGTAGCATTTCAATACAGCTTCGGTGTTTGTTGGGACGGCTGTCATCATGACAACTTTGCGAATGCATCTCTTGATTATATCAACCAACTGTTTGCAATTCGTGGTTCTCCAGTTATTTTTGTACGCCAAAGAACTCACAATCCCGAAGAAATCTTCGATTGGCCGCACTGAAACAGATTTTTCGGGTGGTGGTTTTTGGGTACAAATGGGATGGAATGGGTATTCGGGAACGTGTTTTTTGGGGTAATGCGATGATGCTCTATCCGGTCAAAACACGTATTGTCCATCTGCATGATATTTTTGTAGAAACGGGATCAAAATTTTCTTCAAACATTCGTCTGGTGCACATCTTAATTGATGCCAAACTAGAGGCCTTGTTGTTGAAAGCACGAGAAAGAGAACGATGTCCTTCTGCGTCCATAATTTTGGCTGGTCTCCGACTACCCTGCTTGCGAATAGTTGTTGGGGATCTTGCGATATGATAAAAAGTCGAAGCCACAACATATTCGCCTTTTAAATGTTGTACCGCATGCTTTTTGCCGGGATTTCAGTGGCAGTTCGTAGAAGTGTACAACGCACTCCAGAAATGCTGAAATCATTCTTGAACAATCGCTTTAAGATAAACGATCTGGTAGAAGCAAAGCTGTGTTTTGCCCTGAGGATCACAGAGATCAAGAGAACGGCAAGCTTTTCGTTGATCCACAAAATTATCATTGAAGAGAATCAACATGGCGAACTCCAACTCCGTCACCACTACAGCGGAGCCAAATTTGATGCTTGACAAGACCATGTGCTCCACCCCGAAGAAAGAGACGTAGTTGGTTCCCTTCACAATTGGGGTAATAATTTGGGGCAGCGTCGTTGGGAAACTGTGAAGAGGATTTTTAACTATCTGCGTGGAACCTCTGCACAGTGGGACGGATTAAAAAGAATACGGACATCGATATTTGCGACGAAACTACTAAAGATATTACCTTAATGTCTTCTGCAAAGTTTCTTCGCTTTATAAGAACTTTTTTACGGTGTTGGAAAATTTGGGATTAAGGGGATAACACAACAGACAGAAAAAATAACTTTTCAGTTTTAAGCTTAACGTCTTTGATTGGTAAGAAATATTTGTAGACATTATTATTTTAAGCAACTTCACTGAAGAAAGAAAGTGGCTATCTCTTAAGGGAAAAAAGTAACGGAGCGAATCTTGCGGGTACCCCCTTAATATTGGTGTTTTACATAGCTCTTTTATTTCAACTCTTATAAACATGAAATGTTATGCAAAGTTGTAGACAATGCTAATTTGCATATTTTTGTAAAATATGTGGAAACTCTACAATTGCGGGTTTTCAAGTTGTTGAATTTTTTTGCTTTTTTATTGCAAGCTTTAGCGGGATATATCTTGAGTAGTAGCAGAATGTTGCAGCTGACTTATAATGTTTTTGCAACATCCATTCTTTATGTATAAGAGCATGTATAAATGACAGTAGGATCTCATGGGCCAAATGAGTAAACTGCATTTAAGTTTATCAGTTTTACAGCACAAAAGAACGTTTAAAGTCGTACAAATCTCATGTTACCTTAAATTAGCTGATTTCTTTTCTAAACATGTCTTATATATACATAAACATAAAAGCCTAGATGCTATTTTCGAAACTTGGCACTTTGTTTTTTATTACGACAGACTTCACAGCCAGTTGTAGGAATTCAGGACAATTGTAGGGATAGTGCTGCGATTCTCCCAGTCAAGATTCGAACAGGCGACAACTGGCTTGTTAGGTACATATTATTTACGTTGATTCTCTAACAGGTAACATCGAAAAAAACGTACGTTCGAGCTAATGACTTTTTTCCACGATTCCCATGTCTCCAGCGGTATATCTAAATATTTTTTAAAAATCAAATGCATTAGAAAATTTAAATAAAACATATCAACAACTCACAAAAATGTTGAGGTTGACTAACTTGTTCTAAATGATCTTTTCTCTAAAAGTAAATATGACGGAATAATCTTTTTACAATTCTCATGAATTCTTGGTTTTGAAAGATGATAACTCTCGAACGCATGGTCAGAATGTTGTAATCTTATTTCCAAAATGTCAAGACGTCTATTGTAAACAAACTTTTTATATTGTTCGTTCAAAACAAATTTCATAAGTTGCTCTAAGGATCTAGGTCAGCAGGCGGTCTTTCTCGTTGGAGAGTTAAATCTTCAAAACTGAAAAACTTAAATGCAGTTTACTTATTTGGCCCATGAGATCCCATTGTCATTTATACATGCTCTTATACATAAAGAGTGAATGTTGCAAAAACATTATAAGTCAGCTGCTACATTCTGCTACTACTCAAGAAACATCCCCTTAAAGTTTGCAATGAAAAAAGCAAAAAATTTAAACAACTTGAAAACCGGCAATTGTAGAGTTTCCACATATTTTACAAAAATATGCAAATTAGCATTGTCTACAACTTTGCATAACATGTTTATAAGAGTTGAAATAAAAGGGCTATGTGAAAAAAACCAATATTAAGGGGGTACCCGCAAGTTTCGCTTCGCAACTTTTTTCCCTTAAGAGATAGACACTTTCTTTCTTCAGTGAAGTTGCTCAAAACAATATTACCTACAAATGTTTCTCACCAATCGAAGACGGTAAGCTTGAAACTAGAAAGTTATTTTTTCTGTCTGTTGCGTTATCCCCTTAATCCCAAATTTTACAATACTATTATAAAGTTCTCATAAATCGAAGAAACATTGCAAAGACAGTAAGTTGATATCTTTGGTAGTTTCGTCACAAACATCGATGTCCGTCTTCTTTTGAACCCGTCCCACTGTGCGCTGGTGCCCGACTGTCCGCAGCTAACGGGCTATACCGATGTGGATTGGGGAGGAGTCACAGATACCCGGAAATCGACCAGTGGACACATTTTCACCACGATGGATGGGAGGAGCATTCCCGTGGAGCGTTAAGCGACAATTATCTGTGGCCCTATCGTCTGGCGAGATAGAGTTCCAGTTTGTGGATACTTAATGAGAAACTACATCGTCGATGTCATCGATGTAACAGAAATTCGTGAACGTTTTGGGATGGTTTTTTTCCTTTCGTTGTAACAGGATGCCAAAGTAACAGGATGACTGAAATTTTATCATTTCATCTTCCGGTAGGTTTCAATCTCCAATTCACTACCTATTCTTGAAGCTAAGCGTTAATTACTGCCTCGTGGATTTGGAAGAATTTCTAGCTTTTTTTGAGATCTAATTTTCTCCTTTGAGGCCTGCTAACGCTAACTCGAAATAACTAAAGGTGGTCAAATCGACTAAAAAATTTGCACATTAAGGGTGTCCCACATAAAATTGCATAACGAAAAAAAACGCTGTAGAAAATTACCCATTTGGTCACTTGAAATTTTGGGTAGAAGTCGTTTAGATTGTATTGTTTACACTGTGCTTTTATCAATTAAATTTTTTAATTTCAATTTGTCAATTTTTCGAAAATTGGAAAAAATGGCGTCACCCGGAAAGCAACGTTGCGAATTGATAAGAACTTCTTCTTAGAAATCTTCAACTATCTCATCGGGACATCGGAAAACAACTTGGAATCGTGCAATCAACGGCGAGTCGCGTGATTGATTAAACGATACAGCAAAACTCTGAGCATCAAGCGGAAGGAGAAATGCGGTCAGAATGGATGTTCTATTAGTGATAAGGATCACAAGCGTACCGAAAAAGCGTTTAGCGGAATCCCAGTGCTTCGGTCAGGGATGTGGCCAAGAAATCTAAGTCTTTCTTTCGTTCTGAGAGGTAAGGACCAGGAGAGACTGCATACGCACAAAGTGTAGAAGGCTTCAAATCATAACGAACGGCAACATACGATGGGAAAGTCACGGGCCCGGAAACTGTACACCCAGATACTGACGAAGCTTCATTGTCTCATCATGGATTATGAGACTTACGTCAAGGCAGACTCCGGGGCTACTGTTCTTCACCGTTCAGCATAAGTTTGATATTCCGGAGGAAGAGCCGTTCGTGACTACCGGGACTATAAACGGGCAGATTTACCTCAAGGAGTGTCTACAGAAGCGTCTGCTTCCTCTGTTTAAGCAACAGACCCGGATCTAACTTTGTGCCACTATTCAAAGGATGTCCTGGAGTGGTGCAAAGCCAACGGGGTCACTTTCGTACCCAAGGACATGACCCCTCTCCCCGAACGCACCCAACGCACTAAGGCCCATCATAAAATTCTGGGCTATTATGAAGCAGGTAGGGCACTACGGAAGCATCCCAAGGAGGTCAAATGTGAGGAAGTCATAAGGAAAAAGTGGGTTTCCGCGCAATTAAATTCTGTCAACACGTAAGGTTCCGGCAACTTGTTTCGAAAAACCGGTATTTTTGCCGGATTGACCGGCCACCGGCCTTGCGGTTGAAAAAGTTAATTGGAAAGTTTTCTTTTTTATTTACTTTCAAGCTTCGTATTCTACTAAGACGCTCCAAAAACTTCAGTTCCACTCTGCGGTTTCTAGCTTTGTGGTTATTGACAAAAGTTTCTCGAACGTGTATTATGTAGGTGACAATGGATCATTTTAGGTAGCTTTTGCTCATGCTTACCGCTAGATGGACACTAAAGTGTCACGTGCCATATTTAGAGTAAAATTTACGCCTGATACAGATCACACGTCATAATTTCTCTCCGTTCCGTTGTTGTTGACGGTTAATCTGAATCGACCTTTTTTGGAGGACCAATCAGGGTTGACAGTGACATAGCGTTTCTCGTTTCGAGGGATTTTGGTTCGTTTCGCCCATTCGTTTAACGTGGTCGAAACGAACCAAAATCTCTCGAAACGAGAATCGCAATGTCACCCAGTTTACAGACGTTCGTCGAGTATGTACGACAGAACAAGACTCTGCTGGAGCCATCTGTGAGATTTATCAGCTTTTATAGTGATCCAATGAGTTTGAGATGGTCGCTTTGCGATGTTTAGGTTTTTTTAAATGCGGCAAGTTTAAGTTGACCAAATGTTGATAGTAATACCCTATCTGCTAATTTGCAGTAACGCTCGGACGTTTTGGTAAAACCAAATCAAGCGCCGAGGGTTGCGGCAAGGAGATGTATGCTCATGTATGCTGTTTATCATCGTTCTTGAAGGTGAGATCCGGCGAGCAAACATCGAAACAAGAGGAACTTTCTTTAGTGAAAGTAGCCAATTCCTTGGTTTCGCATACGATGATAACGCTATGATTGATACTGCGCTAATCTAAAAATGGAAACTCAGAGGATTGGGTTACAAACCAATGCGTCGAGAACGAAATGTATGTATGGTACGAAAAGGCTCCAAGGAAAACAACGTTCACCTTCCATGGACAGCGATGGACTTGGAGTAGTTGATAAGTTCATATATTCGTGATCTCTGGTCACCATCCACAAAAATACCAGTAAAAAGATTCAATGAATTCAAGCTTGAAGCCTTTCCGCTGTAAGGCAATTCGATCAAGGAGCATACATTGTCGCACAAACCTGTCGATGTCCAAAACGCTTGGCGGAAGTGTGGAGGTTATGGCGGGCTGGCAACGTCGCAAGGATGCCAGACGACTGTACAGTGAAATCTGTTCTCTTCAAGAGCCTGACCGATATGAATAGATAGACTTGCGAATGTCGAAAGGAATTGACGACGAGTAGCCCAGGATCAAGTAACGTATGCACTAAAAAATGCACTAATAGAATGATTTTTTATGCGATTACGCTCCCATGTGGTGGTGAATCCGCCTATGCATCGCCAATTGTAACAACCATATTGTGTACAGAAAAAATTTAACAGTGTTATGCCATGTTTACCGGATATAGCCGATCCGAAATTTACAACATTCTCTGCCTTCTGGATAAAGGCGAGATCGTCAAACGGAGGCTTGATTTCGGAAAAAGCAGAAGAGGAACTCCAAGAGGTGGTTTCATCATTCCATACCTTGGGTGTGAGGTCGAAGCAACCGGCGAAGAAGTATGTGACCAAAATGGAAGTTTTTTTTGCGGAATCGTCAATCGTGGCCGGCCGTGTCTGAGCAGCAGGTAATCACCTAGAAGGAGCGACAGAAGGAACTGGTGAAAACATCTTTCCATCCAGTGTGACGTTTTGGTCATACTTCACCACAAAACCTACTTGACCCTGAAAGGCAACGACTGGCAGAGGACCGGGTACTTTACGTCCTCTCCAGGAAGGTAGGCAATGACGTCGAATATGTCTCCTACATCAAATTTCCGGAGAAGGTCTTCCTCTGACTGACGATCAGCGAGAAGGAAACGACCAACCCTCCTCAAATTCTGTGCTTCGGAGTTTGCGATGAACGGGGAGATATGCAGTACGAAGTGCCTGCCGCAAGTTGCCATCTTCATCAAGAAGTATCACGTGAAGGAAGATATGATCTATCGGCCGGACCTGGCTTTGGCCCGTTATGTTAAGCGATCGACCGGCTGAAGATAAACGCTGTATCAAAGACCACCAACCGTCTCAACGTCTCCCAGCTGCGATCTATTGGAAATTTTCGGGCGAATCTCAAGCGGAGGACCTACTCCAATGATTTCGTGGCTGATCACTAAGGCTACGGAAGGGTTGAAGAACATGCCGACATTCATTCTTCCATTGGCCATGGTTGAGGTTTCAGTCAACTGCCGTAAGGCCACCGGGAAGGGCGTCAAAGCTTTTTTGTAAAACCGATTAGTAAACGTGGAAGATAGGGAAAATTTGTTCCATTGAATTATCTTATATTTTTTTCCATGGCCATCTGAAATGTATCCATTTTTTAATGCATGCGTTACAATGGAGACAAGCTCTTGATATAGCTAGACGAGGAGGAGTATAAACACATATACTAACAAAAAGACGTTTCTATGAAAAGCTATTGACAAAAAAACATTAGTGGCCACAAGATTAGTGCCCTCTGTTTTAATTTTCTTGCAAAATTTCGGCTTATCCCTGTTTTATTCAACCCTCTTCGGTATTCATCGGTTAGCTAATCGCAGTCGTGACATCATCTTCAGAGAGTAGAATAAGCAGAATGTGCAGTGTATTTCAATAACTATGGAGCTATGGAGAGATTCGAGTTGTTCGTTCGTTCCATTGTTTATGTTTGCCTAGATTGGTGATAGGTTCAAAATTTGCAGACATTTTAGCATTACATTTTAAAATAACCGACAGTAAAAATTACATTTTCAGACAAAATATATCTTAAATAAGAAAAACCAAATAATAATAGAGAAGCACAACTTTTATTGTTCACACCACAGAGAGCAGCTACTTACCGCTGATGGAAAACGTTGATTGTTGCATATCCTTAGATCCGTCCGGCCGGTGGCCGCGAGCACTGTGCGGCGTACTGATCTGCGAATCTCCCGAAACGATGCTCAGCGCCGGTCCCGGAATGTACTTGTCCGGCAGAGCGTACGGCTCCGGAATGTCCACGTCGTGCTTCTGGTTCAGATCCAGATTCTGCAGCCCGTTGCGAGCGCTCTTGTCGTCCCCGTTCCGGTCGGTGATGCCGTTCAGAGCATCGTACACGAACGGCGGATTGACGGGAGTTTCCAGAAAACTGCCCTGACCTTCGGCAACCCGCAGAACACCGTCCTCCATGCAGACCCGGCCGTGTGCGATCACGAAGTCCGGCACGCCATGGCACTTCATTCCCTCGAAAATGTTAAAATCGCACGCTTGATGGTGTGTCGAAGCGGAAATGGTGCGTACCGCTTTTGGATCCCAGATAAGTACGTCCGCGTCGGAACCGGGCGCTATGCGCCCCTTGCGCGGATACAGGTTAAAGATTTTGGCCGCATTCGTGCTGGTGATGGCAACGAAACGCTGCGGATCGATCAGTCCCGTCTGGACTCCCTTCTCCCAGACGACCGACATGCGGTCCTCAACGCCATTGACGCCGTTCGGGATTTTGGTGAAATCGTCACGGCCGAGTTCTTTTTGGTTCTTGTTGAATGTGCAGTTGTCGCTGCCAGTGGTTTGCAAGTCGTCTCTGTAGGGGACAATCGAACATTAGAAGATTAGAATCATTGATTTTGGCTTTAGGAAAGTGGTAGTGAACGTAAGCGTTAAAGGAACCCACAGGACAGAGTACGAAATGGTTAAGAGTTAACTTACAACGCCAGGAACTTCATCAGGTGTCGTGGTGTTTCCGGATCCTGCCGCATGGGCGGACTTGTCACGTAGTACGCCAGAGCGTTCGGTTTGACATTGGTTAGTGTACAGCCGAGCGAGCTGGCTAGAGTTTCGCCGTAAACTAGGAAGCCACGTCTTCTGGCTTGCGAAACTTGCTCGGCGGCAAGCTTACCCGTTACCCTGGTAACGTACAGCGGTGTCTTTGTCTGATGGTTGGTTGGTTCGTTGAGGGTGGGTTATTTTTTTTGTATGAAAGGTTTTGTTTGACAGTGTTAGAATCATAATCCACGTGGCAGACGATCACAACATTGAGATTCCGGTTTATGAAAACATGGTTTTCGGAGTAAACAAGAGAATGGAATAAAATTTTGAGTTAAGTGAATGGCCAAATTATTGTAGAAAACTGAAAACGGTGTGCAGTGGCCAGTTAGCGAGCGATGTGTTTGATAAAAACATGCGATATTTAGTACCATGGAACTTGTTCCTTCACCAAACATAAATACACAAAAGGAGAAGAAAACCTTGCATTTTCCGACGACGGCAGCCGTCAACAACTTACTGGGCGAGTAATTTCATCATAAATTCCGGCGTAGTTGGGTCCGGCCTGAGCGGAGGACTGAGGACATGACCGGCGGCATGGTGCCAGCACTTGTCCGTGTAGTGCGTACCGTCGGTTCCCAGGGCAGCTGCTAGTGTTTCACCGTAGATACCTACACCGTCGTACCGGCGACGAGCACGTGCTACCTCGATACCGGCGGATTTGCTCATCACATGCACTACGTACAGAGGACATTTAGTCTAATTGGCCCATTGGTTTCAAGAAACGGGTCACCGGTGTAGGAAAGAAAATAGTGAAAATCAACAAAAGAGTTTTGATGTAGGTTGCCGACAACCGATGTGACTGGTGAGAGGGTTTCGGGGAAAAAATCAGAGTCGTTATGATAATCAGTTTCTAAACGAGTCACTTAGAAGGAGGTTGCGTGTCAAACAACAGTTCTAAGCTTGGTAGTGACACTCAGAAACTGGGTCTATGCCAATAGCTACAAGGCTGTTTACTAAGCCGGAGAATGTTATATTTGTCACTGAAACTTTAGTAGTAACAATACAAGGTCGATTATGAATCATTATTTTCTTTGTTTGCAATTTTGTGTTGTAACATGGAGGGACAAAAAACAATTTAATTGATTTATTAGGGTCGAAGTTTTTCATAGCAAAATAAAGAGAAAATTTTAAGAAAGCTTTTTTGAGGATAAACTAAAAAATACTTTTAAATTTTGTGTCAAACAAATCTTTTCCATTTGGAATGATGTCAATCTCTTCATTCACTGGTGCTTGAACTGGTTCAAAACAATTAATCAACACTGTACATGAAACACGTGAAGAATATCAGTGCAGATGCAAAGATGTCAAACATAAAATCTAAAATTACTCAATTAATAATAATAATTGAGTTTAGAAATATTGCATTTTTAATTATAATACATGTTAGAGCGTATTAACAACAAGTTTTAAATAGTAAATAATTACCCATTTAATCGAGCTAAATGACTTGTTGAGAATTGGTGCTTTTACTCTAGATTTTAAAATAAATTTGCTTCGCAGACGCAGATGTTTACAAATCGGCGCTTGCAAGATATCATCTGAGTGAAGCGTCATAAAACATTTTTAGGTGTGACGCGCCTGTTTGGAAATAAAAATATGTACAATATAGGCTACATAGAACAGACTGTAAATCCTAATCTAATCAGTGGTATTTACCACCACTGGTCCTAACGGAAAAGACAACTCGGCCTAATCTACGAGGCTAAGATTTGGTTAGGGGGCGTTCTGCCAGGAGGGAGGCAAACGTGCAATAATGTTAAATGACATGCAATCATACTAATCTACGAGAGCTGAAGGTGACAAAGGCATAATATGTATACCGTTGTTCCGATAATGCGCTCACCTGATGTGCAATCACGCAGGCTCGGTTGACCGCTTCGGCTTCCACCTCTTCCGTGCGGGACAGCTCGTGTCCCTCGGGCCCGGTGACGCCCGCCGCCAGCAGTTTCTGTACGTTCTTGGCAATCACGTCACCGTTTTCGGCGTGGACCTGCGCCACCGCACCGAGCTCCTTGCAGGTTTCGAAAATTTCGTACAACTCACTGTCGGTCACCTGAAACAGTCCCTTGTACGCCATGAAGCATTTGAACGAGTTAACGCCTCGTTCCTCGCACAGGATCTTCATCTCATCCCGCACCGATTTCGACCACCAGGTGATGGCGACGTGCAGTCCGTAATCGCAGACTACTTTCGAGTCCGCTCGTTCTCGCCACGTGTCGTAGGCTTCCAGCAGGGATTCGCCCTTCTTTGGAATGACAAAATCGACTGAAATTGGATAGCATAAGTACGTGTGCAAACAGAGACCGCATCGCCGGTTGACTTACTGACTGTGGTGGTGCCACCGGCGACAGCCGCTTTGGTGCCCTGGTAGAAGTCATCGACCGACACGGTGCCCCCGAACTCCAGCTGGAAGTGTGTGTGCGGATCGATACCACCCGGAAGGATCAACTTGCCGGCAGCGTCTATCGTGCGGCAGCCTCCGGGAACGACAAAGTCCGCACCGGTGCCGACGTATCTGCAGATAAAGATAAATAACGAAGACGGTAAGACGAGCCGATTTCGGTGTATTTACAGAATGGAAATGGTAAGAAAGGGTAGACAAGTATTTATTGTCGGATGACTTGCTAATTCCCAGTACAGTTTACGGTTCTATGCCGCTTTTATTTTATGCTTTATGGTTAGAGGTGGCCGTAAATCGTTCGATTCTACTAAACGTATAACAAAAACAATATTCGAATGATTTTTAATCAAACACTGTCAGCACGAATGGTTGAATTCATCGAACAGTTCAAAAGAAATAATTGAAAATTTCGGACATCACTATTTATGGCCTGTGCTTCTGGAATAATGGCAAATGTTTTTAAACTTTAAGAGGAAACGAGTCGTCATTAGCTTTTCGAATTTCAGAAGCAATTTTTGTTCACAAAATAAAACTTTTGTTTTTTATTGCAATCTTCTTGTCAATCCTACAGCGAACCGCTTTGTGTTGCTCGAAAACTGCACCAAGTGATGCACGAAATTTAGGACTGTTTTGCCCAGGTAATCAATAAGCATTACCAACACTATATAAATGCAAGCGAATAAGCATTTAAGTCACCCTAAATGCTTAGAAAACTATGGCAAAATATACAGCTGCTTTACTGATAATCCTTTTATAGTGCTGACAATGCTTATTTGCAGCTGATTATACTGACAAGAAGAATTTGAATAGAATTTTGGATGGCAAATTAATGCAATTGGCTGTCAAAAAGCTAATAAACAACAATGTGCAGTATAAAATGCCAAATATACTAATAAGCAGCTGTGTTACTGGTTATTGGTTATCTGGGTTTAAACGATTGACCCAACTTCGTGTTTTTGACTTGAACTATGACTAATTCTCGTTGAAACAGCGCCACTACTGACACGAGGTCTTCAAATATTAGCACTTTTGTACACTCTAAAAAATCGACACGTCGCATTCACGTGAAAAATCATGTAAATTTCTGTACAGCAACTTACATGAACTTCATGTACTAGTTAATGGGAAAGTTGATCAAATTTACCGGGATCCCACGTAAACTGGTTAGCCTGAGTGCGAGTTATTAATAATTCACGAGAATGTTATATGAAAAGTGTGATGGATGAGAATTACGTATGTAATTTACGTAAACTTGACGCGCCGATTTTTTTAGTGTACTTGATTGGTTTAAAATGGTTATGAATGAGAATTCTCGGGTACTTTTTCATTTCAACGTTTCTGACAATGAGAAATTTTCTTCGTGTTTCCTCTCTTCCGTTGTTTGCGGCGATACTAATGCATTTTGATACATCAGCTTTGCATGAATGGTTGCTGGAGTCACTAGCTAGCGAAATGCTTTGAAAATTTTCGTTTTATTGCATTAGTATCGCCGTATAAAACGGAAGAGAGGAGACACGAAGAGAATCTTTCATTTGTAGATACGTCGAAATGAAAAAGTACACGAGAATTACACTTTTAATACCTCGAAACAGAGGAACTCTCTAGGAATACTCAGAGTAAGAGATACGCGGAAACAAAAGCCAACGATTTGGCATCAGTGTAGAAAAACTGCCAGCACTTGCCGTGCTGCAAAATGGTGTAGCAGTGTGACCTAATAGTTTTCAACATGATCCGTTTCTGTTTTGTTTTGTTTTGTTGGGGTTATTGGTAGCTACGCTTAACAAGTTGTCGTTGTGACTCCTACCTTTTGTCCAATGCTGGAAGGTGCATGGGTCGTACCAAGCTATAATCTGAGATTATAACCGGATTCGAACCCATAACACCCGTCAGGGCATGTGGCTATATTAATATATGTTTGACCGCATTTCAAGGTCAAGACTAAAAAACAGGAGATTTGGTCTAACTTAATCAATGTGAAGTGCACTGTAAAGCTTTATGCACACTGTGTCTGAGTGTAATATTCAAGATGCGTGACAATAGCTTAAGTAAATTTTATAACTATTTCAATAGTTGTTAATCAAATATTTAAGCAAACAGTATGCGTGTTCGATTGGCTCCCTTTTGACAATTCTCGCTGCTCGATTGACTCTCAAGATGGCTGCTTCCGCGTATCTCTCACCTCTGAGTATTTCTAGAACCTTCGTTCGCCAAGAAGCCCGACAGAAAAAATGTGGAATTTTTAGAAAACTTTGAGATCTATATCATGTGATATATTCAAATTTGCAATGAAACAACTAACAAATAGCATTACATGAGATTTGTAAACCTTGCTATAGATCGTCAATTGTTTCATTAAGTTAACGCCACTGCACACCTAATTTGATGAGTGTTTCTTGTAACATTTTTTCCCAAATTTACAATGGTGGTCTTAAAATGAAAATCAGTTGGGGACCTCATGGCAAAAACGGCGATTTATTGCTAAAATTATAAATGGCGACTAAATCCAAGGTGGCCATTAAATTTTTTTACTCCATTTGAAAGCCCAGTTCTTCGTCTTTACAGAACCGTGCCATTTGTTAGTTGTTCCATTGCAAATTTAGAAAATATGATATAAATCTCAAGGTTTGCTAGAAATTCGATATTTTTTAAACTGTCCGGCGTCTTGGCGAACGAGGGGTCTACTGTTCCTAGATGTTAAGAGTGTAATTCTCATTTTTTAACCATTTTCAACCAATCAAATACAATGGTTCTAATATTTGAAGACCTTGTGTTAGTAGTGGCCCCATTTCAACGTGAATTACTCTTATGATGAAACCAGACATTACTAATTTTTTTTATAATATTTGTCTTACCGATAGATGGAGTGAATGATAGAAGAAAGTAATGAAATAAAAGGTGTTTTGTAATATCCCTTGAGCGGGACAAGACGTGAATGGCAAAGACCAAACGATTGGACTTGGAACTAACTTTTATTGTGTTCTTAGTTCGTAGATGGGTTCAAATCTGGTTATAATTGGCTCCCGTTATGACATGTTGCTACTTATTGCGGATACCTCAGTTTGGTAAAAGGTGACGAACTCCAAATCTAGTAAGTGTATTTAATGACCCTTCTTTATCCATACCTGATAGGAATAGTGCAAATTATGTAAACAACCAGTGTATAAGATTAAGTTATATTGTATGGTTAGGCTACATTTCTTGCCTGATTTTGAATAAATCCTCTCTAGAACTGGGAAATTATCATCGCGGCATAAACAAAGTTCAATGCAGTTTTTCTTAACGATTAGCTGACTTATGCCGCCAGCAACTATTTCATGGAAAAAAGATCAATTGAATCAGGCGAAAAAGATGCATTACATCGTCGTAATAAGCGTAAGAAACCCTGCCGAACGGTTTCAAAGTATAGCGCTAGTCTAACAAGCCAGCCATCGTAGGTTCGAATCTCAGCTGGGAGAGATTGACCAAACTCGTGTTTTAGTCTTTGACCTTAAAATGTGGTCAGGCATTAATATTAATATTTTTTGAAACGATGGTTTTTACAATTGATGGAGGGACAGTAGGGGAAAGTAATGAAAAATTTTTGGGAATCCTATTATAGCTTGGTTCGACCCATGCACCTTCCAGTATTGGACAAAAGATAGGAGTCACAACGACAACTTGTTAAGCGTAGCTACCTATTACCTCCCCCCCTCCCCTTCTTTTCCACTCTTTCCCCTCCTTTCACAAAAAATGTCATTTTCATTACTTTCCCCTACCGTCCCTCCATCAATTGTAAAAATCATCGTTTCAAAAAATATTAATGGGAGAGGCTTATAGAGTCAAAAGAATCGTAGCACTAGGCCCGCAGTCGTTCTGTACTTTTGCAGCTGGCTGCGAAGTCGAATTTAAACAGAGGGTTAAATTTCGAAAACGGAATGTAGCACTTTGGTTTTGCTTTTGATAAGCGAGGAGACACGAGGAGAACCTTACATTGGCATATATAGTATATTCAAAACTCAGGACAGATTTGCTTGACAAAGTAAATTTATAAAAAATTATCCAAATTTACGCTCTTTGTCCTTCTCGTCTTGTCCCAATCTAAGGATACTGCGAAACACATTTGGTTTTAAAACTTGTTTCTACAGTGTGACACATGTATATTCGAACAAAAATCATTTTATATTTGTAACGGCATATACAATCAATACAATCAAACTAATACCATGTGTGTGTCATTATGACTTAAGTCTTACTTGACCTAGATTCATTTTCGTATTGTGTCTCGTTCGGTGTACACGTACCAATATTTGAGTTATGGTCGTTGATAATAAATAAACCCCGAATAGGTGCTGCATGCAGCACTATTTTTCGTGACATCGAACATCTCTGCATAAAAAGAGGACTTGCATACTATGCAGTAAAAACATTTGTCGAGACGGGATCTGTTGAAAACCGTAAAAAACAGAGGAAAACGAAGCGTTAGAACTGCAAAGGTCAAAAAGGTTGTTCGAGTGCGAATTCTTCGCAATTTTGACCGGTTCGCACAATAATGCTCCGTCGGTACGGTGATTCCGAAGTGATCTTTTCTGATGAGAAGTTGTTTGCTTTTCAAACCCCGCATCATGCTCAAAATGATCGGTTGTGGTCGGTTTCGATCATCGACGTTCCAAAGCACAAACGTAATATGCAAAGATACCAAAATTCGTCAGCGGTCATGGTATGGAGTGGTATTTCATAAAAAGGTGTGGAAGTTAATGCAAAATACTTTCTAGAAATGGTCCTAGAGGAAAATTTGGTGTCTCACGTCCGGGAAATGTATGGTGAAGAATATTACTGCTTTCAACAGGATGGAGCTCCTGCCCACATTGCAAATCTTGTGCAGACGTGGTGTAGTGTAAAGCCAATCTGACAGATTTCATATCGAAAAAGGAATGGGGATACATGCAGCAGAAGCACAAGGATTACAAATATCGTAATTTGGATGAATGTAACTTAGTTACCAACAAGATATGGGATGACATTCCGATGGAAGTAGAACGTGCCGTATGTAACGACTCCAAAAAACGTTTAAAGCGAATTATCCAGACAAAAGGCGATTCAATAGAGCAATGATTGTTTGTTGTATTCTGTATATATGGGTAAACAAAACTTCTAAATGGGTATGGGTAAAACTTCTAAAACTAAAATTCGAAATAAAACCTTTATTTACAAAAATATATGGCTTTGTTTTTGTTCAAATATATATGTGTCACACTGTACTATTGCCTCCGTCTATTAGAAAGACTACCGTTATAAAACCGTTAGAAAGACTACCGTTGAAATGTTTTGCAAGAAAATTTGTATGTAGCATACTAATCCGGTCGTTGTACCCGATGATATGCAGAACATCCAAATTAAGCCTGACGAATCAGCTGGCTGTCTACAAACAGATCATCTACCCTGCGATACAGTACGCGATCCTGGTCTGGTCGGGCTGTGCCCGGTCACACAGGGTGAGATAGAACAAGATGTTTAAACCCCAGGTGAGGGAGATCTAAACGTAACACCACTCGAGGAATGCTGGGATAACGTTAAAGCATTAACAGCGCAGCGGAAGGTGTCATCGGTTTCGCTGAAAGGAGTCAACGTAACGACTGATTCGAAAGGGAATGCCAGGGGATGTTAGATGAGAAGCATGCAGCGCGGGCGTCGATGCTGCAGCAGGGGACCCGTCGAAACGAGGAATGATATACACAGAAGCGAAGACAGCAAACCCAGTTTTTCCAGTATAAGAAGCGCCGTCTGGAAGAAATGGAGTGCGAGGATATGGAACAGCTGTATCGTTCCCAGGAAACGCGTAAATTTTACAAGATACTGAATATATCGCACAAAGTCGAAATATGTCGGGATAAAAATGGAGGGATCTTGTCGGATGAACATGAGGTGATCAAAAATTGGATACAGTACTACAATGAGCATCTGAATGGCGCCGAGACGGAATATCAAGACTACGGGGGAATGACTACATCAGACTACCTCAAGAATAACCAGGCAGCTGACAAAGATGGCATCGCAGCGGATCTTATCAAGATGGGCTCGGATAGGTCGGCTACGTGTCTGCATAGGCTGATCAGGATCTGGAAAACAGAATAACTACCTGATGAATGAAAGGAGTGGGTAATATGCCCAATATACTATCGAGTGATCACCATTCTCAACACCGCCTATAGTGTTGAGTGTTTTCTCAGATCAACTTTTGCCGTTTATCTCCGCTAGCTGGTAGATTTTTTCGAGAAGTTATCAAACCGGTTTTGTGAACGGGCCAAATCATTATGCTGAGAGAGATTCTCCAAAAGTATAGCAATAACCAGATCCCTACGCAGTACGAACCACTTATTCATAGATTGACAGGGTTCCTACGATTCTTCCGAC
Organism: Sabethes cyaneus; assembly: GCF_943734655.1. Taxonomy (NCBI): domain Eukaryota; kingdom Metazoa; phylum Arthropoda; class Insecta; order Diptera; family Culicidae; genus Sabethes; species Sabethes cyaneus. The sequence continues at coordinate 70,265,687 of NC_071355.1, read as the reverse complement.
TGTGAAGAACTATGGGAAATTACGGTCGAAAACGGCTCTCCCGGAACCTGACAAAACTGATTAAGGCTACGATGGATGGTGTACAGCGCTGTGTGAGGATATCGGGTGCGTTATTAAGCCTGTTTGAAACACGCAGAGGACTTCGACAAGGCGATGGCATTTCCTGCCTGCTGTTCAATCTCGCACTAGAAGGTGTTATGTACATTGGATTAGTGGTGAATACTTCTAAAATCAAGTATCTGAAGTCGACGGGAACAAGTACGAGGACAGTAATGGATGAATTTGTATGCCTGCAGCAGAGAAATACGAAGAGGTATTCTTACCGGAAGGCCGGGGTGCTTATTACGGACTCTACAAGATCCTGAGGTTTGGTAAGCTTCACCACCGTACTAAAATTACTATGCTTAAAACGCTAATAAGACCACAAAACGTGGACAATTTCTAGACGGGAGCTTGAAAGCAATGGCCGGTTTTGAACGTCGTGTGCTTAGGACCATCTTTGAACCGGTGCATGGAGAAGAAGGGTGAACCTCGAGTTGTCGCAGCTCTTCGGCAAATCCAGAAAGTTGGTAATGCTGGAAGGATACAATGAGGGGGACATGTTTTGAGGATGCCGGACAACAGACTCGCAAAAATGGTGTTCGCCTAGAATGCGGTTGGTACCAGAAGCATAGATAACAAGGAGTAGTATACAACTTGTTAAGCGTTGCGTCAATGGCTCTCCCTTACCTAATTTTCCGCTCTTTTTCCTTCACGCCTGGTCCCTTTCTCTTGGATACTATCAACATCTTTGTTTCATTACTTTCTTTTACCGTCCCCTACATTAATTGTAAAAAAGTACCCTTATAAAAATTTAGTTATATGCCTGGCCTCCTTAAAGGTCAAGACAAAAACACGAGGTTGGCCTAGGTTTTTTGCGTTTAGTTTACTGTTTTGCGTGAGTTAGTTACTAAGAATGTATAAAAATAAAAAGTATAAAAATAACAGCAAAGTAGAGTGGGGAAGAGGACTAGTAAGGTGCAGAGGACGTTTGCTAATTGATAATATTTTAACTGGCTGTCTACATATTAGTTGAAAGACAATTATCTGTACTTCAAATCAATCTATCATGGTGCTATCTACTATTGTCGTGGAAATTGACGGATGCGAATCAGTGTTGTACATGATAACCTAGATTAATTATTTATGTTTTCCGTTTAATCGTAGGTAACTGTAAGCAAGTTCGTTGAGTCAGTTAACTTCGTCAACTATTTGCTGGCTACGTCAACTAGTATACTACTTTCAAGCCAGTTACCTAAAGTTAGCACTAGTAAAAGTCACGCAAAAATTATTAACATACGACATCATCGCCAATCACTACTGAGATATAGAATTGTGGCCCTCGTTTAACTCTTAGTGGAATTACAAACTCGAAAAAACTAATGATGTTTTAGGGCGCCTATTACAATACAGTAAATTTTCAATTTGCATAACAAACTGCTGAAGATTTTCAAACTGTCAATCATTGTCGAATTTTGCCTGCAGTCGAAGTTCGTCCTCCTCTCCATACTTTTTCATTAGATTTCAAATTGAAATTCCCATAAAGAACACCTACTTGACGTTTTTCGGTGAAACATTTTAAAGCGATTCTAATGGAATTATTAAATTATTGAATTGCCAGTTTTGGCGATGAAATTTTGACTTTCCCACGTATGGGTGTACACATAAATAACTTTTCAGCGCAGTGATAATTGATAGTTAATGAAAGCTAATTTAATTTGTCTCATATTTGCATTAGTAAAAGATGGCAGCGATGAAGTAAAATAGCCGAAATAAAATTTATTAGCAAATACAAATGTTTTCTTCATTAGGTTAATCGAACAGGATTATTTTAAATCCTTGGAAAACTAAAATGAAACTTCCATACTATTTCCTCTATTCGTCACTAACTGTCAAATACAAATAAAAAGGCAAAATCCAAGTTCAAACTAAGAAAATGCGAGTGCATCTATAGGAACTGCGGTAGTTCAGATTCTTAACGACGGAAAACGTTCACTTCTGGCACTCGGTAAGGTTAAAACATTCTGTCATGCCGCATATTTAATCGATAAAACGGAAAGAAACCCCAAGCCCGGATCGTAAATGTGAAGACCCATCAATCTACAGCTAAATTGGTCATACCTGATTGTTCCGTCCTCGATGTAAACGTCTGCCTGCTGCATACCATCATGATTTACCACGTGACCTCGTTTGATGTACAGACGGTTTTGTGCACTCTGAAAATAGATGGCAGTAATAGGGAGAGCAGTGAAAGATGCTGTTTATTTAACGGGCAACTGGAAGTTCTGGTAAAATCGATTTATCGCTCATCGAACGGTGAATGGGAAGATTTAAGGGAACTGCCAACTAAGGGCTTATTTTACACAGTTAGTCATTGTAGCAACCTCTTCGGACGCGATTTGCTCCATAGTTTGAAGTAAATTTTTCGAACTTGATTTTCTAAAACTAAAACTTTTCGAATTGTTCCACAAATGCATGAATTATGTCACTAGAATGGCAAACAATCTCGTTAATTTTGTTCTGTTCCGCCAGCAAGTCGAATGGCAACTGGCTGACTGACTGACTGACTGACCGCTTGCTATCGAGAATAGTCGTAGATTGTTTTAATTTACTCGGCAAACAACTCAGGCTGCGGTAGTTTAGTTTTACAGTTTTATCACCTTGTACAGACCCGCAAGTTCAAGATTAGCCAGCATCCTTGTTGATTGCCGCTGAGCTATCCTATACGCAAACGGGCTGCAGTTGTTGACCGTGGGCTATCTGGTGTTTGTGTTCAATAATGCATTTATTGTCGGCGTTTGTGTAGTGCAGCGGCTCAATGGTAGAATGCATAATAAAGTACTAAAAGCAGAAAGCAGATTGGAGCTATTTGGAGTGCACAGAAAATACCGAGTGAAAAAGCTTAAACCGGTAGTTTGACGTTCATTCATCTGAATTTCATCGGACAATCTATAGCTCTTTAACTTCCGCGAAACAGAAGATAAAGCACGTGTAAAAGTGTGCCCGAACCCGCGGTCGCGGACGTGACGGTTATTTGACGTCTTTATGGCTCAGACTTCTTCTATTCAACGGTATTGCAGCGAAAAAAAGCAAAATAACTCCGGAAGCATAACACGTCAGCGAATTGAGAAACTCATTTGGAGTTCGTATTAAATTCGCCATTGTGGTGAATATTAAAAATGCCATTTCCCCTAAAACAGCCAAGATTTATCTGTCCGCTTCCTTTCGTTCACGTCATTTTTTTTTTGCTTTTGTCGTTTTGGTTTGTTTCGCTTATTGAATTGCTTACCAACATAGAATTCAGCAAAGTGCCGTTGTCATTAACTTTCTGGTCGGTTTTATGCCAGCAAAAACCCGACTACACCTCATATACGACAGAAAGGTTTAATGTCACTTCATACCAAAGTTGGAACCCGGAGACCTTTTTGCCGTATCGTATCGATATGATGACTTCAACCGGGGCGCTTGGGTTATTTAGCAGGGAATCGTAAACGGTGTCGGCATCAGCTTAGGGATGATGTCAATCGTCGTCGTACGTGTCTATCACTCAGTACGGGAAACGCCAATCGGAAGTTGGTTCCAGATTCGGGTGATTGATTTTTATGGGTGCCATACGAAGAATGGAGATGGAATGTTATGTTGCGCATTTTTTTGGGAGGTCTGTTAAGCCGTTCCGTAGCAAATGATGAACAAAATGTTAAATTATTAATACGATGCTTTCTGTTTCGGTTAAAACATTGAATATTCTTAGGTTTGACATGCTGACATGGTATGAAGCCAATTTGTGAAAAATCAACGCAAGTTATTCATAACTAGCGAGAAAGTAGTTGTGATAATATACTGTATTAACTTAAAAATAGACTTGCAGGGAGCTTTCTCTAGATGCAAATCTTAATTTGACTAATTTTGAATAAAGCTTTTTTTCTCCTATACAAGCTAATCGTGACAGTATAAGATTCGCAGGTAACCATTTGGAATTTACGGCATTTTAATAACTGGTCATAAAAACCGTAATGGGAATGCAATAAAAGTCAAACAACTCCAGACGGATCTGAATGATAATAGCATATCGAGTTTGGAAGCAATTAGGTTTCACCAAGAAAATTGCAAACGCCTTAATTCCACATCCACTGGCACACGTTGGTTATGTATGAAGGAATTATATGAATTTTACGGCAATTTTACTTGATGGAAATGTTTCACCACTCGTATTATCCACTTAAATTTTTGCTTTACTGTCAATGTTGGTGCACTATATTGATGACTGGATTGCAAAGAAACTTCCATCAAATACTTTTGTTTTTTTATGCAAATAAAACAATATGTCATTACATTCCATCCGAATTGCAGTCGACACATGAAAAACGGCACTCAAACAGATACTTTACACAGACCTAACGCGGCCGTGTGGAATGGACTACGATTTTAGCTAAAGTAAAGCGAATGGGCGCGGTGCTAATATTTGTAGACTGATTGAGGTCATATCTGGTTATCCGACGTCTTTCTGGGAGACTGGACAGTGAACATTCGAATCAATTTTGTAATCGAACTGGTGTCCCCCATGGGAACAATCTTGGACCTTTGCTTTGGACGAGAATGCAAACTTCTGTATGCGGATAATTTGAAACTCATCCTCGGTGTAAAGTCTATCGAAGATTATCGTGAGCTTTCACAGGCTTCTCCACATCTTCGTCGACTGGTGCAAAACGAACGAGCTCCTCATCAGTGTGCGTAAATGCTTGGCAATCGTTTTCAACCGCAAAAAAGACCTATTCAATGGAACTACTTTCCATCTACCAAATAGGAGAAAATAATACTGAAATTTGTAATTTGTTTGCAATGTTTTTGAGGAAGTATACACTACATTTGTAGAAACAGGCCGCGACCGCGTTTATTCCTCCTATTTTCCTTGAAATTTACACTCCTTTCCATGAAATTTACACTGCACTTAAGAACCTGGACCTGGAAAGCGTTTGACAAAATTGACATACCTTTACTAATCTTTAAGTTGGAAAAATATGGAATAGAAGAAACACTTTTGAAATGGCTACAATCTTATCTCACAAAATGGAAAATAAAAATTCGCTCTCAAAACATCTTCTCCAAACTAATACAAGTCACTTCTGGAGTACCACTAGGTTCTCACCTGGGCCCTCTTCTGTTCATCCTGTACGTAAATGAGATATCCTTTCTTATTTCAATACGTGTTCTTGTGTACGCAGACGACATGAAGCTGGTTATGGAAATTACTAATGCGGAAAACTTCGAAACATTCCAGAATAAAATCAATGTATTCTACACATAGTGCAATAAAAGTTTGCTCCTGGATGGTAAATGGTTGAATAATGCGCTCCAAAACTACCACGAAGTTCCACAGTCTCTTATTTAGCAACCCCTATCTCTACCTGCTCGTGGTACCATCCGGGATACGTTCCTTAGTGAAAACCGGACAACCGGTGGAAACTAGGGTGGTATGCGGACAGAGAAGGGGGCACTCATGCGAAGGCTGAGTGTAAACTCTCCGCCTGCACATGACGGATCTCGGTAGAAGCATGTTCGATGAACCTGAAAATACTGAGAACCTGAGCAGAGGTTCCAAAGCCCCTAAAGGAGGATGGTTGAATAGCTGTTATCCATGGCTAAAAGTAAAAACGTGAATTGATAAATCCCTAATCCAAGGTGTCATGCAACCCGTGCCGAGGGATGAATGGGGGGGTTCTATAAATACTCAGCCTCAAACGGAGCCCGTGGAGTACCAGAGCGCCCTCCACAGTAATCAGCCCTTACCGCATCAGCAGGGGCTCTGATGCGGCGGACTCTTCTTTCCCATCAACTCGTGAGATTCTATATGAACAATCAAAATAAAAAAACTTAACTTCAGTGAGCGCGGACGGATTAGATAATCCGTTCGCAAGATGTGGTATCCAACGATCTCCGCCGATGGATACGAGTAGAAGCGCCAGCGTAAGCGGAAAGGGAAGCAGCACACCTTTCGCTCCAACTGCATCTACGCCAGACGCAGCGATAAATGGCCCGTCGCTAATAAAAGCAGTGGAAGGAAAGAGAGACATGCTACCAAGAGTGGTAGCGGCGTCTCATCAGCTCGATGCCATCATCGAGTTCGTGGCAGGCCGCAGCACCCTAGCCCTGGACCTGAAAAAAAGTCTGCTCATGCTTCGGGGTACCATACGTGCTGCGACGAAGGAACACAGTGAACTCGAAGGTGAACGCAAAGGCGATGCCCTTATCCTCAAAACTGAGGGGCTGAGTTATGCAGAAGTCTTGAAGGCCATGAGAGGGGACGGGCAGCTGAATGGGTCTTGGCGCGGAGTTGCGGAGTATCCGCCGCTCCCGCACCGGCGACATGATCCTTGAGCTCAAAAAGGATGCCACTGAAAAGGGTTCTGCCTACAAAGTGCTGGCAGAAAAGGTCCTTGGTGATGGCATACAGATCCGCGCATTAACGCCTGAGATGACTCTCAAGCTTCAAAACCTGGACGAGATCACTGAAGCGGTCGAACTGACACGAGCTCTCAAGGAGCAATGCAACGTGGTGGTGACTACCGAAGCAGTTCGTCTGCGCAAGGGACCGGTGGGAACCCAGATGGCTACAATAAGACTTCCACTGGTAGACGGAAATACAGCCCTGAAGGCGGCCAAGCTGAAGGTGGGATGGTCCGTATGCCCACTGAGCGTGTTCCAGCAGCCGGAGGCTTGCTTCCGGTGTTTTGAGCGAGGGCACAAGTTCTGGAGCTGTAAGGGGCCTGACAGAAGCCACCTGTGTAGAAGATGTGGCAGTACGAGCCATATAGCGAGGGACTGTTCTGCGTCGTCCAAGTGCCTGATATGTACAGGCCAACGGGACGCTAAGTACACAACAGGAGGCCCAAAGTGCCCGGCAGGCGCGCCGCGACTAAAACACGGACGTAGTGCAGGTAACGTAACTAAACTTGAACCACTTCCACGCGGCCCAGCAGCTGTTATACCAAGCAGTTACTGAGTCGTTAAGAGAACATTGCCATCATTTCGGACCTATACCGCCTCCCTGCCGGAAACGGTAACTGTCTTGGTCTCGGTCTCGGTTAGGTCCGGGATGGCGGCTATATGGACGACAAGCAGGTTCCCGGTTCAAGAGGTTGTGTCAACTGCAGACGAGGGTTTTGCGGTTGCCAAAGTGGGTGGAGTGTTCTACTGCAGCTGTTATGCTCCGCCGAGTTGGTCGAATGAGCAGTTTACGCGGATGGTAGACCGAGTATCAGTTGTGCTGACTGGTCTAAGGCCGTTGGTTGTGGCGGGCGACTTTAACGCTTGGGCGGTTGAGTGGGGAAGTCGTCGCACGAACCATAGGGGTCGGATTCTGCTTGAGGCTCTGGCAAAGCTCAACGTAGACCTGTCCAACGTCGGCACCACAAGTACCTTCAGTAGGAATGGTGCAGAGTCTATCATCAACGTGACATTCGGTAGTCCTGGTCTGATAGGAGATCAGGCGGTCCGCTATGGACTGGTGGACAGAAGAAATTGCGGAACTCCGCGGAGCCTGCTTTCATGCAAGGAGAATTATGCAAAGAGCTTGTTCGGACGAGGGCAGAGCAGTATGTCGAGTAGCACTAGTTGCTGCACGTGCAGCGCTTAAGAGTGGGATAATAGCTAGCAAGCGAGCCTGCTTTGAAAGGTTATGTGCCAGTGCCAATGCGAACCCGTGGGGTGATGCCTACAGGGTCGTAATGGCAAAGGCCAAGGGCGTGATGGCGCCCACAGAGCGATCGCCAGAGATGCTGGAGCGGATCATCGAGGACCTCTTTCCGCGCCACGAGCCAAGGGCCTGGCCTCAGGCCGCTGAGTCGTCCCACGGCCGACGTTCCAGTATCTCAGACCATAGCGTAGGATGGTCGGCCTCCGTGCCGAACATCCAAAGTAACGTGCGCGACGGCGGTTCAGAGGTCGGGGAGGAAGTAACGGTTACGAACGAGGAACTCATTGAGATCGCTAAATCCCTAAAGGTGAGCAAGGCACCGGGGCCAGACGGAATCCCGAATATGGCCATTAAAGCGGCTATTCTGGAGGCTCTAGAATTATTCGGGGCAGTAATGAGTAGATGCCTGGAAGCTGGCCACTTCCCGGACAGATGGAAGCGACAGAACCTGGTCCTATTGCCGAAGCCGGGAAAACCTCCGGGTGTCCCCTCGTCATATGGGCCGATCTATCTGCGCGATACTGCCGGCAAGATGCTGGAGAGGGTTATCGTAAACACAATCGTACAGTATACTGAGGGTACAAACGGTCTGCCAAGGAACCAATTCGGTTTCCGAAAAAGCAAATCTACAGTGGATGCCATCTTGTCTGTCACTAAGACAGCCTAGGTGGCGATCCAGCGCGAGAGGACATGTATCCGCTATTGCGCAATTGTCACGCTTGACGTGAGAAATGCGTTTAATAGCGCTAGCGCTAGCACTAGGGATAGGGACTCCATAGCCAACTCGCTTCGGAACGTCCAAGAGCCGGTGTCGCTATACAGGATTCAGAAAAATTATTTCCAGAATCGTGTGCTATGCTATAACACGGAGGAGGGTCAGAAGTGCGTTCCAATCACCGCAGGGGTTCCGCAAGGTTCCATACTGGGCCCGGTGCTGTGCAACGTCATGTATGACGAGGTGTTGAAGCTAAAGTTCCCGGTAGGGGTGGTGATTGTCGGCTTTGCGGACGACATCACCTTGGAAGTCTACGGTGAATTTATCAGAGAGGTTCAGTTCACGGCTGCCCACTCTATAAGCATTGTTAAAGATTGGATGCGCTCCTGGAGGTGGAGCTAGCGCATCATAAAACGGAGGTTATCGTGGTGAACAACCGCAAGTCGGTGCAGCAAGCAAATATCAGCGTCGGGGACTGCACTATTTCGTCAACGCGACCCTTAAAACTCCTGGGAGTCATCGTCGGTGACAAGCTCAAGTTCGGGAGCCACGTCGACTACGCCTGCGGCTTCCTCAGCTATTTCGGCATTGTCTCGTATGATGTCTAATAGCTCTGCGGTATATGACAACAAGCGAAGGCTATTAGCCAACGTGGTCCTGTCCATATTCAGGTATGGCGGCCGGTGTGGTCATCGGCGTTAGGTATCAAAAGCTATCTAGTCAAGCTGGAAAGCACCTATCGTCTCATGTGCTTGAGAGTGGCGAATGCATATCGCACAGTTTCACATGACGCAATCTATGTCTTAGCGGGTATGAAGCCTATTGGCATCATCAACAGCGAGGACGTAGAGTGCTTCTTGGAACTAGGGATATACGAAGTACAACAAGATCGGCCTCGATGATCGCATGGCAGCGGGCATGGTCTGATTCCACAAAAGGCCGGTGGATACATTGACTTATCCCGGAACTATGCGCCACGGCGAAGTCAACTTCTACCTGACACAGATTCTGTCAGGGCACGGTTGTTTTAGACAGTATCTGCACAAGTTCGGGCATACGGAGTCCCCGCGTGTTCCGAAAGCGTGGAAGTAGAGGAAACTGCAGAACATGCTTTCTTCATATGCCCTCGTTTCTCGGGCGCGAGAAGCAACATGATAGTGGACAAGAGACTACTGCGGATAACTTAGTCCAAAGGATGTGTTCCAGCTCGGACGTCGCATTGGCCGCTCCCCAGATTGTACTTGAGCTACAAAACCGCTGGAGAGCCGATCAACGGTGAGTAAATAGCCTAACTGCCATAGTCCAGTAGTTGTCTAAGACGATGCGTTAAGCACAATAGCCCCTCCCTGAAGTATTACCGATAAGGTGGTGCCAGGGGGGATTGAGGCTGGAGACTCGAGTTGGGTTTTAGTGGGTCTGGATCCTCACGACCCATTAGGGGGGTTGGGATACCTAAACCCCATTCTCTGAGTTGTCTTCTCAGGTGTCTGATAGTACCGTATCTTCTAAGGACCTCAGCAGATTTCCCTACTCGTAAAAAAGCGCACTAGAGAGAAAAAAGACGAAGCAAAATTTTCAATGAGGGTTCATTATTTTTGGATGGTTTTGAATACTCAACCGTAGTAACATATCATATCAGATGCGGGATTTACACACAATGATGTATTCGAAAAACTATGTTGTAGCTTCATTTAAGAAATAGGGTACGGGAGGGTATTTTCAGCCCATTAAGCTGTTGCCCAAACAATATTCAGGAATTACGTTGAAACTATATTCATTCGAGACAAGATTTTGATACCAGTTGATAGAATAATATTTACTGAATATCGGCGTGTATTTTGGTCTTAATGAAACGCTACTGAATTAGAGTTATAGTCGCGAGAAATGATGAAGTCGCTGCGGCTAAATTGGGCCGATTTTCTATAGTGGTGTCTGTGTTTCTTAAATTCGACCGGCCGAAATAGCCTGCACAGGGATTAGATGCTTTACAAAAACAGATGAAAAGAGAGACCGACGGATAACGTGTCGGTATTGCCTAGATACCGGCTCATTGAAGATAACTAGTTTTGCAGTGGCAACAGCTTGCTGCTGGCGCTAGTGTATCATTGAATCGTGCATATACATTAGGCCGTATGAATAAAAGAGTTAGAGCAAATGCTCCCATACGATTTAAACGGGAAAAGCAAAGCAAACTGTTTGATTCATTCGGTCTATTAGCACCAGAAGCAAGTGGTTGTCACTCAAATACTAGCTATGTCAACACGATAGAAGAGTTTCAGGCGCAACTGCATCACATCTTGGTAGTAGTGTAAATAAAGCACCATATGCTGAAATTAAAAAGCAAAATGCTGTAGATGGCTAGTGAATAAAAATTGATTTATATTTTCATATCAGAGTGGAATTTTTGTGTTCTTCCGTGATGAAAAGAAGTAGAATTGTTCTGTGACATCATATTCACAGCTGTTTAGTTGCTAGAATAAGTAAACGTGATCATAATTGTGTGTTTTTCAAACCATCATCAAGAGCGTAAGCGTAGTAAGCGATTGCTGCTGGTTTTTTCAGCCTGATTACGTGCCAGTCGAAAAACAGAGTTTTGATGTTTATTGAATAAAATTTAGCAAATTACTTACATTTTTATGAAAATAGTTACATTAAAGCTTATGAGTGCTATATTCGTTTCTGTATTGTTATATAGCGGCAAAGTTTTTATCTGGGAAAGCGCAGCAAAAAAATGGAGTGTATGCCGAATTTAGTAGCGTGCTGGAAATACCCTACCCTATTTAAGATTTTCAACATGCTATCGTTCTCGACCGCACCAACGCCGTTTGATGCTCGCGCTGCTTCGGCCTTAAGATCTCCAAGAGTGTCTCCTGTTTTCATTTTTTCATTTATGGTCTTCAGCACTTTTGTTCATATGAATATCCCCTTTAATCTAAAACTGTCAAAAGTTAGTCATCGCTTACTATAATGAAAATAAAAAAATAACTTTTTTGTTTTAGGAAATATAGACAGCTTCTTCGCCAAAGTTGTAAATATTTTAAAAACAAGCAACTTTGCTGAAGAAATAAAATTTCCAACTTTATTGAGTGCTGAACTATAGGCATTATTCTTCAAAACTGCTTTAAAAATTGATTTTTCATACTTAGCTTTTGTTAGTTGCATTTTACAAGAATACAATGTTCTAGGCAATTATCGAAGCTCTCAAATTACACGTTTTTGTAGAAGACCGCAAATCTCTTGGATCTTTACTTGCAGAGTTATCGCATACTCAAGCTTTAAATTTCCTTAGCTTCACGCGCCCATGGAGTAATATGGGGCAAGCGGATTTATGAAATCAGCGCTTCATCTTAAAGCTTAAGTTGAGTACTATAAACTTGTATGGGTTCCGCTTGTTCCCAACGACTCAAATGAGAGTACGGCAAGCACACGTTTTAGGTATTTCGCGTTCGCTAAAGGCTTGACGCACGTCCATTTTTTTGTGTTAGTAGATAGACACATGATTTCTTCGGCAAAGTTATGGAAAATATAAAGGTAAACAACTTTACCTTGAAGACCATTCATCGCTTACTATGATGACGAACTTTCGACAGTTTTAGGTTAAGGGGGATACAGTGGTAACCCGATTTTGTCACTCCCCGATTTTGTCACTCCCCGATTTTGTCACCCCCGATTTTGTCACGTTTTTGACCCGATTTTGTCACCCCCGATTTTGTCACGTTTTTTACCCGATTTTGTCACGGTTTTGATTTATCAAAAGCTTAGTTTGAAAATCAATTTCAAACAAGTCAAGTGTGTTAAAACACTGTGAAAAGAACTGTGTTGATTTTTGTGGAGTTTCCACAAAAGTTGTTTCTTTTCTCCACAACTATAATAGCTAGAAGGTCACTTTCTTTGGCAAAGTTTTTTATAATAATCTTCTCAAAAATTTTGTAGAACATTGTTTTACTCTATCTCTTACTGCTTGAAAAATAAATTTTCTATCTTACTTTTAGGGGGGTTAATCAAAGAATCGTTCATACCATAAGAGCTTTTTACGCTGTGAAATTTCTCTGAACATAGTCAACCAGTATAATCAACCATTTCGGCGCAATTAAAAAACGCGTGTTTTCATACTTGTGGGACCTCTCAGCACAGGTGACAAATGTCCACGAAGAGGTAGAAGGAAGTGTGAAAGGTCCTAAAAGTGATCAGAATGAAATATATGTAGTTCGTTCTAAGTTATCTGCAAAAACATTAAAATTGAAAAAATACCCGATTTTGTCACTGTCCCGTTTTTGTCACCTCTAAATTCATCATGGGGGTGACAAAATCGGGTCATTACTGTATTCATACGAACAAAAGTGCTGAAGACCATAAATGATAAAATGAAAGCAAAAGGTACTAGGAAAAAAGTTCCGCTTTTCACACCATTGAACCACTGTGCAGTGGACAGTGACTATATTACTAGCCAGTTTGACATTTCATATAGTTTTAATTATGTTGAAGTGAAAAGAAATTATGAGGAAGAAGGTGTTGATCGGTATTTAGTATCTTTCGGTACTACTCTTGTCGGAACCATTCTGGTCCGTCGATAACTGTTTACAACCAAAAAGATTTCGACTTACCTGTAAGTGGATTGGAACTTTTTTCACGGGAGCTGGAGCAGCCATCGCTCGAAACTTAGATTCTATTTAAACACAAATATCGATCTAAAGGATTGTTTTCACTTATTTTTCCGTCTTCTGTTGTTCGTAACCACTGGAAGACTCACTTTTTCTGCAAATACAATTAGAAGAAATATTATCTAATTTCACGTAATCTGTGTCGGTTCAATTCTCACAAAACACGATCTTCAGTTTCATTATTCCACCAGTTCTGTTGCGTGAACATTTCATCATTTGTTTGCCCTTTAAACACAATTGTTGATTGCTTCAACGACGATTACCTCGCCTATCGAAAATTGCCACAACAAACAACGGGTTCAATCAATCCATTTGAACCACAAATAATAACCAACACTTCCCAAGGCAGCATCCCATAGCTCACACACTGCGCACCAGCATTATTACCGAACCGCGAGAAGTGGAAATTAGAAAACATAATATTTACTGCGCCAGCTCCTAACACTGCAACGCAAGATCGGTACGATTTCACGGTTGAAGTTGATTCCCATCTTTTGGGTTCTCTGGAAAACCGCTCAACAGCTCTCCGCAGCAGTTAAGACGAAATACAAAAAAATCTCATCAAGTGTCTAAGCTCGAGAGTAACCTAGGGAACAAAACGGCATGCCGTTAACAGCACATACTACCTTATACTACTGTAAGATTCTTGAGTTGAACGGCACTGAGCACTGTTATAGTTCAACACATTAGCAGTTAGAGGGTTAGCAACCCTACTGGAACGCTCTATTGTGGCAATCAAACAGTTTGCATCGGTGTGGTGAACAGGTTAATGTGATGGTCCCGGTTTTATTTCATCGGGATCTCAACAGGGGGGAGGGTCTCATTTTAAAACTTTAATAATACGTGACACTCACCAAGCAAACAAAAAAAACAATAACTCAGACTTTGATTGTCTAACAACAAATAGAATAAATGTTTTGCACCTGTTTAACAAAACATTTTTAATGTGATACACCCTTTTACACACGATTACACATAGACAGCACTTTTCATGGTTCGGCGCACTGCTCAAGTGTTCGCAGAGTAGTTGCGAATAATTCTGCACTTGCATCGGTAAATAAAAAAAATAGAAATAAAACGACGGCCAAGGCACGAGTCAATCAGGTAATTGGATTACGCGATGATATTTAGTACGCATTTACAGGTGGGTGGAGCATTGAAACGTGGTCTACACGCTGGTTGAGCACGAAAAATAGCCACCGGAGAACTAGCGGGATGTGCACGTAGCAGCGGCCGGGGCCGGGGCGGCTTGGAACGTTACCGGAAGGATCGAATGGCATCTGCGCAAGATGAGCTGAGCAATTGGATACCAGCAGGGCAGCAGCCGTCGCCGGCCGGGATGTATAGGATTGTTTTGTACTGACTGGCTCACTGCGAATGATGTAATTCGATAAACGGTGCAGCAAATTGGATCACTCAGCTTAGCGAAAAATTTGCACGAATCGCCAGCTGCTGAGCTGAGTGAGAAGTAGGTATTTGTCGGGTATCTGTTCTCGTTTCATCTCACACAGCAAGAAGTGCAGAATTACGTCAGTATCCATTGACAGGCCCAACTATGTTTTTTTTTTACTTTTACACGACGAAAAGCAGACGTTACTAATAATGATGTAAACAAGCGGAAAGAGTTTTTGTATTTCTATTAATGGACTATGTGATGGTGACAAAGCGAAAAATCTAATTGGCAGCACAAACACTGTTAAATGGAACGCAGGAGGCGGAGTCCAAAGTTTAATTAAAACGTCAACCACTTTCGGAAACAATTATAAAACTATTAATTCAAAGCGATCAAATTGTTTTTCGTCTTCATCTTTTCCGTTTTTACTTTTTTAGGTGCTCCGTTTTTCTTCTTTTCTGTCACGTTTTGTCCTGTTTTTGGCTCCCATTTTTCGTTTTACTCTCCGGTTTTTAACTCCCGCAATTCGTCCCCAGTTTGACCTTGTTTTTTGATCCGTTTTTTCTGTTTTTCTTTTCTCCCATCCGTTTATAATTCGTTTGATCGTTTTATCCGGTATTACTTATCTTCTCTATCGTTTTTTCTCAAACTCTTTTCCTTTTGGATCTCTTTAGTTTTCCACTTTTTCCGTTCTTGTCTCGTTTTCCTTCTTTTTCTATTCCGTTTTCCAACTATTTCTAACAGTTTTTGTTTCTTTTTTGTCCCGTTTTTCCACTATTTGTCTCGTTTCCCTCTTTTTCTTTCTTGCCGTCTTCTCTTTTTTGCCGTCTATTTTCTTTTTCCCTTGTTTTCTTGTCTCGTTTTCACTCTTTCTATCCTGATTCTATCCTCCTGTTCTACTCTTTCCTGTTTCATTTTTCCTTTTTTCTACCATTTCCAGACTCGTTTTTCCTCTTTTCCAGTTTCGTTTTTTATTTTATGTTCCGTAACTCCTGTGAGGTTCCGTTCCGCGGGTCACCGGCGCACATTCGCGGTCTGCAACCGTCTCGCACTTCATAATGAACTTCCGTTCATTTATCATTGCGCTTAGGGCAATAAAAATTTTTCAATGATCTATACTCTATAGTAAATAGGGTAACGCGTATGTTTTGTTTTTTGTTTGATTAAAGTTATTTGTTGACTACTTGCCAACTCATGTTTTTTATTGAATTTAGGCATTCCGAAAAAATCGGCCTTTCGTGATTCGGCCATTCGGTACCAGCCCGAACAGACGAATATTGAGAAAAAAAATGACAGAAACCTGACAGAAAAAGGAGGATATAATAGGATGAAGACCGAAAGAGACGAAAACGAAAAAAAAGGAAAAAAAAGACGAAGAAGATTTAGAATGAGAGAAAAACGACTCTTAACTTAAGACAGTTCTAAAAAGGTTTGGTCGGGATCTGTAAATTGCGACCCCCGCCACGCCGCCATTTTTCTGTGACTGATATCAAAACCATTCCATCGAGGAAACTGGCATCTCTTCTTTGAGCCCATACAAATGATAAGTAACATAAGTAACAGCGCCCCCTTCCGACAGAAATTGAAGTTGTGTGTGCATGGATTGGTGGGCAAAGATGTGGCAATGCATTGCATAATGCATACGTATTTGCGTGCTTCCATCTTATAATATACACACAATAGTATGTGTTAGTTAAATTTGAACACTGCAGGTAGCAGGGCGGGCGAGAGTTCGAGAGGTCCATCACTTTGGGGATACTGTCAAATTACCTGTGAGAGTGTATTGGTGACACAGAGCCGATGAATTGTCAATATTGCAGTATGATTCAGCACTGCTGTCAGTGTTTGTTGTTTCTGTTCATGGCGACTCCCCGGCACGACGCCATTTTTCTATGACTGCAATCTAAAACGTCAAAACACTGGGCGGGAAATCATTTCATAGAAAATATATGGAGCGGCCATTGTTGTTTGGGGCCCAGCAACGAGGGGCCCATCAGTATGGGGGTACTGTCAAATCATATGTGAGAGTGTATTGGTGACACCGGGCTGGTTCATGGCAAGATAGTTTAATTTTAGTATATCCGCAGACCAGGCTTGGCATACACTTTTCGCTTCGATTTTACTCTTTTGATTACTGCTACTCAGCCTAGCAAAATTTGAAAAAGTGGTGTATGGGGCATTTGTATAATTAGTTATTATCTAAAATATTGCTGAAGACAGTAGTGTTTTATTTTTTGTATTTACGGCGCTATAGGACTGCAATGCCGTTGGTAGCAAAGAGAGCGCTCTTTTTGCTACCAACAGGGTAGCAGCCTTATAGCGCCGTAAATACAAGAGATAAAACATTACTTTCTTCAGCAATATTGTAGACAATTACTTGTTCTACAAATGTCTCATGCACTACTTTTTCAAATTATATCTGTGTATTCTTCATTTAAGGTGCGTTTAACTATCAACCTGTGGCCGTTATAGGAAACCTTCGTTTACTATGCGATAGTTCGCTGATGATTTCCGTTTCTTCAAGGTAGCGTACGATTCAGTTTGGCGAAATGGGTTGTGGTGGATGATATTTTGATGGTTTCACGGGCCGATGAGATATCGGACAAAATTGTGACGTTAAATGAATGAAAGCAAAGTGACGATTTAACGAGTTTTCTGTTCTACTTAGCATTGGAAGGAGCAGCTATGCGAAGAGCAAACGTGCAGAGGAGCGGTATAATCGATACGAAATTTTACCTGGAAGTTGCCGCGTTTATCAAGAAGGATCGCGCGAAAGAGAATGGACGGACCTGGCCTCGGTTCATCATTCCAAAAAATCACTGGAGGCTGCAAGATAAACGCTGTACCGAAGACCGCCAACTTTCCCAACGTCTGCCAGGTTGCCACCGATAGATAATCTTTAGGCGAATTTCAAACGGAGGAATTTCACGCTCAAGAGCCAGGAATGAGTCAAGGTCAGAAAAGAGCTGAATCTATCTATCTACCTTTCTCAACATCTTTCTCGGCCATGACAAAGGCTCTAGCCAGCTGCCTAGCAGGGCGTCGAAGCATTTTTATGGCTGGACTGATCAACGTAGGATGGAAAATTTGTTCCATTCAATGGACTCTCGGTTTTTTTTCATTGTCATCCGAAATCCACTTTTAAATGCATACATACGCTAGTAATAGTATTTTGCAATTTTTTTGAAAATGCAATATAAAATTCCACTTTTTTTGTATTAAACTAGCAATGAAGAAAGTTTTATAACCACTTTCCGATGATAAAAGTATCTACCTACTCTGTTCTGATGTTCCAGAGTAGCGACCTAAATTACAGCGCCGACATCATTAGCAATCTTCGGAGGTACCTGCTTCGTGTTAGTAAATACAAATCATACGGACCACTGACCTGGTGTGAGTTGACAGCAGTTGAATATGCAATTTAAAACATTTTCAAGATACCCCTGGCAAATTCTATGCCTTGGTTAACGAAGACACAACATTTGCTCCGTATATGTTGTATCGTGAATTTTTATTAAACATTTGAGATATCCCGAATGAAGTTAACAACCTCCGGTTGATTGCGAACGAGAACGACGATACGAGTGGCATCAATGTCAAAGACAGGAAATGTTACTTTCTACATTCAGCAGCAGCAGCAGCAGCACTAGTATGGTGCGGCGAGCCCTGATTATATCCAAGACTGCAATCTCTTTAGTGCAAATTAAAAAGAATTACACCAAAATCAGACATAAATTGCTGCGAGCAAAACTCAAGTTGAATGCTCGGCGGGTGATGCAGACGCATCGACGCGTAGAGCATTTTAAAATGCATCAATAATACCGATGAATCCGTATAACGGAGCAGCCAAAGACACTTATCAACTATACCCTACTTCAATTTAAACTGAAGGTGCAATGTGTTTACCGCTTGCTTACAGCAAATTGACCTATTTGGATTTAATTACGTTTACGTAATGATACCGTATTACGACCGGTGTTTATTACTCTATCAAGTGATTAGAATTGAATCTTGATCAACAGGCATGTCGTGGCTGGGTGGTGATTTGAAAAGAAAAAATCACTTGCGGCTAAGATCATTTTTAATAAAATTTTCACCGTTAATATTGGATGTATTATATGGAAAATACTGTCAGTCCACAATCATGGGCTACACGCAATTATTAGTTACTTTTGACTTTAACTGCGTATATTCATTCAAATATTACTCATCGATAGAAAAAAATGATTTAATTTTTCATTTAGTAGATATATTCATTCTGTAGGGGAAGGGCGGTAAAGACGGACACCTTAAGGTAAAGACTCAATATCTACTCAAATATAACTGTATTGATCCCAATTTTCGTATAAACTGAACCTTTAAGTCTCTGTCTAATAAAGTTACAACGTGTGCTGGAAAATTTCATCCAAAATTTATGCATTTTTTAATATTATAAACATCATGTATAAATCAGAGTTTCTGCGCATGGGCGGGAAAGACGGACACTTGATATGGGAAAGACGGACACTCGCAAAAAGGTGTCACGCGTCGTTGAATTATCAGTACAGTTGGATTTCGAATTTGACATGGTTCGATTTTGGCAACAAAAGTATCCGTTTTTGGCAACACAAGATATTTCTCTTCCAAAAATATGCTTACATATCAATCAGTTTCCGCATACATGCTTTAAATGACGAAAAAATGATGCCCTGAGTATGTTCATGAAAAAAAGTTATGTGGTTTCGAACAATAATATTTTTATTGCCGTAGGACTGCGTCTTACCGCAGGGTGTTAATAACTTATTTGCACCGGACGGATAGCTCTTGTCGGACTTTTTAAACATAAAATGGTTGCAATCGGTGATTAATGATATTTAGTCAACTTCTTAAGCATTTACATTAAATTATTTCCTATCGAAAAAGGGTCTCGACTCGATTTTGACACGGTTGCGATTTTGGCAACATAGGCGACTCGCATTTGTTGCCAAAATCGTAATCCAACTGTATTAAGAAAAATTAACATATTTCATAATGTATTTAGGAAAGAATTGGTTTGGGAAACCCCCTTCCCGATCCCCCCTTTGAGCGAGAAAATAGAATGGTTCCCTTCAATATTTTAATTGGTGACGAATTAATCGTTTCTAAAAGTTGGCTCATTCCAACTGTTATATGACTTCTGGTTACTTTTACATATATAATATGGAAGTATTTGCAATGTTAAATCGTTGTTGGGCGTTGTTGTGAACCCATTTTGTTCAAAATCTGTGTGTCCGTCTTTCCCGACTTGGATACCATTTTTTCAAACTTCAATAACTTTTTACTGAATATTCAAAAATTCACTAGGTTTCCAATCGATATTCAATGAAAGATCAAACTAACGCAATGTCGTCGGTTTAGCATGAATATGTTGTTTTTTAACGATTTACCAGCTATTTTCTTCACGCACAAAATTACATCGGTTAGCGTATATACGCATTTTTTCTTTGTTTTGCTTATAAAATTGACAGCTACGCTGCTAAAAATCGGCAGTTTATTTCAAAAGTGTTAATTCAATCTATAGAAACATTTCCCATCATTGATTTGCTTCAAAAAATTATTGTTTATGAAATATGACAAGTGTCCGTCTTTCCCGCAGTGTCCGTCTTTACCGCCCTTCCCCTACTACTAAACAAGCCAGTACGCCTGAACGCCGAATAAAATATGTTTTGAATTTTTTCATTTTACCAAGAGTAATTCTCGCTGAAACGGGGCCACAACTGACACGAGGTCTTCAAATATTGGAACTTTTGCGCTTAATTGGTTGAAAATGGTTAAACAATAAGACTTACACTTTTGATACCGCAAAATAGTGGACCCCTCGTTCGCCAAAGGGCCTAACAGTTTCAAAAAAAGTAAATTTTGAGCAAACCTTGAGATCTATATCATGTGATATTTCATAAATTTGTCATGAAACCACTAACAAATGGTCTGGTTCTGTAAAGAAGAAGAACTGGGCTTTCAAACAGGGTAAAAAATTTTGGCGGTCATCTTGGATTTGGCTGCCATATTGGATTTTATAAAAAAATCTCCGTTTTCACCATAAGCCCTCCAACCGATTTTCATTTTAAACCCGCCATCAGAAAGCTGAGAATTGAGTATTATTCCAGTTCAATATGACCTGATTTGCTTCCCATTTGTTCAGTTCCATCTTGCACGTACTATTGGATACCCCACAGAAAGGTTCGGGGCCTGTAAATTCCATAGCAGATCCAGATCTGGCTAACTCGTCTGCTCTCTCATTACCTTCTATACCACAGTGCCCGCAAACCCAGTGCCAGCTGAGAGGCCATCGCCACAGAATGCATGTCCCGGGATATCTGAACAGAATTCTGGAGAGTTTAGTTACTTCCAAAGCCGGATACTTGTTTACGAGTCCGTCGAGGGCTGAAAGATGATGAACATCACGGCGGCAGTTCCACAAGGCTCCATTCTCGGACCAACGCTTTGGAACGGGTTGTACAATGGGGCGTTGATGCTGAAACTGCCCTGAGGCGTGTTTATTTGTTTAGGCGTGTCGGCTTTGCCAATGACATTAGGCCATACGAACAAAAGACTTTACTTGACTTCTTCCATAAGGCTAACACGGGAGAAGCAAAGCAAATTGTTTTATCCATACGGCCTATTGTATTTTCGGCGATAGGCAAAACGCTGGAGGAGGTAAAAATGCTAGCGATCTAAGCTATAAAAACAATAGAAAACTAGATGCAGGAGACGAAGCTGCAAATAGCCCACCACAAAACGGAGGTGATGCTGGTCAGTAGGGGAAGACTGTCCAGAACGCACCGTGGGGGTAGAATGGCCCATGCTATTAATTGCTTAAAAACGCGGAAACTATTTGGTAAAATTATGAATGCGCATTTTATTTTGGTGTAAAACACGCTAATTCATAATTATGTAGCATGTAAAAGCATCAAACATAGCCACATCCAATAAAATCAAGCGATTATCCGCGAACTCATTCCACATGTAAGAAATCACGGTTTTCTCTTAAGCTTTTACCACTAGTCGGTATGCAAATTTCATAATACATACAGTCTATCAGTATAATCAATATATATAGAATGCCAGTGTCGCTGCAGTGCGCGTGGTAAACATCACACATGTTCAGATAATGTATTTACATTATATATGCAAATGTGTGTGTGTCTGAGATTCATCAAAAGGGGAATCTCATTGTCAAACTTTGACAACCAGTTTAAAATTTCAACTATGGCTGCCAAATAATGTGATTGGAAACTTCGCTTGCTTCAAATTTTTGAAAAAAAATCGGTGCTAAAGGGCGCCGTTTTGGGATTCTATTCATCCGGACGAAAAGAAAAAGAACGTTTAACCACAGAGAACAGACTACCAGGTAATCGACAAAAAGTGTGTAAAAGGTTTTTATGTAATCTACGAGTAATCCTTCAATAGAGCACCCCTCGAACGGTAAGTGGCAAACTAAATCTTGATGTCGCTGCCATCGCTGCTATGTAACTCCAGCACAAAGAAATATAGATAAAGGTACATGGATATATTTTTATGTGTTTGGCAAACTATTTCTGGAGGGCGCTACCGACAGATTTTACACACAAAAAATCGATTACTTCCTTCGAGCCTGTTAATCTGTTCTCTGTGGTTTAACACCATTTCACTGGCATAAAAACACAGCGGAGAGCGCACTGATGACAGCACCAACCAGCGCACAGATAAAGAACAGATAAATAACAATGAGAAACTTTGACAATGAAGTTCCCGATGCACAGACTTGATACAGATTGTTAGCATCATGTTTACCACAATGAGTCCTGTAGAAAAACAGCGACACTGGCATTCTATATATATTGATTCTACTAGTCTATCTAATTGATATACTGTCATACTCGATGATTCATCACAGAAACGGCATTAACTATGCATATTTTTCACATATATTGCAAAAAACTTCAAAATACAAAACAGGGGCAGAATGCATCACAGCGGGATCGAACAGTTATAAAATATTTTTAATTTGCAGTACATCTTTCGTTTCGGATTATTTATTAAAATGTAGCAATATTATGTATTGTATAGGACTTAGAACTTGCCTTAAACCTAATTGTACATTGTTTAATTTACAATATTTCATCACACATCAGTTGGAGAAAATTAGATGATTAAATTTTATTGCCAATTATGTTGAGATATGAACCCATTATGTCCCAGCAAACAATCGTTTGCAACAAACGCTATAACGAACGCTTTCGCCATTTCGGCAGCCTAGTTTCAGGAGTTTATTTAACACGTGATTGAATGGTAAATTTTTTGGTTGCGTTTAACGCCTAGCTGGGTAAACTAGGTGCGTTTTGTCCACGGGCTTTGGCGTTCTGCCTCACATAATGATTTTGACTCTTGCCAAAAATCGTCAAAAATAACAAAAAATACTGGATCCCAAAGTCTTCTAGAAGTTGAAAAACGTGGAACAAACACGCCGTTGCTCTGCAAAATAATGTTTTGCTTAAGCGGTGCATTCTGCACCACCTTACCCTAATTGTGAAGCCGTAAAGTGGGCAGAAATCCTTGTAGGAGAGCTCGTGATTGCCTCAACACGTATGCTTAAGCATATAGGAGTAATGATTGATAACAGGCTTAGCTGTAACAGAAATTGACTACGCTTGTGAGAGGGTAGCGAAGGCTACTGGCCAGCGTATTATGGTCGGTACTACGATATGGAGCCCCAGCCTGGATCGCAGCGCTGTTAACCAAGCGGAATCACGCAAGGCTAAATAGTACCTTCTGGATCATTGCCGTGAGAGTAGCTAGTGCGTACAGAACCATGTCATCGCATCGGATGCTGGAATGCTTCCCATCCGCTGCACCATCCTGGATTTGGCCAGGGCTGAGAACGGTAGACGGACGTATATGTTCATACCGGTTCTGTCGATCTGGTTGTGCAGGAACCATGGACAAATCAGTTTTCACTTGACGTAGTTTCTGTCGGGGCACGGTTGTTTGAGGCAATACCTACTCCGCACCGACACCTGCATGTCCACACAGAACGAAATAATGATTTTCACATTCGATGTAAACTGAAATCCGATTTATTTTCCCATTAAATAAAACGTAAACAGCCAGAACCGTTTTTAAACATATATTTTTGCATCAAACCAAACGTAATAAACAAGCCTTTAAGTGAAATAACACGTAATTTTAAACGATTTGCGATGTTCCATTTATGTGCATGTCAGAAGACGTAAAATTACAAGATGTTTTCGAAGTGTGCAGAATGCGGAGAAATAGAAGAAACAGCGGGTCTTCGAATGGATAACGCAGTAAACGAAATGTGTCGGAAGGAGAGTGCATGGAATGCCGTCAACAGTGTAATAGCACGGATTATGGTGCAGTTACAACCAGGGCCGGCGCTTTTCTTAAGCAAAACGACCAGTTGCTTGGAGCACCACTTCTAGGGGGTGCCATTTCGCCTACATTGAAAAAACTGTAGCATTAAATAAATAAGTGGTTAGCATAAAACCTTCTTCCTTCTCCTTTAGCAGCATGAAGCCGGGATGGCAAGTGGTGTATCTAGAGTTACTCTCCGCTGTATTAAGTCCTGGGCTATTTGCCACCAATTCGTTGAGCATTTCGAAACAAGCAAAGCAGCTTCAACCTGGTCGAGCCATCTAGTAAGTTGGGTCTCTCTATTCCTAAAGGCCCACAACCCACATCACATACTAACATGTTAGCCGAAAATGTTGGTGGATTCATGTTCGGTCAACACTCTCGCCTGTGCATGAGCGCTACGAACCAAGCAGGCAAAAGAAGATATTGGGCTTGTCGCTCGACCTGAATGACCCGCCAACATTTTATTCGTTTCCAACCCAACATATGCGTACGTGTATGGAGCGCTTAAGGCCAATGAAGAACAGATTCACTGCACGGTCATCCGGTATTCTTGCGACGTGACCGACCCATCGTACTCTCCCAACTTTCGATTAATGTATTTTTAAAAATCATTCCAAGTAGTGCCAGCAGTGCATGGTTCATACGCCTACGTCATTCTTCGCTTTCCGTTTGCGCTCCACCTCCTCCTGATGAAAATCTATTCGCAACAAAACACAACAATCAAAACACTCAGATAAACGTGGTGGGAAAGTGGCATTGATGATATTAAATTATTTAGAAATTTTTCGAGATTTTTCGAATCTTCAGAATCCACAATCAGCAGATTCATCTTCGATGAAGTAGCAAGGTATGAGGACAAAGTTTCTGAAGTAACAGGAAATATGAACCGAACTTTTTTGAAGGTTTATCATGCTAATAATGGGTTTCAGAAAAACCGACAATTATTCAAAAGAAATGGCGGTTGACTGTGACCAGTGTTGCGAATCCCGCACTTGTGTAGGCTAATTTTCTCACACAGGTGTACTCGTTCTAATGAAAACGCCGGTATAAGCATTCCTTTCGAACTCCCGCTTTTGTTTATTCATGTACTGCAACGACTTTGCAAGTGTGTATTTAGCTAACAGCCACCGTCGTCGCACTCGCACTTCATTGCAGCCTGAGCAACTTATACCGATAACTCGTGAGGACTCGCACTCCCACCCGCATGTAGAATCGGGGGCGTAAAATGAAGAAGAAAACAAAAAGTAATGCAAAATCTATATCCCAGTGTGCCGCTAGCCCTCACGGGTAGCTGGCTGCTCACGAGATGTTTGTCTCGTGAATGGTTATGCAGAAAGACGCTACGAGACTGTGCGTTTGCGAGTGTGTAGGTAGTAAAATATCTCCACACAGCAACGCCGGCTGTTTTTCGTTTGTTCTGGGGGCGCCATTTTAAGAATTTGCGCGGAGCGACAAATTGGCTAGCTCCGGCCCTGGTTGCAACTAAAATGGAGAGACGACCAACGGACAAATAACACGAACTAGGGCATCTGGATAGACGTAGTGGCAGTGGAGAGGCAAGCTGGAAGCAGTGACACTGTGGATGATCAGAAAACCTACGAGGGTGGCCATGAAAGAAGAGAAATTATCCCTAGACACATCTCGATAGGTGAAGTGGCGAACTCGGCGGAGCAGTGCTGAGCTTGATAAGAAACCCTGCGAGGGTGACCGAGAGGAGATGGACGTCATAATGGTCGCCATCTCCGGATTGGTACACGTCTCGGCAGGTGCAGGGAAAGTGGATGGTTTAGTTACATGAAGTAGCATCAAGCATCGAGAAAATCCTGCGAGGGTGGCTGTGAAGGTATAGGCGTTATGACAGCCGCCCTCGTCGGATCGGTAAACGTCCCGACAGGTCTACACAGCAGTGTACAGACACAGCCTCCCCCTAAAGTAACACGTAACGGTTGTCCTGGGGGTGTTTAGGTCATGCGCTCGTGAGGTTTTTAGTGGGTTAAGTGGGAGATTCACTTTGTGCCACGTGATGTAAGCATGCATTAATGCGTAATGATCAGGAAGTTACGATGAGTAGAAACTTTGGTTTCGCAAGATGCTTCGATCAAGGAGTATACACCGCCGCACAAAGCTGAACATGTATAAAACGATAATCAGACCTGTAGTCTTTTACGGACATGAGACTGTCGGTCTTTACTTACGGAAGGCATATTTGGTGTATTTAACTGAAAGCTATTGCAAATAGGCACTACCTGCAGAGCTATACGGAGTGCCGGCCACCGGCACCGTAAGTATACCGGACGGCTATGCAGAGAAATCCAACCTCTTCAAGAACTCCACCTGCATCAGGGGGCACAACGTGCTAGATGGCTCGACCAGGTTGAAACTGACTGGCGTGTGTCGAGACACTCAACTTATTGACGACGAGTAGCATAGAACTGAGTACAGTGGAGAGGAGTTTTGGATACGACAAAGGTCATCCCGGCTCTATGCTGCTGAGGGGAAAAAGAGGAACTTTGGTGGTCGTACGGTTATGTGCTGGGAAGCTTTTTACTTTCAGGGAAAGTTACCTTTAGCATGAATTACAACGGAAATGAAGTTGGAAAACTACGTACAGGGATACCTCGATATAAGACAATTTATAATTTCAAAAATTTTTCTTATATCGAAATTGTCTTATACCGAAACATGATTTTTTCAAAAATTTTTTTGGGGTTATTTTGAAATAATGAACATCTTCATGGCGTCGATTTTGGAATGAAAAATTAACTCTATTATTGTTACCAGCTCTGTCAAAGGCATTTGTTCGATATAAGATAAAAATTGTCGAGGTTGTTTTATAACAAGGTTGGCTTATATCACGTATGTAGTCATCTAATACAATAGTCAGTTTGTAAAAAGTCCGTTTCTGTTCATTTTATTTTGCTA
This sequence comes from Sabethes cyaneus, assembly GCF_943734655.1. Taxonomy (NCBI): domain Eukaryota; kingdom Metazoa; phylum Arthropoda; class Insecta; order Diptera; family Culicidae; genus Sabethes; species Sabethes cyaneus. The sequence goes on along the minus strand of NC_071355.1, from coordinate 70,238,889 downwards.
CCAGCTGACCCGACAAACTTCGTATTGCCACAAATTAACCTGTGTTGTACATAAATCATGAATCTCGGATGATCTTTGTCACAATCTCGAGTTTTGCAAGTTTCTGAGGAGTTCAACCTTAGATGATTCATTTTGGCAGTTACGTAACTATGAAAGCATCCCAGGTAACCAATAAGCATCACCAATGCTATTCAAATATAGGCCAATAAGCATTTAAGTTGCCTTAAATGCTAATTAAAAGCTATTTTGGCAAAATATACAGCTACTTTACTGATAACCTTATAGTGCTGACAATGCTAATTTACTGCTAATTACCGACACGACGAATTTGCATACAATTTTACAACACCTATGCAGTCAAAAAGCTAACATACAATAACGTGCAGTATAAAATGCCAGATACGCTGATTTACTGCCTACGTTAAGGCTTATTAGTTACCTGGAATGGGTAGTTTAATATACAAATTTGCAATTTTTCCTCACAGTAAAGTAGAAAACAACTCCTCTGTCCCCTCACTGCATAGCCAGAAAGCGGATAGTAATATTCGCCATGATTGTACAACATTACGCCGAATATCATTTTGCGAAAAACCTTAAGCGGAATGTACCATTTCACGGAAAACTTTTTTTGTGGAACGAACCATTTCGCGATCCTCTCCTTATTCGCAGTCGCTCGTTCCGGGAAACCCAGGTAGACCTAGGAAAACAAATAAACCTAGACAGTAGTGATTTCTGCGGGGAGTTGCCTCCCCACAGTGGGCGGCGCTTCCGACGGCGGGTCACCGGCAACATTCGCGGCCGTCTAGTCCTGAATGATCTAGTGTTACTATAGATAGTTTTTGTGGTCTTGTTATTGATTAATGTTTTATGGAAGAGTCTCGAATTTCTTAAGTTCGATTAGTTTTTGAGTTTCGCAAAAATTTCTGTTTTATTTATTCCTAATTCACCATAGAAAATCCTAATTCCTAATTCACCATAGAAAATTTTCTCGAGTTATGCAGAAATTTGTGTTTCATTTGTATGGGAGCCCCCCTCTTAAAGGGGAGAGGGATCTCTAACCATCACTAAAACCTTTCCTGGCCCAAAAACCTCTACATGCAAATTTTCACGCCGAATGGTTCAGTAGTTTACGATTCTATAAGGAACATACGGACAGACAGACAGACAGACAGACAGACAGACAGACAGACAGACAGACAGACAGACAGACAGACAGACAGACAGACAGACAGACAGACAGACAGACAGACAGACAGACAGACAGACAGACAGACAGACAGACAGACAGACAGACAGACAGACAGACAGACAGACAGACAGACAGACAGACAGACAGACAGACAGACAGACAGACAGACAGACAGACAGACAGACAGACAGACAGACAGACAGACAGACAGACAGACAGACAGACAGACAGACAGACAGACAGACAGACAGACAGACAGACAGACAGACAGACAGACAGACAGACAGACAGACAGACAGACAGACAGACAGACAGACAGACAGACAGACAGACAGACAGACAGACAGACAGACAGACAGACAGACAGACAGACAGACAGACAGACAGACAGACAGACAGACAGACAGACAGACAGACAGACAGACAGACAGACAGACAGACAGACAGACAGACAGACAGACAGACAGACAGACAGACAGACAGACAGACAGACAGACAGACAGACAGACAGACAGACAGACAGACAGACAGACAGACAGACAGACAGACAGACAGACAGACAGACAGACAGACAGACAGACAGACAGACAGACAGACAGACAGACAGACAGACAGACAGACAGACAGACAGACAGACAGACAGACAGACAGACAGACAGACAGACAGACAGACAGACAGACAGACAGACAGACAGACAGACAGACAGACAGACAGACAGACAGACAGACAGACAGACAGACAGACAGACAGACAGACAGACAGACAGACAGACAGACAGACAGACAGACAGACAGACAGACAGACAGACAGACAGACAGACAGACAGACAGACAGACAGACAGACAGACAGACAGACAGACAGACAGACAGACAGACAGACAGACAGACAGACAGACAGACAGACAGACAGACAGACAGACAGACAGACAGACAGACAGACAGACAGACAGACAGACAGACAGACAGACAGACAGACAGACAGACAGACAGACAGACAGACAGACAGACAGACAGACAGACAGACAGACAGACAGACAGACAGACAGACAGACAGACAGACAGACAGACAGACAGACAGACAGACAGACAGACAGACAGACAGACAGACAGACAGACAGACAGACAGACAGACAGACAGACAGACAGACAGACAGACAGACAGACAGACAGACAGACAGACAGACAGACAGACAGACAGACAGACAGACAGACAGACAGACAGACAGACAGACAGACAGACAGACAGACAGACAGACAGACAGACAGACAGACAGACAGACAGACAGACAGACAGACAGACAGACAGACAGACAGACAGACAGACAGACAGACAGACAGACAGACAGACAGACAGACAGACAGACAGACAGACAGACAGACAGACAGACAGACAGACAGACAGACAGACAGACAGACAGACAGACAGACAGACAGACAGACAGACAGACAGACAGACAGACAGACAGACAGACAGACAGACAGACAGACAGACAGACAGACAGACAGACAGACAGACAGACAGACAGACAGACAGACAGACAGACAGACAGACAGACAGACAGACAGACAGACAGACAGACAGACAGACAGACAGACAGACAGACAGACAGACAGACAGACAGACAGACAGACAGACAGACAGACAGACAGACAGACAGACAGACAGACAGACAGACAGACAGACAGACAGACAGACAGACAGACAGACAGACAGACAGACAGACAGACAGACAGACAGACAGACAGACAGACAGACAGACAGACAGACAGACAGACAGACAGACAGACAGACAGACAGACAGACAGACAGACAGACAGACAGACAGACAGACAGACAGACAGACAGACAGACAGACAGACAGACAGACAGACAGACAGACAGACAGACAGACAGACAGACAGACAGACAGACAGACAGACAGACAGACAGACAGACAGACAGACAGACAGACAGACAGACAGACAGACAGACAGACAGACAGACAGACAGACAGACAGACAGACAGACAGACAGACAGACAGACAGACAGACAGACAGACAGACAGACAGACAGACAGACAGACAGACAGACAGACAGACAGACAGACAGACAGACAGACAGACAGACAGACAGACAGACAGACAGACAGACAGACAGACAGACAGACAGACAGACAGACAGACAGACAGACAGACAGACAGACAGACAGACAGACAGACAGACAGACAGACAGACAGACAGACAGACAGACAGACAGACAGACAGACAGACAGACAGACAGACAGACAGACAGACAGACAGACAGACAGACAGACAGACAGACAGACAGACAGACAGACAGACAGACAGACAGACAGACAGACAGACAGACAGACAGACAGACAGACAGACAGACAGACAGACAGACAGACAGACAGACAGACAGACAGACAGACAGACAGACAGACAGACAGACAGACAGACAGACAGACAGACAGACAGACAGACAGACAGACAGACAGACAGACAGACAGACAGACAGACAGACAGACAGACAGACAGACAGACAGACAGACAGACAGACAGACAGACAGACAGACAGACAGACAGACAGACAGACAGACAGACAGACAGACAGACAGACAGACAGACAGACAGACAGACAGACAGACAGACAGACAGACAGACAGACAGACAGACAGACAGACAGACAGACAGACAGACAGACAGACAGACAGACAGACAGACAGACAGACAGACAGACAGACAGACAGACAGACAGACAGACAGACAGACAGACAGACAGACAGACAGACAGACAGACAGACAGACAGACAGACAGACAGACAGACAGACAGACAGAAATCCTTTTTTATAGGTATAGATATATGATATAATATATAGGGTTAAACAAAATTAACATTCTTGTTGACGTCCCTACACTTGACTAAGAAAACATTTGTTAACGTTGCAAGTAATTGTATGTGTAATGATAAAGATTGTTCAAATAATTTTAATATCTTATGATAGTTATAATAATAGTTGCTCCGAGGATGACGACATAGATCTTCGAAACGTCAGCCGAAAACGTAAAATAAAGTTTTCGTAAGAAATCTGAGACCGATAAGCCACACCTTTTAATAAAAATACAACGGTCTATTGTAGTTATCATACTACGTAAAAGTGCTAAAGATAAGCACTGATGGGTCCAAACTTTGTTTTCCAGAAAGAAAGTAGTGCAATCCATAACTTGAAACTGGCCAAACATTGGCTTGCTGTTAAAGAAATCTAGTTCAAAAGCCGGTTTCGTAAGTGCTGGGAAAAGATCTCGGGAACTCTGGAAACACTGGCTCTGTCCATAAAATCGCGTCTAATTGAAGTCATAAGAATGGTTCATACGCACATTACCCACTTCTACGTGATGAAATTTTGAAAAATAAATAGACCAAACTCGTGTTTTTAGTCTTTCACCTTGAAATGCGGTCAGGCATTAATATTAATATTTTTCAGATATGGTGGTTCTACAATTGATGGAGGGACGGTAGGGGAAAGTAATTTTTTGGTGTGGTGGGAAAAGAGCGGGAAGATGAGGAGGAGGAGGTTGGTAGCTACGCTTAGCAAGTAGTCGTTATGACTCCTACCTTTTGTCCAATGCTGGATGGTGCATGGGTCGAACCAAGCTATAATCTGAGATTATAACCGGATTTGAACCCACAACACCCGCCAGGGCATGTGGCTCGCTGGTATCCGTGTACCTATGAACCACAGAGCGCTGAACAAAAGGAGACTGCAAAACCCACTTATCAAGGTAGCGACGCGTCTGGTTGGGGTTTAGACACAAATTGTGCCTCTTTCTCCGTCTACTGTAGATAACCACCGACCGAGAAGTTTAATTCTAACATGTTTTTACTTTCAGGACGACGACACTATGCAGGCCCTTACGATTTGCAAGGTACTGCGTGTGACGTTGTTCGTCCGTCAGCGTGTTAGCCGCGATTCTCGGCGCGGGTTTTCGAGGAAAGGCTCCGTTCCTATGAAATGTAAAGTTTGATTTTTAGGAAAACGCAAGTGGTGTTATTTTTGTTTCGCACCCTTTTTCAGATTTATGTGGCTCGAAGCAAAGCAGTTGAATGAATCGAATGTAATTCATGCTTGATCATGCTTACAAAATTTAGAACAAATAGGAAACAATTGAGACGACGTACAATAATTTATCTGTTGTCGAGGAAAACATGGGGGGGGGGGGGGGTGCTATTTTCATTTCGCTCAGTAAAAGGTAAAAATGTGCACAAAATGTCTAATGTTGGATTATACTATCTAATCTAATCCACCGCATCAAGTAGATTCCGCAACCTTGCAACTGTAATGTAGGTTCATCATTTTGATACAGTATTATTGTTTGAAATAATTTATTTAAATTGTGACGTTTGAAGTCACATTGTTATTCGTGTTTTGGTTTCAAACAAGTAACAGATAAAATCTTAGCTCGTTTGGCTGAAACTAACCTCTATCTTAATTTACTGAACCCTAACCCAGTCAACAACACATTAAAAATGATAATTTATGATTATTTTAACCGGGCGTAAAAGTTTCGACCAAGCAATGGTGTATAATCAAAATAGAGGATCATACGCTGTGACCCTTAAGCCAGCGTTAATTATATTTTCATGTCACCGATGGCAACTTTCTTTCTCCAACCAGACTCTATTTTGCCATTGGTCCCCACAACAGTAGTGCCGGGGACCGGCTATACATTGCTCAAGTTCTCATTAACAGTCTAGTTCATATAGTTAAGTGCGCCTCAACACCACAATGCACTACGGGCACCGAACCTACCGGCGTCGTCGACTGCGATGTGATGCGGTGGCTAGAATAGAAAAGGAAAAACTAAAAATACGCTTCCCCTCGAGAGCGCTGAGAAAAGAATTTAAAATGAGCATCGCATTAAAACCATTCACACTTCCGTCCGACTCCGAGCGGCTCGCTGCTAAGCTGCGGACCGCGGGATCTCGACGGGCTCGATTGTCACAGTCGGTGCTAGCTGTGCGGAGACGTGGGAGACGTTTCGAACGCGAAAACAACAACAAACTGTACTCTCACTCGCACACAACCGCCGTCGAACCGAACGGTGTTGATGCCGACCGACCGAGTTTTGGGTGGAGGAAAATTTCGAACAACCTCAGCATATGAGATGAATTTTCCGTACAGTGTGCCACCATCGTGCTGTGCTGCACCGCTTTGCAATATTAATATGGGTGACTCGAAATTCACCCTATCTTGCTTTTCATCCGGTGATACAGTCGAAATGGAAATGATGTATGCGCTTTTCACCATCCGAATGACGTTGATCTGGGCGATTAGAGTATTGAAGATTATTAAAAATAAATTTTTCCATGCGGGTGCATACATATTCATTGGATGACTGAGTATTTTTCTTCGATACACCACGCGGGGTAGAGAAGCTCTTGGACCTATTTTAGCCCGTGGCAAAATAGGTGCCAACTATTCTATGATAATAGACAACTACGCTGCTGGTGCGCAGGAAAATCATGGGAGCGTGACCAGTTTTTTATCATCGAGTTCCACGCGGTCTATTCAGTACGTAGTAGCATAATTCCAAATAGTTGAACGCCGATGTTCTGAAAACTGGGGGAGCTTCCGAGCGAAGCACTGTGGCATTGAGTTTTGTGTGGAACGCCACTAATAAAATAATTGGCAAGAACTGGCAGAACGGTTAGGGTGGGGGCAATGCTCTTTTCTCTTTCGGCTGGATTTCATTTCTTCGCACTACATGATGTCTACAGGGCAAACTTTTGCAGTCTATTGGAACCACATGTTTTCAGCATTTTGGATTTCATTCCAAGCACTTTAAATTCGTTCCCCTGTATGGTTCATTCACTGTAACGCTGAACCAGACAGTCTTCCTGCTCATGCAGAAAATTTTTCAAATTTGTCTGCAGGTTTTCACGAAACCATTCCATTTCATTTAGATCTCCAGATAGCCTCCGTTATTGATTTCACACCGTTTTTCCAATTTTTAAACACGTACCAGTAGCAAATCGATTGATCGAAACCCCTTTTTTCCGCAATTTAATAGATTGATTTGCACTGCAAATAATTCACTTCACTTCACAGTATTTTTCCCCACTTGGTGAAACAGAAAGAAAAGGCTATATTTTCCTCAGCGAAAGCAACTGGCGAGATTATCAGACACACTTCCACACGCGACGCCGGAAAACAACGAACTGACCGAAAGCGCCTGCGATGAATGTGTGGGGTGAATTTTCATTGTACGCTATATGCTATGTACCTCTCATCATCTCACCAGTGAAACGTGCGCGCGATGAACAAACCCAAAGCGCGAGTGGCGAGCGTCGTCCATTCGCCGCGACGTATATAGGTATCGCAGTGACGCGTGAACACCTGATGCGCCTCCGGGCGGTGCGGTGGGTGGGTGATTGTGGCTGCCACGCATGGTTGAGGAGCGTCCATATACTGAGTAGTGACTAGTTAATGCACCCAAAATAGGGTTGTTCATTCTCAACCGTCTATTTGTAATTTTGATGTTTGAGTTTGACGTAGGACTTCGTCTTTGTTTACTATACCGGGTTGCACTTTGCGAAATCGAAAATAGAAAACTTATTCCCGCCATTTTTGGTCGTCCGTAACGGCAAAAAGTTCAACTTTTCGCTCGTTGCCTTTGTTATTATGGTATTAACTGAGCAAGAAAATATAATAAACTCTTCAATCGTTGTGTGATCCTTAAAAGGACCGATTGTTTGATTATCATAACTCTAGCTTGGAATAAACTTGCACAAACGCACCTAAAGAAATTCTCTTTTCGGTAAATTGGAGTACCGATAACCGCTAACTAGGCACGTCTTGTTGCAACGGACCAGCCGGATAGCCTCATGCAGCTATATGATCGACGAAGCCGTTCGTGTATGGTCATGAGTCACGATGAAATACCAGTCCAGGTGGCCAACTGCAAGTGACGTGGCATAATTCTGGTCGTTTTGTTGTCGCGAGCAACATATTTCCTGCCAGTTCCAGAACTTCAGCAGCCAGATATTTTATCACGGCAGCGAGACGATTGCTCCAGCTCCAACACGCTCAGCATACTTTCCTTTCCTCAGCAACCGATGAACACGACCAACTGACGACTGCACCGTAAGGGAAACAATGTTTCCGATGTGTCGCCAACGAAAACCGCTGACCGACTGACGATGCGCAGTAAAAGGCATAGCAGCCACAACCATATCGCTCACTGGCGGATGAGTCGATGAATTCGTCGGTTTGTTGGCGTCTCGCTTGGTGAATTTGGATGTCTTCGTTGTCTTATCCGGGGAAGCAGCAACAGCTGAAGCTCAAAAATATTCGATCGGAATCTATAGGGCGTAAATTAAATACAATCACAAGGAAGGTTAAGCCATAGCTCATATCGTATATATTTTTGTCATCCGTGCTAGAGAAGCACTGACGTGGGAAGGCACAAATATGAAAATAACTCAATTTTTCAATGACGCGCATTGAAAATCAATAGTTTTCTATATTTTCAATATTTTTCAAATCGATTTTCCGATCAATAGGTGTAAATATCTTGGAAATCTATTATAAGCCGTTGCGTGAAAACGCATTTCCACTTTGATGACGCCATTTTCAACAACCAATCACGAAGCGAGAATTCTGGTAAAACATAGGTTCATTATTTTCAATTTTTCAATAGTACAACATCAAGAATCCATACTTTTCTTCATTTAGGCCAATTCTTAGAAGATTTTCCAATCGATTGGTGTAAGAATATTGAAAATCGATCGGGAAACCACTAAGCTATTAGCGTTCAAAACCTGACCACTTTTCGTGAATGATTTTTTGGAATTACCCCCTATACCAGCTACCTTCCTGAAAGACATAGTCCTACGTCAAAAAGTTACAACCCCCCACCGTCTCAGAAGATTCTTTACGATGTTTGAACCTATACCTATTTGATATCTGTGCTTGTAAAGTACGCCAGAGCGCAAAACCATCCCTTTTCTTCAATCGGTTTTATCGTTTGAACAATAACATTTTACCTAGTCAAATTTGATATCCTGAAAGTGAAACGTCATAGAAAAGTGACCGGTCAACCTTTCCTTTTGCAAGATTGCATTTGCATCCATATACCGCAAGAAATTGTTCCGAACTGTTGTCTTGGATGGAAACAGAGCTGAAGGGATATTTGTTCAAACTTTGCAAATTTGTTTCAAACTTTCAGACAATAAAACATAACCCATTAGTAAGCTTTTGGCATATTTAGTTCATCTAACTTCAGTACTATTACCGTATACACAGACCTTATGCTTAATTTCACTCATGTGGTCCTGTAAAACATCTGGCAGCAGCTTCTTACTGCACTGGGTTTTCATACATGTCATGTTTCCTTTATGTCTTCCTCAGGTTTGACCTCTTTGGGTGGGTACGAAAGTGACCCCGTGTGCTTCATACCACTCAAGGACATCCTTTGAAAGGTGGCACGAAGCTAGATCCGGCAGGAAGATCGTAGGGCCCTTCTGTTGCTTAAACAGAGGAAGCAGACGCTTCTGCAGACACTCCTTGAGGTAGATCTGCCCGTTTACAGTCCCGGTAGTCACGAAACTCCGCGCACGCGCACTCCGTTTGTCACATGAGCAGATCGCATGCCGAATCATGTATTTCTTGGCCAACGTTGAAAGCTTCTGCTTCCTTACATCCTCTGGAACTTCAAATTTGTGCTGGGTGATGAAGAACAGTATCCATGAAGCATTGGAATTCCGCTTAGCCCATTTTCTCCCAGTGTTGCTAAAATGCAACGCACTCTTCTCTCGCGTCTAGAGAAGGTTAGGTTTGAGATATCAACTTGGACCCCAAAACACAGAAAAATTGGGAAAAAAATCTAATCGACTTGTTTTTGCTCAAAGCTTAGATGTTACATATAACGAAATTACTGTCGTATAAACATAACAGGTCTTGCTAATTTTCAATCAGCTCAAACTAGCGAAACCGGTTCGAAATTTGAATCTAATCTTCTAACCTCTCCGCAGTGACAAAGCTATGTAAAAACTGCATACCCCAACCCCCCCTCCCCCTACCCCCTGTAAGTCCAGACTTTGGCATTTTTTCAGCACAGCGTAGCGGGACAGAGGGACAAAATTAAATATACATCTCCGCGGTTTTTTCTTAGTTGATCTAAAACAAAACTTTCCTGAAAGCTTCAGCTTTTTATCTCTGCTGGAAAAAGTGAGCGGGGGTTAATGGGTTACACGCTTTTACGACTCGCTTCTGATCATGATCACTAATAGAACATCCATTCTGACCGCATTTCTCCTTCCGTTCGATGCACAGAGTTTCGTAGTGAAGTTTAATCACACGACACACCGTTTGCTGTATGATTGCGAGTTGTTTGCCGATGTCCTGATGAGATGGTTGAGGATTTTTCAGGTGCTTGCACAAAATCAATTCGCAACGTTGCTTTTCGAATGACGCCATTTTTTCCAATTTTCGAAAAACTGACAGCGATAAAAATACAGTATACACAATACACTCTAAACTATTTCTACCTAAACTTTCACGAGAAAATACCCAATGGGCAATTTTCCACAGCGTTTTTCTCGTGATACAATTTGATGTGGGACACCCTTTCTTTGAAGATGTATTTTGTATATTTGAATGCAAAAATAGTAATCTGGGAAAGTTCGATCACTTTGACTCAATTTTGATTCGACAGTTAGAGAGTCCCTTCTCGGCTACTGATGAACTATTAGCATTGTAGCACCGTAAACATAAAAGATACAGCAAATTTTTATTTTGAAAAATTGTAGATAATAACCATCAGTTCTACAAATGTCCCAAATGTGACTTTGTCAAATTTTGTTTGGCTGAGACGGTACTGACAAATGAAACAAAATCCAGTTAAAGTGATCGAATCATTCCTGATAGCTTTTTTTTATTATTTTATTAATTTTAAACATCAGATCCCTGATAGCTTAGATTATTAAAAAACATAGATACGCCACTCTTCGCAGATTCAATTGTCAGTAAAGTGGCTCCTGACGGCAACAGGGATTACTAATCTGTCAAAGTGTTCGTAGAGCGTTCTCATAGGTACACGTTTGACTATATCATCTGCCACTAACACTTGTGTAAAATGAAAAGGCGATCCAAAGACTACGATAGTCTAGTACACCCTACCGCCAGTAGTTAGTGCTGATGACATACATTTTACTCATGTATGAGGAAATCAAAGACTGGAGTATTGCCCCTTTTATGACTATTTAGACTATTGTCACCTACTGTGATAATCATTTGATGAAACATACCGCATTTTGCACTGTTAATCTGACACTAGAGTGGCTTTTAGTTTAATCAACTTATGAGTTTAACTTCTGTTTTCGTTGCCCTTGTTTTTCACTTTATTTTCCTTGAGCGAAATCGTGTGCGAGATTCGACTGTGATAGTAAATCGTAAAAAAGCCAATTGAGAGCTCATTAAAATGAAAAATTTAGAAAGTGAAGAACGGCTATGTACCAATTTTGATAATTCATTTATACATTTACATACATCCATTGCAATCCATTGTTAATGACTGAAAATAAAGGAAGGTTTTGTGCCTGTGGGAGACGAGGCTAAGCAGCTTCACTCCCAGGGGTTTTCCTTCTCCTAATAAATAATTTAAGAAATAAAAAAAAAATATTTTCCTTTGGTTCTTTTTGATATCTTTTCTTTGTATTCATTTTGATATATTTGGATTCTTTTTGAATTTCTTCTATCATAATGAATTACCCAACAAACATTCCCAAGGAACAAAACGGCAGCACCTAAACAAGCAGGTGTGGAATAAGAGTTGTGTGGAAGCATTCGGTGCTGAATAAGCGAATATGCTGAATTGTCTGTTGTTTAAACGTCATATCCTAATTTTTCCTAGCTTCTAATCAACATCTATACGTTGTTATATAAGTGCGGAATAAGAGTCGAATAAAGGTTATGCAAACGTATCAGCAGTACGGCTAAGAGCAGGTGTGGAATACTGGTCGCTTAAAGGCTACCAGGAAAATGCATGTCGAACAGACGTTGTGCAAACGTGTCAGTCAAGAGCAATTGTGGAGTAAAAGTGGAATAAGAGTGGAATGAGCATTGCGCAAACGTATCAGCAGCATTACGGAGATCAAGTGTGGAATAATAGTGGAATACGCGTGGAATGAGCGTTGCGCAAACGTATCAGCAGCATTGCTGAGAGCAAGTGCAGAATAAAAGTGGAATAATAGTGGAATAAATGTTGTACAAACGAATTTGCAGCATTGCCGAGAGCAAGTGTGGAATAACAGTGGAATAAATGTTGCGCAGCATTTCTGCGAGAAGGTGGGGAATAAAAGTGGAATAAGTGTGGAATGAGTGTTGCGCAAACGTATCAGCAGCATTGCTGAGAGTGAGTGTGGAATAAGAGTGGAATGAAAGTTGCCCAAACGCAGCAGCTGCATTGCTAAGAGGAATTGTAGAATATGTGTCGAATAATCGTCGTACAAACGTATCAGTAGCACCACCAAGAGCAGGTGTGGAATAAAAGGTGCTTGATGGCAGCCAATAACACTTGAATGACACTTTATACTTTATACACTCCATAATTTATACACTTTATTTTTATTCTATTTTTTTATATATTAAGAATAGAAAACATTTGCATAACCACTTTTAGCCGCCGCAAATCTTTGCTGGTCGTGGCAATCCTTTTATTTGTTGTTGTCTGTACGGTGTGTATCTTTTCCCTCGGCGTGTCGTTATCCCTCGTCGTACCGATAAATTTAACAAACTTATCCAAAGACAACCAGCTCTGCTTGCCGTTTTGCGAGTTACTCACAATGGATTTTCATTTTTTCATTCATTTTTTCAAATTTTCATTCAAATTCAAATTCAAATTCAAATTCAAATTTTCATTCACCCTCATTCTGCGAGTCATGTGACTCAATACGATAATTGTCACTCGCCACGAGTCGAATTGACTGCTGTCACCTAAGTAGGTGACAATACTGTGTCACCTAGGTAACAAACCCCTGTCACCTAAGTGATAAATCGTAGCACCTAGGTGACAAAGCGAGTCAACTAGATGACAATTGTCACCTCATTTGCGGTGACTCCAAATTAGTAACGTCACTCGCCTCGCAGAATAAGGGTGATTGTATAACAGCTTATAAACCGCTTGTCGTCCGATAATTAGCTTTACAGTGGTTGAATAAGCTACTATTCAACAAAAATGTGTGCTGGGTATACATTCAACTTGAATTCAAATGATTCAAGTTTGAATAATTTTTAGAACAAAGTTGATGTTAACTAGTGTGAAATGGTTCTCATTCTTTTGAACTGCGTTGTGCTTCTCAACTGTTGAGGAGACAATGTTCTTTTGGTCTCTACGCGTAAGTGCGCAAGCGTTACTTCAATGAAACAGTGTGTGTGTTCGAGTTTGTAGTTTGAATGAACTATTCGAAAATTTATTTCGTATTCGACCATGGATAAAAAGAATCGGAGGCAAGTGGAAGCGATTTCCGTTTTGTCTTTTACCGGTTTGTCTTGTGAGTGGCAAAGTTAAAGGCATTCAACAGGAATGGGCATGGATTGTTTGGGTTTACCAATGACGTTCAATTTGGCTGCGTATTTTTGAGAGGGTTTCGATAAGTAAGTTTATCTATAATATCGAAAAATTAACGACATTTCGCATTTGAGGAAATAGAGACAATTTAATGACGTTCACAAAATATTCATTTAACAAACAAAAATATACACTTTACAAAAATTTTGCAAATGTTCGCGTGCTCACATCTACCGTGACCGCTCCTAATTCTGGGCAGCTCCTAATTCTGCGCATTTTTCTTTATATAAGTATTTTTTAACATTGTGCATAACTATGATCATCGCGTTATTTTTTTATAAATGTCTGTTGAATATTACGCCGTTATTCACAAACAGGCCCTAATATTTGAGAGCGAAATATTTTAACGTGAAACTAAAAGTATTTTATTTGGCAGAAAACATCGTCGTTAGCAGCAACGCTAAGATTGTCCTTCTAGAAAATTAACAAATTAATGATCTAAATTCTTTGCAATAATCAATTTACCCGACATAATTAGAAAGAATAATTAGTTTTAGTCATGTTTTAGGCAAAAAGAGTGATTGCATGTATTGCTTTCCTTAGAAAAATTCGATGCAATAATGCGCTGATTTAGGCACAGCTGTTTTATTCATGTTCCAAATTCTGCGCAGTAATGTATCCTACGAAGAAATCGCGAAAGAATACGCAACCTTACCCAAATGACTGAGGTATAGAGGCATGAAAATTCAAGTAGAATGCAGTAGAATTTAACTTGCATTGATTGGCATCCTGTGCTGTGTCTCGGGGTCCGAACCTACGAGCGCCAATTCATGAAACCATGTCTTCTATTTTTTTAATGTGCAACCTCATGGGCAGAGATGCCATATTTTCTAAAAAAATGTCTGCAACTACTCGAAAACCGAAAAAATCGAGCAGTTTTCTGGCTACTCGAATTTTCTGGTTTAAAAATAATCTGCGAAAATCTGCACACTTTTTTAGGAAGTCTGTGAAAGTTGAAAGAGCTTCGAACAAAAATCTGCACCAAATCAATAAAAGTCAGAAAAATTGCAAATATCTGCAAATTTATAATGATCTGCAAGACCGTTCCAAAAATCTGCAATTTGCAGACAAATCTGCAAATCTGGTATCCCTGCTCATGGGGCTTTCAGAGAGTGGGGAAGTGGTTTCTACATGAAAACACAATTTTTAGTATTAGTTTACAGTGTAATGTTCAGTATGCAGAAAACTCGAATCAATTCACCCTTTACGTTACCGAGTATAAAATATTTAAAATGAGGCAATCAAAATGATAACAGTATTCCTTTGCCACCTGGACAGCATAAGAAGGCCGGGTCATGAATTTAATGATGGTAATGGCTAATGCCGGATTTTTTGGTGTGCTTTCAGTTTATAAAGACATAAACAGCATGGCAGGAGTATTTATTTTCACTTTTTGGGTGCGCAGAATTAGGAGCAAACATGCGCAGAATTAGGAACATGGGCAAGAAAGTGCGCAGAATTAGGCACCGTGGATAAGTTTACAAAACGAAAAATATACTCAATTGTTGGTCGACTTATAATTCCCATATTTTTTACCAGATATTATAGACCGTAGCACTACACGTTGCGGCTATCCACGTTGGTAATTTAAATCTAGAATACTTAGAATAGCGGAAGAATCATAAAAATGTCTTAACTGCGCAGAATATGGTACGTTCACGGTACTGGCATATGAAGACTTTGAAAAAGGTGGATTATCATACTTTGCAACATGTAATAGACCCGTTTTGCTTATTGTATTGATTCAACTTACCTATTAATTAGCTATCCGTTCTAAGACGGAGCCTGATGAACCAAATTTCTTCAATTCACTTTAGTTGTTCCAATTCCTGGGACATCGTCTATCCTCTGCCAGATCTCGCTCCACCTGGTCTAATCATCTTACTCGCTTACTCCTTTTGTTCACACTGGATTAGATGCGAACACCATCTTTACTGGGTAGTTGATCGTCTTTCTTGCAACAGGCCCTACCCATCGTATTTCTGTACCATTCATCGTAGATTGATCAGTATGATCAGCTTCCAGGGGGAACCGTTCTCGTCCATGATGTTCCATAACTTTCCGATCGATGGTATCATATGCGGTTTTGAAGTCAAAGAAGAATTGATGCGTGGAAGTTCTGTAGTTATATATGGCCTTTTTGAAGGATCTGTCGCAGTGTAAATATTTGATCCGTTGTTGACCGTCGGTCAACGAAATCGGTTCGATAAATTGCTACAAATCTGTTCGCAATTGGTGATAGTCGATGATGTGGGACAGCATTTTGTAGGCAGCATTGAGAACGGTGATCGCACGATAATTTTTATATTCTAACTTGTCGCCCTTCTCCAGTAGTTGTTCTTTATACCAAATTCTAATAATTAGCCGGTGAGTCAAGTGGTCAGTTTTTCTGATGTCATTTTGATAAACTTCGCTCCGCGATGCCATCTTTTATAGCCGATTTGTTTTAGCTGTCTGATGACCTCCTTAACGTTGCGTTTTTCGTTGGTCAAACCTGAACATTGAAATTCGTTATGACGATCCTGATGTCATGCTCTGGGCAGCGGTTGTGTGCGTGCATTAGCTGCGCATAGAATTCCTCCTTGTTGTCATCGGTATTTCTGAGATGAGGGCTGTCCACGTTGAAGAACCGGCCCTTGATTCTCAATCTGCTTATGCGAGGATTGATTAGCCATCGCCCAATCTCCTGTTTCCACATCTCGCCCACCACTATGAAAGCTGTACCTAGTTTGGGTGTTGCCGTGAAATAGCTAGTTCGTTAGGTTTTAAATGTGTTAGCGGTGTCAGTACCCTAAATAAACTGCTAGCCGCTGTAGTCAAACCACCGACCGAGAAGCTTTAATCTAACTCGTTTTACTGACGGGACGACGGCACCATGCAGACCATTGCGAATTACGGTGTCGCGTGTGTCACACGCCGTGTGATGCTGTTCGTCTCTCAGCTTGTTAGTCGCGATTCCCAACGCAGGTGTTCGGGAAAAGGCATCGATCCTATGAAATAGGCAAACCTCGTTGTTTTGTTTGGCCTTGAATTATTACTTTCTTCTACCGTTCCCTTCGTAAATTGTAAAACACCCTTCCGTTATTTTTAAAAACTTAATTATATGCTTGATATCATTCAAGGTCAAGACAAAACAATGAGGTTGGTTTCTTGGTGGAAGATTTAAAAACGGTGGCTCCATCCGTATTGACGCTCAAAGTGAAAGATTTTCCTGGGTGATCGTTCAATAAACGGCGTGCATTCATCGCACGGTTTAGGTATATCTATTTCATGTTGATCGATATGTTATGCGTACTGTTCAATTTGGATTTTACATTTTTGAAATGTTTCCCTTAGCTTGACGCTTAAAAATCATAGCTTGACGATTCACATATGGGACATTTTGCTCCATACACCACAGTAACACCATAGTCGTATACTGACTGGTTGAACAAAGTAGTAAGGTCCACCAAGGACATCAATATGCATCGAAAAAACTTGAAAATGTCTTGAAAGATTCAGGAAAAGGTTTGGATACTGATATTATGTTTATCATACGCAGCAAATCTTCCAAAGCTTCCTGTGTAAGATGATGTCGAATATAGTAGTTCAATATCATATACAGAATCTCAACAGTTAATAAATCTGATTGAGCCTGAAAATGCTTAGCATGATTTTTGAAGAATATCTGAAAGCCAGAATATTATAAAACAAAGCAAAGCCGTGGGTCTAAACGTCCTTTCTAAGATTTGACCCTTCTTTATCGACAGACTTCGCAGCCGGCTATTAGAGTACAGGACAGTTACAAGGCTAAAGCAAAAATCCTACTTACTCTATCTAGAAGTACCGCCTAGCCGAGATTCGAACATTCGACGATTGGTTTGTTGGATTGGACCAGCATCGTACCTTGAAACCAACTAAGCACTATTATAAGACACATTTATTGAAAATTAATGATAGGATTTATACTTCGAAAAAATCTGATGATGAATCCTGACCAATATATCAGATCCGTTCAGTTCCGTTTTACGAGACACATACTCACATAGAGGTAAATTATGCAATACAGTTCGGACTCAATTATCCGGGGATTCGATTATCCGGGTTTTTAGACTCGATAATCCGGGCGAAAAAAAAACATTTTTTTTTTCAAATAATTCTCTAGTTATGCAGAAATTTGTATTTCATTTGTATGGGAGAGAGGAGGGCTTAGAGGGGAGGGGTCTCTAACTATCATAAGAAGCTTTCCTGGACCAGAAAACACCTGTATGCAAATTTTCACGCCGATCGGTTCCGAGTCTATAAGAAACATAAGGACAGACAGACAGATAGACAGAAATCCATTTTTATAGGTATAGATAACATATTAGGTTTACCTGCTCGTGTGACTCATCCGTGTGGCCAAATTCTCAGTTTTGAGATCAGGCATCCGGGAACCACGCAGCATCGCACCTTCTAGCTTAGCTACTAAAATAGAACATTACCGGGTTTCGCCGCGTGGAGGCGCTACGTAGGAGCTTGAGTTGGAAAAAGCTATGGTGGTCGCTTTCTCGATGATATTTTGACAATTTATTGGTGTCTTTTTCAAGGGGTAATATCATTTACGTCTTTTGTTCTGTTTTGGGAAGCGAAGTTTTTAGTATCCCCAGACAGTTACAAAGCAGGAAAAACTTTTTTAAATATCCAATCCTATGTACATACTACTACCCTTCATGACCGTTCCGTAACATGTACGCTCCTCAAAACCGAACAAAAAGACGTACATGATATTATCCCTTGAAAAAGACACCAACAAGGTGTCGGAACGTCGGGAAAACATCAAACCTCAGTCTTGATAAATTTCTCTGAAGACTGCCCTACCAAAAATCAATAGTTTATAAAGTGAAATGCACGTTAGTGTATGAAATCTTATAAAATTAACAATTATCTTTGAATTTCGATAAGTAAACAAAAAACTATGGTATTTGGCTAACATAGTCAATGCAAATCCGTATTTCTACATTTACACGATTTAATAATGTAATGCTAAACACGAGATTTTATTATGCATTAAATTACTCTATTCCTGGATATCCTATTAGTTTATTTCATTGAGTACGATATTTTAGGTTTTATTTATAGCTTCGCTACTCGCTAAGCTTTGTTCAAATTAAACTCTCTTTATTTCTTTTTCTTCTTACCGGCATACGTGTCTACGGGAACGGGAGCATTGTGTACCTTTTGGGATATTTTATTAATATAGTATAATGCTGCGACAGAGAACAGAATGCTGAAAATAAAACAGTAATGTTATGAATAAAGGTCGTGGTTAATCACACCAGTCTTGTACTAACCAAGTGGTAGCGCACACTCGATGGACCATTCCGCAGGCGATTAGAGATCCAATTAGGCAAAATGCCACCTCCGGGAATAGTTTGGCCTGGAAGCCTTTACCCAAAACCACCGCCTCTAGATTGGACACCGCCTGTGAAGACAGAGAATCCAAACATGAAAAAACTGCGATAAACGACCGACGAACTTAACTTACGGTAAGCGACAGAATGAACAACCAAGATCCGAGATATCCACCGAAAATTGTCGCCAGTTGAGAAGATGCAATCAGCGGTCGATACATTTGCATGGCGGAAAAAATTAGGACGGCCGTTACCGAGGCCAGAACCAGGGAAACCGATGTAGGGACGGCTGAAGATAGACAGATAGTAAGAATAATGTTGTGAGCCGGTTCAATGGTTTTATCGGGTATTTAAATAAATGTGTGTACTGAAATAATGCTTACCCATAGTTTCAAGAAACACAGATTTTAATTAGTAGTTCAAATGTAATATTGACTGAGTGGATTAAACAACACAAATTATTTAGTAAGTCTACTTTAACAAGCCTCCAAACTTTTCAGAGCAGAGGAGCTACGAAAGCAAAATAAGGATGGGAGAATCATTACAATATTATTTATCGATAATATCGAATCGACGATGGCGATGGTCGATCTGTTCGATGCTTTTTCAGCAAAGAACATTTAACAGAGGTATGATAATACCTATGCTGCATATTTCTGGCTTTAGATTTCAGAAGGTCGCATAATGCATGCAAAAGGGTTGATTATGCGACCTTTTGAAAACTAAAGCCAGATTTCTTCAAGTTATGAATTATGTATTTAGAAACTATTTTTATATTATTCTTTGCGTCGATAACATCTCTATGGAAGCATTAGAATTCAAATAAGAATCAACCAAGATTCATGGTTTTTTCTTATGAAATTTTGGCAACTTTTCTCATTTACATGTGTGACCTTGTGTGTGCCTGAACAAGTGTGTTCAAAATCCAACTTTCAATGCAAACAGCACTATACAGCAAAAATATTACTTTGATTCCGTACCCCGCTTTATGCTATAGACCAGCAGAAAATTACTATAAAATAAATTACTTTCCCCGTCTCCCACACATGTTTGCAATTTAGCAATTTGAGCGATCAGTTTTTCGTGGGGAGTAGGGACCACTGCACCCCTCCTTGCTTGACAATCATATTTACAATGTTTGGTTAATAAGTACAATTCTTATTAAAATATGAATTTGCGTAGGACTCGTAAAATTGATGCACCGCACTATAAATATTGTCAATTGCAAGGAAAATTGTACCATCCAAAGTGCGATATCGCTCATAAAAGTGCTATTTTGCATTAAATCGTTTCGGTCTCTTCGGCGCACTTATTGTTTGGAATATAACGAAAAAGTGCGCCGAAGATACCGAAACGATTTAATGCAAAATAGCACTTTTATGAGCGATATCGCACTTTGGATGGTACAATTTTTCTTGCAATTGACAATATTTAAGTGAAATAAATGTATGTACATGGCGGAATAAGATACCTTCGTCAAACATTCCTTGATCGAGAAAAATATGCATTTCGCGCACTACCCTGTTGATGGCTCGCAAGTCATCATCAAAATCATTATCAGTGTCAGTGTGCCTTTGGATTTGGAAAAGAAGCAGTGAAAATCAAAACATTGGTAGCCATTCGTGGCACAGTTTTTTCAATTTCAATTTTTTCCATTTCTGGTGTGAAAAAGTGTAGAAAAATATGCCGAATCCGGAGTAAATTGCAGCCTATCGCCGGTAACGTTTGATGTTTATCTGTCGGAAGTTTAACGAGATCGACAAAATGCTGGGAAGATTATCGGAAGTCCTGCAGAATGCGGCCGATGTGGTAAGTGGCCTTTTTGTTTTGATTCTATGTATATTTACGATATTTACTAATTCAGTATAAGATGAAAATAGTCTGTAGAAAGTCAGAAAGATTCGATCAGAAAAAATCAAAATTAGGAAATATTGATTGTTTGGAAATCGATTAAAAACAGGATAATTTCTTTGTTTATTATTCCATCTCAACTTGTATGTTAAGGATGTTGATTATATAATGCACTCGTAAAGACACAAATTGACGAAGACCGCACAGTTAACAATAATTTTAAACAAAATCTTAGAATATATCTATATTCCTACTTGTTATCTATTGTGCTTATTGAATATTTGGTCCAAATTCACATGTTTTTATTATAAACAGTTTCATATGTGACAGTTTCAGGTGTAATGATAGCTTGCCAATTCCAAAAATACATTTATCAATTATCTTAAAACTCGCCTCATGCAGCTTGCCCCGCCGCCGACTCCGCTACAGGACTTCGACTATCACTATAGGCTAGTAAAGAACTTCTACGTCGCAGACAAGTCATTACCGAAAATTCATATCAACGACACTAACATCCCAGTGCATCTGGAGCAGATGTTGCGAATACTTATA
Organism: Sabethes cyaneus; assembly: GCF_943734655.1. Lineage (NCBI taxonomy): Eukaryota > Metazoa > Arthropoda > Insecta > Diptera > Culicidae > Sabethes > Sabethes cyaneus. The sequence continues at coordinate 70,217,309 of NC_071355.1, read as the reverse complement.
GAAGAAGAACAGCGCATTGAAGGACGAGCAGCGAAGGACAAACCAGTTGAGCAACCAGCTGAATCGCTCGTTGAACAAGCGTCGGCTAGTGTTGCAGCCGGTGTTGAGCCGTTGCCGGAGGCGGAGTGCATGGACTTCGTGTTAACTAACCGTCCTCTAGATGTTCTCGCTGAACTAGCTGCTAACGATGCACCGCCTGGTGCACGGCTTATAATTCTGAACTGGGTACGGCGTTTGTTGTCTTGCATGAAAACGCCGCCTCTGGGTCATGCGAGTATATTTCAGCCGGTTCAGAAGCTGGTAGAGTTATGCAACGGCACTGCTGCTTCGCCTTACGAACGAGAGGAGATTCTTTTCCTAGAAACGGTAGCCGGGCTTGTTCGAAAGGATTCCATATTAGTTAATCTGTTCCTTAAATCTCACCATCATTCCGCACAAATGCTACCCAACTGGAAGGGTGTTTCGGCTACGAAGCCACCGGTTAATAATCCTCTGTTTCAGAGCACAAAATTCGAGTATCACTCCCGACGGATCTCGCTGGTTAGGGAGGAACAAAGCAACGATAATGATGACAAGAATGAGCGTTCTGAAGCCGTGATTGTGCCGAGCGAGGATCCTCCCGAACCTCCATGTGACTGTGATGAAGAAGAACATTTCGTGCTGTTTGATGCTCTCGTCAGTTACCTGGATAGTGCAGTAAGTTTTGCTTTCATTTGTTTGATTAGTATAGTGCTCTGATTACAGCATATTTGTTGATCTATTCTAGGACAGTACAATCATTGTACGATCGTGCGAAGGTATCATTATACTGGGTTCACTTCCAACGCTGAATACTTCCTGTAAAGCTATTCAAAACAGCATTGGCCGATTTAGTACGATGATGGCTGAACGGGTTGCCAGTCACTGTCAGCAAATACCGGAAGATATGGACACGGGAGATATTGAAGATGCGAATGTGTCTTGGGGATTGTTTCCGAAGGATTCTGAACAGCCACATTTTATTGGTCGCTACCAACTGACATCATTTCTTTGCTGGTTGGATTACGCCGATTGTTTGATGAAGGAGTGTCCTGCGCTGGCAAAGGAATTAGGCGAACTGATTAGGCATCAACTGTTGATCAACTACATTGAACCCGGGTTAATGGGTGTCTACGCGCCGTTTATGTTGGTGTTAACAGCAAAAATCATCAAGAAGACTCAATCTAGAGCACTGTTAGATGGTAATGTGATATGTGAGTGACCTAAAGGTTGACGTTTAACAGACTAAGTATATGTTTCAGAAATTGCTAACTGGCTAATTGGTGAGGGAGACATCACAGATATTAACGGGGCAGATTGTTTGCTTACAATTTTAATTGAAAACGCTCACGAGAACTCTGACATTCTGTTACAAACTTTGCAGTTTGTAGAAGTAACCAACTAATCTGATTGAATTTTTGCTGCAATTTCTAACTTTGTTTCCCTTTTAACAGTCGCTGTTAGATAATCCCCACGAAAAGATTTTACATGGTATGATCTTTTTATATGTAAACAACCGAGGATACTTCGATAGCAACGCTGTAACGATTCAGTCCTGGTCCGATGAGGAAGACAACCGTGAACGACGAAGAGGAAGTGCCGATAATCCAATTAAGTCGCGAACCCTTGCCCCACATAACATACTTAAGGTGATCAATCAGTAAGTAGTTGCGGGCATTTATGTTTTATTATTACCCAAAATCTAATCAACGACATTTTTTTAGCTTCCTGCTACTGCTGCCGCGGCATATCATGAATGATGCCGCCGGAATCTGCTACGAGGAATATATGCAGGACGCCAGTAGACACTATCAGACGTGGATTAATAGGACGCGTGGTTTCAACTGGCCCGTGGAAGCTATATGGCCGGAAACCCCTAGCGGGTCACCGGCCCGGGAAGATTCGATTCAGAACAATTTGTCGGCAGCACCGAGCAGCAAATCCAAACCTAAAATCAAAACCGAATTCAGCGAGGTGCAGTGCGGCGATAGTGGAATCTCCGAGGAAAGTTTCTACGAAGGCCCTCTGCTTAGACTGCTTTTCTCCCACGTAAAGCACATGAGCAACCAGGCGTATGAGCTGAATTTGGCCGTGATAGCCATTCTGTCCAAATTGGCTCTGTTTCCACATCCGTACTTACACGAAATCCTGTTGAGTCCGGAAATTCCAGTAGCTCCTGGGGCTACCACCTTGTGGTCTGTGATGCAATTTCTTGCGCGACAACTGCTGACGGAAATACCTCGGGTGGACAATTTTCAGGAAAAAATAGTTGAAACCGGAAAAAGATTGCTAACGAATCCGCCGCTTTGTGCGCACCACGCTGCGGCGGAGGAGGAAAACGAGGATGACGAAATTAATGATCCGTTGTTCGAGTCGATCGTGGTGTTGGAAGAGTTTTGCAAAGAACTTGCGGCGATTGCATTCGTAAAGTATCATCATGCGACGGAATGAGATGTTGAATTGTAAGTGTTGAGGATCTGAAGCGTGACGCCTGAACAATTGTGCATTGTGAAGAAGAGTATTCTAGTGGAATTTTATTGTGTATAATTTTAAACTTAATTTTAACTTAATCGTGTTACCCGACTGCAGTCTAATCGGATAAGTCTAACCGCAGCAACAGTTTAGCCGCTAAGCTTTAGGCCAGTTAAGTAAATGCATTCGCATTTAAATGTTTGTTTCATATGATGTACGAAGGCGATACAAATACAAACTCTAGTCCAATATGTCGTGTTTAGCTCTGATTGTGAAACTGATTGATTATCGATTGCACGTACATATAGCGTGTTGAAGGTAAGGCGTTGCAAATCGGAGTTTGTAATATCTGTTCAAGCAATTCAATGCCGTGATTCATTGAATGGCACATGTGTTGAAGCAAGTCGGTCACTTGAGCGGATATTTGCGGGTCAATAGAATCATCAGCTTCACTGAAAAACCTTTATTATAGCATAATAAAGGTAAAAAGACTGCAGGTCTAGTGGAAGAAATGAAAATCTAACCGGTTTCAGTGTAAAAACCAAGGTAACGCATGAATCAAATTTGTTTTGTGTTTAGGAACCTATCTATAGAAATGACCCTGCAATTGTCCGGCACTCTAACAGCTGGCTGCGAAGTCTGTCGTATAAAAACAGAAGGTCATGTTTCGATAACGGAATATAGCACCTAGGCTTTGCTTTGCTATAGAAAGAAGACATTGTAGCTGCAAACTTAAGGAACCAGAAAGCTGCTAAATTAAATGGGAAGGTTAGGAAATTTTGGCTAAAATAATTGGCAAACAATTCCGCAAAGAACAGCGTCAAGAAGCGACTACACTTTGATTGGAGAAATAGGTAATCCAAAGTTTTCGCATGACGCTCTCTTTGAAAATAAGCATCAGAACAATATTTAAACGTTATGGTTTTCAGGTTGATTGAATTAATTTGTCCGATGAACACTCGAGTTGTTATAAAATTCTTGCCGAAAATTTATAATACGAACAAAAAATAGTCCTTGATAACGATCGATACTAATGATAACTAGTTTGGCTAAAGAAACTGACTAAAGAAATGACAAAGTAACTCATTTTCGGTTCGTCGAAACCAAGTGCGCATGAATCTCGATGAAAACTTCTGAAAAGTTTGCTCATAAACTTGGCGAGTATCAGTCGATGAACGCGGCAGAAAATATTGACTGCAAACAAACGGCAACAAAGATCATCGTATCATCACGAAATCGATCCGTGTTGCCTAACAAAAACACCAGGCAATCAAGTTTGTAGCGTACAGTTAATGAAATCGCCTGAATCTTGAGCTCGAAAAAATGTTGTTAGAATTTTTTCGAGCAACATTGAACAGAGTCACGCACAACAATCGTTGATGAGCAAATTAGATTTAATGATGACAGGTGGCCTCGAGTGACTGAACTCCAGATAGCCATCGTGTAGCCATTAGTGAGCTTAAAGAAGCTTTTTCGGTTAATAGTGAACAAATGCAGTAGCTTTCTAAGAAAGTCACTGAGACAGCACTGACGCCACTATCTTCTAAAATTGCGTTAAGGGAACCGCCACTAAAACGTCGTCGTGAAGAGCGTGTGAAGACTAGCTTGCCGCCCCTCATCGACACCAGGTCCACCACTTCACTGACCGTACCGACTGTCCCTCCTCCAAAGGAGCGTTTTTGGCTGTACATGTCTCGTTTTCACCCTAGTGTAAAGTCCGAGACCGTTACTGAGTCGGTTCGGGACTGCTTACAGTGTGAGGATCCTATCAAAGTGATCCCTCTTCTGAAGAAGGATGCCGACCTAAATGCGATGAACTTCATCTCCTTCAAAATTGATCCGAAATTGCTCTCATGGCAAGTACAAATTTGTTAGTCCACAACTCACCACTGACCCGCTCTGCGCTTCTAGCCTACCGAATTCCCACGTCAACGGGTTCCATCTGGATAGAAACGTTAATGCAGTTTCCGACCTTGCTCCAGCTCCACCACTACTCCGGCAGCTACCGGGATGCACCGATTTCAGCATTGTGGAAACTCCTTATCCCCCCCCCGCGCCGTAGTCGCAGCTAGACCCATTCTTTCTGGCTGCTAGCGAGTGCGACTACGATGTTATTGTGTAGAAAACAGTAGAAAAACCCGTGGCGGGGGTGTTCTGATTGCTGTTTTAACTCGATGGAATCGCTACGCCTCGTCGAGTTGTGAGTGTGAGTGTCATCTATTTGCCCCTGGATCGTCGTAACGATATTAGCAGCATTCATGAGCACGTGGACTCGGTGCTGTTGTCTCCAACTTGGAACTCAGTGATTATGTTCTACAGTTTGGGGACTATAATCAACCTCAGCTTCGGTGGTGCAAGTCGAGTAACGGGTCATTCCAGGTTGACTCCCTAATTGCTTTATCTGCTGCCAGTTCTACACTTATTGACGGTTTTGCCCTACATGGGTTGATGCAAGTCAATGGTATTGCCAACAAAAACGTTAGATTTCTTGATTTGGTTTTGACTAACGAAGCCTGAACACCCGTCTGCACCGTTTCGGAAGCAATTGAGTCTTTGATCGCTTTCGATGCAGACCATCCTGTTTTGGACGTCCTGTTGAATCTCCCAACGCCGATCATTTTTAAGGATGCCTTCGGGAATGATGGTACACCGGACTTTCGCCGAGCTGATCATGACGGAATTAGATCCGTTATCTCTCGCGTTGACTGGCAGACAATAAACTCTGCTACATGTATTGACGACGCCGTCGATTATTTCCAGCGAACAATCTTAAACGTGATTAGTAAATTTGTACCCGACGCCCACCCGCCTTTAAAACCTCCTTGGTCGAATAATCACCTACGCAGACTAAAACGACTGAGAGCTAGAGCTCTATGAAGATACTGCCGGAATCTTTCTCATCTTATAAAACAGGAATTCAACGACTACAAGAAACTGAACAGATTTCTTTATGTTCTCCGTACGGCCTGTCTCTGTGCAGGAATTCCAAGCGATTTTGGCATTTCGTAAATTTCAAAAAGAAAGAGGTTGGTCTGCCAATGTCAGTTCACCTTGGGGAACAAGTTGCCAACTCTGAACTTGAGAAGTGCGATTTTTTCGTCCAACACTATAGGAATTCGTTCAACGAACGCTCTGCCTCACCTGCACAAGTCGCCATTGCGATAAACGACTGTCCTAGTGATACTTTTGAGTATCGTCCATTTCACATTAGTGAACAAATCGTCATATCTGCACTCTAAAAGTTAAACCTTTCTTATGCTGCTGGTCCCGATGGCATTCCAACGTCCATTCTAAAGTTCTGCTCGGAGGTGTTAATTATTCCACTTACAAAACTGTTTAACAGGCCACTGTAAGAGAACAAATTTGCTGAACTATGGAAATCCTCATTTATGTTCCCTGTTCACAAGAAAGGTGATAAGAGAGACGTTCGGAATTACAGAGGCATCACTTCCTTATATAAATGCAATGTGATAACCTTTCACCGTAGACAGAAACCGATCATGTTTACTTATTCAATTGCCGGATACAGGCTTCAACGGGTTTACCAAATTAGAGACTTAGGAGTTACTCTTGACTGTGAGCTGAACTTCAAACCTCACTACAACGACATTCTGACGAAAGCTAACAGACAACTTGGCTTTATATTTAAAATGTCCGAAGACTTTTGCGACCCGCTATGCTTACAGGCGTTGTATTGCTCACTAGTCCGCTCAGTTCTTGAGTTTAGTGGTGTAGTATGGTGGCCATACCAAGCGTGTTGGATTGTTAGATTCGAGAGAGTACAAACAAAGTTTGTTCGCTACGCACTTCCTTGGCTACCATGGCGTGATGCTACGAACCTGCCTTCCTACACTGATCGCTGCCGGCTACTTGGAATTGATACCCTAGAACGGAGAAGGTTCATCGCACAAGCTCTCTTTGCTGCTAAGATCATTACTTCTGAAGTCGATTCGCCTGAACTACTCCGGCAGCGTTACTTCTATGCTCCAGAGAGAGTTATACGTCAAACGCAACTTTTTACACCTCGCAGCTCGTAGTCGACAATACGGACCAAATGAGTCAATCCGTGCCATTGCTAGTGCATCCAATCCCGCTTACAGCATTTTTGACTTTAAAGTTCCATTGCATGTTTTCATGAGAAAACTATCATGATCCTGTGTTCGCTTTTTTTGACATTATTTTGTCAGATGAATTTTATACAATAAATAATAAATAATTTCTAGTCAGTTTCTTCAGCTACGACTGCTCCTTAGAGTTCTGAATGTCATACCTCAAGGCCAACTAAGAGGCTCAAAAGAGATAAGACGGAAAAGACAAACAGAACCTAAAACGTGAACGTGAAAGGGGGAAAACGGATAAGACGGAAACGAACAACTGGATGGTAAAACGAAAAAAGACGAAAAGTGGGACAGAAAAAAAAAAAAGAAAAAAGTCAACACGGCATTTCTGCCTATCGACAAAAGTCGTGACAGAAAAAGAACGAGCATGAATAATGGAAAAGGATGATCAGTGAAAAATTAGGAACAACGTCAAAGACAAGGCAGGAAAAAAAAAGAAATAAAGAAAGAGGCTGACAGAAAAAATGAACAACGAAAGAGGAAAAGAGGGAAAATGGGACAAGAAAGGAAATATGGAACAGAAAACAAGAGAAACCAAAAGGGGAAAAGAAGAATAGTGAATCTAATCTAATCTAATCTCACACTAACGGAGCCAATTCTTAAAAGCATCCTGCAAAATGACGATAAAGTGAATCAATAATTTTTCTTGTCAACGACCAGGGCAGCATGTACCGTAGAGAGAATTCCAAGCAATCAAGTGGAATCAGAATTAATACCTAATTCCATTAAACTCCTTGAAATCAAGGGGAAGTAAGAAAGCGTGGACCTCCCGTACCAAACGCTTCCCATATGAGATAATGATTTATTTGCAGTTGTTGGGAGTATCTTTGCTAATAAAGGTTAAGTGATACTCCGGATCCTCGAGGATGAACTAATGGCAATTACACCAGAATTGGAGTATAGAGGTACGGCCACGTGGAGGTGCTAGGTAGCAGCTCAAAAGGGAAAAGAAGAATAGTGTGAGAGAAAAAAGAAAACCGATAGAGGAAGCGAGGTAAACGGGAAAAATTTGACGGGGTATAAAAGGAGTATGATGGGACGAAAAATGGAACAGAAAAAGAAGAAAAGCAAAACATGATACACGGATGAAAGAGAAAAACGTCGAAATCGGGAGTTGGAAATGGAAAACCGGAGAGGAAAGAGAAAAAGGGTGCCAAAAACAGAATAAACGTGACAGAAAAGAGAAAAGAACGGAGCACATCAAAGGGGCAAAATTGAACAGACGAAAACAAAAAAACGAGAAGAAAAGGAGACAAAAAGAGGTAGGAAAAGCTGAAAATAGGAAACAAAAACGAGAGAAAAAGAGAGAAACAAAGACGAAAAACTGAAAAAAAACATGACGAAATCCAGGATTGAAAATAAGAAAAAATGGGACAAGATACGACGGAAAACGGAACAATAAAGCAAGAAACACGGAACAGAAAATAAGGAAAACGAGAGAAAAAAGATAAAAAAAACCGGAAGAAACGTGAGAGTGAAAATTAAGACAACGCTACAGAAAAGGCACATTTCAGCGTTACGGGACACCATGCTCACCCCGCAAATCAGTTCCAATTGTACCAAATTCCTGGCATACAACTTAAAAGTAAAGTCCCCTTTAGTTACCAATTTTCTTAGCTGTTATATATTAAATATTTGGTTTAATATTTGAATATGTTGAAAATATTTGAAATGGTTAAATATTTGGTAAAACAAGAGCCAATTTTAATATGGTTGCTAATTGTGTCCCGTAGCGCTGGAATGTGTCAAAAGGAGAAAAAACGGAACGGAACAGAGAAAAATGGAACTGGAAAGGAGAAAAAACGAATCTGAAAAACGATAAAATATATAAGAGAATAATGCCATAGACGAAAAATGTCACTCCCAGGGATGGAAGATCAGTGATTTTGATAAAATCTGTGAATTATCGCCACACGCACAGATCGCTTTCCGTACAGATCATGACAAACAGTGAATCTTTAGCGTTGATCACAAGATTTTGTTCTCTAAACAATCTCAGCAGTCGAAAAAGGTCACACATGTTGTTTGAATTGTGATTCATATGATGCACACAACCAATCGTCTGTATCTGTTAAATTTCTCAACGCAATCATGCAATGAACATGATCTGACATGAGGTTTGTCATAATCTGTACGGGTCGCGACAAAGTGTTTGTCGCTTACAAGTAGTGATGTCAATGAATCTGAATCTGATCGTTTCTATGATCTTGATCGCTAGAAGCCATTTTTTCCATCCCTGGTCACTCCTAATTTCAAGTAAAACTTCACGTCTAATTTCGTGTCCATATCGTCCATATCCATAGTAGTGTCCATAGCAGAGAAACTTGAGCTTGAAATTAGTTCAAATTTAAGTCCAATATCAACCTCAATTTCAAGTTGAACTGCATGTCCGCTTTTAAGTCTATTTTCAAGTCTAATTTTATTTCAAGTTTCACTTTTAAGCTTAATTTCAAATCCAACTTCAAGTCAAATTTTGATTTTATTTCAAATCAAATTCTAACTGTAATTCAATTCCATTTTTAAATAAAAGCTTCCAATTCTGTACTAAGTACGATTTCATGTCTAATTCGGAGTAAAACCTGCAGTCCAAATTACTCTATATTAAAGTCCAATTTCAAATTCAGTTTTAAGTCCAATTTCCAATTCAATATGAAGTAAAACCTGAAGTCCAAATTTGTTTAAATTCAAGTCTAATTTAATGTCACATGTCAAATCCAAAGTCCAATTTCTGCTCTAATTTGTAGTCCAATTGGTTTTAAGCCCAAGTGCACCCGAAAGTTCGGAGTTTGCCACCTAATCGGCCGATATTTTTGTGATAAGCAATAATAGATTCGCCAACCTACGTTTTTGACAGATCGGAAGTTCCACCTTTTTGTTTATGTCTGCATGCCCACTAAATGCCCATTAAAAAATAATTTATGATGGAAAATATCTACAAACCTTCTAAAATTTTGCCTCAAATCGACGGAAGAGATATCAGTGATACAGTGCTCCAGAATAAAACTACACCGTTTAATAATGTTAACTAATTTTATTAGTTTACTTATCTACGTTTGCCGATTCATGTGTTTTTTGTTGAGTTCTACATCAGTTTTGCTTTGCACAACAACGGGTTAGCAGTTGGGTGGTGGTGGTGGACGGCGGCGCGTTATCCGACGGGACACCGACGAACCACGACCGGCGGTTGGGAGCGATACTTTAAACGTGCGATATCCGGTAAATGTGGTTATGTTGATTTCCGTTAGTTTGCCAGTTTGTCCGATAAGGTAAGTGATGCTCACATACAATTAACATATAATAACATATGTATGTATTTTCGACAGATTTTTGTCCCGTACTTTTCCGTCCAGTTTATCCGATATGCATTTTTATTACAAATTTTATTTGTTCTTTTTTGTTTATGTTTTGGATTTCGTGAGATGTTTGTTTTGCGATGTTGTGAACTTTTTAGCTTAGTTGTTGTTTTACAAACTGAGGTAAATATTGTAGTCAAAATTAAAATATCAGTAAAAATGGTGTTAAAATATCTTTGCGTTTTGATTCAATATTATTGGAATGCTGTGTGATGTCGAGAATGTGAAGGCAAAGTATGGATTTTTTTTAACTCTGTACATGTGACACGGGTGACTAGCTGAACTCTTTCGGATTCATTTCAATTATTATGGAAAACAAAAATGACATGTTGGGATTGGTCCGCAAAAAAAATAGCTCTATCCATTGAAGCGAACAGATAAATAACAATCGTAAAACTTGAAAATAATATAACAAGCGAAGTTATGTTTACTCTAACCTACCAAGATGACACTCGTAGAATTCCTTAAATGTTCCAACAACATTTTGATCATTTTCAGTACATGCGTACCTGCGTTTCGTATTGATATATGACACACAATAGTAAAAATGGGGAAGAAAGGTAGAGGCGGTGCAAAATCGGGAAATTCTATCTGTTACATATTTGGTGGATATGATTTTGGTATACTATTCAATGATATGGCCCGAAAAGCTTTGTTTCTACAATAAAACTTAGAGGGGTTGTCCGCTCGAACGAAACGCTAATTGGGTTATTACGCTAATCATTGTCATTAATACTATTATTATTATTGTTATTATTATAATATATTATAAAACACCGTCTATACTATTAGTTTGTTATTATTTTAAGCTTCTTTAAATACGGGTTGTATGCGGTTTCTTAGAAAGTTATCATTAGTTTCAATATTGTCACACATCGAACGGACACATTTTATAATCATTTTCATCCTCGCGAACTGTGGCCTAGCATTTTTTTTCATACATTCAATATGACACTCGGAAATCCAGGAGTATTATTGTTTGTTTGTTTGTTTTTGGTACGCATTGTAGTGCCCGGTTGTATAACTGACTACTTGCGCAATTGCAATCTAATTTCGCAGTTCTCCATGAAAATTAATTCGCTATTATTGATTACGACACTATCATTTGGGGTCAGTTTTTTTTGTCCTGCTGTTGAACCTTGGTTATCCAAAAACCGCAGTCTGCCATTTAGCCAAGTTTTCCGTTTGCTGTCAATTAACACTTCAAGCCGGTTATAATAACAGTTTCCTGTGTTTTACAGCAGCATAATTCAGTAGTTGCATTTGTTTCCCTTCGATTTATGCTAGTTAATTGCAATGTCCACTTGATTGATTCTGCCTATTATCATGATTAGTGTTTAGTATTTTATGTCACATTTTCTGTTTCACCACAGTGGGTGTATTGTTATTCATTACGAGTTATTTGCCCTTGCTGAACCGGGCAATAATAATTAAAGCTATAATTATTCCGTTTAACTACATGCATATGTGTGAATGCAATATTTCATTAAATACCGTCAACCGTTTATTGTAGTTATTAAATTAGCATATTGATAGTAAAAGTATGTGGAACTAAATAATTATTTTATCCCTTAATAAATGACATTTGCGCTTTTGAACCATTCGACCGTTGCAAACAAATCCTATTGAGTGTTATAGATTGACTTGAATGACTTTAATAACGGGTCAGTCAGTTGACACTACTCATTCACCATAAAATCTTTATTGTTATGGTGAATCCAAAGGGTACCAATCCTTTCAGGATACATTGGGTAGGGTAGATTGAGCGAACTCCCACCGGAGGACATGACGAAGACCAGTGAAATTCAGCTGGATTCAAAATAACCCCCATTTGTATGTAATAACTACATTTGCATCTGATTAGAGTTTGGTATTCATCACAAAATTTATATACTTTTTTCCGAAAAAATAGAAATATTGTATAAATAAATGTCGTTTCAATCTACGCCTACAGACGAAAAGGAAATTGTTTGAATCAAGGACAACAACAAGAACCGAGATTATGGCTCTCGACTGGAGAATATTTTAAGCTTTATGATCTAGTACATTTTTGGTCAATATGTGTAGACACCTTCGGTGAATTTGTATCATGATGTTGAAAAGGCCAAAACAGATTCTGGTGATTTTTCCTGCGATTACTCTGCCGCCTGGTGAGTCCACCTGTGCATCGCAAACCATATCAACCTTGTTGTGTACTAAAAAAAATTACAGCAATTGACCGTTTGATTAAACTTGATTCGATTGAACCGATGAAATCTCCAGGTCCGTATGGTATTCTACCCGTTTCATTACAAAAAGTTTTGGGACATATCCCGAAGAATTGGCCGGAAAATAAAGGTTGTATTCATACCTAAGGCTGGTAAAAAAACAAAACCATGCCTTTCAGGCTTTTCAGACCGATAAGTCTGACTTCAACACTTCTTAAGCTGATGAAAAAAAAAACACGGATAACTATATCCGCAATGAGTTAAAAAAAACTCCGTTGCATAGAAACCAACACAATAAATCTACGGAAACCGCATTGCACTACTTAGGGACGTTAATTGAGAAATCGCAAAAATGTTACCAGACGGCACTTTGTGCTTTTCTAGATATTGAAGGTGCTTTCGATAACACGTTCTTCGTATTAATTAATACGGCTCTCTGTCAAAAGGGAATCGACCGCACTACAATGAGCTGGATTCGAGCAATGCTTTCGAGCAGAGAAATCACAGTATCACTGGTAGATACGTTGGTCTCGATTTCGGTCATCAAAGCTCTCTCCCCTTCCTCCGGTCTTTGGTGGCCGACGCACTCCTTCACAAGCTATCACAGCTGAGTTATGAGACCATTGCTTTCGCCGACGACGCCGTACTTATCGTCAGTGAAAAGTTTGACGCGTGCAACGCTGTGTCGCAATTTTCATTCATTAAAGAGTCGTGGTAATCATGGACGCAAAAAGGGAACTTGTGATAAGTCTGTTTTTAAAAAAAATTCGACCGTATGATATTTCAAAGAAGCTGATGCCACTCGAAATAAAAGAAAGTTTCGTCTTTTATACCGTCAAGCGATACAAGGGAATCGGTTCTTGGAAAATACTCCCCAAACCCTGCCACTGTAAACGCACTGTAAGGACACCGGAAGCCATTAAACGAGTTAGAGAGCGAATTCGACGGAAACCAAATCAGTCTGGACGTAAAATGGCCAAAGAACTGGAAATTTCGCAGTCAAGCATGAAGAATATTTTGAAAAACGACCCTCGAATAATTGCATATGAAAAACAATGGGTGCACGGTTTGACTGAAAATTAGAAGGTTTGCAAGAGTCAAAAGATATCGACAGCTGCCCAAGTGGCACGGTGAGTATGAAATTCTGCCATCGTGGACATTGTGAGGCACTTCGTGTCCACCAGTGCGTCGAAAGGAAGTCTGGTTTCGTAAAGTACCGCAGAAGTTAAAGAGGAGGTTGGTAAATAGCTGGATAAAATAACCCCCATAGTGGTTCTCAGCCTCTTAACCAGCAACACCGATCTCTCGTCCTCCGGCGACACAGGGAGTTGGTGCAGGTCTTACAAGTCATCCGTAAAAAATACCAATACAGGAAGCATATTTACATTAGGAAGCGTATTTACATTAGGACGAGAACAATCGGCATAGATCAAGGCAACGAAAAAGGACTAATGATTGGAAGCAGGGAACTGCAAGTCCCTCAATTTGTCGAGGTCCCGCAAGTTCGACTTGTAGCGCTGCATGAGTTATACTAGCAAGTATAACGCTCAGATTGGTCAGGAGGAGGAATTCAAACCAGTTATTGAAAAGTTCAGCGCACACTCGCTTGCGAACTAATGGCCAAAAATATGGCCATACGAAGTACTTATCAGCATCTTTGGCTCGAGCAGCACGTTTCTCACAAGCACGGCCCAGCCTTCCATATCGGTACATCTGGAGATCACCACAACGGACGGACTCGCAAATCGATCACGTTTTGTTCGTTGGAAGGTCATAATCGACGTTAGAACCTATCGTGGCGCAAACATCGATTCTGACCATTAACTTTTGATGGTTAAAATACGCCAAAGACTTTCCGTTGTTACCAACATTCGGTACCGTCGCCCACCACGGTATGATCTCTTGAAGTCGCTACTAAGTACGCGGAATGCCTTGCGGCTTTGCTGCCAGCCATTGGGTTCGCTAAAAGGAGTCCACGTAACGACTGGTTCGATAAGGAATGTCAGAGGATGTTAGACGAGAAGAAAGCAGCACAGGCGTTGATGCTGCAGCAGAGGCGCCGTCAAACCATGAAACGATATAGACAGAAATAAAGGCAGCAAACCCAGCAGAATGGCGCGGAAACGGAATACCAAGACAGCTGGGGTAATGACTACATCAGTACGGCGAAAAGTCCCTACGAACTACCTATTCACAGATTTCAAAGCTGCCTGCGATACTGTCGACCGTGAAAGTTATGGACGAGAACGGCTTTCCCGGGAAGCCGGCAATACTAATTAAGGCCACGATAGATGGTGTGCAGTGCTGTGTGAAGATATCGGGTGACGTTTGAAACACGCAGGGAACTTCGACTAGACGATGCTATTTGCTGTTCATCATCGCGCTAGAAGGTGTTATAAAACGTGAGGATCTTAACATGCGGGGCACGACTATCAATAAATCTAGCCAATTTATTTGTTTCGTTGACGACGTGGACATTGTCGGAAGGAAGTACCAGGAGGTTGCTGAGCAATATACTAAGCTGAAACGTGAAAGTGAAAGTGTGGTAGTCGACGGGGACGAGTTCGAGGTGGTAGACGAATTTGAATACCTCGGGTCGTTGATGACGTCGTATAACAACTGCAGCAGAGAAATACGTAGACGTATTCTTGCTGGAATCGTGCTTACTACCTCAAGACCTCAAGTCTGGTAAGCTTCATTCCCGCACCAAATGTACCATGTACAAAACGCTAATCAGACTGGTATTTCTCAACGGGCACGAAACGTGGACAATGCTTGAAGGGGGCTTGAAAGCACTGGCCGTTTTTGAATGTCATGTGCTAAATACCCTTTTTGGTGGTATATATTAGAACGGTGTATAAAGGTGAAGGATTAGCCACGAGCTAGCACAGCTGTTTGGCGTAGTGATGCGCAGCGTGCTCGATGGTTCGACCAAGTGGAGGAAGACCTGGAAAGTGAGGGCCATTCGAAAAACTGGGGCCCTATTCTCACAGTCACCTCACCTAAATTTTTTAGGTGAGATCACAATTTGCGATTCTCAGAGTCACTTAATTGACTTCGCTCACTTGTGACTGTACAAATCTCAAATGGGGCCTGTAAGGTTAGGTGAGGGTGACTGTGAGAATAGTACGGGTGAGAGAAGTGAGGTGAGGTGAGGTGACTGTGAAAATAGGGCCTCTGAAGACGGACAGCCAAGGACCGAGTTTGTTGGCGGAACAAACAACAACAACGCACCAGGACAAGTAAGTAAGTAAGCTGAAAAGGAAGGCCGAGAGCAAGGTGGCCTCATCGTTCTGTATATTAAACCGCGTCTTGGTACCTAACCAAAATGGACATTTTTATGCGGAAGCGTCAGTCGAGACCGGCCGTGTCTGAGCAGTAAGCAATCACCCGAGCGGCCGAAGGTGGTGGTGAAAAATATCTTCCCGCCGAAGCGCGACGTCTTGATCATAACAAATGACGACACCAACTATCATAGGATGGACGACTGTCAGGGGACCGGGTTCTTTACATCCCCCACCAAGGATGTAAGCGATGAAGTCAAATATATCTCCCACACCAAGTTCCCGAAGAGGGCCCTTGTGTGACTGACGGAATGCCCAAGCCGCTGTTGTTTCCTTCGGACCTTGCGGTGAACGGGAAGATATGCAGTACGAAGTGCCCGCCGGAAGTTGCCGTCTTCATCAAGAAATATCACGTGGAAGAGGGTGTAGTCTTTCGGTCGGACCTGGTCTCAGCACATTATGCCAAGACATCACTGGAAGAGATGGACAGATAGAGATAAACGTTTTGTAGCGAACATTGTCAACCCTCACACTTTGGTGAATCTCAAACGGAGGATCTCATCCAATAAATTCGTGACCAAAAACGGTAAAGCAGCTAATCGCAAGTTAGCAACAGACGGCTACATTAAGACATCCAGACATCAGATATAAAATCGCCAGATACCCGATATGAAATCATAACACTTTCTCGAACACTTTCCAGATAACGATAAGGTCAAGTGCTACCACCTAAACCTGACATATGTAGGGACAAGGGAGCGGTTGTAATCACAAACGAGCGTGAGGTGGTCGTCAGGTGGAAGCAATTTTTCGATGAGCACCTCGATGGTGATATAACAGAAGGAGACGGAACGGATGTTAACCTAGGAGTACCTACAAACGATAACAGCATGCCTGATCTCGAAGAGATCCGGCGAAAAATCAATCCGCTGAAGAATAATAGAGCCATCGGAAAGGACCGACTCCTGATAGTACAAAAAATCGTCAAGAACTGCTAGCCTAGCAATGGTACTTCACTGGATAATTTCAAAGATGTGGGAGGAGGAGAAGCTACTGAAGAACTGGACGGAAGGTGTAGTCTGTCCCATCTACAAAATGGCGATCGGCTAGATTACTGTAACTAACGCGGCTTTACGGTGGGTAATGCCGCATACAAGGTTTTCTCCAAGATTTTGTTACGTCGTCTATTCCCAATAGCAAGAGAATTCGTAGGGCAGTATCTGGTTTTTATGGGAGCCCGTGCTACTACGGATCCAAAAACTTTAGTACTACGGATCAAATTTTCACTCTCCGATAAATCCTTCAGAAATTTCAGGAGTACAATGTGCCTACGCATCATATTTTTGTGGATTTCAGGGCAGCATACGATACAGTCGAGCCCGAACAGCTATGGCAGATAATGCACGGGAACAAATGTACCCCATACTGTATGATAGGCATACCGGACGTGTGGTGACTTGCCGTTAACGAGCCCAAGTGGTCCAATCATCTCAGTTGAAAAACCGAAACACAAATAGACGAAATAACAAATGACGCAGTAGAACTAATAACCTAATCATAAATGGCCGAAACACACTTGGCAGAATGTCATAGAATATATTTGCGGCTTTTAATTTACGGTCGGACTCAACTAAGGCTTAAACCCTACTAAATAGTCAGTAAACTTAGGAAAAGGCATGCACCTAAATAGAGGTGATTTCTGTGGAGGCTGCTATGATTCATTGAGAAAACGTTAGTTACTGACACAGAAAACAAGTCTCGCACCTTATAATGAGCGTAACTCATTTGCGTTTAAGAGAAAGAAAGAAGTATGTATCGATCTATACAGTAATATTACAAATTATTACCAAAATAAAAAAATAAGGCGCAGAGCGTGTGCGTTTGGTTGTTTAGAGACTAAGCTGCCAGTATTTTACGAAATGCGTTTTTGTCCTTATTGTTTGGTATTTTTCTAAAACGCATGAAACTATCTTTATTTTTTTGATGATAGCTTGAGCAGCTTTGCATTGACCTCAAAAACATTATTTTTACCCATATTATTCGAAAAAATAGTTTTCGGCGAATTCAATTCCGGCCTTCTGTGACAGATGTTCGGCTATTTGTTATTCGGCCATTCGGTATCAACCCGGTGAGTCGATGCGAGGGCTAAGGAAAAGTAATAACAGTATTGGTGAATGACCCCTTGGGTCCACTCTAAAAAAAATAAGTATCAACAGTCAGTAGAACTAGGAAAGCGTGGATGCTGCAAGGCAAGCCGGATAAACTGTCTGTCTCTTGTGGGCACTCTCGAATCCTTTTGAATCGCGCAAAGGCGAGCGGATGAACTGTTCTGTATGTTATTCAACATCACCATTGAAGGTGTGATCCGGCGAACGGGCATCGAAACGAGAGGGAAAAATTGGCAAAATTAGCCAACTCCTAGCCTTCGGAGGCGACCTCGGTTTCGTTACTAGAAACCTTGGGACAGCAGATGCAATCTACGTCAGACTAAAAACGGAGACTAGGAGGGTTGGGTTACAAATCAATGTATCGAAATCCAAATATATGGTAGGAACGGACAGCTGACAATAGACGGCGATGTGCTGAAAGTGGTTGATGAGATCATATATTTGGAATCTCTGGTCACCGTCGATAATAATACGTGTAAGGAGATTCAACGACGCATTCCAGCTTGAAGTCGATCAAGGAGCATAGGCTGCCGCACAACGCTGACGATGTACCTAATGCTAATCAGACCGGCAGTCCTCTACTTATTTGAGACAATAGACCGTATGAATAAAAGAGTTAGAGCAAACTCTCCCATAAGATTTGCACGGGAACGGGCTTACGAAAGCCATACGTGCGCTTGGCGTATTTGAACGAAGGATGTTGCGAACGATTTCTGGCGGAGTACAAACGGATAGCGGAGAGTGGCGTAGGCGTATGAACCACGAGCTTCAGGCACTACTTGGAAAGATTCCCATCGTAAACCAGGAGAACGTTGGAAGACTACGGTGGGGCGGCCACATCGCAAGTATGCCGGACTACTGTCCCGTGAAATCCGTTAGAGGACCGCCGCTGCTAAAGTAAAGTGTATTCTTGAATTAGTCAGAACTCTCAAACACATGAAAGTTCGAGATTATTTACCAATCAGACATAAATTATTAAAATTCAATGATGCCAGCGATATTAGTTATCTAAGGAACATACAGTTCTTTTGAGGTCGAAGTTGTCACTATTGTATTTTTGTATATTATTAGCAGTTGTTATGCTCAAAATGATATTGAAGATAGAATCAACAAAAGGGCATATCTCCCATCGTAATCCAACTCTAGAGTAAACAAAAAAATTTGAAGTTGTCAAAGTGAAAATTTAGACTGCAGGTCTTACCGAATCGTCTCTGGGCCAAAAGCACAAATGTCCTTCAAAATGTACCTCATGTGGTTGGCATACTGCCAACACATAACGATGTCTCAATAAATAACAATCGCAAAACTACCAACGCACTAACGCAGATTAAACTTATCTTCAGATTCACTAAAATATAATAGTAACAATTAACCTAACTCCTGCTGTCGAAATCGCACAGGAAAAAGAAAAACAACTTTCATAACAATTCTATTTACACCCGCAGCAAGCGCCCATCCCGCATCCCTAGGGGGAGAAAACGCGCAAACTGCGCAGCAGTGTGGCCAGCACGTTCGCCAAGCACTCGGCATGCAGGGCCAGCTGACCGGCCCCTAGCGGGCCAACTCGGACGCACGCCAGCTCCCGGAAGCTCGATGCCACATCGTGGATCTTCAGTACGATGTTTCGCGTTTGCAGCGGAGCCGAGGTGTACCGGGTCAAATCTTGCGCCAGCTCGGTAATTCGGCGCAACGACGAAAGGCATGCCGTGAGATGCTCCGGCAGGTTGGTCAGATTGGTATCGGACATCGATACCACCAGGTGTTTGGAAGCCGTCACCAGGTGGAGCGACTGGTCGGTTAGCTCGTCTTTGGCTTGCTGAAATTTGTCTTCGTCGATGCTAGTGCCTCCGCCGGCCGTTTGGGCGGCAGAACACATGGCTGCCACCTGATCTAGTTTGACCAGCAAACCGGCCATGGCAACGTCCGTCTTTGCCATCAGCGTATCGACGTTCAGAATGTGACCGTTTTTATTCGCCAGGATAGGACTACTTGGATTGCTGAGCGTTGTCTTGCGCGACATCTGCGGTGAGCAGAGAAGTGACAGCTGCGGTCGGTTTTCCATTGGAGGAGTTTTCAGACAGACTGGTGGACAGTCGCTGTGCGAACGATAGTGTCCGTTTTGACGGTTCATAGGGGTTGGTGACAGTGACTGCGGAGGTTTGTCGGTCAGTTCATCTCGGTTGAAAGCTCGTTCAATTTCCCTATAACAGTTTGGATTACGGTGTAAATGCGGCGAACCAATACCGGCCGTTCTGATCGGTGAATTATTGGCAGAACTGGATAGTGCGTACGACACGGGATTCTTGAGAATCGGAACGGGACTACGTATGCAGGGTTTCAACGGGACCGGAGGTAGGGGAGGTTTTTTTGGTGGTAATGTGGAAAGATTTACCGGTGGCGGAGAGTTCGATTGTTTCTCGAATCGAGGTGGAAGCGAAGGAGGGTCCATTTCGTAGTAGCTTCCGGTATTTCCGTTCGTTTTAGCGTAGTTGGGAGAACGAAGCGGAGAGTGGAGCTTCAGCTGCAGGTCGACGCTTTTGGGTGGACGTTCGGGAGGATTTGCTTCGGTGACGTGCGGGCAACGCTTTGGTGGAAGGGCTAGCTCTTCGGCTTTTGCTTCGAAAAGTTTTATACCGTTGGATACTGGTCCGCCGGTCGTCGGTTCATCAGTCTTCTCTTTCTTTGATTTTGAACAACATGAAAATGGTCCTTTTCTATCTACCGTTGAGTACTCGATGACATGGCCGTTGGCTTTTTCGCATTCATTAGCGTTTGCCGCTGCTGAATTACTATATAGGTCATATTCGGAAGTCTTTTGTTCTCGCAACTCGGGTGGATAATAGACCTCGAACCGAGATTTGTCATACTTGGCTAGTAGATTGATCGAGTTCGTTTCGGTGCTGATTCTCGGCTTCGGTACTGGCAGCTCAAACGCCGTAGTTTGGTTGAGATTCTTAGTATTGGTGCTGTTGTTGTTGGCTGGATTCTGGACACTAGGGAGGTTGTTTTTCAGTGCTAGTGGTATGGGTTGCTTTGTGCCTGGGTCGACATCGCCTAATCCCGGCGGAGGGGGGATAATGTACGACAGAATTTCCTCTGGGGTCAGTTCTACGGCAGGTGTGATCTTTTTAGTTGGGGGCTCTATTGTTACCTTTTTCAAGAATTCCTCCAAATCGCCAACTACATTATCGACGGCGGACGCATTCTCCGTACTGGCTGCATCGACTGCATTCGTTCCATCGTCGAATCCTGTAGGTGGCACATTTAGGACGTTTAGGTTGTCCAATTCGTCCGGAGTTTGAGGCGGCGGTATTGATCGGAGATCTATTATGTCGGGATCTGTTTCGATAATGGACTCGTCTCCTATTTCGTACCCATAAAGTTCGGCAATCTTCTTCGCAGCAAGATCTGTGTTCTCCACGTTGTCACTGTTACTAGCTTCCTTCAGCTGTCGAAGATATTCTTTCAGGTTCATATCTTTTGAATCACAACCAAGAATCGAGCTGTCGGGACTGTGCAGTCCGAAACTCGTGCGCAAAGTCTTGTTCCTTAGGTTACTCTGAGGCAATTGGCTAGGGTTTTTATGGATCGGTGAACTATTCGGAGTATATAAAGATTCCGAGTCGCTCTCACTTTGAGATAAGTCATTTCCTAATGCTTGCAGATCGCTTAGAATTTGACTAAGTCCTTGAACTTTCCGTTGACTTTTAGGCGTGCTCTGTGCCGAATTATTATCCAGCTGTCCGTTTACTTCACTGAAAGGAGCCGTATATATTGAGTTCAATCCTTTGGCAATTCCATCAAGTCCTTGATTGATAGTTTCGGTAAGCAGGGTTAGAGAGTCGCTGTGCTTTAAGATGCCTGGGGCATCTTCATTCGAAGATTGCTTGCTACTGTTCAAGCTTTCGCAATCGCTTTCCACGTCGACGGATGTCTCTCGCCAGAGGTTCAACTTGCCGGGTCGCACGTCAAACTCGTGACAGTATTCACCGTGCTCGTTCAGATAGCGCTCGGAGCTTTCTACCATTTTGTGCATTTCTGCTACCCTTCTAAGAACCTCCTCATTCCGCGCTTCCGATGTGTTATGCTTGAGAGATCCACCAATTCCTCGCTCCAGACCATCTCTAGAGAAGCGAGGATTAAACATATCGAACCCATACTCATCGCTGCCGGTCAACCGGAGGTTCTTATTCGACGTCAACGAGTTGTTCATATTCCGATCGCAATCGTCCGATTTCGAAGGAATCTGCACCGTTTTGCTCGAGTGGTATGGCGGTGGCATCAGGAACGCCATACTGTGGGTTTGCTTCTCGGATGGAAGATAACTCCAGGAGGCATGAAGGACTGTGTGCTGCGACAGATAAGGTGGCGCAATTTCCTCGACTGCAGTTTCCCGTTCCTGCTCCAGGGGAAGCTCCTTACCTGCGGTGTGGAAACGTGTTTATAGATTACTAAAATTCAAAGCAGAAATAGTTTAGTTACCGGCCATTAGTCGATAGTAACCAGCCAGAACAATGGCGAATTCGCAAGCGTCACGATCCTCCATCGAAAAGGTGATCACCCGGTCTGGGTTGATGAACACGGTTACCGTGTTGGATACGTCATCGTCGCGGGTCACCACGACACGAGAAAGGTCCTCTAGGATGCAGATTGGCTGTGGCTGGAATAGAGGTTTGAAATTAGATTGTAATAACAATGTTTTAGGATTTCAATTCCCCTCACATGACTTGGGAAAAAACAATACGATCAAAAAATATTCAATACTACCTAGTTAAATAAGATTTATGACTTGTCGATTGACTAAACAACGTCCAAAAATATATTTTAATTTGGTGTGTGATAGAAATCTTTTGGCATAAGGGAGCGCACCGAAAATCCAGTATCATCCTTTAGGATGTCTCGGAAGTGGCATATTTGGAACCGACGGATTTGAAAAGATCCATGCCGCTTGCAGTGTGCAAAAATTTGCATGAATTGTTGAAGAAAAACCTAAAAGGTATAAAACAGAATGGGTAGCTGTCGATGTAAAATCAACACTGAAAAAAGGAAGCTTTGCATGTAATAGTTATAGAGTGCTGGACTGGAGCAAAGAAACCTACAGGTACTCTCAATATTATGTTATCCGAAGGTTTTTACATTTATTATAGTCAACAGACAAAGTATAATCCCAATGACAAATATCTAATCAAAACATATATGAACTAACCTAGCACAAACATCTTTTAAAACAACGCTTATTGTTTTCACGAGACACATTAAAATCAAACGCTTTATACTATAGCAGCTATTAAAACCCCGGCACATACTAAGCACTGGTTCGTGCAACCCATAGTTAGTTCTTGAGTGCTGATTGATGAGGAAGGCGTGCAAAAGAAGATTACGTCTCCTAGTATTGATATCTAGGCGGCTAAGCAATTCAGGACAATCGATATTTCCTTGAAGGAGATCGCCGACGAAACACGCCTTAGCCATATTGCGCCTTCCTTCCAGCGGTTCTAAATTTATCAGCTTGCAACGGCTTTCGTAATTCGGCAGGTTACGTGGGTCACGCCAGCGTAGGTGTCGCAGAGCAAACCTAATAAATTTCCGCTTCAATCCGATGAATTGCATTTTGGTAGAAAGGTGACCAAACAATGGCGGAATTTTCCAGGATAGGACGAACCAGCGAGCAATATAGAGATTTTAAGCAATATAATCCTTGAAGCTTTTAGCAAAGCGGAACAGAAATCCTAGTGGCGAAAAAGCCCTGGATACAACGAAAGAAATGTGGTTCTTGAACGTTAGTTTCGAGTCAAGCAAGACTCCCAAGTCTTTAACAGTTGTTTCGCGCTTTAGGTGCGTCTCACGACGGGCGTAATCGTGCAGATACATGTTACGTTTACGACCGAAGGAGATGACCGAGCACTTGGCCACATTTAGTGACATCTCGTTAATTCGGCACCATTCGTCAAAGGTCTCGAGATCCTGTTGCGAGATGGGCGTCATTAGGGCTTTTTACTGTACAGTACATTTTCAAATCGTCAGCATAAGATGATCTCGTGCATTTGAGGATCATGTTCACGTCATTCTTTTACAGCAAAAACAAGAACGGTCCCAAAAGACTACCTTGGGGAACGCCGGAAGTTACTACGAAGCGTGACGATACGTATTCGCCGATTTTAACTGACATAGTTCTACCGATGAGATAGGAGCAAAACCAAGTCAGCAGATTGTCGTGAATGCCCAATTCGTGATCCTTAGAGATGGCTATCTCACAGTTTATACGGTCGAAAGCTGCAGAAAGGTCCGTATATATGGCGTCAACTTGATTCCCTTCTTGCATTGCACGGATGATGAACGATGTAAAGGCGATTAAATTGGTTGTCGTCGAGCGCTTTGGCATAAATCCATGCTGGTCAGGAGAGATGCAGTGTGAGCAATCTTGCATCAACTTTTCCAGAACGATTAGCCCAAATAGCTTGGATACAGCACTTAAGGCAGCAATTCCACGGTAATTAGTAAAGGTTCTTTTGCACCTCTTTTTATGCACAGGGAAAACAAAGAAATCATTCCAGCACGCGGGGAAAACTCCCATCGTCAATGATATATCGAAAATCTTACCTAAGGGTAATGCAAGAGTATTTAGACAGCGCCTATAATGCTAGAGTATGGTTTTCCGACGAAACTAGTTGCTCTGATTCGTGCTACACTGTGTGGATCAACATCATGCGTTAGAATAGCGGGCGAGATCTTAGCCGCTTTCGTGACGTTCGATGGAAGTAAGAAGATGCACTTTCTATCCTGCCATTCAACATTGCCTTGGAAGGTGCAATACGAAGGGCCAACGTGGAAAGGAACGGGAGTATCATAACGAAATCTCACATGCTCCTTGGTTTTGCGGATGACGTCGATATCATCGGAATCAATTACTTCCACTACTCTATGATTGATTCCGTTGATATCAACGTTGGCAGCCAAACCAAGAAACATGTGAGATTTCATAATGATAGTCCCGTTTATTTCCACGTTTGCTATTCATATTGCACCTTCCAAGGCAACGTTGATTAGCAGGATAGAGAGTGCAGTCACTTGCTTCAGTTCATCCAACGTCACGAACGTAACTGAGGTCTCACCAGCTATTCTGACGCATGATTTTGACCCATCTAGCGCCGCATGAATCAGCGTAACTAGTTTCGTTGCAAAACCATGTTCTAGCGTTATCTGCCACAGCTCAGTTTGTTGGACTGAATCGTACCCCGCCTTAAAGTCCACAAATAGATGATGAGTCTGCCAGTTGTACTCTCGAAACTTGTCTAGTAACTGACCCGTAATGGAGCGACCCTCACGAAAACCAGTTTGCTACTCGCCAGCGGAGGACTCCACTAACGAACTCAGTCTACAGAGCAATATACGGGAGAGATCTTATAGGCAGCAGCAAATTCCATGACGACATTCATCAAACTTGTTCGAGCCATCCCAGTTGTTCCAGTTCTGCAACCGGGGATCGGGAAGTGGGCTCCCTTCATCCCTTCTCAGGCAAGTATCGTAATATGCGTTCATCGGTACTGTTTGAATAGATTCCATCTTACAGCAAATTCCATTGTGCCAGCCTCCAACTGTACTATCAGAATGCTGGCGGTATAAATACGTCCGTTGCCTGTTTAGACGAATCGTGCGACGTCCTCGTTCTTACGAAGACTTGGCTTTGTGAGCGTACCTTGTCTTGCCATATATTTGGAGACTACTACGAAGTTTTTCGGACTGATCGGAGCGCATAGAAACAGTTCCAGATCCTACGGGATGTTAGTTGCTGCTCAACGACGAACTCAAGACTCAAGTATTAGGCTTGTACAACCATCGAGCAAGCCTGGATGCAACTCAAGCTAGTCTGTGCTTCGTCAGTAATTCAGACTGACTTCTATGGTATATTACTAATTACTAGATATCAAGTGGGACGAGGTTCTTGACAATAACGATATCAATGTTGCTGTCCAGACTTTCTCGAATATCCTCAATTATCCTTTCGATTGACAAGTTCCTTGCGATGCTTGAAGACATCGAAAAAGTAGCACTTAGAGACTCTCAAAATATGGTGGCCTATTGCTGCGTGATCATTACAAGCTGATCAATAATGCGTACAAGTGTATTAGCCAACGTTGTTATGTGAATTACGTGCGTTATATACATCTTCTTCTTCTTCAGCAGCATAGAGCCGGGGTGGCTCGTGCTGTTTCAAGCACTCGTCTCCATTCAACTCGGTCTTGGGCCACTCGTCGCCAATTTCCTAGTCGTCTCAGAAGTCGCAAATCGCTTTCGACCTGGTCGAGCCATCGTGCACGTTGGGCCCCCCTGTTCCTGGTGCCGGTGGGGTTGTTGAAGAGGACCGTTTTGGTCGCACTGTCGTCCGGCATCCTTACGACGTGTCCGGCCCACCGTAGCCTGCTAACTTTCGCTAGATGTACGATGGGAGTCTCCCCAAGCAGTGCCTGTAGCTCGTGATTCATTCGCCTCCGCCACTCTCCGCTTTCAGTTTGTACTCCGCCAAATATCGTCCGCAGCACTTTCCGCTCAAACACGGCAAGGGCGCGTATGTCCTCCGTAAGCAGCGTCACGGCTTCAAGTCCATAAAGAACTACCGGTCTAATAATGGTTTTGTACATTGTTAGCTTCGTGCGGCGGCGTATGCTTCCTGATCGTAGCGTTTTACGAAGGGCAAAGTAGGCCCGATTTCCCGCTTGGATGCGCCGCTGGATCTCCTTACTAGTGTTCTTGTCCGCGGTCACCAGCGATCCCAAATACACGAACTCTTCTACCACTTCTAGTTCGTCGCCGTCAACGGTTACCGTCCGTGGGAGGAGCGCATTTGTTTTCTTTGAGCCTCTTCCTTTCATGTATTTGGTCTTCGACGCATTTATTTTTAGCCCAATTCTCCTAGACTCCGCTTTCAGTCTGGCGTAGATTGCCTCCGCCGTCGCAAAGTTCCTGGCTATGATATCGAAGTCATCTGCAAAGCCTAGAAGTTGGCTACTCCTGGTAAAAATCGTGCCTCTCGTTTCAATGCCCGCTCGTCGGATCACCCCCTCAAGAGCGATGTTGAACAGCATGCAGGATAGACCGTCATCTTGTCTCAACCCTCGTCGCGTCTCGAAGGGACTCGAGAGTGTCCCAGAGATGCGTACGAAACACATCACTCGATCCAATGTAGCTCTGATCAGTCGCGTCAGTTTGTCCGGAAAACCGTATTCGTGCATTATCTGCCATAGCTTGTCTCGATCGACTGTATCGTATGCTGCTTTGAAATCGATAAAGATGTGATGCGTGGGCACGTTGTACTCCCGACATTTCTGCAAGATCTGTCGGATAGTAAACATTTGGTCCGTAGTTGCGCGAGCCCCCATGAAACCCGCCTGATAATTCCCTACGAAACCTTGTGCTATCGGTGACAGCCGGCGTAACAGGATCTGGGAGAGTACCTTGTAGGCGGCGTTTACCAGCGTAATACCACGATAGTTGCAGCAGTCTAGCCGATCACCCTTTTTGTAGATGGGACAAACCACTCCTTCCATCCATTCCTCCGGTAGCTTTTCCTCCTCCAAAATCCTCGAAATAACCCAGTGTAGAGCCTTTGCTAGCGTTTCCCCGCCATGTTTATAAAGCGTTATATACATAGTAAACTGAAAACAGTTCCGCACGCGTTCTAGAGATACTTCAACGAGCAAATGAGATAATTCGGTCTACCTTCAGCAATGAAGTACAGAGACAAAACGGGAATAAAAATGGCATTGATCCGATGGTTTATAAGAAAGTTGATAAAAATGACATCGCTAATTACCGAGGTATCGCTGCTTTGTGTGCGAGATCCGATGTGGGAAAAAGTAACTTTGGATACAGTATCCTACCGTTGTAAGCAATTCATTGAAAATTCTCAATATGGATTCATGCTACGTCGAACCTACTTTCATTTACTACTCATGCTACGGATACCATGTCGAGACGTTTCCAAACAGATGCAATCTAATCCGACCTCTCTGCTGTTTTTAATATGTTAAATCATGAAAGTGCGATTGCCAATCGCGACAGGATGGGACTTGGCGGCACCCTACTCCTACTTGGCTATTCACCATTTGGCAATTAAAATCAATATCCAGTGAGTTTATTGCTACGTCCGGTATTTCACAAGGCAGCCATCTGGGCTCGCTCATCCTCGTGTTATACTTCAACGATATAAACTTTTCGTTACGAGAACCCAGGCTTTCCTTTGCTCTCAAGATGATCTTAAGATCTATCTCTACCTCCTCGTGGTACCATCCGGGATACGTTCCTTAGTGGAAATCGGACAACTGGTGGAAACTAGGGTCGTATGCGGACAGAGACGGGGGCATTCATGCGAAGGCTGAAGTGTAAACTCTTCGTCTGCAGGACGGTTCTCTTGACTCCCAGGAACCAAAGCAGAGGATCCAACGCCCGTAAAGGAGATGGTTCTAATAGCTGTTATCCATGGCTATTATGTAAAAACTTGAATGGATAAACCCCTAATTCAAGATGTGACGCGACCCGTGCCGAGGGATGAATGGTGGAGGGGGTTCTATAAATTCTCTCGCTGCAACGGAGCCTGTGGAGTACCAGGGCGCCCTCCACAGCAATTTGCCCTTGCTACATCAAGCCGGTCACTGATGCAGTGGACGATTTCTTACCGTGCAAACTCTCTCTGCCGAAAAATAAAGAAACGAATGAGGTGGAGAGGAGAGTAGGGGTGGAACAAGACTTGAACGATGCGCTAACCGAGGTTCAGTCCTGATCCTCGTCTATCCGTAGCACGCCGACTCGTTGTGAGTTGACAAACGAAGATGTGGCTCCAACTCTCTACTCACGGGTCGAGATTCACTCTGCCTGATCTCTGTCTGTGTACTGGAGGGCGGGCTGAAACAAAAGGAGAGCCGAACAGTTATGGCCAGTAGGATGGCTGTACAATCGCTCAAACAATCTAAAAATATAAAACATCGAGTATGAGGGTTACTCAAAAGTTGCTGAGTCTCAATCTCAGCAAGCTTACCGGTCTTGCGACAGGACATTGTCCGAGTAAATATCATCTTCAGAATCTCGATTTCGTACAAGATGATATTTAACCTCGGAACACTTGCTCTGCAATCGTGGAGCACAAATAGTACGCAAACTGCAGTATCTCAAAAAGGGGAGATCTGGTTGGCGTCGCCGATCAGGGTAACTAGGTTCATAAACCTAGTCATCCCTGATTGGCACATGTCTCGCTCCAGCTACCAGCCTGTCACTTCCTCAATAAGTGATAGGTAAGCTTGAAGTGTATAGTAAAATAATAAAACGGAGCATACCACAATAGTTCAAAATAATGGACACAGTGGTAAGAGTACCCAACAGAGGAGAAGATGTTAAAGCGAAGTATACAATTGTAAAATCCGCTTACTGATGTGAAATCACCCGACGTAGGGAAACTGGCTAATCCTGCATCGGAGACGAGCACGACTTACTCCTATGACAGTTCGATACACTATGCCGACAGTCATGGCAGCTGCCGTTATTTGACATCGACAAGGGTAACACTGCGATACGTCGATAGGCGTTCCCAGCACTGCTATCAAATGAGAGGGGTAAACCTCGAGTTTAAGTTGGTACATACCTTGCAACAATAAGTTGTTTTGTAGTTGTGCGTGTCGTTATATACAACTTATGGTTGTCAATTATAAAGCAGTATAATAGATCATATTTAGTCATATCTTAATCGTATATTGAGGTGAGGAGTATTGAGTTGCGTGTTCCAAAAATTGTTGTATAGAATGCAAGATAGAATTATCGAAATTTTTTGCACGTATATTGCCCCCACTTTGGTACTTATATGTTCTTATGTGGTGTCAAATATAACTTTTTCGTGCGGATATAATTTCGCAGAGAGAGAGAGATAGCTGCAGCCGAAATAAACAAACCAAGTTGCTTGATGCTATTAGTCAAACAATGACGATCGCTTCTGATAGTGGTGCGTCATCTTGACAATACAGCTATATTAAAACGGGGATATATCACAATAGATCAAACAAATGGTCGCAGTGATAAAAACACCTAACATGGAAAAAAAGTTGTTTGATGGGTAAAAGAGAGCCCTGCATCAAGTACCTGGGAGTGCTCCTTGATTTACAGTTCACCTACAAGCAGCACATGAACTGCATCGTTGCTAAAGCATCCCGCAGTCTTGTCCTGATTACGAGAATCGCGAAAAGCTTCACAGATATACATTGCTTACAGAATTTGTACTGCGCGCTTGTCCGTTCATCGCTGGAACATTGGTTGACGGTCTGGAATCCCTATTATCGCTAGGGCGTTGATCGGTTAGAGAAAATACAACGCAAATTCATTCGATTCGCCCTCCGTCGTCTGCCGAGGAACAACCCGCTCCAGCTACCAAGATATGAAGCAGGCCTAATACTAATCGAGCTGAACACCCTCGCAACCAGGAGCAATCTGTGCCGAGCCACCCTTGTAGCTGATACCCTGATGGTGAGTTGTACCACGACTCAACCACGACCTCTTTGTAACAGAATGTTCCTCCAAGTGCCGTTTAGAAGGGCAACTTATGCAGTAAACGGGGCCTTCGTCGAACTACAACGAGTTTTTATCCAAGTGTTAGTTGGGTTCGATTTTCACGTTACTCGTGGGATCTTTTTAAATATTTTTATTTTAAATAAAAATAAACTCCAAGTTTATTTGTATTTAAAAATCCAAGTTGTAAAATTGGTTTCAAGATCTATCATCTCACTGTCGAAAATCAATAGTAAAATAAATCTATCAGTTTGCAAGGAAATAGTTTGATCCAAAACCTGATCCTAATCTAATCCGCGTGCACAAGCAAATACGTTTGGATTTATCAAATTCAACATGGCTCGTCAGAAGGATGCGGCAAAATCTTCGTGACATTGAATTTTTATTTTACAAATTATAGAAATTATATTTTATTCTGGTTTTAATAATTTTTGAGGTTGTGTTTCCGCTATAGAGTCGCAGACTCTAGCAAACAACAACTGTCCAAATGGTAAATTATTGTTTGCAAGTACTAATTGCCTATAAGTCGATTGGAAAGTTTCAGCAAGGAGAACGTCTGAGAACGGTATTAGGTACTCAGTCTCGGTGCTGTTTTTGCCTTCAGCAGTCCAAGCTAAACATATCTTAATTGGATTTGCTACCCAAATGGCTTCCGTTTCGCTTGTCAATAATAAGTGGCTCAATTATCGTTTTGTGTTGGCTGATTGCAAGCTGTAGTTTTGCTTGCTTTTGGGCCCTGGGCAAGGGAATTAAACGATTACATTTGTTGAATTGTATTCGGAAAATGAGAATTTGTGTAGGTTTGCTAAATTCGCAAGCAAGGTGTATTACGTTTCATCAGAGCGAAAATGATTTTAATTATGCCCTTTGGCTGAAATATGGTCGACAAACAGCGACTTACAACGCAATAGCTGTGCGTATTTGGAATGGATTTTCAATCATTGCCTCTTTTATAGATGTATTGTTCCCTTAGGACACGGGCGTCGTTAGACAACAATGCCGTCGAACATTTGGAAAGTGCCGTTCAATAAAGTAGTTTTGCGTTCTACCGTTTTCACACCGCACCGGGAGACACACGTGGGATAATAAATCTAAATCAAAGTTGCCCCAAGTGTGCCGAAGATTGGCAAATACAAAACTTACCACCGTGTTCCGCACGCCAGCAATCTGGCTAAGGCCGAAGCGAGGACTAACTAGCAGGACCCGTTCCACACCGTCTCGCTGATTCGTGCTGAAGCATTTCGCACCGTAGCTCGGCAGCCCGGAAATAATATCCAGATAATGGATTTTCGCCTGTCAAGCGGAGAAGCAAAAGACAAAGTTACATTAAATATATGGGGACGGGCGCGACGCAAACAGTTCGCCAAAAGTGCCAAACAAGTATTAACAATATTTGGAAAGTTTCGGCCTCGGCAGGACACGCCAAAACGGTTCGCCGGTTCGCGCGCCCGCCGTTCGCTGTCCAGGACGACAACCTACCTGTAGTTGCGTTAGCATCTTGGTCGAGGAACCCGTCATCTGAGAATTCAACTTTAGGAAGTGCCCCAGAAGGCGTCGAAGCTCCTTGCGTTTCATTCCGTCAATCAAGGAGGCAGGCACAAAGCGATCCAGTCCAAACTCTCGTCTGAAATGAAACGACACAGTGTTGTTGAGGGATGAGGAATTGAATTTTTATGATTGCACACACACACAGAGAATGGAACCGTGTCGTTCCAAACTTTGACTGTTTCCTATCGACGTTCCATAACCAAACGAAAAAAAAAATCGTGCGCCGTTTACCTAATTAATCGAATAATTTTATTGAACTAATAAAATAATTATATGTTTACTTCTCAGTTAAAAATATAGGGGCCGATTATTTTTGATCTACCATCTTCATCCAAAGAATGAATAAATTTAAAATTTGCATTAAAATTTTGGGCTCCTCCTTATAATATGCATAGCCTGGCTCTAAACTATGCACATAAAACAGCGTGTAAAAAGCTAATGGAACCATCGTTTCTCCACAAATACTCAAAAGTTAGTCTATTATTCAAACAACTCAAAAAAATAGAACATAAAACTTTTCCGCCTTAAGCCGAACTCACTCCATTATCGGCGAAACTCATCTGCAAACCGAAAAGACCGCGGTGAAAAACTTGCTCGCTACGATACTCTCAGACGCAACACTAATTGCATTTTCCAGACTTTAATTATCCCACTTAGGACTGAGACGGTTTGTTAGAGGTACTGCAAATGATCGCGGTCGTTTCGCGATATTCCGCACCATCAGACGAGAGAGAGAGAGAGAGCAATGCAGAGGCAAGCCAAACTTTCGATTCTTTTGGTTCAGGGTAAATACGACAGTGGTAACATAGACACTAGCGTGCCCAGACATAAACAATTGGTGGGGCACCCGACATTTCAGAAGAATGTTTTGGTTTGGAAAATGGAGTTATCGTAGGATGGTGAATCTATTATTACTTATCACAAAACTACCGGCCAAATAGGTTGAAAACTTTGAACTTTCGGGTGCAACTGGTTTTAAAATCAAAGCCAAAATTGAACCAGAAATTAGACTTGGAACTGGAATACAAATTAGAGTTGCAATTCAACATTTATTTACGCTTGAATTTGGACCAATTTGGACTTCAATTTGAACTGAAAATTGGACATAAATTCGGTTTAAAAATAGACTTGAATTTGTAGTAATTTAGACTGTAAGCTTTACTTGGAATTAAACTTGAAATACAACCTAAAACAGAAATTGGACATTTCTACTGAAATCGGATTTGAAATTATATTTGTAATTGGTATTGAATACTTGACATTGGATTTGAAATTAAGATCGAAACTGAACTTTATATTGTACATAAATATGATCTAAATTTCACTTGAAATTAGAATTGAAATTGGACTAGTTTTTATTCAGTTTGATGAAATTGGACTTAAAATTAAGTTTAAAATCGGACATGCAATTGAACTTGACACTAGTCATTAAAATAGATTTGAATTGGGACTGATTTGAACTTAAAATTTTGCGTCATAATCTCTCGTGTGTTTCAGCTCTTTTCTGTCCTGCCTTTCCTCGAGTTCCAGTTTCTTTTTGTTCATTTTTTCGTCGTTTTCTAGGGTTTTGCACTCACTTTCCTTCCGTTTTTCCTCTTTTTCTCTCGTTTTTTCTGTCCGATGTTTGCTGTTTCCAGTTTTCTTCGTTTGCGCTTCCCATTTTTCTTATTCAGTCCTCTTTTCTTCATGCTTTTCACTCGTTATTTTCTTTTCTTTTTTTTATTGTTTTTCGTTTCCGGTTTTCTTATTTTTAAATTCTTTTTATCTCTTTCCTCTCGGTTTTTCGTCTTCGTCTGGGTCGGTCTTTCTCTTTTTGATTCCCCGTTTTTGCGTCTTTTTGTCTTTTGTTTTTGACTCCCTTTTTTCCTTTCCGGTTTTCCTCTTTTGTCTCCCGTGTTCCGTCTTTTTCTCTTTTATTTTAGTATATTTTTCCTATTTTTATTTTCTCATTATCCCATTTTCTGTCTCATTATCCCGTTTATTGTCCTGTGTTTCTCCTTTTATATCTCGTTTGATATTTTTTCCTGTTTTTCTGTTCGTTTTCTTCTTTCTTTTGTCTCGCAATATTTTCTCTCACATGGTTTCTCTCCCTCCCTCTCTCTATCTCTACCTCTCTCTCTCTCTCTCTCTCTCTCTATCTATCTATCTATCTATCTATCTATCTATCTATCTATCTATCTATCTATCTATCTATCTATCTATCTATCTATCTATCTATCTATCTATCTATCTATCTATCTATCTATCTATCTATCTATCTATCTATCTATCTATCTATCTATCTATCTATCTATCTATCTATCTATCTATCTATCTATCTATCTATCTATCTATCTATCTATCTATCTATCTATCTATCTATCTATCTATCTATCTATCTATCTATCTATCTATCTATCTATCTATCTATCTATCTATCTATCTATCTATCTATCTATCTATCTATCTATCTATCTATCTATCTATCTATCTATCTATCTATCTATCTATCTATCTATCTATCTATCTATCTATCTATCTATCTATCTATCTATCTATCTATCTATCTATCTATCTATCTATCTATCTATCTATCTATCTATCTATCTATCTATCTATCTATCTATCTATCTATCTATCTATCTATCTATCTATCTATCTATCTATCTATCTATCTATCTATCTATCTATCTATCTATCTATCTATCTATCTATCTATCTATCTATCTATCTATCTATCTATCTATCTATCTATCTATCTATCTATCTATCTATCTATCTATCTATCTATCTATCTATCTATCTATCTATCTATCTATCTATCTATCTATCTATCTATCTATCTATCTATCTATCTATCTATCTATCTATCTATCTATCTATCTATCTATCTATCTATCTATCTATCTATCTATCTATCTATCTATCTATCTATCTATCTATCTATCTATCTATCTATCTATCTATCTATCTATCTATCTATCTATCTATCTATCTATCTATCTATCTATCTATCTATCTATCTATCTATCTATGTATCTGTTTCTCTGTTTTTTATCTTCTTTTCCCGTCGCAACCTTTTCTGAAGTTCCAAATTTCCTCTGTACCGTTTTACTTTCTTCTTCTTCCTCATTTTCTCTTTGCCTCATTTTCAGGCCCTTTTCTACTTTTTCTTGTCTCATTCTTTGTCATTTTCTATTCCTTTTCAACATCTTTTTTTGTTGTTGCTACCGGTTGTCGGCTTTTTTTCGCTTTTTAAATTCATTGCTGTCCCGTTTTCACTCTTCCGTCTTTCGTTCGTTTCATTTTCTGAACTGTCATAATCTTCTGTTCTCTTATTATTGTTTTTCTGCTTTTCCTCGTTTTAGTCACGTCGTTTTTCTGTTCGGTTATATTCTCTCTAGTTTCTGGTTTCAATTTCAATTCGTTTCATTTTCTTTCTGTTCCGTTTTTTCTCTTTATGTGTTCTCGTTTTTTCATTCTCTTCTTCCCGTTTTCTTTCCTTTTCCTTTCCTCCTTTTATATCGTGTATTTTCTCCTATTTCCTCGATTTTTCTTTTCTTGCATTTTTCTTCTACTCTCTTCCTGTCTTCATCTTTTCCTGTCTTTGTCTCGTTTTCCTTCTTTTTCTCTTCCGTTTTCTTCTTGTACCGATTTTTTCTCTAATAATGTCCCGTTTTTCCTCCAAGCGTGCAGGACGCTATATCTCTGCATATTAGTGTTGATAGGAGGAAATGCTTATCAACTTATAGTCCCCAAGTGACTCGCTTCATTGTGCCTGATTTTTAATTTAAATTCAAGTTTGTCACGAGGTTTTCGAGCCGCCGTAAATATCGCATGTGAGTAATTCTCGCTGAAATGGAGCCACTACTGACACGAGGTCTTCAAATATTGGAACTTTTTCACTTAATTGGTTGAAAATTGTTAAAAAATAAGAATTACACCTTTAAAACCTCGAAATACTGGACCTCTCGCTCGCCAAGGGGCCTAACAGTTTCAAAAAAAGTTGAATTTTGAGCAAACCTTGAGATCTATATCATGGGATATTTCATAAATTTATCATGAAACAACTAACAAATGGGCTTTCAAATGGAGTAAAAATTTTTTTGGCGGCCATCTTGGCTTTGGTGCCATGAGCCCCCCAACCGATTTTCATTTCAAGACCACCATTGGAAAGCTGAGAAAAAATGCTACAAAAAACATTCATTAAATTAGGTGTGCAATTGCATTGACCCCTCAAGGTCTACATCATTTTTAGCACTGCATAATTCAATAAAATAGCCATAAATTTTTTATCTCTCAATATTTTTTACCAAATTTGAGAGTTTTGCCGAAAATATTTTCTATTTTCATAATATCTATAGATAATGGCCATATATCATATGGTCCCGGAGTTATTCCGGAGTTCCTTGGGGGACCGAGACATGGCTTTTTTAAATAAAGTTGCCAAATGTTTAAAATTTGTTTAAAATCTGATGATTTTTGTAAACATATCATCGACTGCGGACATATCAGTTACTTTGCCGCAGTTATGAGGCCATATGGCCCGGACTAGAACCTCCGAAATCCGTTCTGTGCTTGAATCAGAAAAAAACCTTCCCCGGGCCCGGAACCGGTCATACGGCCTCTGAGAGACATGAGATGATCACCAATCGCTATTTTGTCGAATGCTGATGTTTTTTGATATGCGACACGACATACTTTACTGATGCTGAAATGCCTTTTTATGGGAACCGGTTCCGGATTTATAGTGTCCCCAAGGATCTGGATGACGCGCCCTCGATATTTTATTTATATAAAAGGTGTACTTTTGATCTTAATTTTCTTAATTACAGGCTTTACAATCGTTGCTTACATACTGAGAATCGTTTCGTATGATAATTTAGCATCGTTTGCTTTCGTGTCTCGCTCGTTGCATTTTTCCGACAGCGGTTGTTTTAGAAAACCACTTTGAATTCATTTGAGCACACTTAGCAATGGTACGTTTACAAACCGGAACTTTTATTCAAATCTTATAAACGTGTATTTTAATCGTGAAGTCGGGGACCTAGAAATAATCCGCGTTGTTTCTATCATATGATTATCAAATATCAAAAGCTTGATATCTTTTAGTCAGCTCCCTAATAAAGTAGTCAGTGTTTTTAAGCAAGTTCTATGATCGAAGGATGCCAAAAGGTACCTCGCGCAGTCATGGTTTTTGATGTAATTGCCAAACAGACTCGTTTGTCTCAGGACAGCTTTCGTGCAGACATTCTGCTACCCACACACTCGCGCACGCGCATCCTCACATCGTCTTCCTGCATAGCTTAATCCCGAGTTAAAAAATTCGAGGCACACTGGGATATAAATTTTGCATTACTTTTTCTTCTTCTTCTTCTTCTTCATCTTCGCCCTCGATTCTACTCACGGGCGGGAGTACGAACCGTGTCGTGAGTAATTGGTATC
Organism: Sabethes cyaneus; assembly: GCF_943734655.1. Classification (NCBI taxonomy): domain Eukaryota; kingdom Metazoa; phylum Arthropoda; class Insecta; order Diptera; family Culicidae; genus Sabethes; species Sabethes cyaneus. The sequence goes on along the minus strand of NC_071355.1, from coordinate 70,180,171 downwards.
AGCAGATTGGGCTGCAACGACGAGCGACGAGCGATGACTGTAGTTGTTAGCTAAACACACAGTCGCAAAAACTCGTTGCAGTGCATGAAGAAATAAGAGCGGGAGTTTTACAGGAATGCCTATGCCGACGTGTTCGTTGGAATGAGTACGCGTGTGTGAGAACACTGATCTTCGGTGCGGTAAACTGATTCCTCATAGTTTTTTCTCATATCGGATCTCCACTACCTGTTTCGCAACCACGTTTCCACGTAACCAACAACGTCCCTGAATAGTACGCGAGCTCGCGCGAGATCAATTCCTTTCCATTAACAACAACTCCTTCCTGTGTTACTTGTGGATGATGCAGAGGATTTCTCGGTCACCTCTGTCTAGGTTTATTTGTTTGTCTAGGTCTACTGACCTAGACTCTACGGACCAGTTAGTCCGTAGGAAGAAGAAGGGGATCACTCCCGGGAAATGGTATTTTTCGCGAAAAGATTTTCCGTAAACTCGGCGAAATAATATACAATTACGGCGAATATTTAAATGCTATCAGCTATATTTTATCTGGCGTAGCAATGGAAGGAGTTGTTTTCTACTTTACTGTGAGGAAAAATTGAAAATTTGTGTATTAAACTACCCATGGTTTCATAGTTACGTAGCTGCCAAAATAAATCATGTTGAACCCCTCAGAAACTTGCAGCACTCGAGTTTGTGACGAAGCACAGTTGTACAGATGTACCGCACAGTTTAATTTGTGGCAATACGAAGTTTGCCGGGTTAGCCGGGTTAAATTACCAACATTTTCATAAGAAACATTTGCGTTTATTTTTGAATTGAGAAATTCAATATAACCGAATTTTTCAGCTATAACTCAAGAATAACAGAAAATGTTATCATGAAAATTTTATCATTAAAAAATGAGAAACTGACAAACAAGATAAAATTCCAAGTAACGGAACATAATTTTCCGTCTTTTTTTGGAGTTTTCCTCCAACACTTAACTTTAAAATGGAAATCGATTGGTTTTAAATTGGACTTGAAATTTCATTTAAAATCAGACTAGAAGTTTCACTAAAATTTGACTTAAACACAATGTTGAAATTAGACTTAGCGAAGCGATGGATATGAAATTATACTTGAAATTGTGCTTGAAGTAGGAATTGAAATCGGATATTATTTGGATTTAAATTGCACTTGAAATTCTGATTAAATTGGATTTGAAAATGGCGTTGATATTGGGTATGAAATTAGAATTGAATTGAAACTGGAAATTGAGCTTAAATTAGGCTTGAAACTAAACTTGAAATTTAATTTATAATTAGAATTAAAATTAGACTGGAATTTGGAACTATTTTTACCCAATTAATTACCCATCGCAAGAATAGTGGCGATTAATTTAAAAACTGCGGACTTCTTGGTCACCAAAATTATTTTGTTTCACATTAAATTTTACAGAGAAGGTGGGGCACGTACCCCAGTGTGCCACAACCAGGGCCCGACAACGTCACCTTCAATTGCATAGCGTCACTTAATAATGTAGCAGTGAAGCTTCGGTTTCAACAGAAGCAGTACCGCTTCAGTTTCAAACTTGCTTCAGTGAGCGTCAGCGAAACGGGTTTCACTTCATCATGACAATCGGTTTCAACTTTCAATTGCACTTTTCTATCAAATATTCAGAAGAAGGCCAGCAACTTTGAATGTAAATGAAATGAATTTCAGTAACATTTCTTAAAATGCATTATTAACGCTTATTAACGTTAACCTAGTCAATGTCGACAAATCGTGCCTGACTTTCTGCCGTCGTCAATTGAAACAGCCACCATCTCAACTGAAGTTTACTTGAAACGTTCTGTTCAACAAATGAAGCAAGTCACTGCATGTATGAAGCGAAGGTAAGAGAAAGTCAGTTTCATTTATTTGTTTCGACGACGCCGGGCCCTGGCCCCAACCTGGGCACGCTAGTGAGCGCACTCACAGATACCGATACATTTTTAACAGAAATTTCAACCGTGCAGCGAAGGTACTGAGCTATGGCATTAGAATTCCGAAGGAAAGGTTTGTTTATTTCTCAGAAATTCATTTAATCTAGCAGGACTAAATGCAGTCAGCAGAGCTGCCAAGAGTGAAAACTAAAACAAAACTTTTCGGCTAGTTTGCTTTTGACGTTGTCTTCAGCTATTAAGTCTGCCAGCAGCACCACAATCCATTGTAGGATGCAGACAATCTGGTCCGCTTATGATTCCAAATCTAATTTCTAGAATTGAATCATCCACTATCATCGGAGTTTGTCCGATGGCCGCTGTGTTACCCTGTCTCAGTGCAAAATCAACCCACAGCAAACGATGCTGGTTGGAAATGTATGGAAATGCACAGTTTTAAGCCAACCAGAATGGCGGAATACTCGTGCACAAAGGAATAATTTAATTATGATTAATTTCTTGGATTCTGCTCCGATTACGATCGGTACCATGGAAACGTGCAAAATTGTTTTCCCCGTGGGCAGACGGAAACAGATAGTTTACATCGACATTCGCCGGACGGATGGCACTGGTTTTATTTAAGTCTCGTTAGAAACCACGCGTTCTCCATCGCAACGCGGAACAGTGCAGAAGCTTGGTTTATTTTTATTGCGAGTTGAGACCCGACGCGATTTTCTTCCCAGCGCGAACTTTTAGTTTAGCAAAGTTTTGTAGTTACTTCACGGCATTAATTAACGACTGCTTCGACACTTTTGGCAAACACTCTATTTTACACCTGGTCGCCGCGCGCCGTTTGGTCGTTCCTGTCTGCTGTAACTTCTTTCAGGTAGTTCTTTCTTAAAACGCTACCATCCGGAGCCTTAGCTCATTATTCACTTTCACTGTAAGTTTTTAACAAGACTGCGAAGTAACTGAAGACATCACTGTGTAACTATCTCGTTCTCTCTCTCTGTACCTGCATGCCTGCAAGACATACCGTGCAAGTTATGCCAGGCAGCGCAGCGCCCAGCAAGCAGGCAAGCCAGCCAGCCTCAGGCAGTGGGAGAAGTTTTTCAATCTAATCTTTTATACGTAATATACGGGAAACAAAAAAGACTATGCGAGACTGCTGCTGCTGCTGCTGCCGGAGAGATGAGACAGGCGAGACACGAAAGTCACTCCGAAAGTAAAGTTTTCTGTCCGACAAGTGATACTGTCACTGTCAAGCGAAGGGAAAACTGGTGTTGGAAAATGTAATTAAAAATACCAACGTCGTCGTCGGGCCGGGTTGGTGTTGCCGGCGTTGCTTGCTTGCTCGCTGCTGAGTGGTGAGCCTTCTTTTTCTTTTTTTTTGAACAATCATTGTCCGGAACAAACAACTCGGAAAGGATAACAGAAATCTTTGTCTGAAAGTAAGGCAAGGGTGGAATGGAGTTCGGATTTTGATTGTTCTACGTTACGTCGTCTACCGCAAAAAATGATATAGATTTTGATTTCTCTGGAATTCAAAAGGTGTAGTTGAAAGATTTTTACAGACTGGCGCCTTTTTTGATATCTTATATATGAACTGCTGAAAATTGCTTTTAATTTCAGAACTCTATGATAATGGGCTTGACTAGGTATATTTGATCAATCTATTTTAATAGTTTCAGTTGGTCGGTATTTAGTCAGATCGAACCAAGTAATAAAACTCTGATTTTAAGAAAAACTTATTCTCAAATTTTAAAATTTTGCGACTTGGTCCGGTCCGATTTAACACCGACCAGTTGAAATAGGAACAAAATAGCAGATTCAGTTCTTAGCTGGTGTAGGTAGTGATAATAAATTCCACGAATACGCACTCCGATGATGAAGGCAAAGATTGTCGAGCCCTAAGTAGTTCGTCGAGGGCAGACACGAATCAAACAGTTTCTGGTGAGCATTTGCTATGGCTACAGTAGAATGCGAGCAGAAGCATTTCTAGCTTTAGCTTTGACTGCCGAAAACGCACTTAGCGAAGTTACGAAGAGGCTAACTGCCAAAGAATTGGAGGAGCTGAAAAGATCTGCCAACCTGAATCCTTCTATGGGAGGAGGGAAATGCCTGGTGAAGAGGAGGTGACAGAACAGGATAAGAATGAAAAGGAAGAGCAACCGAACCAAGGTGAATGCAGCGGATGGCGTCGTAGTCGTAACCTAGAAACACAAGATGAAGCAGAAACTTTAAAGCGCTCTTCCCAGATACCGCAATTTAGTGCAGGGATTTCGACGAGATTACGGGTGTACCCTATTAGGTATACGGACGTTAGGTATAATGGACAGTAGGTATAATGGACATTACGCAGAATATTCGGAAAGCATAATGTGGTTGAGTTTCGGACATTCGTGATACGGCCATTCGTAGGTAATCGAATGGCCATATCACGAATATCCGAAACTCAAATGACTGAAATAACATACGGGATAGTAGATCTTATAATGACCGCAGCTCATTTGCGCTTAACAGAAAGAAAGAAGTATATCGAAAATATTATTTAATTATTTTCATGGCAGCTTAACCAGCTGAACATTGATCTCAAAAACATTATGTTTATCAATATTTGGCAGGCTGTCTGTGGGTGCCAGCCTTACATCACAGCAGTGAGGGACAACGCTAACGGTCTACAAGCCTCTAACGATGAACTAATGGCAGTAACTAGACGACTGAAAGTCAAGAAGGTACCGGCCCAGATGGAATCGCTAATCTGGCACCAAAGGCAACAATTCAAGCGTTCCTGGACATTCAGGACAGTGCATAATGGGCGATCTTCACGGGTAGAAATTTGATCCAAAACGAGCAAAATGACTCATGATTCCCGGTTTCTAGCTCATCATTTATGAGAATACACCATGAATAAAAATCATGATATCACGAGCTTCTTGCAGTACAACATAACGCAAAATCATGAACTATTATTCATGGTTTTGTGCTGTCTGATATGGCAGTTCAGTCATGATTTGACATGAACTCACATTTCATGATTTTATGATTTCATTCATGGCATCTGAATCAAATTTCTTTCCGTATTGTAATATTGGGATTACAAGATCGCCCATTGCGCACCGTCCTGAATTAAAAACCGCTAGTTTGGAATCTTCCAAGATACCTATTCCTATGTAACAAATGCAAGGAATCGATAGGTGATAGTCCCACCTTTGGGAAGATGTCCATTTGGCCCTGTTATCCTCTAAAATCGTGGTGAAAGCTAATTAAACAATATAAAAACTTATTTGCCACCCGTAAAATGAACTCAAATAACTTCCAAATCTTGTCAAAACATCAGAAGAGTCAAATCCCATACTTTCTATACTGTGCGAAATGCAAAAATAGTCCATTTTGCCTAACACACCTCCAAATACATAGTAAAACTTAATTAAAGCGATTAAAACTAACTCATAGGCAGGAGAATAAAATCGAATAGCACCAATTCCGGAAGTTCAACTTTCAGACTCATAATCTGTTTGAGCACCTTAAAGGGGTGTGCGATTCAGCTAAACGAAAAGAGCTGCGGTAAATAACTCTAGAACATATTTTTCCGACGAAACAAGTTAGGTGTTAGGCTGATTTATACGACTTAGCTAATGGTCAAATCATGCCTCAGAATAGCGGGTGAGACCTCAGCCGCTTTCATATAGTTGGATAGACTGAAGCAAAGGGATGCATTCACTAACCTGTTTCGCGGATAACGTCGATATCAATGTCCCTTAAGCGGTCAGTACAATGTTAGCAGAACATTAGCTGAACCATGCAGTTGAGTGATGCTCAATTAATGCTAATTAATGCTCCAAACGGCGAATTTAATGCTCCATTGTTTCATAGGAAAAAAAATGCACTGCTAGCTTCTCGGTGCAGATAGAGCTTAAAAATAAAAAAGAAGAAAACTTATCCAATTTAATTCTACTATGTGTATTTTATTCACGACAGATACGTATTTCGCCTACGACTTGTAGGCTTCTTCAGTGTCTTTTTTCGGAGTTCGAAAACAGACACTGAGGAAGCCTGCAAGTCGTAGGCGAAATACGTATCTGTCGTGAATAAAATACACATAGTAGAATTAAATTGGATAAGTTTTCTTCTTTTTCATTTTTAGGTTTCGTATTCTACTAAGACGCTCCAAAAACTTCAGTCAGATAGAGCTTCCCTAGTATGAAAATAATTTAATGCTCATTTAATGCTCTAGGAAAAACATAGTTTCGGTATTTTTGGTGGGCATTTTCCATGAAAAATCAAATGAAAAAGAAATTGCACTGCTAGCTTAAGATTGAGCTAGCAGTGCAATGTCGAAAATGGAACTTCCGGTGCAGAAAATAATTTAATGCTCATTTAATGCTCTAGGAAAAACAAAGTTTCGGTAACTTTGGTGGGCATTTTCCATGAAAAATTGAAAGAAAAAGAAATTGCACTGCTGGCTTAATCTTAAGCTAGCAGAGTATTTTCTTTTTATTTCAATTTTTCATGGAAAATGCCCACCAAAGTTACCGAAACTCCGGACCTGAATGAATAAATCTATTTAAAAAAAAAGTTACCGAAACAATGTTTTGACTGGAGCATTAAATGAGCATTAAATTATTTTCATACTTGGGTGCTCTATCAGCACCGGAAGTGCCATTTCCGACATTGCACTACTAGCTTAATCTTAAGCTAGCAGTGCATGTTTTTTCCTATGAAACAATAGAGCATTAAATTCGCCGTTTGGAGCATTAATTAGCATTGATTGAGCATCAATTAACTGCATGGTTTAGCTAATGTTCTGCTTACTTTGTACTGCCAGCTTAAGGGACATTCGATATCATCGGAATCAACCATAGAACAGTGGAAGTGGCCTTTAGGCCTTTTTAATGGAAAGCAGCGAGATTGAGACTATTACCATTACCAACACCAAAAAGGAAGTACATGGTTGCGGACAGGGAGCATGGGAGTCCAATTGATGTTACTGCCGAGGTGGAGCTAGATGGGGAACGATATAAAGTCGATATGACATTCGACAACGGTGTAAGCCGCGAAGTGAAACGACGAACTGCAGCCGCAAATCGGGCTTTCTACGGATTATGTAGCCAGCTGTAATCCCGTAGTTTGTAAATTTGCACAAAATTGGCGCTCTTTACAGAACACTAATCCCTCCGGTGGCTCTTTACGGACATGAAACTTACTTACTTATCCTAGTGTGATGTGCCTCAGGATTTGACCTGCATAATAATATTCCGTCAACAAACTCTATCCATGGCTGTCCGTCTCCAGTTTCTTGGCTGTCCCACACTTTCCAGGTTATGCTCCACTTGGTCTAATCATCGTGTACGCTGCGCACCGGTTTCGAGGCGAAAACCATTTCTGCGGGGTTGTTGTCCAGTATTCTACCCTTCCAGCTGTAGCAACTTTCTGGATACTGGATTCGCCGAAGAGCTGCTAGTGGTTCATTCTTCTCTTACATACATCGCCAACGATGGTCCTAGGCACGCGACGTTCAAAAACGGCCAGTCCACGTCCAACATTGTCCACGTTTCGTGCCCGTACAGGATCTCCGGTCTTATTACCTTATTATTATCACGACTTCCTGCAAAAATAGGTCTGCGTATTTCTCTGCTGCAGTTGTTATTCGACGTAATCAACGACCCGAGGTATACAAACTCGTCCACCACCTCGAACTCGTCCTCGTCGACTACCACACTATTACCTATGCGATCTCGTTCACGCTAGGTTCCTCCTGCTAACAGGTACTTGGTTTTAGACGTATCCACCACTAATCGGATCTTCACTGTTTCACGTTTCAGTTTGGCATACTGTTCAGTAACTGCACGGAACATCTTTCCGACAATGTCCACGTCGTCAGGGAAACAGATTAATTGATTAGATTTATTAAAGATCGTGCCACGCATATTGAAACCCTCACGTTTCACAACACCTTGCAGTGCGATGTTGAACAGGAGGCAGAAAATACCATCGCTGTGTCGCCTGCGTATTTCAAACGGGCTTGACAACGCACGCGAAATCATCACACAGCACCAAATACCATTCATCGTGGTCTTAGTCACTCTTTTCAGCTTCCCGAGAAAACCGTTTTCATCCATAATTTTTCATAACTCTTCACGATCGACAGTATCGTAGGCGGCCTCGAAATCTATGAATAGATGGTGCGTACTTACTTACTTACTTAGGTGGCTTGCCGTCCTAAGACAAAGCCTGTTGAACAAAATTTCTCCATGTAACTCGGATGAGGGCTACCGCTCTCCAATTTCTCGGACACCGTGTACTCTCCGCCAGATCTCGCTCCACCTGGTCTAACCATCTTGCACGCTGCGCTCCTGGTCGTCTTGTTCCTACCGGATTTGAGGCGAACACCATCTTTGCAGGGTAGTTGTCCGGCATTCTTTCAACATGCCCTGCCCATCGTATCCGTCCAGCTTTAGTCACCTTCTGAATACTGGGTTCGCCATAGAGCTGTGCGAGTTCATGGTTCATCCTTCGCCTCCATACTCCGTTCTCCTGTACGCCGCCGAAGATCGTTCTTAGCACTCGTCGTTCGAAAACTCCGAGCACTCGCAGGTCCTCCTCGAGCATTGTCCATGTTTCATGCCCGTAGAGAACAACCGGTCTAATAAGCGTCTTGTACAGGGTGCACTTTGTACGTGGACTTAGTCTGCTCGACCGCAATTGCTTGTGGAGCCCATAGTAAGCACGACTTCCGCTGATAATACGCCTCCAAATCTCACGGCTGGTATCATTGTGCGCCGTTACCCGTGAGCCAAGGTAGACAAATTCATCGACTACCTCAAACTCATCGCCGTCGATCAATATACTACTGCCCAAGCGGTGTCGTTCGGCCTCGGTTCCACTGGCCAGCATGTACTTTGTTTTAGACGTATCTACCTTTAACCCAATGTTTTCTGCTTCGCGCTTTAGTCTGGTGTACTGTTCAGCCACCGCCACAGATGTTCTGCCGGTAATATCCATGTCATCGGCAAAGCAGACAAATTGACTAGCTTTGTTGAATATCGTGCACCGCGTGTTGATATCCGCTCGGTTCATAACACCTTGTAGCGCTATGTTGAACAGCAGGTATGAAAGACCATCACCTTGACGAAGCCCTCTGTGTGATTCGAATGAACTTGACAATCCACCCGAAATCCGAACACAGCACTGTGTACCATCTATCGTAGATTTAATCAGTTTGATGAGCTTCCTGGGGAAGCTGTTCTCGTCCATGATTTTCATGCGGCTTTAAAGTCAACGAATAAATGATGCGTGGGAACTCTGTATTCACGGCCCTATTGGAGGATTTGCCGCAGTGTAAATATTTGATCCGCTGTAGACCGACCTTCGACGAAGCCGGCTTGATAAGTTCCCACAAATCTATTCGCAATTGGTGATAGACGGCGGAAATGATTTGGGACAGCACTTTATAAGCGGCATTGGGAACGGTGATCGCTCGATAGTTCTCACAGTCCAACTTGTCGCCCTTTTTGTAGATCGGGCAGATAACCCCATCTTTCCACTCCTCCGGTAGCTGTTCCGTATCCCAAATTCTAACAATTAGTCGGTGCAGACAAACGGCCAGCTTTTTTGGTCCCATTTTAAGCTCCGCTCCGATGCCATCTTTTCCAGCTGACTTGTTGTTCTTTAGCTGCATGATGGCCTCCTTAACTTCGCCTATCGTTGGGGCTGGCACCTCTTCCCCGTTTGCTGCACCGTCGAAATCGCTTTCCCTGCCGCCATGGTTTTCCGCCTGGGCGCCATTCAGGTGTTCGTCGAAGCGCTGCTTCCACCTATCCGTCACCTCATGATCGTCCGTCAGAATACTGCCAGTCTTATCCCGCCACATTTCGGCTCGCGGCACAAAGCCTTTGCGGGATCCGTTCAGTTTCTGGTAGAACTTCCGCGTTTCCTGAGAACGATGCAGCCGCTCCAACTCTGCATATTCCTGCCCCTCCAGGTAGCGCTTTTTCTCCCGAAAGATTTGGTTTCGCTGCATCTTCTTCTGTTTGTGTCTTTCCACGTTCTGACGTGCGGCACTGCGCATCTTGGCCGCCTGCGCAGCGTTTTCCTAATCCATCACCCTCCTACATTCATCATCAAACCAATCGTTCCGCTGATTCCGGGCCACATGCCCAATGGAGCTCTCCGCTACACTGCTGATGGCTGTTTTGATAGTGTTCCAACAGTCCTCGAGAGGGGCTTCGTCCAGCTCGTCCTCTTCCGGCAGCGCAGCTTCGAGTGAATGCGCGTAGTTTGCGGCGACGTCTGGCTGCTTCAGCCGCGCGAGATCTAACCGAGACTGGCGTCGGTACCGAATGTTGTTCACAACGGAGAGTCTTGGGCGCATCTTAACCATCACTAGGTAGTGGTCCGAGTCAACGTTAGCGCTTCGATAGGATCTGACGTCGATAATGTCTGAGAAGTGCCGACTGTCGATCAAAACGTGGTCGATCTGTGATTCTGTCTGATTTGGTAACCTCCAGGTGTACTTCTGATGGATTTTGTGCTGGAAAAAGGTACTACGTAGGGCTATATTCTTAGAGGCGGCACAGTCGATAAGTTTTAGGCCCATTTCATTGGTTCGCTGGTGTGCACTGAACCTTCCAATCACCGGTTTGTATTCCTCCTCCTGGCCGACCTGAGCATTGAAATCCCCGATGACGATCTTGATATCATGTTTTGGGCAGCGGTCGTATTCACTCTCCAACTGCGCGTAGAATTCATCCTTGTCGTCATCGGTACTTCTGAGGTGAGGGCTGTGCACGTTGATGATGCTTATGTTGAAGAATCGGCCCTTGATTCTCAACCTGCACATTCGAGGATAGATTGGCCACCACCCAATCACCCGTTTCCGAATCTCGCCCATCACTATGAAAGCTGTACCCAGCTCGTGTGTGTTGCCGCAGCTCTGGTAGATGGTATGTCCATCTCTGAACGTACGTACCGTTGAGCTCTTCCAGCACACCTCCTGCAGCGCTACGACGTCGAACTTGCAGCTCTTCAATACGTCGGAGAGCACCACTCGAGTGCTCCCTTGGAAGTTGAGAGATCGACAGTTCCACGTCCCGAGTTTCCAATCCATAGTCCTTTTTCGTCGCGTGGGTCTATTCCGATTGTTACAGTAAGAATATATTTGTTCTTCGTTCCGTGCTTTAGTGTTTTTCGTGGTGACGGCTTGCAAAGCCTGCTACACCAACCCCCTGTTTCGCCGGAGGGCCAACGAAGCTCGAAAGAGCCCTCCTTTCCTGTCAGCATACGACCTTGGCTTCCACCGGGGTTGGTTACCCGATCTCCACCAAGGTTGCTCGTATCCCGGCTGGTACCACGAGGAGGTAGGAATAGGAGTTGCTGAATAAGAGGCAATGAACCACTGTAGGGTCTATTTTATGCCTACACGTGCACAAGGCACCGACGGTACGCATTATTCAGCCGTTTACCAGCCTGGTAAACAGGCAAGAAGAAGAATAGGGCTTTCAAATGGAGTAATTTGGCCTTGGATTTGGCCGCCATATTGGATTTTATCAAAAAATCGCCGTTTTCACCATTTTATTTTAAGACCGACCGACCAACCGATTTTTATTTTAAGACCACCACTGGAAAGCTGAGAACAAAGGCTACAAGAAATATTCATCAAATTAGATGTGCAATGGCATTAAATAAACGAAACAATTGATTATCAGTATCAAGGTTTACAACTCTCATATAATGGCATATCTTGCTACAGAAAATTAATTGTTTTATTTAGTTAATTCCATTGCACATCTAATTTGATGAATATTTCTTATAGCATTATTTCTCAGCTTTCCGTTGGTGGTTTTAAAATCAAAATCGGTTGGGAGCTCATGGTGAAAACGGCTGAGAAAATAAATAAAATTGGTAAAATCCAATATGGAGGCCAAATCAAAGATATGTAGCTGTCAAAAAAAATTTACTCCATTTAAAAGCCCTGTTCTTCTTCTTTACAGAACCGGGCCATTTGTTAGTTGTTTCATGGCAAATTGATGAAATATGAAATTTGAAATGAAATATGAAAATGAAATATCACATGATATAAATCTCAAGGTTTGCTGAAAATTCAACTTTTTTTTGAAACTGTTAGGCCCCTTGGCGAACGAGGGGTCCACTATTTCGAGGTAATGAAAGTGGAATTCCTATTTTTAACCATTTTCAACCAATTAAGTGTAAAAGTTCCAATATTTGAAGACCTCGTATCAGTAGTGGCCCCGTTTCAGCGAGAATTACTCAATGCCATTTGTGTCCTCATTGAAGTGTTACCGGCGGTTACTGTTTCTCGGCAAGCTTTCAGAATTCGAACGACACCTTTTACTGGTTCGAACCTTATCAAATGTATTAAGAAGATGAATTTGTTCAAATGAATGAAAGTAATCGTTCGTTAATTCGTTAATATATCTAAGACATTCTCGGAAACTTCAGCCGCAAATCAAGAGTCCAAAAATATAAACTGATTTCTCCCTAACTTGTCCACTTATTATCATCGGACTGTAATCAGTTACATTGAAGATGCTATCGTTTTAGGGTTTAATATGATTTTCTGATGGCCTCAAATTCTACATGCCCAAAACAATCAATTTCTGTTTAAATTGTTTGTTGAGAAACAACTCGGCCCTTATCGAAAACGAATATTGAGTAACACCAATAAATATTTTTAATCCCAGTATTTTCGCATAAGCATTAACCTTAACACCGGAAATATCACACGTAACCATGCACACGTTACTAATAGAGGAAATGAAAAACCATTCCATTTCCTCGTGCCTATCTGACATTTTGGAATCGAATATCGTTCGAAAAGTAACCAAACAAACAAACTACAATTCATATTCATACTCACTCAACAGTTTTCACTGTCAACTTAGCGGGGGAAATGTTGTTTGCGAGCGCGTGCTGGTGCATGTGCAGCGCAGCCAGTCGAAGGGCCACTTCCGGTTGCAGTTCCGGGGCGAACCGTTCCTGGGTCACATCGTTGCAGCACTGCAGAAACAGATAGTCCAGCGCGTTCAGGTCCTTCTGGGCCAGGGCGGCGGCCGACACGGGCACGAAGGTCACCCGAAAGAGGCACCGCAGCTTGTGGGCACCCGGCCGGGCTGCAATCTGTGAAAACAAAAACGAAAGAGAGATGATGAGGGGACGGGACTCCGGAAAGGATTAGGCTGGTGGCTGGGCTGGTGATTTCTGTGGGTTTGGACTTACCCTCGCAACGGTTTCCTGCGGATCCAGAAGGGTTAATTTGTTCCGTTTCAGGCTTTTCACGTGCTCCAGTACCAGGCTGAAGTGCTCCTTGGCGGTTAGGCATAGTTTATCACGTAGCGATGTAACAACATCCTGAAAGGGGAGGTGGTAAAAATGGGGATTTATTTTAACGCTAAAGTGGTGGCGAAATTTATCATTAGGTATCCGTTTAAAAGGTTCAATATAATAAAAAAAAATCACTTTAAACAATATTCAATGAGCATGTCTACAAAAAACGCTGGTGTCCTTGATGGCTACACACCTGTACAGTTGTGGTCGAATCGTACTTGAACGATTTGGTTTGTCCGTTTTCCAGGAAAACTTTGAGCACGTTCGCCATTGGTGGCACGCAGAGATCTCCCAGGGAGAATGCAGATGGCTAGAAGTAGAAGGAAAATATAATCGTATTTATTTATGATCCTACGGCACATAGTTTGGCTCTTTTTTTAAATTATCACTTTTGTTGTCAATTTGCTTCTTCAATCAAAATCAATCAAGTATGGGGTCAAAAGGAAAAAAACGCACCTGCTGTTAGATTTATGAAAACGGACGTATGAAGGTAGATGATTAATTAATCATTGACATTTAACAAATAAAAGCGATTTAACTTTAACCTTTCTCCATTTGATAACAATTTTTTCGATCATTTTTTAATGTCAAGGCCAAGGTTTCTATATTGGATTAAGTTCGCCATATTTTCGACGTCTGAAATATCTTACTTTCTGTTTTTTCCTGCTTGCACTCTGCCTGAAGGAAAAAGCAATCCCGTTGGGAGTCGCTCAACAGCGGGGTTGTAAAAATGTCGGTAGCAGCCCCTGGAAGGGGAAAATCGCAACGAACGCTATATGTATGTGTGTGTGGGTATGTGTGTATACCTAACGAAGCAGGACGGAAAGCTGGGGGAAGCTCTTCTACTAGCTGTTTGAATTTCTCTAATAGATTATAAAGCTCTCTGTCGAAGCGTGAAAGAATTATACCCCCTGTTAAAGACTTTTTCATTTTTCTCATCGTCAGATTTCCCAACGGATGCAGGAGTGAAGTGCGTCGTACTTTGAGTTGGCTTGCCACCCACCCAACCGGCAACTTCGATGGATCGAGAAGCGCAGACAAGGAAAAAGTGAGTGGAAAAAAAGTTCTCTACGAGATTTATTTCTACACTTTCGGGGTTCCATCGAATCATATTTTCCGTTAGCCCGGGGGTTTATTCTATGAATTTGTCATGAAAACAGTCTTCTTTGGCGAAATCATCTTTTGGCACGAACTTTTGATCCGCAAAATGAATAAGTTCTTTCGTTTGCCTGCCGTTCGAAGGAAATTACCGGAGCGTGGCGATGAATTGCAATAATTTGGAAGAAACCTTAGCAGAATCTATAAATTTGTAGGCGAGGTAAAAATGTTTGAAAAGAACGTTAATTGGCCTCTATAGTTATGTTTCAACTTGAACCAACGTCCAAACGTTAAATTTTCATTTCCATCGACAATTAAAGTCAAATGCTTTTGCTGGTAGCAACTTTTGTATAATAAAATGATAACATAGAATTCTTCAATTATTCAAACACAGGCAGTCATTTGCATTGTTGAGATTAAAATTGTCTAGAACCGAGTGAAGATATTGAATTAACAACATTTCTACCTCTTGCTAAAAGTATCCAATCAACTTATACCTAATAAATTGTTGAAGTAGCGTGAAAAGTGACTTCGAAGGGAAGCTCGTTATAAATTAGCCTATTTTATGACAAAATTCATGTTTAGAAGAATCTGATTAGGATGAACTTTTCGCACATAAATTCAATCAGACCGAGTCGAAGTCGAATAGCTTTCGACTTCTGAACCATCTGATCGTTTGCTTCTGTAGCTGCTGTACCGACACGGTGACGGAAAATAGGTTAATACGAGAAGAAACTTTTTTTTTCGTCCGGAATGGCTCACCATCGAAGCAACAGATTCTCTCGTGCCACTCCACCAAATCTCGAAGGAAATTTATCGTTAAACTTTGTCGTCCGCTTTTACCGGGCTGGCAGGAATTTCCCCGTGGCAGCAGCTAGAAGAGCGACCCGTGGAACTAGCATCTTCCGTTTGTGATAAACTGATCAATTGCTTGATTTCATTGCCGTTGTATCGGCGGGATGGACCGTTTCCTAAGAGGGTTAATTTTTTAAAAGTCATTGATCAATTGCTTTTATATACATTCACAGGGGTTCGTGGAAAAAAATTAAAATAACTTAAAATTATATTGTTTATGTCGTAGCTTAAAAATGGATATTTGTTCAAAACATGTTTTACCTTTTACAATGAAAAGGATGTTTTGCACATTTTTCGACAGAACTGACTTACCGTCAAAACAACAGCTTTCATTTCGACAAATAAGTCAGTAAAATAATTTGAATATTCACCACCAGCATCTTCGGAAGGAACATATCAACTTTCTTAGTGCCAAAAAACGTCTTTCTGCAGCACCGACCAGTACCGACCGGTCGGGGTTTGGGTTCAATGGAATTGCAGGAATCTGCCTTCTTCAAACAGTGCGCCGAAGCTTTTCGTTTCCACTTTTGGGTGCTTGTTTGGGAGGAATTTATCTGCAACCATCCATTCATTTATTCAATATTTCGTAACCTTGCCTTACAAGCACGATGAAAGACGATGTTTACTGAGCGGGTTTGCCTTTGTGCAACCGCGTCAGTGGATGGTGCGGAGTAGCAGCGCAGCGCAGCGAGGCGTAAGGATTCGCCATCCGTTCGTTCGAGCACTGAACTGAAGATGACTGACTGCAGCCGGGTGAGCAGAGGCATCAATTATTTCCCCTCGAACCATCTGCTGCTGCAGCAAGACGAATAGCAAATCACGTCGAAATGGACCAGATGCACCGGAGCTCTGAACGGATGTCGGTCGGTGGAGGATTTTGACCTCATCACTGAATACCCCGGGAGATACGTAGCATGTTGTTATGGAAAGATGTTTTTGCCCTGTACGTGTACACAGTATACCGACATGTTAGAATTCCCACACAAGCACAAACAAATATCTAAGTGAAAGCGGATGCTGGCAAACGTACATGAAACGATGCTATTGAGCAGGATGTTGGAACTTCGAATGAATGTAACACTTCAGGCTGTCGGTATGCGGCTTTCTGCCGGAAGCCGAATATTCAAAACTATTCCATATTCCTCCACCGCAGCAGTGCAAGAAACTGATGAAATGCCTTCCTTTGCACGTACAATCAGTCAGTCAGTGCAGCTATGTCAGTCATCGTAACTTGATGGAAAAAAGCAACCCCCGAGTAATGTGAAGTGACAAATGTTTGGTTCAGAAAAAAATTCATTTTGTTCACAAACATTTCATAGCATTTGTTCTACAAGATAAACCGAAACTTAAAAATACTTTGATTTCGTTCAAAGCTTGCATTTGTTTCACAATTGCTTAGCATAGATCCCAAGCACAGACTACACATAGATATATTAGCACTAACAACAATATTAGTAGCAGCGAAGCCAGCTTACCCGATCTCGATTTGGTACGTGGGAAGCAACATAAGATAGTACACATTATCACTATCAAGAAGAAGTTTTTTTCTGCAGAGTTCATCGATCACTCATTTTTTTTATAGAGAAGCATCTTGCAGATCGTGTGCAAGAGACAGTTTGCATTCATATCAAACGATCCTTTTCGGAGCTACCATATTTACAACTAGAGTTAATATCGAAGTACTCTCTAATATTCAACGTTTTAAAGTGAATCAAAAGTGGCCGGTCGTCAAGTTCCGTCTGGAACACACTTTATCTACTTAGAGCCGGGTTGGTTTATACCATGCCAAGAACTAGTCTCCAATTCATTCGGTTCTGGGCTGCTTGTTGCCATTTGTTCGACTGTCTCGAAACTAGCAAGCTAGGCTTGATCTGATTGAACCAACTAGCACGTTATGTTCGTCTGGTTTTGATGCCGGTGAAGTGGAGTCCTTGAAGAGAAGAAGAAGAAGAAGAAGAAGAAGAAGAAAAAGAAGAAGAAGAAGAAGAAGAAGAAGAAGAAGAAGAAGAAGAAGAAGAAGAAGAAGAAGAAGAAGAAGAAGAAGAGATTTCGCCGCTCTATCGTCCAACATTGTCACGGCGTAGTAAGTCCAGTGTAGCCTCTAGACTTCCGCCACGTGATGATGGGAGTGTGTTGACAAGCGAGTGGTCATGGGTTCGAATCTTAGTAGAATCAAGCCATTCCTTGTCAAGTGACTTTAGCATGAGTTCATTCTCAGGCCCCTCATTTACCCTTCCTTCATGCTGAATTCTATATTTACCTTCTGAAGCCTCTTGACAGTGCAAATGTCCCTCCTATAGTTAAGTGTACTGGTCAGAGGTACGAATGAGTCCTCACCAGGGACGGCTATAATATGGGATAGTACTGGCAGCGAGGAATAAGTGGGTAAAGTAGATCAAGCTTTGAAGGAAGAGTAAACCCCAATACACACAAGCACGCATAAAATTCAATAAGCATATCGCTCATTCAATAGCGATTATAGTAAAAAGAAAAGGCAGTGCAGGTCATACAGCAAACACCCGGGCGATATCATAATAGATCAACTATACTGGTTGCAGTGATGAGTCCACACAAGGAAAAAAAATGGGAGTGTATCAATAGAGTGTTTGTGTCTTGTCCACCAATTTTATTATCAATAGAGTGCCTGCACCTTATAATTCATATGCTTGCGCCTCTCTCCGCTTTCCATTTGTACTCCACTAAAAGTACGCAACTCCTTTCTTTTAAATACGGCAAGTGCACGTATGTCTTATTAAAATGGGTCCGGACAAGTTGGCCAATTGTTTGCTTCAATTGATTGCTGACAATTTGGGATACGGAACGAATACCGGAGGAGTGGAACGACCGGGTTATCTGTCCTGTTATCTACAAGAAAGGCGATAAGTTGGAATGTGAAACCTACCGAGCGATCTCTGTTCTGAATGCCGTCTCCAAAGTGCTGTCCCAAGTCATCTTCCATCGGTTATCGCCAATAACCAACAGATTCGTGGAGAGTTATCAGGCCGTTTCCCTGGAGGGTCGGTCTACAACGGACCAAATTTTCAGCCTTCAGTAGATCCTCCAGAAGTTCCCGCAAATTCCGTGTCCCCACGCATCACCTGTTCATTGATTTCAAAGCTGCATATGATAGTGTAAACCGACAAGAGCTATGGAAAATTCTGGAATGGCTTTCAGGCTAAGCTTACAAAACTTACTACGATGCACGGGATGTAGTGCTGTGTGACAGTCTCGGGTTGTCAGACCCATTCGAATCTCGCAGGGGACTTCGACAAGAAAATAGTCTCTCCCGCCTGCTATTCAGCATAACGCTTGAGGGTACTAGCGACAAGTGGCGATCGGAATGCGGGGCACGCTTTTCAATAACTCCAGTTCATTTATCTGCTTTGCTGACGACGTGGATGTTGTCGGCAGAACATTTGAGGTGGTGGAAGATCAGTACACCAGACTAAAATGCGAAGCAGAGAAGACTGGGTTGAAGATAAATACGTCTAAAACGAAGTATAAGCTGGCGGGCGGCTCTGAGTGCGACAAGGTCCGCTTAGGTAGTACCGTGGTATTCGACGGGGATGACTTGGCTCACTTGCATCAGACGACAACAATACCAGCCGTGAGATTAAAAGCCGTATTATCAGCGTAAGTCGGGCCTACTATGGACTCCATAAACCCTTGCGGTCGAACAATCTGAAACTCTGTACAAAGAGCACATTGTACTAAACTCTAATTAGACTGGTTGTCCTTTACGGACATGAAACGTGGACACTGCTAGAAGAGGACCTGCGAGCACTCGTAGTTTTCGAACGGCGAGTGCCAAGAACAATTTTTGGCGGCGTGCAAGAGAACGGTGTATGGAGACGAATGAAGCACGAGCTCGCGCGTCTCTACGGCGAACTTAGTATTCAGAAAGTGGTTAAAGCTGGACGGATACGTTGGGTAGGACATGTTGCTAGAATGCCGGACAACAATCCTGCAAAAATGGTTTTCATATCGAATTCGGCAGGAACAAGATGAAGAGGAGCACAGTAAGCGTAGTGGCAAGACCAGGTGTAGCTAGATCTGACGAGCACTCAAGAAAATCATTATTTTCTCTTTTTTTCAGAAAACATAAGTTCTCTTGATTATCAGCATCAAATATAACACGGATTAATGCCTGGTCGATCCGCAAGCACGAATCTTACGGATTTAACATCTACCTGTATATCCTATCATGAAATGAAAGGCACAAATTGTTGTTATACATACTGATTTAAAGGTTGCGTTCGATCGTATAGATCAGCGTTTCCCAAATGGAGGTTCGCCAAAAAGTTAGTTCACAGCAAAATAGTTTACGGTATTTCGCCAGAGATTCCGCGAACCAAAAAAGATTGGGAGCCACTGGTATTGCTGCAGTAAACTTCACGACTCTGCGCATATTGGAATTTTACGAAATGGCCCAGTTCCTACATATGCGGCAGAGTTCTACGTGTGCAGCTTGACTCCTACCTCTCTTATCGATTTACCAACTTCTCAGGTCTTCCTCAAGGAAGCAACACGGGACCGATCCTGTATCTGCTGTTTTCAACAATATTGCTGCTTGAAATTGCATTTAAGCTAATGTATGCTAATAACTTTAGATTATATTCGGTAGTTCTTTCTATAGGTACTCTCAGAGGCTCTTATATGTGTCTATTGATTGTTGAAGGAAAAATTTGCTTGATATCAGATGCGCGAAATGTTAAGTCGCCAGTCCGGTGGTTTTCAACTAGGTTCCAAATAAATGAGCATATATTGTCAATATTTGATGAAGTCGATGACCTTGCGATACTCTTTGAAGCCAAAATTACTTTTAACTTACATCGTACTACGGAAATTTCAAAAGCTTCCCGACAGTTTGGTTTCATCCCTAAAATTGTACGTGACTTCAGTGAGGGCGCTGAAACCACTGTGCTGTTCGCTAGTACGGCCGCGGATTGAAAATACTTGCTCGGTTTGTTGGCTATATCAGTTGTCGTAGAATCTACGTAGGGTAAGGTGGTGCAGAATGCACCGCTTAAGCAAAACATCATTTTGCAGAGCAACAGCGTGTTTTTTCCATGTTTTTCAACTTCTAGAAGACTTTGGGGTCTTTTTTACACTTACTCCTGGTGAAATTTCCTAACAAAAACCAGTATTTTTTGTTATTTTTGACGATTTTTGGCAAGAGTCAAAATCATTATGTGAGGCAGAACGCCAAAGCCCGTGGACAAAACGCACCAAGTTTGCCCAGCTAGGCGTTAAACGCAACTAAAAAATTTACCATTTAATCACGTGTTGTATAAAGTCCTAAAACTAGGCTGCCGCAATGGCGGAAGCGTTCGTTATAGCGTTGTTACATACGCTTGTTTGCTGAGATACAATGGGTTCATATCTCAACATAATTGGCAATAAAATTTAATCATCTACTTTTCTCCAACTGATTTGTGATGAAATATTGTAAGTTAAACAATGTACAATTAGGTTTAAGGCAAATTCTAAGTCCTATGCAATACATAATATTGCTACATTTTTAATAAATGTTTCGGATGTACTGCAAATTAAAAATATTTTATAACTGTTCGATATTTTATAACTGTTTTACCCATTGGGTATTTTCTCTTGAAAATTTGGGTAGAAGTAGTTTAGAGTGTATTGTTAACACTGTATTTTTATCGCGGACAGTTCTTCGCAAATTGGGAAAAATGGCGTCACCCGAACAGCAACGTCGAGAATTTATTTTACGCAAGCGCCTGGAAAATTCTCAAATCTTTCATCATGGATTTGAGAGTTACGTCAAGGCGGATTTCCGGCAGCTTCCGGGGCTACTGTACTTTACCGATGTTCTGGAGGAAGTAAGGGTGCTGAAACTTTCAATGTTTACCAAGAAATACATGATTTGGTAAGCAATCTGCTCATGTGGCAAACAGAGTGCACCGTTCGCGACTACCCGGACTGTAAACGGGCAGAACTACCTCAAGGAGCGTCTACTCAAGCGTCTGCACTCAATAGATTATGAAAATGTTCCATTTGGTTACCACATCAAATTGCATCACGGAAGAAACGCTGTAGAAAAATACTTAATTAACCGATCCTTTTCAAACTTTCAGACAATAAAATATAACACATTAACCATTAGTAAGCTTTTGTCATATTTAATTCATTCAATCCAATACCATAACTGTATGCTCGCACCTTATGCTTAACTCCACTCAAAAAGTTTTGTACATCTGGCTGCAGCTTCTTCTGTACGGAAACCCACTTTTTCTTCATGTCTTCCTCAGATTTGACCTTTTTGGGATGTTTCCGTAGTGCCTGCTTCTTAATAGGCCAGTATTTTTCATTGGGCCTTAGTTCCTTAGGGGGGGTTTATGTCCTTGGGTACGAATGTGACCCCCCCGTTGACTTCGTACCACTCCATGACATTCCTCGAATAGTGGCATGAAGCTATATCCGGCCCGAAGACCGTAGGGCCCTCGTGTTGCTTCAACAGGGGAGGCAGACGTTTTTGTAGACAATCCTTGAGGTAAATCGGTAGATCTGCCTGTTTACATTCCCGGTAGTCACGAACGGCGCACTCCGATTGCCACATGAACATATCGCTTGCCAAATCATGTATTTCTTGGTAAACACTGAAAGTTTCTGCTTCCTTACTTCCTCCTGAATAACAAACTTGTGCTGGGCGGTGACGAACAGAAGCCCCGGAAGTCTGCCTCGATGTAACTCCTATTATCCATGATGAAACAGTGAGGATTCGTCAGCATCTGGGTATACAGTTTCTGGGCGCGTGACTTTCCCACCGTATTTTGCCGTTCGTCACGATTTGGAGCCTTCTGCACTTTGTACGTGTGCGGTCCCTCCCCGGTCTTTGGCTCTCTGAACGAAAGACTTGGAAAGATTCAACTTTTTGGCCACATCCCTGACCGAAGCATTGAGATTCTGCTTAATCGCTTTCACGACACGCTTGTGATCCTGATCACTAATAGAACATCCATTCTGACCGCATTTATCCTTCCGTTCGATGCTCAGAGTTTCGTACGGTAGTAACTTTTAATCACACGACTCACCGTTGACTGCATGATTCCGAGTTGTTTTCCGCTGTCTCGATGACAGTGTTGAGGATTTTCCAGGTGCTTGCACCAGTTTTTTTTTCGATTTTTGAAACACTGACAGTGATTAAAATGCAGGGTAAATAACTTCTACCCAAATTTTGAAGAGAAAATACCAAAATTTTCAAGAGAAATAGAAATAGATTTTATACAGCGTTTTCTCCGTGATGCAATTTGATGTGGGACATCCTTTAAATTGATATAGGTAGGTTGTCTTGCTAGGAGCTAGGGCCACGCTACAGCCGCATCACATTTCTTAATTCAGCCGCCCGTTCCGCTGATCAAACGCTGTCGTGTGCCGCTCCTCACCTGGAATACAACCGCTAACTTGGTTGAGCCATCAAGAGCCATCGTCAATATTTTCGTAATTTTGTTTTTCTTTTACACATTTGAGTTGAGTAAAACTGAAAACCATACAAGCCAGTTTGGAAGTAATTTTCATGTGGCAAAACTGAGAAAATAGGTTTGGAGTAAAACAAAAAATAAGAAAATCAGAAGGATTGTGACATAGACACATCCGTATGAGGATTGTCCGTAGAAGGATTGTGACATAGACATATCCGTATGAGGTTTGTAAATCAAATAAAACCTGAAAAAAAAATTGGAATAGATAGAGTAAGGAGGGGTAAAAGTGCGATTCAATGATTTATCACTGCGGATTCCGAGTAAATTGACTACATTGGCATGGATGGGTGAGTACTTTGACAGCTTAAATCTATCATAAACATTTGTTGTTTACGAAGCATAGTTGCTGAGTTATGGGTAAATGTTATTTTAGAACGGTTTTGATGTAATATTTCGTTGTACGGCAAATACGATATCAACAGGAGGATATTACTTGTTGACAAATTGTAGCAGCGTTTTACATCACTCAGATATCTCTATTGAAATTGCGGTTAGAAGAATTTACAAAATATATTTCGCTTTTCCAGAATTTAATCAAACCCCGTCAAGCGCCTAGTGGGGCAAAAGTGCGATTCATGGACGAGGCAAAAATGTATAGCTAATTATATACAGCTTTTGGCACTATATTACAGATACTAGAAATGGAAGATCTGCAGAAAACTGTGTGCTCTACAGATGTTGGTCGAAGGAAAACAATGTTTTTCCGCTGATGAAACAAAAAACAAACGTTTGGGAAAGTTTCGATCTGTCGGAGGCTGCAATACAACCGCGCAAAATAGAAATGGTGTAAATTGAGAATAATCCTTACCGATACATAACGCAGATTGAAGATAATATGGTTTTGCTTGCTACTGCTGTGCTAATTTCATGGATTCGAGCTTCGCACGTTTGCCCCGCGGTATTTGCATTTTTGCCCCGCTAGTGGGGTAAAAGTGCGAATCGGCACTTGATCAGAAGAATGAAGAATTTATTTTCAATAACACTATTGTTCCAGATGATTTATAGTTGAATGTAAAGACATTTAGTAGCTGCATCACTATAAAATATATTTTGTTGTTGTCCTTCTATATATCTCGCGACAATTGATGACAACTTCAAACATCGCACTTATGCCCCGCCCTACTCTATATTTTTTTAGACTGCATGTTATTTACTACGTTCAAAAATTATAAGTCTTCTCTGAACGTTTACGAACAAAGCAAAAAGAAGTTGATTCCGATATGTTTAGCTTCTGAGTAAATGCAGGAACATAAAATTTGAACAAAATTGATTTTACAGGAATGGTGTCTTTTAGCATGAAGTTTGTCACGCGCGTCGCCGGACAGCTTAGGTTTATGGTATTTTTTCATCCACTTCTTGTGGTATTATTGGCTTGACTCTAATTTTTATAACTGCGAAAGCATAAAATCTGTGTTTTCGCGGTTTGAAGACCAAGAAGATTCACAATTTTTATACTTTTTTAAAGAAAGTTGTGAAAGTTGACGTTTTTGCATAACATGTATTTAGAGTAAAAACAAGAAATGCAGATTTTTTATTTCTTTAAGGGAAGTTGTGCTAATGTAATGGTGGCGCATGGTGTTTTGTTTTTATTCACGAAACGTATATTTTTGCAAAGAGGAACTAAAATTATTCTTTCCTTGCCAGACACATTCAAATTTTTCAAGGAAGTGTAAATGTAAATGTAAAAAGCATGAGAAAGGAAAAATAAATAATTTAATTTTATAATTCGCCATTTACTTTATGTTTCTATTTTCCCTGATCGGTATTCTCAATTGTATATAAATTGTATCACTAATTATCTGTTGTATATCATTATTCAATCCTATTCGAGGACAATATACAGAAGTCGGCAATATCCAGTTCGAAATCAAAGCTATAGGTAGGTACGGTAGATGACAATATTGGCAGCAGCAGATAATTTACCTCGATTGTGATATTTGTCGGCTTTGAGGTTACATTTCTCGGATGTATTGAAACGCATTGTAATGTGCACGTTCTTAGCACTGATTGACGTTCGAGCGTGATCCACATACATTCATACGATTAAAGAATATTTCATACAGGCACAGTTCAAAGCAAGTGATATGTGTGTTTCTCCCATAGCAGAGCAGTATTACCTACTATTAGACAGAAGTACGGAAACTCTTTACTGGTAAACTTCTATTAGAACGGGAGGCAAAACTGTTTCTCGACATTGCTAGCTAGGCATGTTTGAGTCTATTCATTACAATACAATACCTGCTCGTGTTGTAGAATACTGAGAATGAGAATTTATCAAAGGTTGTCGATAAGAGTTATAAGTTGTATATTCAAAGTGGAACGTACAAATAATAGTTCTTTGAAAAGTAACGCTTTGTTATTTTGTTGGAAAGATTTTCTAGAAATGCCATCCGTTTCTTATGATTTGCAGAATATATTTCAAAATATTCATGCAGTCATTAAATATTTATTATTTTTTTAAATTATCAAGAAATCAGTTTCCGGTAGACTCAGGCAAACGTCAAAAGGAGAAATTGTATGACAAATTGATATGATCATGTAATAAATCACAGATCGTACAGCCCGCTGCTGGCTGCTGAAACTCTTTGCTGGAGCTTTTCTGGCTAACATATGCAGCGTCACTGCGAGCTGCCAATATGTGGTAAGTATATTTGTTGCTTGAAGCTATACCGTGTTGCTTCAGGGTGAGGGGCGGCAAGGATGATGTGAATATTCGTTTCTCATGGAACACATCTTACGCGGAACGTGACACACATCGTTCCTGTTGCTTCTCCGCTGCTGCTGGGATGCTGCTGGGTGGGAAGATTACTCGGTAGGAAGCTGAATTCTACACTCGTACAGACAAAGGAACAAAGCCCAAGAGGTGCTGTGTAATGCTCTTTGAATTGTACCACTCTTTGAAGGTAGGTACACCGTTTTGGATGGATGTAAATCGATTCGCATTCTACGGTTTAGTGACAGTTCACGTTTCCGTTCATGTGTCATACGTAGTCGATTGTTGCGTGCGGGCGTTCCCGAGAGAACTCCAATCGTTTCGCAAAATTAATATTCGTTTTCATTCGGATTCGGAGATGAATTTTATTGAATGTTACTTGTTCAAGGTTTTTTTTCGTTGTGAGCTGAACATGACAGTTTAAAATGCTTCATATATAATATTTTGACAGTTGGATCAGGTGCAAAATAATTGTTTATATTCAACAACGTGTGAACGAATGGTCAAATCTCGCATTCAGTGCTGTTCATGCAGAACCGAATTTATGTGTGCTGCGTGCTTTCTATTGAGAACTGCTTTGTCATTTAGCACTCAGCTTTTCCTACCCGGTAATTCCATTTTTGATACTACCATAGCAAATGCTCCTGTCGGTTTGGTACACACAGTTCGTTCTGTGGCTGACAGGAGTCGAATTCCTTTTAATCTGTTTTCTGAGTTCGCTAGTACGCTGGAGCTGGGATCTGCGGTGATTAATCATCGAGATAATCATTTTTTGCGTTTCCGTAGTTAAGCTGGTAGGATTCTTCTGGGAGAAAAACACTTTTCATGTAATTTACTGTCAGAAACGCCTTCTAGATTGCATTAGCTTTATGCGGGATGGTTAGCAATTCGGTTGCTCAAGGCCAAAATCGATCCACTCCACCGCCTGGTACAAAGAGGGATATCGCATTCAATCGTACCTCCACGGCGGCGGTCGGTCACCGTTGGCGGTGGAGTAAAATTAATTTCTTTGCTAATAAGCTTTCGGAAGGGTTTAACCCAACCAAGTGTTTGGTTATGATTTTCTAGAAAAACTCAGTCAGCTTTCGAAACAGCCATTTAGAAGAGAAATGGAATATTTTGAGACTCTTGGATATTTCGGTGTTCTTATTTCATACCAAAGGACAGAATATGCTTTTCCAATTTGTTTAACTTTTTGCCATTCTACTATATAAATATGTCTACTCATCGCAAGGCAGCAATCTAGGACCGCTGCTCTTCATGATGTTTATTAACGATATATCGGCCTTGCTTCCAGACGATTACCACTTGCCATTTGCAGATGATATCAAATTGTTCATGATCGTCAGGAGTACCGCGGACTGTCTAGAACTCCAGAGTTTAGTAGACATTTTCGTGCAGTGGTGTTTCAGAAATCTACTTACTGTTAGTATCGAGAAGTGCTGTGTGATTTCATTTCACCGAAAATCCTGCCCAGTGATATTTAATAACACAATGTGTGGTCAGGTAGTTGCTAGAGTAAACCTGGTTCGAGATTTGGGTGTAACCTTGGATTCCCCGCTTACATTTGGCCCACACTACGAATTTCACGAGCCTGTGCCTTCGATCGCTTCATTGTTGCTTGGTGCGATCTCTTCTTGAGACCAACTCGGTTGTTTGGTGTCCTTTTAATGCTAATTGGATTTCAAGAATAGAAGCCGTGCAGCGGAAATTCATGCGATATACTCTACGTTTCCTCCCATGGTGTAATCGATTCCAGCTACCGGCATACACCGAGCGCTGTCAGCTTCTTGGAATACAGATTCTGGAACGTAGATGATTCGAAGCGCAAGCTGTGTTGGTGGCAAAAGTTCTGTCCGGCGAAATTGATGCTTGGAGTATTTTGCAGCATCTAAACTTGTACGTACTGAAAAGACCGTTGAGGCCCATGTTTTTACCCCATCGAAGTGTATCGTACGGACAACATGATCTTATCCGCTATATGTCGACAAGTTTCAACGGCGTTGCTTACCTTCAACACTACCACTTTAAGCGTTTAAGTTACGGCTTCGTAGATAACTGTGCTCTTTGTGTTTGTGTATTGTTAGTTTTATCATTAAGACAATCACTTTGTTAGATGTTATTTTTTACAACAAATAAACAAATATGCTTAGAAATTATAAAATTTTGTTGTTGTGACTATTGTAATAGGTCTAGATGGATTATTTCGGTTATTTTTTCTTCTCCATTACGTTGGCACGAATGCGTAATAGAAGTTATCATTCACCATTATTTATTTCTCATATCTTACAATTTCGTTTTTCACTTCGCTCTCTTGTTTTTTCCTTTCAATTTGTTGCCCATTTCCCTAGTCTACTTACTCACTTCCATTTTCTATTTTTCTTTCCAATTGCCATATTATTTCCCACTTTCGTGCACATTTTCCACTAGACATTCCCTATTTTCTTTATTTTTTTTAAATTCTATATTTTAATTTAATTTTAACTCTTTTCATTTACTTTGTTCATTTCCAATTATTTCTTTCGTTATTCGCATTTTTATTCCTTATTTTTCCCTTACTGTGATCATATAGCTTGGTAAAAGGTAACGAACTACGCCCCGGGGAAGTGCCATTTCAATGACATTTCCATTATCTATTTTTTCGCCATTTTCCCTTCATATCTTGTCCCACCCTAGGGATGCTGTACCTTTGTTTTATTACTTTTTTCTACCAGTTCCCTCGTCTATTGGAAACTAAAATGCTTATCTATTCCACGTTTCCAGTTCAATGAAGTTTCTCTTTTC
This sequence comes from Sabethes cyaneus, assembly GCF_943734655.1. Lineage (NCBI taxonomy): Eukaryota > Metazoa > Arthropoda > Insecta > Diptera > Culicidae > Sabethes > Sabethes cyaneus. Next base: position 70,151,972 of record NC_071355.1, on the reverse strand, counting down.
AATGGAGAACAAGAAGAAAGTTGATGTAATTTTTGCAGATTTGAAGGCAGCTATGATCGTATTGACCATGCAATATTATTGCGCAAACTTTCGCGGCTCGGTACCTTTCCACAGATGATACAATGCCTAAGCGCGTACGTTCGTGGTAGAGTACTGCTTGTGAAATTTGCTTCTTGTGTTTCCTCTAAATTTGCAAACGTCTCTGGAGTTCCGCAAAGCAGCAATATGGGGCGCTGCTGTTCTCGCCTTCTTGACATGTAAAGACTATAGAAATCTATACCTATAAAAAAGGATTTCTGCCTGTTTGTCTGTTCGTATGTTCCTTATAGAATCGAAAACTACTGAACCAATCGGCGTGAAAATTTGCATGTAGAGGTTTTTGGGGCTAGGAAAGGTTTTAGTGATGGTTAGAGACCCCTTCCCCCACTAAGAGGGGGGGGGGGGGGCTCCCATACAAATGAAACACGAATTTCTGCATAACTCGAGAACTAATGAAGCAAATAGAACAAAAGTTTTATCATTTACCTTTTTCACGTGGAACTGCTAAAATTTAAAAATTACGAAAATATGTTATGCTCCGCCTTCAGAAAAACGTGAATACCTCAGTGAGATTTGAACATACGCCCATACTTTCTTCGGCAAAGTTGTTCGTCATAAAATTTCCTATCAATGCAGTGTAGCTCATTACTCTGAGACACCGTTCGATACCCTGTTTTGACGTTTATTTAAATGGAATTTCGAAAATTTTAAATTTTTGCCGAATTCAATAAATTTTTGTAACCAAATATGACTCCAGACATGCCACCATAACTTTTTTTTGAATGTATCAGATCTCAATGATTGTGAAAAAAATAGTAGGGTACCTTGTTTCACCTACTTTAACATTTCTAAAAATATTTTTTTGAATCTACTCCTGAAAAATGCCATTTTTTCATAAAACTCAAATGTGCGACCCCTAAATCGCGTCAACCAAAGTTGACGTCATATAAAAGTTTTGTTGTGACACCCTGAGCTATCATTTGAGGGGTGAGCCCCCGGGTTTTCTGACATAGTGCTATTTTGGGACACTCTACTATCTATACACTCGAGTCTTTTTTACACGGTTTGTTTTTTTCGATTACTCAAGAACGGTGCAATTTAGGGACCATTTACAAAATACGTGACGAATGTCGGGCCTCTCCCAAACGTATTGAGAAATAAATGAATGATCCCTAAATAGCCCCGTTCTCAATATTCGAAAAAACAAACCGTGTAAAAAAGTACTTGAGTGTAGTAACACTAGATCATTCAGGACGAGACGGCCGCGATTGTTGCCGGCGACCCGCCGTCGGTAGCGCCGCCCACTGTGGGGGAGGCAACTCCCCGCAGAAATCAGAAATGTCTAGGTTTATTTATTTTCCTAGGTCTACCTGGGTTTTCTGGAACGAGGGACAGCGAGTAAGGAGAGGATCGCGAAATGGTACTTTCCACAAAAAAGTTTTCCGTGAAATGGTACATTCCGCTTAAGGTTTTTCGCAAAATGATATTCGGCGTAATGTTGTACAATCATGGCGAATATTACTATCCACTTTCTGGCTATGCAATGAGGGGACAGGGGAGTTGTTTTCTACTTTACTGTGATGAAAAATTGCAAATTTGTATATTGAACTACCCATTCCAGGTAACTAATAAGCCTTAACGTAAGCAGCAAATCAGCGTATTTGGCATTTTATACTGCACGTTTATTTGTTTATTTGTTTATTTGTTACCAGTCAACAGACCCAAATGGTCCTAATGATGCTTAAGTATACTTAAAATATTCACTTTAATTCTAGAACGTGGAATGTGGTAGTCGAATCCAGAAGAAACTCTATTAAAGGTTCGCTGCAGACCGATGACAGCACCGTGGGTTCCGTAATTAGTACGTCGAACAGGCAATCTGAAGAAGGCACTATCACGAAGAGCTCGAGAGCGGACGTTGATATTTAATTCGCCGAGAAGCGAAGGGCAATCGATGTGATTGGTTAGCAGATCGGCAATCAGCATAGCACGTGAAAGCTCACGCCTCACTTGCAGTGAGTCAAGTCCCATAAGTTGTGCACGACTTTCGTAACTTGGTAGCTGGAGTGGATTATTCCACGGTAACCGCCGAAGAGCATATCGAACAAATCTTCGTTGGACAGCTTCGATCCTGTGTACTCCATTGAGGTAATGAGGGTTCCAAATTACCGAGCAATATTCAAGAACTGAACGAACGAGTGAACAGTAGAGAGATTTCAGGCAGTAAATGTCCGTAAAATTCCTAGACACTCTCATTATGAATCCCAAGCAACGAGATGATTTCCCGATTACATATGAAATATGCTGCTGGAACGATAGTTTGCTATCTAATAGCACGCCTAGATCTTTGATGCAGTTAGTCCTTCCAATGCTAGTATCTAAAAGCTTGTAGTCGAAAGAGATAGGTTCTTTTTTTCTTGAGAATGTAATCGCGGCACATTTACTGGGATTAACTTTCATACGGTTTGTGCAACACCAGTCTGCAAAGTTGTCTAACTGTTGCTGAAGCACGTGGGCGTCGGCGATAGAGCTGATACGATAGAAGATTTTCAAATCGTCGGCGAAGGACAAACGGGGAACTTCGAGTTTAAAATTCACATCATTGATGTATAGAAGGAATATCAACGGTCCTAGGTGGCTGCCTTGGGGAATTCCAGATGGAGCAGAAAATTCTTCAGAATAATTATCACCAATTTTCACTGCTAGCCGACGGCCAGTGAGATACGAACGCAACCAACTGATAACTCTGCCGCCGAATCCTAGCTTTTCCAGTTTGGCTATGGCAATCTCGTGGTTAATACTATCGAATGCCGCTGTTAGGTCAAAATAAACTGCATCAGTTTGCTCAGAATGATTGTAGCTATCTGTTATATAAGAAGTAAACGATAAAAGATTAGTCACAGTTGAGCGCTTTGGCATAAATCCGTGTTGCATAAATGCAATCCAATACAGCAAGCTCAAAAAGTTTACCAACCGAGCTCAGGGCAGATATACCACGATAATTTTCAATATGCATTTTCTCCCCTTTTTTATAGACAGGAAACAAAAACGAAGATTTCCAAAAAGTCGGGAACTTGCCTTTGGCCAAAGACATATTAAAAATACGATGCAGTGGAGTCAACAAGCTGGCAGTGCACTTTTTCAGCAAAGCAGATGGAATGCCATCAGGGCCAACGGAGTAAGACGCTTTGAGTCTAATTATTGCTGACTTTATCATCGATTCGTCTAACTCGATTTGGGTGAACGAATGACCAAGAAAGGGTACAGATTCAGCAGCAGATTCAATTTGTTCCAGGTTCAAAAACTCCTCCGAAAAAACACCTCTGAATTTAGCGGCAAAGAGATCACTAATCATCTGCGGTTCGGAGCTCCAGCGCCCATTATACATCATTGAGGAAGGTAGTCCAGACTCATTCCTTTGATTATTTACAAATTTCCAGAACGACTTCGGGTTCGATTTCAGTTTTCGTTGCATAGAGCTGATGTTGGACCGATAGCATAATTGGCTCATACGTCGATACTTATGGTTTAGCTTCACATAATAATCCCTCAACATCACAGTACGGTGCCTTGAAAAACGACGTAAAGCTGCTCGCTTTGCGGTTTTCAATTGACGTAATTCTCTTGTTTGCCATGGGGTACGCGAAAACTTTGAAAGCATTCGCTTGGGTACGTGCCTGTCGATTACATAACTCATGATGTTGGAGAATGTTTGCACTGCAGTATCAATTTCGTCCGAATTTAAAACATCTACCCAATCGATACTTGATAGGACGTCAGAAATGGTGTCATAGTCAGCGTTTTTAAAATCATAGTATACTGCAGGTACAGTCTGGCGGAAGTGTTTTGCGGCTCGGTTTTCAAGGACAAGATGCAATGGAGGATGATGGGGCACGTGTTTAACAAGTGGAGCGGCAGCTTCGAAGATTGCTGGAGCACATTCAGTGTTGCTTACGAAGCAGAGGTCTAGAATCCGTCCGTTAGTATTCTCGACGTAGTTTATTTGCTGCAGCAGGTTGGTACTGTATGAATCCAGCAGGGCAGCAGTACTTGGTGATAGCGTCGAGTTGTCGGCATCGGGGTACAGAAATCCTAATCGCGTGGGATGCCATTTGATTCCTGGGAGATTGAAATCACCGATAACTAAGACTTCGTCTAACGGCTTCAGTTTAGAGCACACTGTGGCAACCGAGTCAGTATGGACCGATAACAGGGCTGCATCGCGGATACGATCAGGTGGCAGGTATATCGCACACAGAAAGAGGGAACGATCAGACAATTTGGTTTCAACCCACACTTGTTCAACGCCTAACCAAGCATCATTCGGGATAACGCGTGGTTTCAGCTCTCGACGAACTGCAAGTAGTACTCCTCCTCCGGAAATCTTTGGACTATTTAACCGGCAGCGGTCGCAGCGAAAGACATCGTAACTCCTGTCGAACACTTGAGATGAATGGGTGCGATCGTTGAGCCAGGTTTCGGTTAGCGCGATGATATCGTAGCAGCAGTGAGAACTGGCCAGCAAATAATTATTGATGGAACTGTTCATACCACCAACGTTTTGATACAAAACATGTAGATTAGAGGCAGCACGAAAGTTGCCACGTGCATTGGTACTGGAAGATGAAGATACTTCAGACAGTATAACGTCATCAGACGATGAGTACTTGCCTGAGTACGAGGGCGGGAAGACCCCTTCTCCAGTTCCGACCACAGGACCAGGACGACTATGATGAACGCAGGCTGCGGGAGGCTCGACTGTGTCGGACGGATCAGGGGCTTCCGAAATACTTTGCACATTGCGTCCCGGTGGAGAAGACGTTGTTGTATATTAGCTTTTTGACTGCATAGGTGTTGTAAATTGGCATCCAAAATTGTATTCAAATTCTTCGTGTCGGTAATTAGCTGTAAATTAGTATTGTCAGCACTATAAGAAGGTTAACAGTAAAGTAGCTGAATTTGCTGAATTTTGCCAAAATAGCATTTAAGTAGCATTTAAGGCGACTTAAATGCTTATTGACCTACCTTTGAATAGCATTGGTGATGCTTATTGGTTACCTGCGATGTTTTCATAGTTACAAAACTGCCAAAATGATCTAAGGCCAAAATCATCTAAGGTTGAACTCCTCAGAAACTTGCAAAACTCGAGATTGTGACAAAGATCATCCGAAATTCATGATTTATGTACAACACAGGTTAATTTGTGGCAATACGAAGTTTGTCGGGTCAGCTAGTGACATAAAAAGAAAAGCAGAGCTATTATCGTCATTCATTTGCTGCTAGACTTCCGAGCTAATCACTGTAACTTTCTACTTCGATCTAAGCTTAGACCCCACCAGTGGTAATCCGTCTTAGATATAGCTGTTTGAAAATTTATTGTCCAAACATCTCTTTCGATCGTGTTTTTTGGTTGCTACAAAGCAAAGCAAATGCTAAATGCTACCTTCCGGGTTGGAAACTTGATCTTCTGTTTTTATACGACACTCTTCGCAGCCAGCTGTAAGAGTGCAGAACAATTGTAGGGCTGATGCAACAATTCTATTGACTCGAGCAGTCTCGCCCAGTCGAGATTCAAACATGTGACGTCTGGTTCGTTAGATCAGTGTCGTACCTCGAGACCAACTTAGAAGCTCAGGCAAGCAAGCAGCTTGCTTGCTACATAACGCTGCAAACAGGCGACATATGCAGTCATGGACTGCCCTACTAGCACAGTTGTTATAAACTAGTTGTGGTAACCGATTAATGACTAATTTCGACCATAAATAGGTTGCAGCAACCAGAAGTGATAAAACCCGATTTAATCCACCTAGTGGTGAAAGGAACCTTTGTTATACGGTCTTACTTGCTGTTTGAGATAGAAATCTACACGTCTTCGGAACATAATTCATCTATTGGTTGCTCTATCGTTGCGTAGTGCGTTGGTTTACATAAAATTTTTGAAAATTGAATATGTTTACAAAATTTGAACAAAATACTTTTAAATTTTGATACATCCTTTGTTCATGAAATTGCTGAGTAAGGATAAGTAAGTTGTTATTAACCTGAGTAAGTGCAAATAAAAGTAAGTTGTAATAGGAAATCTTATTCTTTAACATATACATTGTCTAGTAAACGTCTAGTTTATAGGTTTTTGAGCTATGCATAGTTTCCTGTAATGCCATTCTAATTAGGGTATTGATTGTAATCAAAGTTCTACAGTTCCTAAACAAGCAAACATACAGGTATACTATTTTCAGCAAAGTTGTGTATTTTTACTATTTGTACAGTTTTGTAGTACATGAAAAAGTCATACAACAATTACAAAAAGAGCAAAAATAGAAAAACTGATTTTACAAATTCATATACAATAAATAAGATTTTTCTATCTTCGCTGCAGAGATAGAAGGTTACTGACTTTAGCAAAATATCTTGTAATAATATGCTCTATAACTTTACAGAACACATCAATGTGTTATATTGACACTGAAGAAAAATATTTTATTTATTTAACTTTTAGGGGGATTAATCAAAATTTGAATTCCACCAAACGATAGAGCTTTCAATTTCAAGCAACTCTTCCAAAGGTTCGATAAACCCAAAATCAAGTTTTCGCAGTCAAAACTCTAGTGCACACGTTTTCTTTGGTTTGGGGCTATTGTGCGCGCGAGTAACTGCGTTACAAAAGTTAGTGCGAGTGTTCGAGGGTTAATATCTTTTGACCGGTAAAACCAATTCTTATGAAATTTTGCATATATATTCGTAGTGTCAAAACCTCTCGTTTGATATTAAAATAATTGAAATTAGGTTAATTATCTTGGTTAAGATCTGAATTATTTTTTGTTAATTTTGGTGTGGTGTATACGGTTGCTCGTAACTTTCAAATTAAACGTCCAATCAAAAAATCATTCAATAGTGATCTATTAGAATATATTATCTTTCGAATGAGACTAATAGCGCATAAATCGGTTTGGTCATCTCTAAGAAACAGGCGATAATTATTACCTTGTCAAAACAGGTTTTTTAAGCATAACTTTTAAACTGCTTGTTTGTTTTCAATTAAAAATTCCTGAACAATTTAGTTTCAATAAGGGCTTTCATTTGATACTAAGATCGTTGAAATCGGTCATGCAGTTCCGGAGAAACCCGTGTCACGTATTTTTCACATTTTTGCTTATAACTTTTAAACGAAATGTCGTATCACGAAACAACTCAATAGTGATCTACTAGACAATAATACCTTTCAAACAAAAGTAATAGCGAACGATTCGGTTCAGCCATCTCTGAGAAACAGGCGATAGAAAAAATCATTACATACATACATACACACACACACACACACACACACAGACATTGCTCAAATCGTCGAACCCTATCGATTGGTATATGTGACTTGGCCCTCCGGGCCTCGGATCAATTTTGTGTTTTTCGACCAATTTTTAAACCTTTGTTATAGTATAACAAAGGTAAAAAGGTGCTACTTGGGTGGCTAATGTAATTCAATTGTCATGCCATGACGGTTGCAACCGCGGAATGACAAGAGCGAATAAGGTTTAGGCTTACGTAGGATGTAACCTCATTCACGTGAGACGTACATTCAGTACAAGGCGAGACGTTTATCCATATATAAGCCTGCAAGCCTTGTCTGCAATCAAAACCAGGCCCCCGATAAGGCGCCATATTTTCGTGGTAAGAATCACACACATTAAGCAAAGACTCAAACCAATTATACCAGCTTGCATTCAAGTCAAGCAAAAGCATTGAGCGTACATAGAGTACATAACATAGAGTTAGTGTTACATAGTGTACAAGGTTAGGCGACGCACGCAGGTTACAGGTAGTCCTTTATGACTGTTTACCGATGATATCTACCGACTGTGACTACTGTACATATTTACCTGCTGAGCAGGTACGTTTAATGAAACATAATTTTAACAAAGCAGTTTGCTTCTAGAAGTGGAAGAATTTACAGTGTTTTGCAGAAGAGTGAAGTATCCCAACAGTTTCATATTCTTCGGTCCCATTGCTGTCAGTTTGTGGTAATTTATTGACGTTCAAATTACTTGGAACGTATTATTCATTTTTTCTATACAGTTTCGTTTGGCACTTACCCTATAATGCCTCGTGTAGTTATGTTAATTTGCTGTTTGTTTGCATTCATCTGCTCGCCATATCTATATTATCATTTTCTTCGCCCACTTTCTATTGGTAGTAAGTTGTTTTCACTGTGCTCAGTCCATAATTTCAATTCTTTTATTTCTCGTTATTACTACTGTTATCATTTCTTTATTCGCATTTTGTATGGCTTTCTTGCTTATCGCTACGAATTACCTTATGTATGTATTTTTATTATTTTTTCTCAATTTATATCTACTCCTTTTCCGTTCCGTTATTTTACCTTTTCATTGCCGCTAATTTCACAAGATTTTGTAATCTTACTTTTAACTAAAATATTGCTTTTCTTTTTTCAATTATCGTATGTTATATCGTGGATAGTATATATTTTTTGTTAACTTTTTACTATAATTTGAAAATGTTTCATTTCATTTGTAATAGATTTAAGTAGTGTAGGTTACTAGGATTAGCACACATCGTAGATTGCTAGATATGAGCGTTGTATACTTGGCTATGACCGAACAATCGCAGAGGAAGTGAGAACGAATGTTAGTGTAGTATCTACTCTTGAAAGTGCAGAGAACACCATACTACCTTCATAGGTGTTACAGGAAAACAAAGAATATCGTGTTAGTAGAAAAGGCAAAAAATAAGGATCGTGAGAAAGATTTATTCAATAATAATATTCAAATCGAACACGCTAGAGTCGCTCCTTACGCGGTTTTTATGCAGATTTTGAAATTTAAGCAATTTTCGCGATTTTTGAAATTTATGCTAGTATAATAGTATAGTATAATAGTATAGTTTATCAGAGATTAAGAGTAAAAAGTTAAATGAAATGGATTTAAGTAGTTTAATGTACTAACCATAAATTCAACACCCAGCTAATTAGTAACCCAGCCAAAATGAATGATGTTAGACCCTGCATGAAGTCACAAGAAAACACTACAGTTGTACAGACCACAAAAAAAGATGGCAAAGAACCGCATTAAAATATTCAATCCGGAAAACACGACTAACTCTTCGGCGCGAAATCGACGCAGCACCACTGTGTCCGGTGTTGGAGAAAGAAGGAGAGTGTGGTAAGAGATAGAGAGAGGAGACCGAAGGAGAAAACATCATTCGTGGTTAAACCGATCGAGAGACAGGATCGTTGTTGTCTGTTCTCCGACCGGAATCGAAAAAATCGAAAAGAGCCTGGATTACGGCCTTTCTCTATAGATTCGACGGTGAATTTTTGTACCATGGTTGACGGGTTCACGTGTAGTTTCGTCGATATTGATCATCGATATTGATCAGGAAAGAATAGCCATCATAGAACCGTGCTAGTGCTATCATAAAGTTTTTGACCCTGAAGAGGAAAGCCGTCTTGAATCAGTATCGTGATTCGGTCGTCCTGATTAACCATTCTGGTTCGCACGCAAAACTAGGATTGAACCATCTCGAAAAACACCGTCGGGAGAAATCAGAAACCTGGAAGCGTGCGTTACGGGTATTCCCCCTAGTCTTGTCATTAGCGTGGCCAACAACGGCCGGTTTCTGTATATCTTCAACCATTCCGGACATCCTGTTCCGGCAGAGTAAGCCGAGATTTCAACGACGTATCGTCGAGACCCACATGTTCGATGAGAAGAACAAACATTTCGACGGGGTAGGTCCGAGGAGGTCTGGTTGAGCCTGGCTTCCGCTATTCAACGCTAGAATCGATGGGTCTCTCCTTCGTCACCGAGCGCCGTGAATAAAGCGATTGTCAGGATCCCGAAAGCTCAATTCACATCTTGGTTTCATCAAGGTATGTCAGTCTCTCTCCTCCTACGTCCGCATGTTCTTGCCATCAGGGCCCCAGCAGTCCCAGTAGGCCGCACCGTCCCTGAATTGCATGATGCAACTTAAATATAAGTATTAACATGATTTATATGGTAGAATTCTTTCTTGGCTGAACCCTATTTCCAGTGCCCATTGCGGTGCTTTTATTTCAAGTAGCTTCAAACGTTAGGTTTAAGATATGCACCGTGTAACAAACAGGTTAATAAATGTAGTTCAAATATAATTAATAAAATCATTGTTAAAATACCCATTTCGCTCGTGGCTTTCATTTTTCATTTTCGACTCTCCGGTGACATTTCGCAGGGTATAAACACTCGGCATCATTACTAGGTAAGAGTCCGAACCCTGATTTACTTCTCGTCAGGAAAACTAGTAAGCCCCATGACTGGTCTACCGCGAATCTCGAACGAACCAACGGCTGTTTCCTTCCTCGTAACGACTGGTTAAAAGTGAATTTGAATGCCCCTCGTGCGTCACCAGCACGCCCCTTGTGGTAGAAACTGAAACCTTTTGACATAACTTTGTTTACATGTTAATGAAGAACAACAGATGCAAGTTTCGTCAAAATATTCCACCATGTTGCGTAGCAGAACAAAATGAAACTCGAACGACGTAAAAGCTTCAAGGTACACATCCATATGGGATGGTACGAAATGGTGACGTAGAACGTAATACTCAGTTACAGTGGAAATTGAACTTGAAATCGGACAGGACTTGATATTGGACATTATGGGGGCATAGTACTTTTTCTACTTAAAAAAATCGAATTTTTTTATTGATTATTTCGAAAGAATAACATTTTCACCATATGTGTTTCAAGTCATTTCGATGAATTCCAAAAATTGACAAAGTTACAGCTATTTGTACCGCGCATGTCTGGAGCGATTACACAGCGAATAAAAACTTCAACGTCGGTTTTTCTCGAAACCAGGTTTTGAAAGACGGTACCATAAATATCTCAAGAACGACTCAAGCAATTCTCATGATTCTGTTTTTGTTTCAAATCCAACAAGATTATCTAGTGTTTGACCCATCCTTTTTTCGATATTACAATTTTTGTATTTTTTAGAAATGTTTAAAGTTTAATATTAGTATAAAGTGCAATGTTTAGAATGAAAAAACCCGAATCGTTTAGCTTTTCGCGTTATCGAGAAAAAAATATTTCAAATAAGGCAAAAAATATGGTGTAACAAGTACTATGCCGCCTTAAATTAGACTTGAATTTGGATTCATTTGAACTAAAAGTTTTACTCCAAATCGGACATGAACACGAAATTAGACACGAAGTTTTACTTGAAATTAGGGTTGACACTTTTTGTCTTATTCTTTTATACGTTTTATCTCTTATCTGTTCCGTGTTTTCTCCTTTTCTGTGACGTTTTTGCTCTCAATTTCCTGATTCGTTCGCTTAATTTTATTTTATGCAGTGTTCCTGCTTAATTGTTCTTTTTTCCCCCTTTTCTTCGTTACCTGTCTCCTTTCTTATTTTCAGTCCTGTTTTTCCTCATGTTTTTCACTGGTTTTTTGTTACTTTCGTTTCCGTATTCCGACTTTTTCTTCTCTTCTTCCCTTTCTTCGTTTCCAGTTTTTGTCTTTTTCTAAGAAGCTAAAGTATCTGTTCTCATTCTTGTTTTTCGGCTTCGCCTGTTTTTCCTATTTTTAATACCTCATCTATCCTTCATTTCTGTCATGTTTATTCTATTATTGGCTCTGTTTTTTCCCTTTCTTCTTCGACTTTCCTGCTTTATTCCCGTTTTTTACCATTTTCTCTTCCATTTTACCTTGTTCTTTAGTTCGTGTTTCCTGTTTTCCTTTTCCCCATTTTGTCCCAGCTTTCTTCCTTTATATCCCGTTTGACCACTTTTTTGGATTTTTCTCGGTTCCTTTATTGGTAAGCCCGCCCAGTTAGCTACGGGGTACGATGGTGGTCTAACAAGCCAGTCGTTGTATGTCCGAATCTCGACTGGGCAGTGCCGCTACCGAGTTAAAAGTATTCTAAAAAATAACCGGCTGCGAAGTCTGTCGATAAAGAAGGGTCAAGCTCTGAAGGACGTTTATAACCATGGCTTTGTTTCTATTGGTTTTCTTTTTTATCTCACTATTTTTTTCCTTTTAAATTTTCTTCTTTTCTGTTCCGTATTCCCTTTCTTGTCACGTTTTTCCTCTTTCTCACTCTCGATTTTCTTTTTTTTTCACTGTTTTCTCCTTTTCTATACGTTTCATCTTCTTTTCGTGTCCTCTTTTATCATCCTTTTTCTCTGTCCTGATTTTCCTCTGCTCCATTTTTCGACTTTTTTTGTTCAGTTTTAACTTTTAGGCTATTTTTGGAATCGCTTCATATCTGTTTCCGTCCAGTTTGTCTTCAATTTCTTTCTCGTTCCCTTTGGTTTCTTTATCATTTTTTCTTCTACGTTCTAGTTTTACACATCCATATTAATTTTTTTTGTTTTCTTTTCTCTTCCGTATCATCATTTCTTTTAGTCCATTTACTTTTCTACTTTTTCTGACTTTTGTTCCTTTTTCTTTCTTGCTTTCTTTGTTTTCTCTATTGTTTCTCTTTCTTTTCTTCAGTTTTTCTTTACCGTTTTCCCTTTTTTCTTTTCTCTTTCGTTTTATCTTTTTACTCCTATATCCCGTTTGATCTATTTTTCCATTCTTCTCATTGTCTGCCGATATCCTTTTTATCTGCCCGGTCTTTCTTCTTTACTTCTTCTCTTTGCTCTTTTTTCTCTTTCTCCGTTTCTTTTCTCTTCATTGCCTGTCCCATTTTTCGTCCTTTTCCTGAGTCCTGAATCTCCTCAGTTCCGTTTTTTGTCTTGTTTCTTCCATTTTTCTCCGTTTCCAGGTACATTTTTCCTCTGTTATTGTCTGCTTTTTTTCATTTTCTATGCCGTTTCGACTTTTTCGGTCCCGGTTTCCGTCTTTTTTCGCTTTTACTTCCTATTCTATCCCGTTTTTTTGTTATTTTCGTCTGTTGCGTTCTTCTTCTAATTTTATGTCATTTTATGCTTTTATTTCCCTTTTTAGCCTTTTTGTCTTGAGTTTTCATTTTTTCTCCATTTTTCTGTCCCATTTTTCCTTTTTTTCTATTCTCGTTTCTCTATTTTCCTCTCGTGTTTTTTCTTTTTCTTTTCCTCTTTTTCCATCTCGGGTTTTCTTTTTACCGGTTTTTCCCTTTTATGTCCAGTTGATCCTCACTTTCTTTTTCGCTCATCGTATTATTTATAATTTTTCCTTTTTTGCAATTCCACTCATTTTCCTCTTTTCTCATTTTCCCTCTTTTGCTTTCCTATTTTCTTCTTTTACCCTTTTTTTTCTTTTCATGTACCGTTTTCACTCCCATTCTGTCGTTCTGCTTTTTTTTCTCTCGTATTTTTCCTTTTCTTCTATTGACTTGAAACTAAACTTGAAATGAAATGTATAAGTGGACTTGAAACTGGAATTATTTTTACGCAATTAATTTACTTATCGCATCAACAGTAGTCGATTAAAAACTGCAGACCTCTGTGTTACACAAATTATTTTGCTTTTCATTAAATTCCACAGAGATGGCGGGGCATGTGTCCTAGTGTGCACCCGGCCGGCACGGCAGTGATGCTCTGTAGTTGTAGTTATCCAAAACCTAACGTTTAATGTGCATGTTTACTGCAATGCAAAAATGGGCTGATTTTTCACATGATATTACTACAGACAAGCAGACATAACACTCACTCTCCCATTTTTCGCACTCTGTAACAGACATTCCAAATTTACTGTTGGTGGGGAATGTTTCCGTATTCGTCACAGTGGCGGTTTTTGACGAAAGGAGGGGAAACCACATAAAAAATACTTGCTTGTTCGAGGTCCACTCCTATTCTAAGGTTATATTTGTGGAATGTTGATCATAGATGGTGCTAGTATTTGGGCAAAATATGCGTAACGATAATTTTTCTTTCAAGAGTTATGTCATGTTGCATTTTTTCATGTTGCATAGAGCTGTTACCCTGCCACCTGGTGGTAAATCCACCAATCGTAGAGATTCTGTTGTGTATGGAAAAACTGACAGTATTATCAGTTAATTAGCAGCAGCCTTGACGAAAACAGTCAAGCAACTACGCTTGATGCTTTGTTCGTACTGCCAGCTCTTGCGCGGAGTGAAGAGGTTGCCGATATAGCCGTTCCGGTATTTACAACATTCTCTACATTCTGGAGAAAGGCGAGGGCTTCGAACGATAGCTTGGTTGCGACCTGGTTCCGCCAATTTCCACGAAAATTGCAGTACTATAATGATCCAAACGGCGGCAATGAGTTCTAGCTAATTAACAATTACTTTGGATCACTTTTTATAGCCGAAAATGATACCAGTCGTGAAATTTGGAAGCGTTTTATCAGCGGAAATCGAACTTAGTAACAGCTTCCCAAGTAACTGCGGTCGAACTAATGGTCGACTAACCTCTCATTCAAAGTTTACCCTGTACGTGATGCTTATTGGACCGTTTTTTCTCTACGGGCATAAAAGGTAGGCAATGCTCAAAGAGGACCTGCGAGTGCTTGGAGTTTTCGAAAGGCGAGTGTTAAGAGCGATCTTCTGCGGCGTACAGGAGAATGTGGAGCCGTGAATCATGAACCGTGAATTCGCGCAACTCTACGGTGAACTCAGTACTCTAAGCAATATTTGTATGAGCAATATTTTGTATGAGCAATATTTTGTATGAGGCACTTATAGAACTTATCGTTATCTACAAAATTATTAAATTAAACGTACTTGTACTACAAATGAGGAATAACCTTGTCAGCATTGGGCATGTGTTCTAATATCAGCCTTGGGCGGCTCTTGATGGCTTGACGATTCCTCAATATAGTGCGCGGTCGTACTCCAGGTTGGAGTGGCTTACGACCAGTGATGTGCTACGGCGTGTTTCGGGAGCACGCTCGAGATCCTTCGAATCGTACAGAGGATTACGTCAAGGGGATGGACTGTCCTCCCACGCAACAATGTGAGTTTTATTGTAATCTTATGGTGGTTTTCATGACCAATTTTGGCCTTAAATGCCATCATAAGAGTGTGATAAAACCGAAATTGGTACTTGGACTATTGTTGGTGATGTACAAATTCCGGAGAGTGGCATAGACGTATAAACCACGAGTCACAGGCACTACTTCTCAGAGATTCTCGTTGTACACCTGCCAAACTTTGAGATACTACAGTGGGCTGGCCACGTCGCAAGGATGCCAGATGACTGCAGTGAAATCCGTTCTCTTCAAGAACCCTACCATACGGCACCAGGAATAGAGGAGCCCAACGTGAACGCCCAGATGGGTCGACCAGGTTGAAGCCGACTTGCGTGTGTCGAGACGCTCACCGAATTGCTGATGGTCGACCCAGGGCCTAGTACAGTAGAGAAGAATTTTTGATACGGCAAGAGTCACTTCGGCGAGTTAAGACACTGTTCACTGAATTTAAAATAGCTCACTCTCAAAACGAATCAGTGACTTAAGAAGTCGCTTAACAAGTACCTATTAAAGAAAAAGTTTAAACCATAGTGTTTTCCATTCAGATTTATGTAGTGAAAATAGAACTGATATACGAGATGTGTTGTTGAAAGGGTTTCCAAGGGTTCTCAATGATTTGTATGAGAAATAAAAACTCACCAACCCACTTTTATTCTGATTTTTTACAGACTTGATAGAAGCGTCCAGCGTTGCTGCCCGTCTCGAGGATAATGTGTTTTGTTTGTGTTTGATGTTTCCCAAAACGATATGTTTATTCTCGCCTCTCGTCTCGTTGGGCTGCGGGCGCTCTACGAGCATGATGCTGTGGAACTTTTACGATGTAATACGGAAATGAAAAAATCATCAAATAGCCATCACAAGGAGCCACCGTGTTGGAAAGTCCCAGCTCCCAGGGCGGGCGGTAGAAAAATCAACAGTGAAATCTGAAACGACGGTGGTGAGGGGTCACAAGCTGGGCAAAGAATAGCATCAATAATACTCGGCTCTGTTCTGGGGGCTGTCTTCGCTCAGTTGGTTGCTCTGGTCGGACAGGTCAGCACAATATTTCGGGTGTACCGTAAGAGTCCGGGTGGTAGAAAAAATAAATAAATGGTGGTTTTCCAAGCGGCTATTTATATTCACCCTAATTCGACAAAGTACCGACTTTGCCATACCTCTCCGGCACCGAGGACGAGGATTGGGAACGCGAAAGGAAGCCGCTTGTAATGGATGCTCTAGATTTTCTCTTTTTCATGTCATGTTGTGTTGCATTGCTTTGATGGCGGCGGAGCTGCTTTGAATGTGGCTCCGAAGGATTCATTTTTCCCTAGTGTGCAACAAAGACGTGTGACTAGCGGTTATTTGCGAGTCGTCACAAACAGATTTAAAAGTTAAAGTAAGTTTTTATTTGCTGTGGTAATATCACGGTTGACGAACTTGTTTTGCTGGATAAAAAATGGTGTTCATTTGTAGTATTTTCTTTTTATAGCACTTAGTCCTTTTGCTTTGATTTACATTTTTGAAGATAATTTTTCAAATCAAAATTTGCTTACGATTGACAATAAGCAGAACAAATGTTTTAATCATCAATTTTGTATATCACTTTGCTTTAATCTAACAGAATTACTTTCTCTGGTTCAGTCACTAGTAGATAATGATAATGTCTATCTGTCACGTAGTCGCCGTTTTTTATAGCGCTGCTCTTGCTTTAAGTAGTATTATCCTCTCATTGAAGTGATGTTTATGAAATTTATTCTCATCAATGGTATCATAAAAATTCTTCTGCAGAGTTCCATTAAACGTCAGCAGCTATTCTTCCGGTGCGTCGTTCCGGCGAACCAATTGCCGCCGGTTGTGGAACGGCACCACACCATTGGAAAGCATGGAAAATCATTTTCTAATCTACCCACACAACGTTAAACGTCCAACCACCCACTAGAGGAGATTATTAGCTGCTGAAACGACGCTACTCAAGTAAGTACATGTCTACAAGCCGCTGTCTTGTTGATGACTGCATTGGCGTGCCTAGGCAGGGGCACACTGGGGCACGTGCTTTACCTTCAGCCATTACAAATATTTTTGAAAAATTTTTACTTAAAGTTTAAATGTGAAAACCAAATCTTTTCTTGCTTTTAATATATATGTTATTATTTTCCTTCCGTTTCCGTTCCGTTTTCCGTGTTTTTCGCCGTCTTTTTGACGCCTTTTCGTTATTCTTTCGCAATTTTTCGTCATCTCATTGTTGTCTTTTCGCCTGCTCTTTGTTGTATTTTTATGCTCTTTTCATTATCTTTCTGCCATCTTTTTATCTTATTTTCTTTTGTCCCAAATGCTTTTTCGTAGCACTTTTTTTGGTAGCTTTTTGTTATTTTTGTTGCTGTTTTAATCTTTTTTTAGCATTTTTTCTTCTTTATTTTTATCGTCGTTCCGCAGTTTTATACACTGAAGTCGCTTTTACGCGGTTTGTTTTTTACGCGAATTTCGAAACTTACGCGGTTTTTTAACGCGAATTTCGGGATTTACGCGGATATGCTCATTAATCTATTTTTTCACGTAGTGTTGAAATCCACAAGGTCTTTTTTAGGCGTATTTTTGTTTTTTTAGTCGAATTTTAGAATTTACGCGGGTTTTTACGTGTATTTCGGAATTTAGGCGGTTTTTTACACGAATTTCAGAATTTAAGAAGTGGTTTTTTACGCGATTTTGATTCACGCGCAACGTATTCTTCGCGTAAAAAGCGACTTGAGTGTATTGTCTTTTTACCCAAGTAACACTTGCAACATGTTTTTTAGAAAAATATTCAGAAAACAGTTGCATTTAAATCATAAATAAGTTTAATGGAAAACAAGATGTTATAAAAATGTTTTATTTCAAACGCCGATGTTTTCAGCCAGAATGACAGGTTTGAGTTGTATTTCGGTTGTACAGCTAAGCTTTTATCGATCATTTACAACTGAGTATTCGCGACTACGAAAGTAAAAACTCGATTTAATCCACCTGGTGGTGAAAGGAACCTTTGTTATACGATCTTACTTGCTATTTGAGATAGAAACCGACACGTCTTCGGAGTATAATCCATCTATTAGTTAACGTTGCGTAGTGCGTTGGTTTACATAAAAAATTTTGAAAATTGAATACGTTTACAAAATTTGAACAAAATATGACCACTTAGAAATTTTGATAGATCCTTTTTTCATGAAATTGCGTAATAAGGATAAGTAAGTTGTTAATAATTTGAGTAAGTGCAAGTAAAAGTAGGTTGTAAGAGCAAATATTATTCTTTAACATATACATTGCGTAGTAAAGGTCTAGTTTATAGATTTTTGAACTATGCATAATTTCCTGTAATGCCTATTTGATTCACACCAATAAAGTTTTCTAGAATAAATTTCATCAATTTTTATTAACCTTCGGTTACTCACGCTGTTGTATTTTGTATTTTGAACGCCATATTGTTATAAAGTTACAAATCGTTGTTTAACTAACGTATATTCTTCAATTAACTTGTTATGAGCAAAATGTCATAATTATTCAATGCATTAATACTTTAAATTGTTGGGAAAATTGATCAGCATAAACTGACATCACAGAAATGAAGCAATCAGCATATGAGGTGTACCGGAATTGGCCTGGAATTGTCTCTCGTTTCTTCATATGGAAAAATGGTGTCTGTATGCATCAAAACAATCAGCAATAATGTAAAATGTTTAAAATGTATCCGTCTGTTGCTAGTCGAGTAATTCGGGGTCAAAATTAGGGTATTTTTTATAATCAAAGTTCTACAGTTCCTAAACAAGCAAACATAGAGGTATACTATATTCAGCAAAGTTGTGTATTTTTACTATTTGTGCAACTTTGTAATACATGAAAAAGTCATACAACAATTACGAAAAGAGCTAAAATAAAAAACTGATTTCACTAATTCATATACAATAAATAAGATTTTTCTAGCTTCGCTGAAGAGATAGGGGGTTACTGTCTTCAGCAAAATTTCTTGTAATAATAAACTCTAAAACTTTGCAGAATACATCAATGTGTCGCTCTATGATGCACGCTCTATTGTACCTTACCTCATTTTTATTGCACTTTTAGGGGGATTAATCAAAATTTAAATTGCACCAGACGATAGAACTATCAATTTCAAGAAATTCTTCCAAAGGTTCCATAAACCTAAAACCAAGTTTTCCCAGTCAAAACTCTAGTGCGCATGTCTTTTTGGCTTTGGGCCATTGTGCGCGCGAATAACCGTATTACAAAAGTTGGCGCGTGTGTTGGAGGGTTAATATCTTTTGATCGGCAAAACCAATTCTACTGAAATTTTGCAGATATATTTGCAGCATTAAAATCTCTAATTTGATGTAAAAATAATTCAAACTAGATAAATCATCTTAGATGAAATGGTTATAAATTATTATAAATTTTAATGTGTTGTATTCAATTGCTCATAACTTTCAAATTAAACATCCAATCAAAAAACAAATCAATAGTGATCTATTAGGCTATGTTACCTTTCAAATGAGACTAATAGCGCCTAAGTCGGTTTAGCCATCTCTAAGAAACAGGCGATAATTATTACCTTGTCAAAACAGGTTTTTTAAGCATAACTTTTAAACTACTTGTTTGTTTTCAATAAAATTTACCCGAAAAATTTAGCGTTAATAAGAGTTTTCATTCGATACCAAGATCGTTGAAATCGGTCATTTTGTTCCGGAGAAAATCGTGTCACGTAATTTTTACTTTTTTACTTATAACTTTCAAACGAAATGTCGGACCTCGAAGCAATTCAATAGTGATATACTAAGCAATAATACCTTTCAAACGAAAGTAATAGCGAACAAATCTGTTCAGCCATCTCCGAGAAACAGGCGATAGAAAAGTTGCGCCCCGCACATACATACACACACATACACACACACACACACACACAGACACTGCTCAGTTCGTCGAACCCTGTCGATTGGTATATGTGGCTCGGCCCTAGGTGCCTCGGATCAATTTCGTGTTTTTCGACCAATTCCTAAACCTTTGTTATAGTATAACAAAGGTAAAAAGATTTTTGAGCCTGTTCGCACTCACACGAAAACCCATGCCGAATTGTCAAAACTTGTGTGAAAACAAAAGCAATAATACTTCCTTCTCTTTTTGTGTCACACAAAAATCAAACAAATATCAGCAACTTCGTAGCTGCGAATTGCCGGCATAGGGTGTTTGCAGAGTGCATATGTATTGGAGATCTGTTGGGCAGGCAAAAGTGACAGCTCCATATAAAACACACGGGCTGGGAAGAGCAAATGCAATGTGTGCCCAACAGATGTCTTGCATATGTGTGTAGCAAAAGCCCTATTGAACAGCGGGCGAAGTGATGACAATGAGCACAGCGCAGATCAATAACTTTGACACATTTTCGCAAGATTGCAATATTTTATTGAGCTTAAATGCTACAATTTATGAGTTTTCCGAGTATTTTTTGAGCGCAATTTAAGTTCTTTCACAAATAAAAATTAACTGTGAATCAGTTGTAAGTTAACGCAAAACAAAATTCATAGAGTACAACTTTTCATTGGTTTCGAATTTTTCGGCTATCGGTGTGCTCATTTGTACGCAATCTTGTATAAACATGGCCAATGACTGCCCCAAAATATAATGAAATAGATCAATATTTTTGTGTCGTAGAATGATTTTATGTATAAAAGGGACATATAACATAATTAATATGAAATATCCCACACGTTTTCAAAGAGATGAGCATGTTTTGTGAGATTGTCATAAAATGATATTTATTTTGATTCCACTCAACTTTTGCTTATAAAAGTAAATCTTGAGCGCATCAATTTTTCGGAAGTAGAATGGCAAAGTTCACGATAAATTTGAAATCGCACTTTCGTTTGGATTATGTGAAGGCTACAATGTTGCTTTGAGTGATTGATGAATTACCGAAATATACTTTAGCCATTTTATCTTGCGAAAAATGTCTGACATTATTTTGCTTGTAAATACATAACTCCAGGGAAATGTCAGAAAAATCCCTTCAACAGTTATTTGCGCTTTTCTGTTGGTAGTACAAAAGCCATGCAACGCATAGGCGTCACTTTGAAATATTTCACAAACATGTTACATTTTAGCTCGTTTCTTGCGCTTTTTCAGTCGGAAATTGGTTTTAAATGAGTATGCGAAAACGAAAGGTCAGCAATTAGCTTTGTTTTAACGAGAAATTAGCCCTCAGTACGTATTGATGATCACGATGATTGCTTTAGGTGTGTTAGTAAATAAGCTTTCGTAGCTCTATAGTTGGAATTCTTGAAATGTAGCACGGTAAATTCACTAAGATAAATGTTATTTTGTCTTACCTTATTTATAATCTTTCATATGCAACTCGACTTTATCGAAAAAAAAGTTCCTCTGTTGAGAAAACTGTTTATGAAAATATGCACTTCAAAATCACCTCAGCATAAAACATAAATCATACAATACACACACAACACTAATCTGATTCCGTATCGCAGCTACATAAGCCTTTTAAACAAAACCGGCGGCAGTTCTTCACTTGAAATTCAGTATTTAAATATATTTTACTATTGCACAACCATATCTAGAAGATTTTTCATCAATATATAACCGAAATTGATAGATATTTGCAAAACATCAAAGCACACAAGCACCTAATTCACATACGCACGAACGAAACAGACCCAACATGCACCGAGGCATGCACTCAAGAAAAATATGCACGTAGAGCTTGCGTAAACTCTTGCGCAGTTTTCATTCACAGAATTTTCCACGAAAGTTTGCTTTTCAGCTGTTTTTACTCATATTAGTCGTTTGGTCTGAAAATCTAGTAAATTTTATTTATTTTACTTTCAAACATAAAGTGAAATGCATGCCGACTGCAAATCAGATGTATTCATAATTATTCCGGTAAACGAACGTATCGATTTTTAGAGTGCGTTTATCTTTTGCGGCAGAGACGATTTTCGTTTTCTTTCTTTCCCCCATTCCTTGTAGTAGTGTCCGAACTCGTCATTTTTTCAGTGATGCCATATGCAACACTAAAATTGTTGTCTTTTCTCTATATAAAGTTAGAAATCTAACTGAGGGAATGGCAACATTTTGATGTTGTGTGAGGGACCTGTTGTGCCTAATGTGTTAGGGAAAAAAACCAACGGATTTTGGTAAAGCTTTCGAGTGACTCAAGTTTTAATGTTTTTGGTCATACTTGAAAGATTAGCAACGTAAACGTATGCGACAAGTGCGTCGTATGCTCGATTCGCGTCTTTTTGTACAATTTTCTGCGGTTGTGTATTGTTATGCTATTTATTTGCCGGTACGAATAAGATTTATTATTACAAAGTGAAATGGGACGGAAGCGGAAAGCACAGCGAGCTGCTCTTCTGCGTCAGCGAAAACAGCGCACATTGGCAGTAGAAGAACATTCTAAAGATTGTAAACCTTGTGTGTTGGTTTCAGGTATGGTTAAAACATATTTTTAGTGCTACTGTCCGTTGTCTATACATATTATGATTCGCGAAGCTTACGTGTACCTAATATCTATAATCTCTTCAATAGTATTTGCGTTCAAATATTTGTCTTCATCATTGTTAAACAATGCTATAAGCATATTTGTAAATATGTTTCTATGTAAATGAAAACTAAATTTTCGAAAATAGTAATCTGATTAAAGTCTTAAGAATGCAATAGAACTCTGTTATATCTACTAGTTCGATATATTATTTATTTATTTACATATGATTACAATACTTCCCATATCAATAACATAACATACATTATATATATACCATGCATTTAGTTATTTGTTGTTGACACTTCCTACTCTGTTCGGGAACCAATACAATTAAGAAGTGATGATTTCCTAATGATCACTAATTTCACCTTAAATCTGTTATCAATTCTTATTTAAAACCAATTTTGTTACTTTTGTCGAAAATGTCACATTTTCATCGTCCTTTTATCGTCTTTTGATGTATCTTTTGTCATTTTGGCGTCGCCTTCTGTTGTCGAAATTTGTTTCGTTTTTCTGTTTTTATTTCTTTGTCTTTTTGTCGCATTTTCGGCATCTTTTTATCGTCTTTTTGTCACTTATAGTGTTTGTTAAACGTCGTTTTGATCGTTTTACATCACATTTTTGTTTTTTGTCCCCAATCTTTTTTTTATGTCCTTCGTCTTTTAGTTGCCTCTTCACCTTCTTTTTGTCCTTTAGTTGCTGCCTTTTCGTCGTTCTTTCACCATTTTTCTTCATCTTTCTGTTGGTCTTTCGACGTCTTTTTGTCAGCTCTCTGTCGTATTTTTGCACTTTTTTCATTATCTTTCTGCCATTTTTTATCGTATTTTCGATTGTTTTTGGCATTTTTTGTAGTTTTTTCAGCAGTTTTGGCGTCTTTTTGTCATTTTCTGTTCGTCTTTTTGTCATCTTTTCATCCTGTTATATCGTCGTTTCACAGTTTTTTTGTTATCTTTTTATCTCTGTACTGTCAGTTTTTCGTTGCCCTTTTTTGTAGAAAATATTTTTTTTATGGTTTTTCTTCTTTTTGTCGCCTTTTCATTGTCTTTTTGTATGTTTTGATACTTTTTGATGCTGTCAGTTTTGCGCTGCCCTCTTTTGTCGATAATGTTTACTTTTTATCGCTTTTTCATAGTCTTTTGTCATGTTTTGTTACTTTTTGATGCTTTAGAAACGTCTTTTTTGTCATCTCATAACGTATTTTTGGTTTTTTGTCCCTAGTCTTTTCTTTATTTCCTTCGTCTTTTTGCTAACTTTTCATTGTCTTTTATTGTTTACAGATTATGCAAAACTAACACAAAATTATACAACAAATAATACAATAATAACAAAGGTAAAAAAGCACAAAAAGGTGTTAAAAAACCAAAAAAATTACATAGAAATAAAAAATGGTACGGAAATGATACAAAAATGGCATCAGATTTTACAAAAATTACAAATTATTTTTTTTTCAAAAATTAGACAAGATAGAAAAATAACGAAAACACAAAAAGAAACTTTATGTTTTCGTCAGGACAGTCAATCGGCAAAGCAAAACGACACCTATTTATTCTATGCCCGACGTTTCGATGTATTTAACATCTTTTTCAAGGAGTTAGAACCACGTGTCGTGTTTTGGTGGTCTAACTCCTTGAAAAAGATGTTAAATACTGCCGAAAACATAAAGTTTAGGAATCATCAACAGTCGATAGCTCCACTTCGAAAGTGGTACCGTGTTATATTTTCCAGCCAATCAGAAATTGGGTCAATTTTGGGTCACGCCGTGGTTAGCATCCTAGGTCGTGGCTAGAGAAGGTAACTGGTTTACTGGCAGAAACTCCTGATCGATTTGGTTTACAGCGACCATAATAAACTATCTGATAGAATATATAATAAATTTGCAGTAGCTTCCATAGTTGTGCAGCATATGTGCATTAAACTTTATCGTGCATATTGGAATGACAAGTAGCTAAAATTAACGCGCCATTAAAATGTTTTTTTACAATTTTTACAATTTTTGAAAACCAGTTTGTTAGGATTTCTGTCATTAAGTCTTTGAAGAATCAGCTAATGTTTTTGGACTGATCAAAGCTGAAATTGTATATATTGTAATTGTAATTCATACCGCGATAAAACTTTTATAAAGTTCAAATAAATTTATTAAATCGAACAAAATGTGAAAAGTCGCGGAAATATTATTTTAAACTGTAATAAACTTTTGTTTAAATTAAACTAAAAGTAATTCACACAAAATCAGAAAATTTTTTAGAGAAATAGTAGTCAAAAACCCTTGGGAATATGTTTGAGTGCATTAAAATTAAACCCAAATTGAAATTATATTTCATTAATTAAAACAATTAACAAAACGTGTCCATTGTAGTACTGCGCATTGTAAATGTTTGGCGCTCCTCCTTCTATCAAGGTCTGGGCACACTAGTGTTGATGAGCCGCCGCCTTAAGTCAAATTTCGAAGTGAATCGATCGCTAATAATCGAGGGTGAAACAGCTCATCCAAACGACTTGATCTCAGATGGTAAACTAATAGGATGTGCTGCGGAAAGCCACAAACCGAGGCAGGCGGGATTTTCATTACCGGATAATTCTGCAAATTGATTGTATGCACGGTTTGAAAATTAATCTTGCTGTAAGTGCTTTTCCGAAGAAAGGCCGACGTTCGGTGGAACCTAGTACGGCGGGTGGCACAATTTTTAATTACTGGTGATGTTTAATCATGCGATGTTATAGTTTGAAGTAACAAACTTTAGTTTGTTTTATCATATCTAGAAGACAGTATAACTTCGATCATCTGATAAGCCCCAGATGTTTTATCAAACGAACGATTCTACTTCCGCGACAAGAAATCAAAGTTTCACAAGCCGCAAATAAGAATGAATAGAAAACTTCGATAAATTTCCAGCTCGTAACAGCTGGTGACTGTGCACATCTGCCTTCTTCCTCGTTAATGTCACTTCCCCAGCCAGTGACAATGATAACGGCAGTCGGGTACCTATAATTTCGGCACATTCCGTGGTTATCGGAAGCAGCCTGTTGCTTGCTATCTGCGCGCCCGTTGAGACATAATAATGACAGCAATAATAATAATCATCATCAATGAGCACGATTTTATTAGCCACCGCAGCAGCGCCACGAAAACGAAGTGTACGACGACAAACATTACCCGTTTTTATTGAGCGAGACATTGTTGGATGGTTTAGCCATCACGAAACAGCCAAACAGTTATGGTTATACGTTTTAAGCATTGGCGCAATTTACACAATGTTTTCGTTATGCTACTGCGGTTGGAATTCTTCCGTACCTTCGTTTGCGTATAATGTCTAGTCGTACTTGATACAACATATTTTTATATGTTGTGAAAAAGTGTCTGCAGCTTAGAATTATTAAACCAAAATCGAACACAGAAAAAATGGCATAAATAAATTACACATTTAAAAATTAAAAATAGCGTTTAATTGCAAAATATTTTCTTTCATGGACCACGATTGTAACATTCAGGTACATTACGGGTTCATAATATAGTCCTAGTGCACACCCTTCGTGTTTTTAATTGCATTTTGATTGTAGAATTATTAACCCAATAAAACACGACAACAACAGCAAATTAGCGGCGCTGGAATGTCTAATTAGGGAACTTACCGGAAACAGTGGTGCCCCATTGACGCACACGCTCTCGGCGAACCGCACACGGATGGGGCGTGATTTCAGCTTGGCCTTCTTGCCGGCCGACAGCAGCGTGGACTTCCGGCCGACGGCGTTGTACAGCTGCGGCTGGCAGACCAGCAGCGTGACGGTATTTTCGCAATTTCTAACTAATTGTATCACATGGTCGCGGGGTGCGTCCTTGACGTCCTCGCCGTTTACAGCTAATATTTGGTCACCGGGTTCCAGCTGAACGGGCAGCCATGAAATGGAAGAAGAGGAAAAAATAAAAGAAAGGAAAGACGATAATTATTGCGTTGATTATTATCCATTGAATACCACGGAGCTGTCGTGTGGATTGGTCGGTAATTATGGATTTGAACGGGCTACACACCATTCATACCGCATGATTACCAGTGAAATGTACACGAAACTCCGCGGTTGTAAGCTGGTTGCATGAACACAGAAGCGGAAAAATTAGTTTTCGCATTAAAGCTTTTATCGACTTTGTGAAAGAGTCCTAAAATTTTAAAGATATATCCTGTTGTGCGTTCCCTTTGTTTTGAAACTTTTTTTGACCATAACCATCAAATCCATTTAAAATGTTGCAGTAAGTGTGTTTGAGTCAAATCAGCAGCAAAACTTTTGGAGTATTCTTTAAATCCACCTAAGAAATGATGAAAGTTTGAATGGCTTGCCTTACTACGACGGGAATTAGAAATAAACTATCTGAAAGATTGAAGTCTTACGTATCTTTTTGCTAAAGACAGCATACATTTTTTGCTTGAAACTAAAAAATTGTAACGAAATTGGAAGACAGAGTATTTTTTGACCCAAAAAAAGTGTCCCCGGTTGTAAATCACTTCGAAAAAGCCAAAAAGAAGAAAAGAAAATGAACAAATATTAAATGAAAATAATATACTACAATCATTTATTAACAGAAAACACCTTAAATGCAAAGTAGTTTATCAGTTTCCCAATTTCATCATCCAAATCCGAATTGCAATCAATGCAGGTATGTAAAAACAAGAAGTTCGAGCTCTCAGACATGCAGTTTCCATTCTCATGTACCTGAAAATTGTTTTGAGAATGTATGCCATTTTCAGCAATGTTGTACAGTATTATAACTTTCCAATTTCATTTTTAAGTCCAATTTTAAGTTAAGTACTGGTGAAAAACTCTAAAAAAGTAGGAAAATTATGTTCTGTTACATGGAATTATTTTGAAATATTTTTTTCTTGTTTATCAATGTCTAATTTTTTAATGATAAATGCTCCTGAAAAACTCGGAGACGTGGAGCAGTTAAAATGGGCTAGAAAAGCAGGATTTTTCCTGAGGGTTCCTGAGGGAATACAAGAGCAAGAGAATGAAGAAACGAGAATATAAAAACAGAAGAAACGGAACTGAATAAAAAGTGAAATGAAATGCAAAAATGAATGCAGAAATCAAAAGGGATAAAACGAAAAGGAAAAACAAAATGTGACAGAAACGAAGGAAAATCAGGACATAATGAGAGGAAGAACGGAACAGACGAAGGAAAAAACGCATGGAGATCGAAAGAAAACGGGATAGAAAAGGTGTTAAAAAGCGAAAAACGTCGAAAATCGGGAGCAAAAAAAAATGCGAAACAGAGCAGAAAAGGACAAAAAAGAGGCAGGAAAGGAGGAGAAACGAGCCTAAAAAGGGGCAAAAGCGGAAGAAGAAAGACGAAAATCGAAACTGAGTAATTTCAGAACTCAAAAAAGAGTGAAAACGGAAACAGCGGGCAGTAAATAGGAAAAAAACTTGATTTAATCCACCTATTGGTGAAAGGAACCTTTGTTATACCATCTCTTTTGTCATTTGAGATAGAATTCGACACGCCAGAAACATAATTCAACATTTTGATAACACTATGGTAGTTATCATCAATACATATGCATGTCTATGTAATATACTGAGCAAATTGTATAATATTTTAAAACATTCAAAAAATGTTTTCCTTTTATTTGTAAGTTGTTATTTTGAGTAAATAGCGGGGTCGCATTCTGGGGTTTGGTTTAAGTTAAAAACTGTTCATTTTCCTGGATGTATTCGGAACATTCCCAGAACGTGTCCGGCTGTGGCCAATGTAATCCTGGACACTTTATATGACGACAAATGAACTACTTTTGAATACTTTAAGATGTCACATATTGTATTTCAGTTCAGTTCAGAAACTGATCCCCGATCCGGAACATTGCCGGACGTGTTCAGTTGTAGCCGATGATGTCTTGAACATTTTATACGACTACCAATGGTCTAGTTATGTAATTTCGAGTACTTGGAGGTGTTGCATGACGTACATCCGATCCAAATTCTGTTCAATAGAATTCTTCTAGGCCACAAAACTTTCCGTTTGTTACTTATTGCAGTCAAATTGGTCCAGGCATTTCCGAAAAGCAGTTGTTTATTGTTATATTTTCACTACTGAGATTATTGAGGCTGAAACTGAGACTGAAAGTGGTGAAAAATCACATGGGACTGTTATGCGTTTATGGGCAGTAATGCTAGTTATCATCAACACATAACACATAACACAAAAAATCGTGCGCATAGTTCTTGGGCAGGATTGATATTAAAGGGGGACTCTCACTGGAAAGTCGAAAAACTTGTTTGTTTTGCATTTTTAGAAGCCTTTTATCTTCAGAAATGTTGAGCCCAAAGTATTGTTCGGTCCGTGGTCTCGTTGAGAATTTACAGTAAAACTGTGGTATCATTTGAAGGAAAGTGCAGTGCTGTACAATAGTTTAAACGCGCTCTTCTCGAAACCGTATGTTTTCAACGACGGTGCGGGTATCTCAGTATCTAGAGGATCGATTTGGCTGCATTATTTTTTGACATGTAAAAATGTATTATCTAAATTGTGACGTAGCCACTTTTCGATATCTCAATTTTTCAATTTCCGCTGCATTTAAAAAAAAATCGGTATATTTCGCAACCAGTAAGAGATAGATAGTTACTATGTACAGCAAAGTTGCTTATTTTACTGTGTTCTACAACTTTTGTGGAGACACTGTGATTTTTTGGACGCATTTAAAAAAACAAAAATTTGGATCACCCTAATCGGTAGATTACGGTCACCCTAATAGTGTAAAAAGTTGCGCCATATTTTTTTAATAAACTTTTCCAAAGACACGCCACCTGGGAAGTTAAGCATTTTTACGCTAGAGCACATGCTCGCATTTTTTTCTATTTGGTTCATTTCAGGAAAGTTTGCTTAAATAATTTCATCAATGTTTTATCAAATAACTTTTGACTGGTAAGGCCGATTCTAATAAAATTTAGCAGATATCTTCACAGCGTTAAGGCCTCTCGTTTGATACTAAGATAATTGAAATCTGCTTAATTATCTGGTTAAAATCGTTATAAATAAATGTAAATTTTATTATGCTGTACACGACTGCTCATAGCTTTCAAATTAAACATCCAATCAAAAAACAAATCAATAGTGATCTATGAGGCTATACCGTGGACCCCCGTTCGTTTGACCGTTTTTAATCTGAACACTTTTTAATTTGAACCCCGTTGGTTTGCACGATGTGCAAATTAAAAATGGTTCAAATGTCATTCTCAATATGACATCATTTGCTTATGCACACAATGCACATAAACACGATTTGTTTGCACTGACCAAGCGTGTTTAATCTGTTGCACATTTCGTTTTCCCAACGATTATACAGTATCCCCCCGCTAATCCGACACCCAATAATCCGACGACTCGATAGTCCGGATCTCGCTAATCCGGAAAATTCCGAATTAAAACGTATTGTACTTGACTTCTTTCAATCGAACACTACCTTCGTTTGGCGTCTCCGTTAAAGTCAGAATGGCACTCTTTCTAACTAAATGGAAATGGTACATGGTGCTGCTTCTAACTACGTTCACTTTTGCCATGGCTATAATATTTTCATTGCTATTCTCAATAGACTGATGTGCTTGCCCTTATTTCGACACTAACTTAGAGTTTTAAAGTATTTTGTTGACGAAATTGAGTATTACCGAGTATAAAACATAGTTATTGCGTACTTATGACAAATATTTTCAAAAATTTCCGGAGTTGTTTACGTATGGATGTAAACAAAACCACATTTCAAACTCACACTGACGTCAGTTTGACTGTCGGATTATCGAGTCAAAATTCGCTAATCCGGCTATAAATTTGTCGGATTAGCGGGGCGGTACTGTAATAGAAATCCGATCGGAGAATGAAATATTCGCTGCTTGCAACTGCCAACTAAATCAAACCATCAAAACAATAACAAAGAACAGGGTGGCCAGTTCATACGAGTTTCAGCATATTTAGGGTGATCAGTTGTTCAAATTAAAAAGTAACGCCGTTAGTTTGCATGAGGAATCGTTCAAACGAACGGGGGTCCGCTGTATTACCTACCAAATGAGACTAATAGCGCATAAATCAGTTTGGCCATCTCTGAGAAACGTTCGACTAATTGACACCTTGAAAAAGCACATTTTTAAGCATAACTTTTGAACCGCTTGATTGTTTTCCATAAAACTCTCCCAAAAAATTGACAGTAGCAAAAGCTTTCATTTTATCGGTGAAATCGGTTGAGCGGTTCCGGAGAAAATCATGTCACGTAATTTTTACATTTTTGCTTACAACTTTTAAACAAAATGTCGGACCGCAAAACAATTCAATAGCGATCTACAAGGTTATAACACCTTTCAAATAAGCGTAATAGCAAACGAATCGGATCAGCCATCTCCGAGAAACAGACGACTAAAGTCAAGCATCACTTACACACACACACACACGCACACACACACACACACACACACACACACACACACACACACACACACACACACACACACACACACACACACACACACACACACACACACACACACACACACACGCACACACACACACGCACACACACACACACACACACACACACACACACACACACACACACAGATTGCTCAATTCGTCGAACCTTATCGATTGGTATATGTGACTCGCCCCTCCGGGTCTCGGATCAACTTCGTGTTTTTCGACCAATTTTTAAACCTTTGTTATAGTATAACAAAGGTAAAAAGAAAATAGGAATATGAAAGGAAATGAGAAAGGGAATACGGAATAGAATTCAAGGTTAATTTTAACTTTGATTTTAAATTTGGGTGCATCCGAAAAATCTAAATTTAAAATCAAAGTTAAAATTGTACTAGAAATTAGACTTGGAGCGAGAGTATAAATTTAAGTTGAAATAGGACTTGACATAATGCATTTTATTAACCTTGAATTTGAACTAATTTTGACTTGAAGCGTTATTTCAAATTGAAATCGTGATTCTTATTTTTCCTTTCGGTTATTCTTGTTTTCTATTCCGTATTCCCTTTCTCATTTCCTTTCATATACCTGTTTCCTTTTTTTTCTTATTTACTGCCCGCTGTTTCCGTTTTCACCTTTTTTTTGAATTCTGAAAATACTCAGTTTTGACTGGAGTTTCCAACCTAATCGACTGATATTTTTGTGATAGGTAATAATAGATTCAATCGTCATCCTACGATTATTCCATTTATCCAGGCCAAAACATTCTTCTGAAAGGTCGGGTGCCACACCTTTTGCTTATGCCTGGGCATGCCAGTGTTTCTCCTATCAAACACGTAGGGGAAGACGGGGTAAGACGCCCCCCTAAGCGAATAATTTGCTAGCATAAAATGTGCACGAAAATTCACATTTTCTTGTTCCACACATGGAAAAGCATTAATTTATCTACCATTAAAAATTATATAAAGAATTAATTAGTTTATTTTTCCATGATTTTTCATCAATTTTCGAAACGTCTAAAAATTATTCGTTCACAACCAGGCGGGGTAAGAAGGACCACCAAAGGGGTAAGACGGACCATGGCGGAGTAAGGCGGATTGTGGCAGATTTGAAGGTTTCTTTGAGTTGTAAACACAATTTCAATATTATTAACTAGGTAAGAACAAGTTCTTAAGGGGTCTTTAGGTACATGCTAAAAGAAGGTATAGTTTAATTTAGACACCTGCTAAAAGAAGGAACTTTACTACTAGTTTAATTTTGAAAATAAGAGTAGACGTTATTTTACTCCACTGGTTTTTATTTACTCTTTTCTTGGCGTTATTTTTGTTGATTTGTCAGCAGGACGTTTACTCTTCGAATACCATTAACTTTAGGTGAAGGTAAAGAAGGCAACGTTAAGTGAATTGGAATCATCGAATTTTGATTCCGTTAGATCCAAATTTACATTGATTGTGTTATTCGAATGGCACTTGTTGGCTGTTCTTTTGACGTGGGAGGCTCTGTGTTAGACATGATGATCTCAGATTCAAGGATAATTTTTATTACAGGTGTACTCTATTTCGAAAAAGACACTGATGAAGCCTGCAAATGCGCATCTGTCAGAATAATAAAATAGTTAGTCAAATTTAACAGGAGAAAGGTTGGGTTTTTCATTCAATATTTTTAAAATCTATTAAGACATTAAACAGAAGAACTTTAGGCAATTATGAGCACTATGACGTATGGCCCTTTTACCCCGTGAACAATGGCCCGTCTTAGCCCTAGCTAACGATTTACATTATTTTGCTTTTATCTCTCAATCCGTACTATTTTATATACATTTTCCGCCACACGCAGAACAAGAATTCCCCAATTAAAGTCAGTGGTAAGAGAAACGTCAAAATACTTAGCTTGTTTTGCTGAAAAACCTTAAATTTGTTACTGCTGAAATTACACCGCATGAAGACACTGCGAATGAAAAGTTTGTTTTGATTCTAGTTTTGACGTTGGATACGGCCGAGTGCCACAGGTTGTCTCGAAAGTGTTTAGATAGGCTAATAAACAAAACATACTGGGGCATTTGTAGAAAATTTACGGATTTCTTGACGAAATCGATGTGGTCCCTCTTACCCCGCCGGGCCCTCTTACCCCTTATTCCCCTACGTAAAATTCAATCTAAATTAGAAAGGTCCAAATTTAGTCATTAACCTATATTGCGGATCACTTTTGTGTTTGTTGACCAATTTTTAAGTTTCAGTAATACAAAGCTAAAATTAATATAAAAAAAACAGTTCTACTGGCTCATCAAACCGAGAATAGTAAGCAGAACGTGCTACATTTCACCATTCCGTCATAAATCGTACAAAATTTGATCCGCTATATGTCTGGTTGAGTGAAGCAGATTTCGGTCAAATCGCACCATCCTCCCTTCCCCGGTTTATAATTCTGAAGGACCCCTTCCAAATGAATGGCAAACATTAGACGTCGACATGATTTTCGCTGAATATATTCACCCATAAACCATCCGTTTAAGTGTGACAGCAATTTCTGAAATGAATTCCACGCACGCAATTTCCCTTTCGGAAAATTATCCCGAAAGCAACTCACCTTATTTACACTAGGTCCGCCTTCGGTTACGAACCGAACAATCACAGGTTTTTCGCTCCCCGCCACGAAACCGAAGCCCAGCGTGGGGCTCCGATGGAGCACCACCAGTCGCGGTTCCGGCGGAGAGTCATTGTAGTGATACCGTTCCGGTTCCTCGTAGGTGGTGGTTTTGTTGAGATGGCTGAAAGCAGGGTAAGCAAAACGAATAGGGGTGTTAGGTGGGGCACGATATACAGCGGACCCATAAATTGCCGAACTGTGAATATTGGGGGCCGGTCGTAGGCAAAAATTAGCCCTTCCCCACCGTTCCGCAACGCAACTGCCAGCGATACTCACTTGATGTAGTACGGTTGCCCTTTCAGGTCGACCGCTTTTTCCCAGCCGTACGGCAGGTCGATCGTTTGTATCCAGTTCTCGATTGGTGGCAGCCATCCTGCGGTGCGTGTGATGTGGCTGAAAGAAAGACACAGAGAAGAGATAAAAGTTATGACTTTATCGAAAGGATTTTTTGTTTTTTTTTCTCTCTCGGCGAAAGAATGGAATGAAGAATCTAACGGTAATTTGATATGCCGAAGTAATTTAGCCTGTTTTCTATTAATAATTTATGGATTAAATGTAGAGAACGATCATTTAATAGTTTTATTGAAAATTTTGAATGCGCTGCAATATGGTAAAACAATGGCCTCCGTATAAAATACGAACATATTAACGTGGGCGACACCCTTCCGCATTTCGTTCGCTAAATGATTCGGTAACAATAAAAAACACCATGCGCACCCATTGGAGCGACAAAAGAGGTGCACGCATTGTGCTGCACACGGCACATGCGAGATTTAACGTTCGCAATTGATTACTTTTCGACAATTACATCACCCACATTCATCATGAAGTTGCAATATTTTCCACGGTAATTAAATTATTTCATTCATCCTTTTGTGCGCGAGAGTCGGTGAACGCCACTGTATCGCATGTGTCTCGTTCGCGACAATGGATCATAACTTATTTAAAACAATAATTTCGACTACAATCAAAATTCAATTACCAAACACGAGGGGGATGCTGCCATATCCTGCTGTATCCCTTGGCACCATGCTGCACCATCTAAAAAGGGCTGCTGCTGTGATACGTTCAGTGTTGCCTTTTTGTCGTTTATTCTACAATTTATGTTCCGCGAAACGAACTACGAAGTTACAATGTTAGTAAGGAAAGTATGTTGAAATTCCCTTATTTTTATTTACTTTTTTGCCATGTTTAAGTGTTATTTTAGTTCCGATCGTTATTAAATGACAAGCGCAGTTTGTTTGAGCGAAAGCCTGTTAAACCGGGTGGTAACACTGTCAGCTGCGAAACTGCATTATACACAGTGACTCGCGGATGGTCACAAAGCAACAGGTGACATATATTAGCAGAGGAATGTTGTAATTTTTCCCGACATTTGTGTAAAATGCAAACCATAAATCATTAATCTTGCCAAATGGTACTGATTTTCAGTCGATTTGTAATTATATTAATAGGTGGATCTTTCCATAATTAATGTTATTGGTTTTGATGCTGGCTTTCAAAACCATGACATATTTATGAGCTTTGTTCGTTTATTCGATGCTAAAATATCCATATTTTAGATTGGAATTCAAATCAATTTGAATAATTTAACAATTATCAATCTTGTTGTAGAAACAAAAGTAGTCATCCTGGACGTAAAAATGATGCTAAACATTGATTTCTGTGTTTGATATATCATTTTCTACTCAAACATTCTCCTTCCACTAGTTTCTAACTGTTCTCAATCTAATTGTTTAATTGCACCCCAACATATCGAGAAATTCATTTGTTATTGTTAATTTGAGAAACAATCCTGCGAAGTAAATTAGAAAAGACAGGTGTAAGATGCAAATTCTTTTACTCACAAATTCCAATATTCTTTTTTTGTTAAAAATTGAATTTTAAAACCAAAATTAGAATTTCTTCTGTCTTCTTTAATTACCGTGCGTTATTCTTTTCGGATTTAGCAAAAAGTCAATCCTAATCCAAATGGAGAGCTAGAATTTGAGTTGAGGACAAAATGTTATATTGCGACCGTCGCCGTAATATGATTGAACTGAAACTGGTGAACTGGAAAATGTTCGATAAATAAGCCAAAAATACATTGGGTTATTTAATGGCAGGTGCGACCACAGCACTTCATTTTCGTTTATGTTTTATTGCTCTAAACTACTGCCGCACCCAACGAAAAAAAAAAGAGCAGAGGGAAGTCCGGTATGGCTGGACAGGCCTCTATGCCCGGACACAAGCGATTTCTTAAAAACAAAAAATGATTGGCTGCTTTTGAGAAATCGCCTATGTCCGGGCATAGAGGCCTGTCCGGCCATACAGAATTTACGTCTTGATCGCATACAGAGTCAGATACAAGTACAAAAAGAAAAAAAAAATCCAGTTTTTTCTTTTATTTTTTACTCGTTTTTTGTTATTATTTTCGGTTTTCCATCTTTTCACTTCTCTTTTTCCTTTCTTCGTTTCCAGTTTTCGCCTTTTTTTAACTTTTTATCTTTTCTCCTTTTGGATTTTCGTTTTCGTCTATTCCGTTTTTTCGCTTTTAGATACCCTGTTTTCCTTTTTTCTGCCATGTGTATTCTGTTTTTGACCCACTATGCTCTTGACCCATAATTCTCCTTTTATGTTCCGTTTGACCACTTTTTCCAATTTTCCTTGTTTCCTCTATCGGTCTTTTCTCTCTCGCTATTCTTTTCTCTATTCATTTCATTTGTTTTCTGTTTCACTTTCCTTTCTTGTCCCGTTTTCCATCTTTTTCTCTCCTATTTTTATTTTTCTGCCCCGTCTTCTCCCCTGTTTCCAGCTGTTTCCTTTTTCTCTTTTTCTGTGCTTTTCGCCGATTTTCCAGTTTTCTTTTCGTTTTTTGATTTGAATTTGAATTTCCATTTCCAATTTGTCTTTGTTCCCTTTTTAAACTTACTACTTACTTTAGCAGCTAAGAGCCACCGTATCAAGAATTCCTCTCCATTGTACTCGGTCCTGGGCTACTCGTCGCCAATTCGTTGCGCGTCTCGACACTCGCAAGTCGGCTTCAACCTGGTCGAGCCATCTAGCACGTTGGGTCCCTCTATTCCTGGTACCGGTGGGGTTCCTGAAGAGAACGGATTTCAGTGCACAGTCGTCCGGCATCCTTGCGACGTGGCCGGCCCACCGTAATCTCCCAACTTTCGCCGGGTGTACGATGGGAATCTCTTCAAGCAGTGATTAGCGTTTTGTACATCGTCAGCTTTGTGTGGCGCCATATGCTCCCAGATCGAAGCATCTTTCGGAGGAAAAAGTTGGGTTCGATTTCCAGCTTGAATGCGTCGTTGGATCTCCTTACTCGTATTATTGTCGGCGGTGACCAGAGATTCCAAATATACGAACTCGCCAACCACTTCCAGTTCATCACCGTCAATAGTCACTCCGTGGAAGGCAAACGTTGCTTTCTCTGGAGCCTTTTCCTACCATATATTGGGTTTTCGACGCATTGATTTGTAAGCCTATGCTCATATCCTTCGTTTTTAGTCTTGCGTAGATTGCCTCCGCCGTCCCAAGGTTTCTAGTAATGATGTCGAGGTCGTCTGCGAAGGCTAGGAGTTGGCTACTTTTGCTGAAGTTGGTTCCTCTCGTTTCGATGCCCGCTCACCAGATCACACCTTCAATAGCGATATTGAATAACATAGAGGATAGTCCATCTCCTTGCAGCAACCCTCTGCTCGATTCGAAAGGACTCGAGAGTGTCCCCGAAACGCGCACGTAGCACATCACTCGCTCCAGAGTACCTTTGATCAACCGCGTCAGCTTGTCCGGAAAACCGTACTCGTGCATTATCTGCCATAGCTGTTCTCGTTCAACTGTATCATATGTTGCCTTGAAATCGAAAATATGATGCGTGGGCACGTTGTACTCTAGTAAAAATTTGATCCGTAGTAGCAAGAGCCCCCATAAACCCCACTCTTCTTTTTCTTTCTCTTGCGATTTCTTCTTTTTTGATCCCGTTTGTTCAGTTTTTGATATTATAAGAATTTAATTTTTTTTGTTTTTGTATCCATGGAGTCCAGAATTTATAGTCAAAGATCCAAAGTCAAAACTCGAAAGTCGAAATCTCAAAGTCAACTATAGGATCTATAGAACAGAAATAAAAAGTATGACTTTAAAAAATGAATGTCACAACTTCAAACTCAATAATCGAATATTGAAAATTAAAAAGCAAAAGCCAAAGTCAAAAATCGTAAGTCAAAAGATAAAACTCAAAATTAAAAACTTAAATAAAAATTCAAGAGTAAAGTTAAAAGATAAAAATCGAAGTTGACCAAGAGTCAAAGATCAAAAGTTAAAAGATAAAAATTAAAAGTTGAAAGTTGAAAGCTAAAAGTTAAAAGTTGAAGATTGAAAGTTGAAAGTTGAGAGTTGAAAGTTGTAAATTGAAAATTTAAGGTTTAATGTTTGAAAGTTAAAAGTTAAAAGTTAAAAGTTAATAGTTAAAAGTTAAAAGTTAATAGTTAAAAGTTGTAAGTTGTAAGTTGTAAGTTGTAAGTTGTAAGTTGTAAGTTGTAAGTTGTAAGTTGTAAGTTGAAAGTTGAAAGTTGAAAGTTGAAAGTTGAAAGTTGAAAGTTGAAAGTTGAAAGTTGAAAGTTGAAAGTTGAAAGTTGAAAGTTGAAAGTTGAAAGTTGAAAGTTGAAAGTTGAAAGTTGAAGTTGAAAGTTGAAAGTTGAAAGTTGAAAGTTGAAAGTTGAAAGTTGAAAGTTGGAAGTTGGAAGTTGAAAGTTGAAAGTTGAATTTTGAATGTTGAATGTTGTTGTTGTTTTTTATTTACGACACTTAACACTCCTTAGTGCATTCGTGTCGGGAATGTTGAATGTTGGATGTTGAAAGTTGAAAGTTGAACGTTATAAGTTGAAGGCTGAAAGTTAAAGGTTGACAATTGAAAGTTGAAAATTGAAAGATGGGAGTTGAGAGTTAAAAGTTCAAAGTTAAAACTTGAAAGTTGGCAGTTGAGAGTTGAGAGGTAAAACTTGAAAGTTTAACGTTTAAAGAGAAGAAAAAGAGAAAATATGGGAGTAGTAGAAACGAGAACAGAAAAAGAAGAAAATTGAACAATGTAACCGGAAGAAAAAAGGTAACTGAAAAGAAAAGCAGAATGTAACAGAAAAGGGAACGGAACGGGCCAAAACGACAAAAAATTCAAAAGGATTTAAAAAGGAATAAAGACGAAATGGAAATGGAAAAGATAATGACAAGAGAAATGGAAAAGCGAGGAGAAAATAGGGATAGAAAAAGCAGAGTAAGAGAAAAAATGGAAACGGAGGGAAAACGAGACAAATAAAGAAAATACGGGAAAGAAAAAGTGACAGTAAAGTGGAAAATGAGAGAGAAATAGAATGTAAACGAGACGCGAAAGGGAAAGCGAAACCAAAATAGAAAAGAATAGTGAGAGAGAATAATGAAACCCGATACAGGAAACAAGGAAAACGGGAAAAACGAGATATAAAGGGAATATGATGGGAAAATGGGACAGAAAAAAGAAAGGGAAAACAAAAGTTCATTCAAAGAACCAAAGAAAAGAAAGAAACCCGGAGATCACAGGCAGAGTATACATGACTGAAAAGTTTCTTCTTTTCGGGGCAACTAAAAACAGAAAAGACGAAGATGAAAAACCAGAAGGAAAGAAAATAAAACGACTTGAAAAAAAAGGAAACCTGGAAACTAAAAAAGGAAAAAAAGGAAGTTAAAAGACGGAAAATGGATAGGAAACTCCAAAAAAATACGAATGAAAAACGAGAGGAAAAACTGGATTGAAAATAAAAATCAAAATAGGACAGAAAGCGAATAAAAACAGAAAAACAACACATAACAGGAATTACGGGACACCAACAGGAAAAATGATAGATACAGAAGAAAAACGGAAGAAGAAGGAAGAAAAGTGAGAGTAAAAATTAGATTAAACGAAAAAAACGGAATAAAAAGTGAAATACTGGATCAGAGTAAAAATGGAATAAAAAGTAGAAAAACGAGACTGAAAAAAAAGAAAACTTGCAATAGTAGTAGGTATACCGTAAAAGAGGTAAACGGTGTGAGATTTTAAGTAAAACTTCGTATCTAATTTCGTATCCGTGTCCAACTTCAAATCTTATTTTATTCCAATTTTAATGCCATTTTAGTTCTAATGTTAGGTCCAATTTCTAGTTTGAATAAAATTCCAATTTCAAGTCTAATTTCAAAAGTAATCCAATTCAAATGTAATAAAAGTTTAATATCAAGTGCAAACTAACTCATGTCCGATGTCAATTCGAAGTTCAATTTCGAGCTCAATTTCAAATCTAATTTTAATATAAATTTAAATCCAATTTTAAGTCCAATTCCAAGCGTAATTAGATTCCTGTTTCAAGAATGATTTGAAGTCCAATTTCAATTAAAAACTTCAAATTTAGTTTTAAGTGCAATTCAAAGTAAAACTTCCAGTCCAAATTTCTCCAAATTTAAGTCCAATTTCAAATCCAGTTTTAGGTTCAATTTCCAGTATAATTTGAAATAAAGCTTTCAATTAGTCCACATTCAAGTCTAATTTAACGTTCTGTGTCAAGTCCGATCTAAAGTTTAATTTCAATTTTTATTTCAACTTCAGTTCCACGTCTAATTTCAACGTTGACTTTAAATCCAACTACACCCGAGAGTTCGATTTTTGTGATAATCAATAATAAATTCGCCAGTCTACCACTACCATTCAATTATTTTCTAGATCAAAACATTTTTCTGAAAGTTCGGGTGTCCCACCTTTTGTTACTGTCTGGGCACGCCAGTGGAGGAGGGGGAGGGGGTATATTTTTTCAAGTATTACTTATTGTTACAAAGGGGGGTTGTCAAAATCGTAGTTTTTAAGTTACTTGTTTTGCATACTAGGGGTGATAGGGGCATAATGGGCACCTTAACTTGATAGCTGATTTAAGCATCCAAAATGACTAAATTTTTAAAGTGTCATCAATGCAAAACATGAATTAAGTATCGATTACTAAAGGCATACTGTTTGCAAGTTATAAAATAACTGCCTTATCATGAAAAATGTGAGTTAAAGTCATGCTTCAAAAACTACAAATCAGTCAGTGTGTGGGGCAAAATGAGCACCCCACTGGGGCATAATGAGCACCCTTATAAACACTTGCTTGAGAGGTGTATACAAGTACAACAAGCACATCACACATATTACACATACACACGCATACACACACATACACACACACACACACATACACACACATACACACACACACACACACACACACACACACACACACACACACACACACACACACACACACACACACACACACACACACACACACACACACACACACACACACACACACACACACACACACACACACACACACACATACACACACACACACACACACACACACACACACACACACACACACACACACACACACACACACACACACATTTCTTTCAGTATTATGAAGTAAAAAGCTGTAAAAATAGCTAGAAACCTTTTTGTTATATTTTGGTACTGCAGCAAATATATAACAAAAACATGTTCTGTTAGCTCTAACAAATTCAAAAATTAAAAATTAAGTCAACAAATTCAACAAATCAATTTGATTAGGCATAATAAATTAATAAAATAAGGCATAATTAAGTGGTAGAATAATAAAAGGCAAAACACAGCAAGATATTGAACTTATGCGAAGTCACATGATGCGCATCGGGAATCCTCCTGGCATTCATGGAACCACAAGAAGCACTTCGAACACTTAGACCAATCTTGGCCGTCTTCTGACAAACTGAAGCAGCTGCCGCAATGTTCACAAAGCGAGTCTTGCATGATGGTAGTCTTCGCTTGGTTTTTAGCTGCTTTTGGTCGACCTCGTTTGCGCTTAGCGGTTTCGAAAACATTGCTAGAAATAGATTTCTGATCCACCTTCTTGGCTTTCTTCAGGTTGCCTATATCCTTCAAAGCCTGCAAGGACTTCAGCTTATTCCGATAAGGGCTTCCTGTAATATTGCATGCCTTTTCCCTCTTTCTACCACAAACGATTTTTCTGGTGCTTGTTTTCGGTAGAGGCATGATGTCAGAAGGAGAAACCGTGAGCAAGCTCGCTCGCAACGATACAGGTGTCAAAATGGTTTTATTTGCAATACTGCCAATCGAACTGTTCATGTTCTGGGAAGAGCCTGGCTGACAATCCAGAGCGTTGAACTCGGCAGTTGCATCGTCTTTACTGCTTGAGGGCGCGTTGTCTGAGATTGGATCAGATTCTTGGAGGACATCTGTAACATCAGCGGGGGCAAAATCTTTATCTTCGAACACGAATCTGTTCAACGGAACAATGCCGGTTTTACTAAATCCGCTTTGGGCCGTTTTTGCATTGGCCGTTTGCATGTATGCAAACCCAAATAGCTCGCTGATTTCGTTGAGGGTAACAACTTTACCAGGATTCGCTTTCAGATAATTTTCGACTGCTTTCGAAAAAGCAGTTTTCAGTGGTCCCATGAAACTCACATCAAGCGGCTGAAGCTTGTGGCTGCAGTGGGGGGGTAAAGTCACAACAGTCACGAAGCATTCACGTGCTCGCTCAAGAAAGGACAGATTTTTAGTGTGTGAGTTGTGCCCATCAAGCAAAAGGAGCACCGGAGAACCAGCTGTTGGACGTGTGTGGTGCAGGAAATGCTCGAACCAAGAATTAAACTCGGTCATTGTCATCCACCCCGACGAGTTGCAAACAAAAAGCTCCTTTTTTAGGGCCTCGGTCAGTCGAGCTCTAGGGAATATCATCATCGGCGGAATGAAGGATCCGGAAGCAGACATGCAAATGCATGCCGTAGACAACAGCCCTCTCTCAGCAGATGTTACCGATCCGACTTGTCGCCGACCCTTCAAAGCAAGCACCTTGGATCTTTTCGTTTGCACCTAAAAACAACATGAAACCTAATTTATCCGAACTTTAACTTAGGACAATATTGCTCAAATTACGGTAAGCACGGATGTTTCGTCGACGTTGAATATTCTGCTTGCAGCAAAGTTGCCTTCCGCCATCGTCTGGATCAAAACATCAAAAAAATTATTGACCGCTACCCGATTGAAGCCTTGCAATCGAGCCGCTGAGGTTGCTTCTGGAGCACGCAACGAAAGTTCCGGATGACGCTTTCGGAAGCCACGCAGCCAATCCCAGCCAGCTAACTGTATTTTGGTGTTGAACACATGTGCTTTTCCGTTTTTCTCCGCCAGCTGATATGCGAGGCTTCTGATTTCACGGGTAGTAATACCGTAGCATCGAACTTCCATTTCCAAAATATGATTCACCAGCTCTTGTTCTTCAGCTGGAGTGAAAACGGTTTTAAAAGAACCGATTTGGAACACTTCAGGCCCCGATAATGCTGCTTCATATCTCTTCACATACCGAGCTAGCGTCTGCCGTGGAATCCCGTGGTACTTGGCGGCTTGTTTCGTGGATGTTCCGTCTCGCCTTACAGTGGTCAAGGCCGCTTGAAGGGCCGTTTTTGACCAATTCTGTCTTCCAGAATTCCTTTTATATGTACGCACCATCACTATAAACAAGCACTGATGAGATAAGCAAGAAAATTGACAAGCCTACTAAGATGAATTTGAGATTAGTTTATTCGACATAGTGTGCTCGTTTCACCCCACATAGAAGTGCTCATCTCGCCCCTAGTCAATTAGTTAAAGTAAAAACGAGTTTTTACACTAATTACAGTATAAAATCAAAACTTTAACGAAGGTGAAATGTGAGGTATAATGTATACATCATGTTGCAGTGTTCGCATAATTGATTAAAATGTTTAAACGATTGTAAAAGCTTATTTGGTAGTGCTCCAAAATTATAAGTTTTTCATCGTTTGAGAACCACTTTAAGTTTTTTAATATATCTCCGTGTTTTAAATGGAGAGATCACCTTCGTTTTGAAAAATAGATACTATAGTACCTACAGTAGTGTATCGCGTATCATGTTTTATGACAAATTGCGTACTTTCGTAAAAAAGAGGGGTGCCCATTTCGCCCCGTGTGCTCATTATGCCCCTAATCCCCCTACGCCTTTTTGGAGAGGCTTGCAAGAAACGGTCCATAAATAATTAATGTTTTGATGGAAATAATTTGTAAGGTGATTTCAAATCAAATTTGTCATATTAAAAAAACGATTGAGATTCTTTAATTTTGGGTGTGTATAAGGTAAACGCACGAAAGCATGGTTAGAGCAATATTTCTATTTCTATTTCCAACCGCCAGATTTTGGTCAACTCCAGAGGTCGTACCAATCCACCGTGCAGCAATCCGAAATGTGACACCGACAGTCACAGGATGAGCTGTTATCAAAACATCCCCAGCTCAGAATTTTGTTATTCTCCGGGGAAATATGAAAACAATCCTGTAGCTGTAGGTTTTGCGATGCCGGATGGTGCGGCGGCTGTGGTGGTGGTGGTGTAATGTTTAGATAGGCCAACAGCCTTGATGGAATTATCATTTGTCTCTTGCTGACTTTCACGGGTTGGCACCAGCTAAAATATCGACGAAGGTTTGTGCCGCCTTACGCTTGGTGCAAAATTTGAAACCGGTTCGGGTGGCATTAACTTGTGGAAATGTGGTAGCACAAGGCCAGAGGCCTGCCGGCGCGACGTCCCATTTCAAGTCGCTTTCCAGCCGGGTGTGCTAAATAGGCTTTTGAGCGGTGACGCTTTGCCGAATTGTGTGTGCGAGA
The DNA here is from genome assembly GCF_943734655.1 of Sabethes cyaneus. Taxonomy (NCBI): domain Eukaryota; kingdom Metazoa; phylum Arthropoda; class Insecta; order Diptera; family Culicidae; genus Sabethes; species Sabethes cyaneus. The sequence continues at coordinate 70,107,727 of NC_071355.1, read as the reverse complement.
ATGTATTTTTACGCGGCTGTGCGTGTCCCCGATTTGGTTAAAGCTAATGTATTTTTCCGCTTCCGTGTATTACCGTCCCGTTCGTGCCCGGAACAAAAATCTCGAGCACTTTTGAATTTTGAGCAGGAGAGTAACACTGGCAGTTTATTGCACTTCATTTGAAGAAAATTACATGAATATTAACGCAGGTTCACGTTCTAAAAGTTCCCCTTGTTTTGGGGTTGATGCGTCGTTCACGGAGCTTCCATAGACGAAAAGCGCTCTGGTTTTCCACATCGAGGCTGAAGCGGCTTCAGAGTGGATTTCGTCTAGAAAACATTCCAGCAAATTGAGGTCTGATTAGATTGGATCATACATAACAATGTTAAAATTAAATTTAATCTAAAATTACCGGACAAGATTTGATTAGCATAAATCGACTCCTGCGGAATGGCTAATACTAGACCAACAGTTTTACCTGTTTTTCAAAATTAGCAGTTAATGTTTCCGAAACCGCAAACGAAAATCGAATTGCTGCAAGTCAGGAAGTGAAAGGCGGTGTCCAATTTCCCGCTATGGTTATGTTTTAAACTTGTACCAACCAGCTTTTCGTACTGGTGTATTTCTAAGCTTGAACGAGACAGTAAAACTTTATGGTAAATACTGCTCCGCAGTACGGTTTGCTTTGGCCGTGTTTTCCGTTTTTCGCAATAGCTGGTACAGAGGTGATGGTGGTAGTGATGGAGTGGGAGTTGATTGAAATGGGATTGCCGAGGTGGTGTGTGGATTCTAGTTGGAAACAAGTATACGCCACTATGCCAGAGCGTTACAGCAGAAACGTTAATCCTTTATCCACCGTCACCGTTGATGGCTGCAATGGGCTTTCAGACTGAACGACTCGCTTTTTTCGCATTCGTGCTCTTTAAAACGAATGATGGACGTAAACAGAGCAGGAAAATATCCTGATGCTGGCGTTTTTCTGAATTGCGATTCGCAGTAAATTTTTATGCCACAGCACAGCGTTCCGCAGCGGCTGGCGGTGGGCAGTGAACTCGATCGGGCGTGTGGAAAATGTGCGAGCATAATTGCATGACTGATGGATGAACGGGAAGTTCTGTGGAAAAGAAACGAGCGAAACAATTTTCCACCGACTAATTGAATTGTGAATGATGCCGTATTTTTTTGCGGAATATTTCAAAGGAAATAAACTCTGCCGAGTCGCAGATTTAGCATCGTGTTTTTTCGCTTGTATTATGGCTTTCACCGAGACCGTACTTCCGAAATAATTGTTGCCTGATTTACGGCTCAATGGGGATTACCTTGAATCAAAATGTTTGATGACGAATGGAGGTTTATGTATCAAGCTCTCGAAATTCGCGAGAATTCATTTCATTTCCAGTCCAGTTGGGGGCGCCAGCTGCCGTTTGTAAGGTCAGTTTGGGTGAATTTGGTTACCATAGTAGAGCCGGTGGATTGAAAAGGTCAACTATTTTTCAATCAGCAGCGGTTAAATGGAAACGTGAGCTGGAATGATGTTTCTACCACCGATTAACAAACATCGTATGTTTTGAATGACAGCAAAGTTAGTTAATTGTATTTTACTGTAGATTGCTGTCTACAATCCACCAATTACTCATGTTCACTGCTGGTAACCTAGGTAACGCTCCCGCAATAGGGAAGCATATTCGTTGATTTTCCCAATTTGGGCTTATAACTACGAACAATGTTAAAGGGCGCGACTGTTTCCTGTGATTTAAGGCCCAGACACAATGCATACGGATTTTACTACTTTGCGGCAATTTGACAGTTTTTCCATGGGGTTTCCGCAACGTAATAAAATCCGTGCATTGTGCCTGGGCCTTTACGGTTGCCACAGCTTGGCTAGATAAACCGTTTTGCTTATTGACAGCCCTGTGTATATGTTAGATGCTTTTAATAGCGAATTTGTAATTATCATCAAAACAGTTTAGAACCCATAAACTACTAAACTCATCTTTGTTTTGCAGGTGCGTTGCATACTCCCAACTAAAACGCAAACGAATATAAAGCCGAGTTCTTAGAAGTGTGTTCTGGAAGTCCGTAGTTCACAGTGTTTATCGGCCATTTGCATAATATAAAAATTAATTTAATGCATCATCGTACGTTTGTGTGATTTTTACAAACCAGAACATGCTTTTGAAATGACGCTTCTTGATTTATGATCACAGTATTTCACATGTGTAAGTCAATGTATTAAAAATCTGATATTTACTTGGTATAGTCCCTTTATCGGAGTTTCAGTTTATAAATCGTTTCGTTTTATATTTTTATGGTAAAAGGAATATACAGAGCTTATTGTGGAGATTTCACCTTCTTAGACTCCCATGCGAAAATTATTAGCGTGATATTTTTTTGCGTGTTCTACAATGTTGCATATCTTCAGCATATCTTTAATATATCAGTACGGGATAATTATTCTTCAAAATTGTAGATGTCACGAATGACCCGAGCTTTTAAAGTGACTATAATCAAGACAAAAAAAACTTGTGCGAATACACTTATTCGTTTAATTTCCTGTAAGGGGCCGTGCACTAATTACGTAAGGCATTATGGGGGGAGGGGGGGTTCCGCGAAATCTTACAAAATCTTATTTGGGGGGGAGGGGGGCTTAATCATTTCTTACGTAAGATTTTCACACACGAAAAAATTATGAAAAAGTAACATTTTTAATAGCAACTTATGTTATTTGTTACAAAAATTTTTAAATTGATGAGGTAAGTTGTGAAGTGTCGAAATCTTTCATGCTGCAAGGAAATGCATAGCAACCTGCTGAGTATTTTAGCCTTGTCCACTCAAGGAAACAGCAGTTGGCCTACTTGTTCCAGAGTCTCTGATGTCATTGGTTTATGCTATTATTTACAATTTATAATTTATTCGTATAATTCATACGACAATTTGGGTCTAAATGAATACTTAAAAGTTACTTAATTGTTAGTATTTACATTGTCAAGTGCACGAATTCGTTAGCGGTAAATGCGTGATGGTTCGTCAAAAATAAAAAGGTCAGTAAAGCAGCATATTGCGTTGAATAGGAGTCTTCCTGTAGAATCATTCTGAGTCGTAAGACTCTTGAAGGTGCGTAGAGTCCGATTTGCGATAGGATGTCCGGTGCATCATATTCGCCAGTTAAAAGCTTGCAGCCAAACAACGATTGCGAAACCTCTCTACGTCGACTTAGCGTGCTTAAACCCAACAGACGACAGCGGTCTTCGTACGGTGTTAAGTTTTGCTGATCCCTCCACGGAAGGTGACGAAGTGCATGTCGAACAAATTTTCGCTGTACATTTTCCAGTCTGGCGGACCAGATAAACTCGTGCGGGTTCCAAACGATGCTTGCAAATTCCAGCGTTGACCGTACAATAGAGCAATAGAGAGCTTTGAAGCAGATCGGGTCATTGAATTCACCAGCAATCTTAAATATGAACCCAAGACTACGATTGGACTTGTCAACGATGGCAGAAATGTGGGACTTCATGGTGAGTTTCTCGTCAAGTAATACTCCAAGGTCCTTCACCTGTTCTACCCTATTCAATATTGATCCAGAAATTTCGTAATCGAACTCTATTGCGCTTCTAATGCGATGGAAACTGATGACGCAACATTTCTCCACACTCAGTAACAATTGATTCCTTACGCACCAGTCACTTAACAAGTCCAGAAGCTTCTGCAACATTCTGCAGTCCTCGATTCTTCTGACTTCAAGATAGATTTTCAGATCATCAGCGAAGAAAAGCCTTCCATCTTCATTGAGTAGTAACGCTGCATCATTTATGTAGATACAGAATAGCAATGGTCCCAAATTGCTACCCTGTGGCACACCAGAAGCATTTGTAAACGCGGCAGGCCGGCAGTTGCCAAGTTGTACGAAGAGTTGCCTATCCGTAAGATAAGTTTCCAACCATCTGCACAATCTTGTGGTACACCCAAGTTTCTCCAACTTGCTATGATTAACGGTATCAAAAGCGGCCTTCAAATCAGTATAAAGGCAGCCGCAATCCCTTATGATATCACGCAAGGCAGCCGCAATCCCTTATGATATCACGAGAAATATTTTTGTTTAAAAGTAGCTTACACAATTAATGTATAGCTGTACCAATGGAACAAGTGCTTGATAAGCTACTATACAACAAAAGTGTTTCTTGGGATATATTGTTCTTCTGTTCCCAAATATCTTGCCTGCCGTATGTGGCCAGAGTGGGGTCAGTATTTTGCTTCAAAGGAAACCGCGGTCATTACAGATCTGTACATTAGACGCAACGCAGTGCCAATTCCAACATAAGACCATGTCGCGTGTCATCTAGAAGAGGCAAAGGAGTTCTTTGTATACTACTTGACGAGGTCACGTTTTCAGACGATTTAGATTGGATCAATGCGAATTAAGTGAACGCTAGTGAGTTTCTGAGCATACACCAACATTTATTGACAACCTCAATGCTGAAATACGTTCTGTTCGTGAGGGGATTAAGGGATTTACAATAGATAATTGATATTATTTGTTTTTTTATGAACTTGTTTGAACTTTGGTTTTTATGAACTTGTTTGAACTTTGTTGACTGTTTCAATATTCTTTCAATGTCTATCTTTTTAAATAAAACTTGAATTTTGATGTTTCAAAAAATCTTACTAAGAATTTGTACGGGGGGGAGGGGGGATTGGCCAAAATCTTACAAAATCTTATATAGGGGGGAGGGGGGGTTCAAAAATGAGGAAAAAGGCCTTACGTAATTATTGCACGGTCCCTAATGCCTTTCTAATTGATTCAAACCCTAAAGTTTTGTTGAATTAATTTTATCAATTTTTATTAAATAACTTTTGACTGGTAAATTCAACTCTTATGAAATTTCGAAGATATGTTTGCAGTATTAAAATCTCTGATTTTAGGTTAAAATATGTACAACTAGATAAATTATCTTGGTTAAAATCGTTATGAATTATTGTAAATTTTGATGTGTTGTACACGATTATTCATAACATAACTGTCAAATTACAAGTTCAATCAAAAAACAATTCTTTTTGGCTTTTTTGGGAGTGAGAGTGTCTGGTGCGAAGAATGATAAACAGGGTGAACTAGAAAATTTCGACAAATAGGCCACCAATATGTTGGGTCGTTCAACAGTAAGCGCAGCTCGCATCCACGTTCTTTCGGTTGGTAGCCGAATGCTTTACTAACTATATTACTGCCGCACCCTTATATTAGGTTGAAATCGCTTGAGCGGTTCCGGAGAAAATCGGGTCTCGTAATTTTCACATTTTGCTAATAACTTTTAAACGAAACGACGGACCGCAATATAATTTCACAGTGATCTACAGTACTAGGTGATAACACCTTCCAAATAATCGTAATAGTGAACGAATCGGTTTAGCCATCTACGAGAAACAGACGATTAAAGTCAAGCGTAACACACTCTCATACACTCGAAGGTAAAAACATATTTTATTTCCTCACACAATAGAAACTGAAACCAAAGCAGTTGATACTTGAATAAAGAATAAAGTATGGAGTACATAGCATGGGGTATGTAGTATAGAGTATGGAGTCTGAAGTCGGAAGTCTGAAGTATGAAGTCTGGAGTCTGGAGCATGGAGTTTGCAGTCTGGAGAGTGGAGAATGGAGTATGGAGTCTGGAGTCTGGAGTTTGGAGTTTGAAGACTGAAATCTGAAGTCTAGAGTCTAGAGTCTGGAGTCTGGAGTATGGAGAATGGAATCTGTACCCTGGAGTATAGAGTCTCGTATAGAGTCTGGAGTCTTAAGTCTGAAGCATGGAACATGGGGCGACCACCACTCGCATGATGGGTAGCATCATACCCGAAACCGGTTACCGGAAAAGGTGTTTACGTTTTCTTGTAATATTTATGGTTTAGTGTTGTGTCTTGTTTTTCCCATATGGAGCATTAAGTATGGAGCCTAGAGTCTGGAGTCCGGAGTCTGGAGTTTGGAGTCTAGAGTATGGAGTATGGAGTAAAGAGTATGGAGTATGGGATCTGCAGTCAGGAATCTGGAGTCTGGAGTATGGAGTATGGAGTTTGAAGTCTAGAGTCTGGAGTTTGAAGTCTGGAGCTTGAAGCATGGAGTATGGATTATAGAGTATGGACTATGGAGTCTGAAGTCTAGAGTCTGGAGTATGGAGAATGGTATCTTTAGTCTGGAGTTTGGAGTGTGGAATCTGAAATCTGTAGTCTGGAGTATAGAGTCTGGAGTATAGAGTCTAGAGTATAGAGTCTGAAGTATGAAGTCTGGAGTCTGGAGCAGGCATGGTCAAAAATCGCATCAAATTGTTGTCATCGATACTCAATCACCGATTCAACTCACACAACCATCAACTTTTATATGCTCACTCAGAGAGACCAAGCGTTCTCTCATAGCAGTCTGCATCATTTGTTGCAAACGAACCAAATTGAATATGAGTTGAAATGATTGCGATCGTGCCTACTCTGTTTATTTCACACTCTGACCATAACGAAGCGAACCAAACGTTTGCCACTGAGCGAATCTGATTCGATTTTATTTTGCTTTTCAACTTCTCAATCGTTTATGAACCGAAAATGATTGCAATCATCATTTGAATCAGCTTTAATTTTGCTCCAATAAGTTATGTAACTTCTGAATAAGTTACAAAGTGTTTGAATATTTGAAATTCTCCATATAATAATTACAATATATTTTAATAGCAGAAGTGTGAATACCATTGAGTTAAAACTGAACGATCAGTGAGCGTAAGTGAACCAAGTTCAAACCGATTCCCATCGCTTACGTTCGTCTTGTTATTGTGTCGGTTCTGATCCAATCACTATTTTTTCATATCACTTTTGAATCATTTCTCTTTCGAGACTGGTTCGTGCACAGTTAACAGCGAGAGCGAATCAGTAGAGTTCTGGATCACTGCTGAGCGTTAGCGGTAGTAATCTTTTTGCCTTCGACAACTTATGATCGTAAATCAGTGACGCTCACTTGAGTGAATGACTTTCTCCATCCTTGTCTGGAGTTTGGGGTCTGGAGTCTGAAGTATCGAGTATGGAGTATGGAGCATAGAGTATGGAGTACCCGAGTAGCACACTTTTGTCATTTCTGGTTGCTGTAACCTATTCATGACTGAAATTAGTCATTATTCGGTTACCACAACTTGTATATAACAACTGTGCTAGTAGGGTATGGAGTATGGAGTTTGGAGTATGGAGTATAGGGTATAGAGTGTAGAGTATGGAGTCTGAAGACTGAAGTCTGAAGTCTAGAGTCTGGAGTTTGGAGTATGGAGAAACGAATCTGCAGTCTGGAGAATAGAGTCTGGAGCAGGGAATCAAAAATCACGAACGCACAAGAGACAAAGATATTGCCTCAACTTCAAAATGTTGCGACAATGTATGATGAAAGTTTGTCACTATTGCAATATTGCAATCAGTAGAGTAATCAATAATAATCTTAAGTAATCATTGATAATCATGATTAATTTATAGTAATCACAAGAGATTGATTACTGGTAATCAGTAAAGTAATCAAAGGTAAAAGGTAAAAGTGGGTGTAAAAGGTGCGTAGTAATCTTTGCTGTGGGAAACCCCTTGGCTTTGACCTAAAGTCTGGTGTACAAAAGTTACCAACGTTACCTTGGTAACTACCAAACACTGCCACTGCCAACACACTGTGACATGATTGGGATTGCTTTGGTTGCGTACAATACGTATTGCATACAGCAGCGTGTCTTTTTCGCAGGCAACAATATCGTTGTCATGAAACATCTGTATCCACCAGAAACAGCAACGATAACTTGTCTTTGTCCTAACTGCCATGCAATATATTGCAAGACAAAGACAAGACAAAGACAATTTTGAGAGCGAGTGTGTATCAAAATATATTCTTATTGAAAGTTGTCCTGCTTGCTGGTGTGAATGGATATTCATTTGTCCCAATATTTTGTTATCGTGGCATATTCTGGTTGCTACGTATGTTTATTTTATAGGCAGAGAATAACTGGTTTGTCGCTCCTCGTTTTTGTCGGTTATTTCTGCGTATGAACAATGATATTTTGATTCCCTGGTCTGGAGTATGAAGTCTGCAGTCTGGAGTCTGGAGTCTGTTCTGAAGTCTGGAGTATAGATTCTGGAGTATAGAGTTTGGAGTATGGAGTCTAGAGTCTGGAGTCTGAACTCTGGAGTCTGGAATCTGAAGTATAGAGTACGGAGTATGGAGCGTGGAGTATGGAGTATGGAGTTTAAAGATTGAAGTCTGGAGTCTAGAGCCTGGAGTCTGGAATCTGAAGTATAGAGTACGGAGTATGGAGCGTGGAGTATGGAGTATGGAGTTTAAAGATTGAAGTCTGGAGTCTAGAGCCTGGAGTCTGGAGTCTGCAATATGGAGTATAGAATCTGTAGCCTGGAGTATAGAGTCTGGAGTATGAAGTCTGGAGTCTAGAGTTTGGGGTCTGGAGTATGGAGTATGGAGTATGGAGTATGGAGTATGGAGTATGGAGTATGGAGTATGGAGTATGGAGTATGGAGTATGGAGTATGGAGTATGGAGTATGGAGTATGGAGTATGGAGTATGGAGTATGGAGTATGGAGTATGGAGTATGGAGTATGGAGTATGGAGTATGGAGTATGGAGTATGGAGTATGGAGTATGGAGTATGGAGTATGGAGTATGGAGTATGGAGTATGGAGTATGGAGTATGGAGTATGGAGTATGGAGTATGGAGTATGGAGTATGGAGTATGGAGTATGGAGTATGGAGTATGGAGTATGGAGTATGGAGTATGGAGTATGGAGTATGGAGTATGGAGTATGGAGTATGGAGTATGGAGTATGGAGTATGGAGTATGGAGTATGGAGTATGGAGTATGGAGTATGGAGTATGGAGTATGGAGTATGGAGTATGGAGTATGGAGTATGGAGTATGGAGTATGGAGTATGGAGTATGGAGTATGGAGTATGGAGTATGGAGTATGGAGTATGGAGTATGGAGTATGGAGTATGGAGTATGGAGTATGGAGTATGGAGTATGGAGTATGGAGTATGGAGTATGGAGTATGGAGTATGGAGTATGGAGTATGGAGTATGGAGTATGGAGTATGGAGTATGGAGTATGGAGTATGGAGTATGGAGTATGGAGTATGGAGTATGGAGTATGGAGTATGGAGTATGGAGTATGGAGTATGGAGTATGGAGTATGGAGTATGGAGTATGGAGTATGGAGTATGGAGTATGGAGTATGGAGTATGGAGTATGGAGTATGGAGTATGGAGTATGGAGTATGGAGTATGGAGTATGGAGTATGGAGTATGGAGTATGGAGTATGGAGTATGGAGTATGGAGTATGGAGTATGGAGTATGGAGTATGGAGTATGGAGTATGGAGTATGGAGTATGGAGTATGGAGTATGGAGTATGGAGTATGGAGTATGGAGTATGGAGTATGGAGTATGGAGTATGGAGTATGGAGTATGGAGTATGGAGTATGGAGTATGGAGTATGGAGTATGGAGTATGGAGTATGGAGTATGGAGTATGGAGTATGGAGTATGGAGTATGGAGTATGGAGTATGGAGTATGGAGTATGGAGTATGGAGTATGGAGTATGGAGTATGGAGTATGGAGTATGGAGTATGGAGTATGGAGTATGGAGTATGGAGTATGGAGTATGGAGTATGGAGTATGGAGTATGGAGTATGGAGTATGGAGTATGGAGTATGGAGTATGGAGTATGGAGTATGGAGTATGGAGTATGGAGTATGGAGTATGGAGTATGGAGTATGGAGTATGGAGTATGGAGTATGGAGTATGGAGTATGGAGTATGGAGTATGGAGTATGGAGTATGGAGTATGGAGTATGGAGTATGGAGTATGGAGTATGGAGTATGGAGTATGGAGTATGGAGTATGGAGTATGGAGTATGGAGTATGGAGTATGGAGTATGGAGTATGGAGTATGGAGTATGGAGTATGGAGTATGGAGTATGGAGTATGGAGTATGGAGTATGGAGTATGGAGTCTAGAGGTTGGAGTACTATGGAGTATGGAGTATGGAGTATGGAGTATGGAGTATGGAGTATGGAGTATGGAGTATGGAGTATGGAGTATGGAGTATGGAGTATGGAGTATGGAGTATGGAGTATGGAGTATGGAGTATGGAGTATGGAGTATGGAGTATGGAGTATGGAGTATGGAGTATGGAGTATGGAGTATGGAGTATGGAGTATGGAGTATGGAGTATGGAGTATGGAGTATGGAGTATGGAGTATGGAGTATGGAGTATGGAGTATGGAGTATGGAGTATGGAGTATGGAGTATGGAGTATGGAGTATGGAGTATGGAGTATGGAGTATGGAGTATGGAGTATGGAGTATGGAGTATGGAGTATGGAGTATGGAGTATGGAGTATGGAGTATGGAGTATGGAGTATGGAGTATGGAGTATGGAGTATGGAGTATGGAAGGAGTATGGAGTATGGAGTATGGAGTAAGGAGTAAGGAGTATGGAGTATGGACTATGGAGTCCTGAGTATGGAGCCTGGAGTCTAGAGTTTGGAGTATGAAGCATGGAGTCTAGAGTCTGGAGTATGGAGTCTGAAGTCTGAAGTTTAAAGTCGGAAGTCTGGAGACTGGAGTCTGGAGTATGGAGTAAAAAGTCTGAAGCCTAGAGTCTGGAATCTCGAGCCTGGAATTGGGAGTGTGGAGTATGGAGTGTTAAGTATGGAGTATGGACTAAAGAGTGAAACTTAAAAATAAAGAATAAAGAATAAAGAATAAAGAATAAAGAATAAAGAATAAAGAATAAAGAATAAAGAATAAAGAATAAAGAATAAAGAATAAAGAATAAAGAATAAAGAATAAAGAATAAAGAATAAAGAATAAAGAATAAAGAATAAAGAATAAAGAATAAAGAATAAAGAATAAAGAATAAAGAATAAAGAATAAAGAATAAAGAATAAAGAATAAAGAATAAAGAATAAAGAATAAAGAATAAAGAATAAAGAATAAAGAATAAAGAATAAAGAATAAAGAATAAAGAATAAAGAATAAAGAATAAAGAATAAAGAATAAAGAATAAAGAATAAAGAATAAAGAATAAAGAATAAAGAATAAAGAATAAAGAATAAAGAATAAAGAATAAAGAATAAAGAATAAAGAATAAAGAATAAAGAATAAAGAATAAAGAATAAAGAATAAAGAATAAAGAATAAAGAATAAAGAATAAAGAATAAAGAATAAAGAATAAAGAATAAAGAATAAAGAATAAAGAATAAAGAATAAAGAATAAAGAATAAAGAATAAAGAATAAAGAATAAAGAATAAAGAATAAAGAATAAAGAATAAAGAATAAAGAATAAAGAATAAAGAATAAAGAATAAAGAATAAAGAATAAAGAATAAAGAATAAAGAATAAAGAATAAAGAATAAAGAATAAAGAATAAAGAATAAAGAATAAAGAATAAAGAATAAAGAATAAAGAATAAAGAATAAAGAATAAAGAATAAAGAATAAAGAATAAAGAATAAAGAATAAAGAATAAAGAATAAAGAATAAAGAATAAAGAATATATAACTAAATCTAAGTAAAGTAAACCAAAGCCTAGATGCGACATTCCTATTTCGAAACTTGACCTTTTATTTTTATACGACAAACTTCGTTGCCAGCTGTAAGAATATAGGACAATAGCGGGGCTAGTCTCCTATTGACTCTCACAGCGACTAATTCGAATATGCGACGCCTGGTTTATTAAACCAGTATTGTATCTCGAGGCCAATTATGGTAGTAAAGTAAAGTAGAGTAAAGAAATAAAGTAAAGTAATGTAAAGATATGAAGTAAAGAAATAAAGTAAAGAATAAAGGAGAAGTAAAGAAGTGAAGAGTGATTTTGTATTTCGTAAATAGAGGGAAAGGCAGGAAACGCTTCTGATTCAAACAGGGTTCTGCAACTGCACTCTCGCCTAAACGTTGACTTTACTGTGTTACAAAATACAGCAATGGCATCATATCGAAAAAAAGGTAATTAAGACTGCCTCCCTTGCTCGCCCAAATTATTTTCTCTGTACTTTTTTGTGGGGTCAAAGCCAAAGATTTTTCGTCAGCTCAAAACCACATATAACAGCAATACCATGATAGAAGTACTATCAACAGTTAAAAAAGTTCCGCTTTTCGGATTTTTTAGATCCATCTGTCTGAGTTAAGTTGGTCTAAAAAGTATCATTTTGACAACTTTTCTTTCTTTAAATCCATTTAGCCAATTTTAATTATATTACTACCAAATGAATTGCATTTTGATAAGCGCTTGACAATGCGAAGGATAAAATTACTACCAAGATAGGTCAAGAATCTAACAAATTAATTGTAAGGACTGCTCGTTAAAATATATTTTGGCCAAACTCGCCGTAAAATCCAAACCAGAATGAAGGAGCATAGGAACACAACAGAGAATAAACGCATAAACAACTCCAGTGTGGACTCCAGTCTTCCCCAGGTAACCAATAAGCATTTCCAATGCAATTTAAAAGCTAGCCAATAAGCATTTAAGTTGCCTTAAATGCTACTTAAATGCTATTTTGGCAAAATATGCGGCTACTTTACTGCTAACCCTTTTATAGTGCTGACAATGCTTATTTGCCGCTAGTTACCGCCAAGAAGAATTTAAATAGAATTGTGGATGCCAATTTACAACAGTTATGCAGGCAAAAGGTTGATAAACAGCAACCAGCAGTATAAAACGCCAGGGATGCTAATAAACGATTTATTTACTGCTTATACTAATGCTTATTGGTTACCTGGGTCAATACCAAATAGACTGGGACATTGCAAAAATGGTACAAAACGTGCGAAAGCCATCGCATCAAATGATTGGGAGTCTATGCGGATATTCAGAGCTGAGCAACCGCTAATGAATGAAGACGATGATCCGATAATATCGCCGCTCGTCGGCACCAAACTGAGGATATATCTGCACTATCTCTTCAAGATAGTTAGTTGGGCATCACCCCGTTGATGTGAAACATATTTCCCGAATCCGGTCGGTTTAAATGGTAAACTGTCTATTTGGAAGAACTATAAGTGTTGTGTTCCGTTCACTAAATGTACATTTTGAAAGGCTTTTCAGGAAAAATATTAGGCCAAAGTTCAATTTCTTCAGCACTATTCCACAGGCGAATGGATGCAACGTTGAAGCTGTCCTCCATCGCCAATAAAAACAAACATTTCCAATTTTTATGCTAGTCGAGACGTATAGGGTGGCACTACTGGTGCAATTAATTTACTTATTTAAAAAATGTCGGCCGCTTAGATTAAAAACTTCACACTTCCGGGTAACACCACGAGCATTTTCTTTAGACTAAATTTAATAGAGAAGAGAGACACGCGCCTTTTTTGTTAATTTGTTAAATAATTTCTATTATAAATAAATGAATAAGTCACGTAACATACATGGCTGACATAATTTTGTTCAGTGGCATTTTGGTCGGTAGGTCGCTCGCCTCGGTACGAATGCATAATCTCTGCCGTCTATTGAAGTAAGCACAATTTATTTTCCATACAATTTAAATATATTCATGTCAAGGTCTTTGCTTACAGGTCAGTTCCCATTTGCAGCCGCTTCAATTAGCATCCGAAACAGCATTCCACATTAGCGAGGATCATCAAACAAAACTTCCTTTGAACTAGCGGCCATTATGCAGGGGGTCGTTCTTTTCTTCCGTTTCTCATGGACGAACGGACGAATAGTTACACCGTGCTGAGGTCAAATTAAAAATGTTCACTTTTATCTTTCGCTGAAGCTGCAGCGAGCAACAAAAAAAAGTCTGATGAAGCATGCAAAAAAGTTCAACCAGATTACCATTATTTCCCCATGCTGTCCGAAAGCAAACGTTTCAGAAGCGCAGGATCGATTCCCTGAAAGCTTTCTCTCCTGAATCTTTAATTATGCACCCAACTAATCGGTAGATGGATCCAGTTCGGTTCACTTTGCCGATAACCGGCAGGATTAGCGCACCGTATCGCAGTTTAACGACCCTGTTGACGCTGACAACCGCTGCTGGCTGCTCTGCTACCAATGAAGCGTAAACAACCGGACGACGGTGATGCAGACCGCGGACGAACCGGAAATTTTTTTCCGACAGCATGTGTCTTTGTGGTTCGGAAACCGTTCCGTGCTGCCACGCCGTTGGCTTGAAAAAAGTTCAATAGAGCCCCGTCCGCCCTATGCACAACTGATGAGCAATCCATTTTAAGTTTTTCTTTTTTTTTGCTTTTATGAGACGAGCAGCTTATTCCGCTTTCAGGCAGTAAGGATAATCCCAGCAAATCTGCCCGAAAGCATCGATCGGTGGAGCGAAAAGAGTGATTCGCCTACCGTGTTTGAAGAGCGCCAATTGCGCATCCTAGCCGGGCCAGAGCATTAAAATATAATTCTAGACATAGGAAAAGATGAACGAACGAAAGAACAAAACTGGAAAGTACTTAGCTTGGCATCGAAAATAAGGAACAACTCTCAAACGTGCCTCGGCGCCATTGGTTTTGGCGTTACAAAGATGTCGGTGCATACCAAATTATAGTTTTTAGCTCTGAAAATAATCAACATGAGTAGGAACGCTAGAGCTTCGTCCCCTCTATTTATAGTCCGGACACGCTAGTGACTAGTTAGTTGGATGGCGTGTTGCACTCGTACTAGTTACTGTTGGCCATAAATTGAATATTGAAACTTTGCTCTCAGCATGACTGAAAACTATGAAATTGAAATTATGAATTTTGATAGAAAGAGGAGAAAAGAGACAGGGAAGTTTTAAAGTTGTAAATGGAAATCATTAATGTTAGACTAACATAAAGAAAAACAAAGCATCCTAACGTTCGTTCGGAAGCAGTCCGAGTTGTTTCGAGAATTGCCGATGCATTATGACATCTGATGTCTAGTGAAATTAACAAATATTTGAACAAATTTTATCGTGCGCTCCTTTTGCTTGAAAATCGTTTACTCTATCTTCCAAATATGGGCTCCAGCACTAGCGTGCGCATTCCAAAGTCCAATTTCAAATCCAGTTATAAATTAAACTTCAAGTTTAGTTTCAAGTCTAATTTGAGCTCAGTTTCAAGTTCAAATTCAATTATAATTTCATGCCCAACTTCATCACCGACTTCAAGTCCAACTTAAGTCCAGTTTCAAGTTCAATTTTAAATACAATTTCAAGTGCAATTTAACCATAATTTATTCCAATTTACATTCGTACTTTAAGTTTAATTTCAAGTCTAATTTCATATCCTCTGCCAAGTATAATTTCATATTAATTTATGTCCAAATTTAAGAATAATTTCAAATTCAATTTCAAGCGCAATGTAGTGCAATAAAACCTATATGGGTCATTCCATCTCAAACGTAGGGAATGTCGTCGTGGTTGGGCCATCATTTGGTCCACAAATCCCATTTCAAAAGAAACTTTGGAAATTTAACAAAGGTCTAAATACAAAGGTCTAAATACGAACTATTAATAAGATCTTTGTTAAATTTCGAAAGTTTCTTTTGAAATGAGATTTGTGGACCAAAAGATGGCCCAACCACGACGACATTCCCCTACACAAAAATCAGAAATCAATTTTCATCGGAAAGTATTAATTTTTGCTGATTTTCCCCTATTCTTAACAATATTTTAACTTAATGGACTAAGATAAAAAAAAACAGAGTCTAAAGACCCAATTATATTATGCAAAGAAGTTCGTAGAATCGAAGAGAATTATTTCGAGTTTTATTTTCTCATCTCAATCTGGTGTAGTTCAAAGTTTAAATATTGCTAAAAATAGACGAAAATTAGCAAAACTTGATACTTTCAGATGGCTATTGGGAAAGAGGTGGGCACCATGAGATTCGCCAGAAAATTTTACATAAGATCACTTATATTTCATCAGTTGGCAGACTATTTCTGAATTTCGTTCGTTTTTAAGCCAGTTTTCACCATAATGCAATGAAGTGTTAATAAAGCCCTTTTCAAGTTTCAAAATTACTATAATCGCAGGAGTGAAATACCACCTAGATAGAGATGATCTCTACGGGGGCTTGCCCCCCCCCCGCAGTGGTTGACACTTCCGACGGTAGTCCGTCGGCAACACTCGCGGCCTGTGTCTGACTCGCCCTGAATCATCTATTGTTACTATTGATAGTTTCTGCTGGTCTTGTTATTGACTTATGTTTTATGAAAGAGTCCAAAGTTTCTCGAGTTCGATTAGTTTTGAGTTACGCAAAAGTTTCTGTTTTTTTTGTATGAGAGTCCATATCCCCCTACCACAGGGGTGAGGGATCTTAAACCATCATAAAAAAACCCTGCCTCCAAAACCCCCCACATGCCAAATTTGGTTCCATTTGCTTGATTAGTTCTCTAGTTATGAGGATATTTGTATTTCATTTGTATAAGAGCCCCCTCCACAATTTAAGGGGGAAGGGTCATAATTCCCCTCCTAAAGAGGGGAGGGGTCTCAATTCACCATAGAAAAAAAACACCCACGTGCCAAATTTTATTCCATTTGCTTGATTAGTTCTTGAGTTATGTAGAAATTTGTATTTCATTTGTATGGGAACCCCTCTCTTAGTGAGGGGAGGGGTCTCTAACCATCATAAGAACCTTTCCTGGCCCCAAAAACCTCTACATGCAAATTTTCACGCCGATTGGTTCAGTAATTTTCGATTCTATAAAGAACATGCCGACAGACAGACAGACAGAAATCCATTTTTATAGGTATAGATATACAAAAGAATCCAGAACATCAAAATTTATAATGCTGATTCTATGTTGAAAATGCATCTTTTTCATTAAAATACATTATTTAGTCATGAAAATGTCCGGGAACTTCGGGTAGACGTGTTTAAACATACTTTCGCTAACAATTCAGTTAAAATTACGCATGCCCCAGATATTCAAAACGCCATATCTCCCACACTACCAACATTGTTTTTTCTACTTAAGTGATTCTTATGTAGAATTTTCAGGCGAACATTTGGAGCATATTTATTTGAAAATAAACTGGGGGTGTTTTTTGAGATATTCGCATTTTTCGTCTTAAATTGCAAAAAAAAAGTATGAATTTGACAAATTAGATAAAAACTGATAACTTCATTCGATTGCGCGGCCAAAACTCAATAGAAAAAGTATATTGGCATGTCTTCACATCAAACTGTTTCAGAGATATTCGAACCCAAAAAATGACTGCTTTTTGAAAATCTGTAAAAAAGGAAGTAGCGCCACTGCTAGGGGGATTGATCAATTGGCACAATATTTTGGGAAATTGGTTGTGGGGTCGCAATGAACAATTATGCCAAATTTGGTTGAAATCGCTGATGGTCGAATGCAAACCTTGCGTACGTTTGAGATGAGAAGTTTGAGTTAATAAATTTTCTTAGTATATTCACAATTAAATTGCCGACGAATCCAGAGAATGTCCGCCCCCTGCTACCCTCCAGAACAAAAAGCAAAAAGAACAAATGAGACAATAGGCGAGAAATCGGAAAAGAACTCCAGGGAAAACGTGACAAAAACTGCACAAACGGGATAGAAAAAAAAAGAAATACACGTGGGGAAAGACAAGTAAAAATGACATGAAAAAAGAAAAACGAAATAAATAACATAACGGGAGGGAAAACGGGACATAAAAAGCATAAAAAAGTGGTAAAGAAGCAAACGGAAGAGACAAAAAGCGAGGAGATTGGGCAGAAAGAGTTTAATATCGGAATGTAAAAGAAGAAAAATGAGATGCAAAAAAGAAAAACTTTAAAGAAAACGAGAAAAATGAGGATAAACTTGATAAAAAAGGAGTAAAATGGAATAAAAAGGAGACAAAATGAGATAGAAAAAGGAAAAGACAAAAAGAAAATACGGGAGCAGAAAAATGGAGAAACAAGATTGGATGAACAGATAAAACAGGACAGAAAAACAAAACAACTGGTCAGTAAAAAATGAAAACGGAAAAGAAAAACTGAAAGTGACATAAAAGGAGGTTTAAAAGGATAATTAGATAGAAAAATGGGATAGAAAAAAGTTAAACAGCGAAAAGAGACAAAATTGGTTACAAAAAAAGGAAAAAAGTCGAAATGGGATGGAATAACCAAAAACGGGGAAAATCAAGACTCAGACAAAGGATGAAAAATGGCAGGAACACTAGAGAAAAGGAGCAAAGAAAGTGCAAATAGCGAATATAAAAAAAGAGACAGCAAAAGAGCGAAAACGAGAAAGGAATGGGAAATAGGAAATAGAAACCAAAACAAACCAAATGTAAAACGAAAACTAGCGTGAGAAGAAAAAACAAAACCAGCAAAGGAAACGAGGAAAACTAGAAAAAGAGGTGAAGCGGGAAATAAAAGCAGAAAGATGGTACAAAAATCGTAAAAATCGGACAGAAAAAGAAGAAAAAAGCAGGAAGAACGGATTAGAAAGAGTAAAACGAAAAAAGGGGAAAACAGGATATAAAAATAAAAAACTGTAAAGAAAAGGGAAAAGGAAACGAAGAACGGAATAAACGTGACAGAAAAGACGAAAAATGGAGCAGCAAAAGTGGAAAAATAACAGACGAAGAAGAAAAACGAGAACGAAAGGAGATAAAATGAGATGAAAGGATAAAGGAGATAAAAAGAAGAACAAAGAGAAGAGAAAAGAAGGAAAACAGCACAGAAATTAACCAAAACGAATGAAAAACATAAGTAAAAACAATGCTGAAAATAAGAAAAAATAAGGCAGAAAACGTAGTAAAATGTAACGATGAAATAGGAAACATGTGACAGAAAAAAGAAAAGCGAAAGAGAAAAAACTAAAGAAAGCTGAGAGCAAACTAGGAAAACGATACAGAAAAATAGTAAAAACTGGAAAAAGTGAAAAAACGGAAAAGAAAACTGGTAAAATGTGTGAGAGAATAAGACGAAAAATGTCAATTGTAATTTCAAGTAAAACCTTGTGTCTAATTGCTGTCTAATTTTTTTTAGTGGTTTTAACCCAAAGGGTCATTGCCCAAAATTGCTGTCTAATTGTTCAAATAAGTCCAAATTCAAGTACAATTCATTGTACAATGTCAAGTTCAATTGCGTATCCGGTTATAAGCCCAATTTAAAGTGTAATTTAACTGCAATTTTAGGTTTATTCTATAGTTTATTATTAATTATTCAAACATTTAAGCCGAATTTCAAATCCAATTTTAATTTCAATTTCTGCTGAAAGGTCGGGTGCGTCACCCTTTTATTTGTGTCTGGAAAAATTATTTTGGTGTTACGGTGTAAATCTAAATTGCAAATATCTGAACCAAAATTTTCACAAAACTCAAATTCAACCGTTTACGGTCAGTATTGAGTAAACTTTCCTAAACATTGAAGCAAAATATTCAATATCTTGTTAATTTTACATTCAATCATTGAAATAAATAAATAAATAAGTTATTTATTATATTTTATTTTAAGCCAGTAGAAATTTCTTCAATTTGATATTACATCAAGATGGTAATCTTTGAGGTAATGTTTTCCATCCAAGCAGAGAGGGCTGCGCTTTATCGCCAGCAAACGAACTTGGAAAATGAAATAAATATTCATCGATTCGAAGATCCCATTTTTTTGGGTTCTGAATTCGATTTTCCCACGCAAGCAAACGCAAGCTCCCCCAACAAATCGGCTTGCAGATTTGGATTTACAAACCGGGCACCTTTCACCCATAAATTATTCCGAAGGTTCATCGAAACTCGACCGTACCGTTCTACCGTACTCACATGCTGATCCATTCGTTGTTTTTTTTTTCATTAGGAAGCAACAGTTTTTCCGCAGCGATTGGTATGGCGGTTAGAAATGATTGCTCTATTATCGGCTCTGGAAGAGAAAACTTATGTAACGGACGGTGTTTTAGGGTACCTGCGAAAGAAACACGATCTGACTTATGAAATTATTTCTTCATTTGTTAACAAACAACGTTGTGTCTTTCTAATGTTCTAGTGAATACTCCATTTGGACCCTTCATTACCATTCATCAGATGCTCGCAAGAAGATTTCCAATGCTAGGTGATAGGCCCCTAATGCCTCAGCAGCGAAAACAAGTTTTCGCGGGGATAACGGCGTGCGTAAGCCACCCCGGCCGATACCCGACCGATGATGCGATGATGGGATCAGATTTGGAGAAAACATCAACAAATCACCTCTGCTCTGTCCGTCCCTTTTCTCAACATTTAACATTGTGTCGGGGCGATAGTGTTGATAATGGCCTCGATAGCCACCAGCCTGTTGGGGCTTGTTGGTGTTGGACATGACACCGGATGTGGTGTCCCGAATGTCGAGACTGCTTACACCTCGGAACCGTCGGGTTGGTTATTTGGTTGCGGGAAGGAGAAAAACTTTACTACCTACAGTGCGAGATACTTTTGCGTGTGTTTGGCTTTGATTGGGGAACAAAAAAAGTCATGAATAGCCGCAACAAATTATGGGTAAATATTCGCAACATAAAGAACATAATGAGAGTACCTACTTGCTTTCCGCTGAGAGTAAACTTTCGTAATTGCCTTGCGATTAGTTCAATATCATGGTTCAGTGATAATTAGCTAGGAAGTAAGTAGCGTTAGGATGGAAGTAGCGATGGATGTTAGGAAAATATGACTTGTTTACTGAAATATGTTCATTTTTGTCTACGGTCGGTTGGTATAATACAAACTTATCTTCGTTAAATTAAAAGTAAACCCTACAAAACTGGAAAAAATAAATTAAAACAGCTATTGATTATATTAATTCAGTTTTACCCATTTAGTTTTTTCATCATCGCGGTGGCAGTGGCTCGGTGGCGTTTTCTAAGTACTAAAACTGTCGTGGTGGAAGTAATTGGCACAATAGTAGTGGACTGGTGGACAGAATCAGTGGTAAAAACAAAAATTAAAATTAAACTTTTTGCTTTTTCATATTATCACTTTATTATTCGTTGCATTGTTGGGCGCGCCATGCAATTTGTTGTTTCATAAATAACCAAGCGCCTTCATAAATGAACGATTATAAAATATGCAAATAACGAACTCGTTTAGGTTCTTTAGCCGCAAGTGCTGATCGTTTTTACATCGTTATATTTGTAATTTTATTCATGATCTGGATTTTTTCAAGAATTAAATCCAACGCTCTTCTTATGTGTTGGATTACACGAATATCAAAGAGTGTATGTGCATCATTAAAATAGAAAAAATATATACCAACCACATCAAATCGAGATGGTGTGAGGTTTCATAATTGGACGGTGGATCTTTGATGGTTCACCACTTTCCAACACATGCCCGTTTACAGATGCGAGCAAATGTTGTTTGAGGTACTGAGCAAATTCACACGAACTTTTTGTGGCGGACATCCACATCAGAAGAAAATATTTCAGCGAGCAATTGCTGACCGTAAGCTGATCTTAATTGCAAATGCAAAAAAACGAATTGCAAACTGACAAAATGATGCTTCACTTACCCAAAGCTTTGCAAGATATATTTTAAAAGTTTCCGTTTTGTTTTTTGGCCGTAGCTTTCGTTTGGGTCATTCAATTTTGATTGTTTTTGAAGCATTGTAAACTTTAAACTTATATCTATCTTTAAGCTAAGGGAAACAGTAAACAGATAATGCCATTTAAAACATAAAAGTTAAATCAAAATTAGAAACGAATTCCGGTTGTGGAACACTTCAAAAAATCAATAAAAAAATTTCATTCTAAGAAATATCGAAAGAAAATCAAAATTAAATGATCTTTTTACTGTATGGACAATATCATCAAAGTAAAGCCTAGGTGCTACATTCCGTTATGGAAACTTGACTTCTGTTTTTATACGACAGACTTCGCAGCCAACTCTTAGAGGGCAGGACAATTGCAGGACCAGTTGCTATTGACTCTAACAGCCTCTCCCAGTCGGGATTCGAACATATGACGACTGGGTTATTAGGTCAGCATCATACCTCGAGGCCAACTGGGAGGCGATATCATCGTCCAGGTGTTTTCCCTGTATTCCACAATTCATTATATTTGCAGTGTCGCGGACTAGCTTTAATTTGCCCATGGACAAGAGGCTCCATTACACACCTCTAGCCAGCACCATTCTTATAACTATTTATTTACCAATAGTCATAGGCATTGTCTTGGCTAGTGGCAACATGGTCGGTAAAGCAAGCAGAGCATTAAGGAAGCTAGTGTATGTGCTTTTTCTTTGCTTTGCATCACAAATGGCATTCCTAGAACCAGCTAGTGGACTAAGTTGTAATTTGCCCATGGACAATAGGGTTCATTGCGCACCTCGAGCCAGTACCACTCTTATGACTAACCCTAGTAAGCGGCATCATTGTTGGTAAATGCCGAATTTAATATGAATGTAGGATGCTAAGGGGCCTGAGACTAATAGATTTAATTTAGAGACTTTAACAGATTTTATGTGAGTAAAATTAAAAAAGAAGAAAACTTATCCAATTTAATTCTACTATGTATATTTTATTCACGACAGATACGTATTTCGCCTACGACTTGCAGGCTTCCTCAGTGTCTGTTTTCGAACGAAATGGTCAGGTCATGAAAATCGCCATAAAAGTAAAATAAAACTCAAATTGTTGCTTGGGCGGCCATTAGTCTAGAGGTTACCTAAGAGGTTACATAAGAGTGTAATAAAACCCAAACTGTTCTCAGAATAACTCGAGAATGCCAGTAGGCTTGACACGCTCATTTTGCCTCTAATTTGTCTTATATATTGAATAACTCTACAATTGTCTGATGCGCACCATGAGCATACCAAGCCTGGCCTGAATTCCCTATGAATTGCCTAAAATAACGTAATTAGGCTTTAAAACTTCACGATCTGCCAATGTCTTCATTTAGTTCGTCCGTAAGCGACCATCGTCGTGAGCTTACGTGGGAACTTTCACGTGTCGCACTATACGCTCCCACACACCACCGACATCGGGCGCGGATGATGGCTGTAACGACGGCTTCGATCGATGAGTATCGATGAACGTTCAATGCAGTCGATGTTAATCTGCCGTATTGGCAGCGGACTGGCATGTGCCATAGTAGAAGTAGATCCTCGTTTATGGTCGAATTGCCTTATTGCCACCACGCAGAATTATATTGACAATGAATGTAAACAAATACGCCAAATTTGTACAGCGGTTCTTCTCGATGTCGATTCTTGTCTCAATCAGTTCATCTCGATACCGATATACTCGATATTGATATACTCGATACTCGGTACTCGAAATAGTGTCTCCATTTCATGGGGGTAAAATACATCCTGCGCAATTTAAGAGAGCCGCTGTTCAGAGCTCAGAGGCGCATGGTGACGAGGCTTAGCAAACGACATCCGGGCTGTAGACGAGAACCTGTGCTGGCGACAGGTAAAAACTATGGCGGGTAATCGTCAGCAGTGGAGATCTCTGATTTCATCCCTTTGTTCTGCCAGACCGGCGGACATGGACACATAAGTAAGTGAGCTGTTCAGAGCGTAGAAACGCTTCTTGCTGAAAAAGAAACCCTAGACCGCGCAGGCGTGCAGCACTTCGGGCCTCGCTTCCGTAATACATGGACGGTTTCGATGTCGATTTCGAGTGTTTCATTGGCTAGCCATTCTGTATGAATGTTCTGCTGAATTCTTCCACACGAATCCTATGTGTGGAACCCCTGTTTGTTCGTCCGGGGAGCGGAGTTCATCTTGAACGTTTCCGGACACTTTTCACCGACCAGATCATTGGTGCTGCGAAAGATACACGAACGTAGATCCGCGGATAACCCAGCTTGGGTGAGAGAAACATTATACAAACTTAATAAGCGCAGCTACAATGACTTTCCCTTATCTAATTTTTCGCTCTTTTCTTTTCACACCTTGTCTCCTCTGATAACATTTTTGTTGCATTACCTTCTTCTAACTTTCCCTCCGTTTGTTGTAAAAAATCTACCATGATTAAAAGTTACTTTTAATATTTTTACATTTATTTCATGTAATTCTATTTTGAGTTGAAGGGACATGAGGTCTCATGCCTATGAGAGAAGATCAAATTTCGAAATATCACTCCCGTGAGCTTTTCCTTACTCCAATGAAAACAGTTCAAGAAAACTTGTACAGGCTGAGTAATAATAAATATCAGTATTTTTTAACGTGTTTAACTAAAAATGAGTTAATCTCAGATGTGTCTGCATATTTTTGTTTAGAGTGTGTTCAAATGTCAACACGGTTTGCAAGATTGTTTTGAATTTTCATTCGTTTAAGTGTAGTGGTCATGGACGCAAATAGGGAACTTGCGTCGGTTTTTGAAAAAAAAATCGACCGTGTGATATTTGAAAGATGCCGAATTCACACGGAATAAACGAAAGATTCATTTTTCGTATCATCAAACAATGCGAGGAAGCCGGTTCTTGAAAAATACTCCCCAAACCTAGCCGTAAACGCAATGTAAGGACACCGGAAGCAATCAAACGAGTAAGAGAGTGAATTCGATGGAGACCCAGACCAGGTCAATCTGAACGTAAGATGGCCAATGAACTAGGAATTTCGCAGTCAAGCATGAATAGTATTTTGAAAGATGACCTTCGATTGATTCCTTACAAAAAAAACCAACGGTTTAACTGAAAAGCAGAAAGTCGCAGGAGTCAAAAGATGTCGGCAGCTGCTCAAGTGGCACGGTGATTATGAAATTCTGTTTTCGGACGAAAAATTGTTTCTGCTACAGGTTCACCACAATCCACAACCAACGAAATGATCGGATATATGCATCACATCTTTCTGATATTCCTCGCGAATTTATTCATTGAACCTGTTGTTAAAATCAACATTAAATAATGCATCAATAATGTTTTAATGAACCATTTGCTTCCCATCGTTAAAAAATATTACAAGAATGCACTATACAGTTTCCAGCATGATTCTGCAGCTTCTCACTTGTAACCAACGGTTACAACCGTGTTCTCAAAAGCCTCAAAATTACCTAAATAAAATTGTTATTAAAAGATGTTCTTTCAAATATTCGATACCCTATGTGTGTTGACCCAATAAGCCGCGTGAGATGTCGCCGCCACTATCCAGGCTCGTTTCCAATCCGACGATGGGATTGACTACGAATGAACGAGTCTGGGTAGCGGGAGGGGATTGGGTCAGCAAACATAGTAGTGGGAGCGACTTGCATAAAAACAAACAAATATTATGTATAAATAATTAAAAAGGGCAACTGATGAGAAAAAGACAAATATTGAATTGTATAAACTTAGAATTAATAAAAAATATATATATATATATTTAAGAATTAAAAAATTTAAGACGCGCCCAGTCACTCCCAAAAACATTAACATTTTTAGCGTTAGGTTTTACTAACTACACACCGTTCCTGAAAATTGCCACAAGGGCCTAAACGCACAATGATAACAGTAGCGGTGCTATCGCTACTCCAATTGCGATGTAAAGTTTCCGGATCCATCTGGAGAGAGCGATGAGCGGAGCTATAAAAGGGAGTGGCAGCCAGATGGGCTAATTAATTAGTAGATTTGACACTAGTGTGAGTCGGAACGTGGTAACGCGACGCGGTCGATCACTGTATCGACAAGAGTTACAATCGGGCAAAAGTTTAGTGGTGGAGGTTAACATCGCAGAGTGGTGGACTTAGGTCCGGAGATCGCCGGCAGAAGATCGGATCACCGTACGTTAGAGATCAACTGCCCTGGCGAAAGCCCGATTAAGTTAAAAGCGGTGTGGCTCCAAGGTAGAAGAAACCCACTCTAAAGAAACGATAGTGCACAGTGAAGATAAACAAAATCTAGTGTCACGTGTTGCGAAAGTTCTGACCGTCCATCAACATACGGTCCCCGTTCCGACTATTCCTACGATCCGCAGTCTGCGGTTATATTTGGGACACCCTGTAGCCGCCGGGTGAATTCCCCAGTCTTCCGAGTGAGACTCGGAATAGCATTTCTACCCTTGTACCGGTGGTAACCGGTCACTCACGGCACGCCTGCCGGCACCGTAATCGCTCCAGCTGATTCGTCGAGTAGCAGTTGCACGAGGTTCATCGAAGGCGCCCATCCATCCGACGGCCGCAACGTAGAAGCATGCCAACGTGAGATACAATTTGTATGTTATTTCTAATAAAACCCAATTAACGGTAATTTGACTCTCAATTTCGATAAAATAATCACTTTCGTGACATTAATTAAACTTTAGAACTAATATATACTTGCCATGAGAGATTTTGACTTAATTTAATTTTGAAACGAGAGAAATATCCAAGTGTGAGACTTTTGAGAAACGGGTAAGTGCCAATTCGTCGATCGTTTTCCCCTGTTGCCCTGAGTGTAGCTAGCCGAATCATTATCATCTCAGACATTATCAAGCGAACAACCAAAGAGTATGTTTCAAGTGGCGCGCAGCGTAAAATTAGTTGAAAAATATTCCTGCGAAATATTTTTTCCATTGTGAAGGGGAAGATCGATAAATTGGCATTGTATCGCGATCATTTTGAGTCCACGTCGGATAATTATACCAAAGAACCGTTTAACTAATCTATTTTACATAATTAAAAGGCATGCGTAAAAAAAGATTGGGCTAACAAAAAGATATAATTTAACCGATTTGATATAGGTGAAAGCTTTGTCTCCCTTCGTTTAGCACGTGGTCGAACATAGAAAGCTATCTTCTTTTTAGGTAACAAAGGAATAATAGAATCCATCGAATTCATCCGCATATTCGCTAGCAATGGATTCCTACAACTCTTTTCCTGATTCAATGAATCGCCAAAACGTTTTTGTACAGTGGTACTATGATTTACGGCCGGATTTGTTAACAGATGATGAATTAAATTTTGAGTTAAAAGTGCGTGAAATTGTTATAGAAGGGGAGCGATCAAAGCTACTACGTTGTTTAAGAGCTAAATTAAAAGCAGAAAAGTCGGGTGACGAAACGCCGATTAAATCGTTGAGAGAAGATATAAGTTTACAGATTGAAGTTTGCAAAAAAAAGTTAGATGAGATAGAGGCCCTGCTGCGTGATAAGAAAGATATCAGTCAATGTAAAGATCGTCTGCTGCATTTAGGGGGAAGAATATTGTTGATTCTGAATCAAGTAGAGGGAAACTTGAAAGATGATGTCGAAACAATGTTCACAATTGTGACCGACCATCTGTATTACTTTTTCTATAAAGCTGTGAGTTTTACTTCGGAAGATTCGGATGAAAACGAACCAGATAACAGCACTGAGCAGTCTAACCCTTTACCATCCACATCGTTAACATTAGAGGAAATTTTAAATTCTGTATCGAACGACGAAAATAAAATTGAAGTCGATCGATCCGTTTTGCTTAACGAAATAGATAAACGTAAGCGAGCAGAAGAAGCGGAAAAATATTATGCGATTGAGGTGAGGAATCTCGAACACAGGTTACAACAGTTGTCATATTCAAATGCAGAAGACCGAGCGGTCCAGACCGAGTTTCAGGTTCCAGTTGTTTCGTCCTTGGCAAATATGGCTCAGCAAACACCGTATTCCTACTCTACTAGCAGGGAACCAAATGTTAGCTATCATAGGTTTGCTCGGGAACCGGGTACAACTCAAATATGCTCAAGTTTTCCCCAGCAGACAGGTGTTCAATTGCACCAATCAAGAATAACATCAGTCCCTCCATATGCAAATCCAGTATTGGCTAATACGATTTCCGCGAGTAATTCCGCGCCGAGATTACAGTCCTGTTCGTCAGGCAACCCTTGGCTTCCACTTTCAACCCCAATACCGTCTACCTCAATACAGCCTTCCATGTTTCACTGCACACCGGGTGCAACGGTAACTAATTCTTATGCTGGGTTCAGCAATCAAAAAGTTGATAGTACGCCTTGGTATAGTAATACACACTCGGTTACTGCGCCCGGGTATATTCCAATTTCAGCAAATTCACACCAGGCCAGTGTGCAACCGAGCAGATTTGCTTATCCCGGTTATGATTTTCATCGAGTTTCTCAACCGAGCATGACACCGTGGGGTAATACTTCTTTTTATAGTAATCACAGAACGTTGCCTGTTTCGCGATGGAATTTGGATAAATATAACGGTGACGATCAAGGGTTACATCTAAATGAATTTTTATTTAAAGTTAAAAGTTTAGCTATTTCAGAAAGAGTGTCGGACAACGAGCTGTTCGACTCCGCTCTGCATCTTTTTAGTGGACCTGCTTTAAGCTGGTACCATTCCATGCGATCACTTGGACGTCTCTATAATTGGGATCATTTAGTATACGAACTAAGGAACACCTTCGTTCATCCAGATTTAGATAATTTGATTAAAGATAAAACTACCATGCGTAAACAGCAACGCAATGAATCGTTTCAATCATATTACTTTGAATTAGAAAAATTATTCCGATCAATGATGTGGCCATTATCGGAAGAGGAGATAATGAAAATTGTACATAAAAATATGCGAACAGATTATCGCAAAGCTTTAACGTTTATTCCCATTTTTGATTTACCTTCGTTGATTGCGGCTGGTCGAAAACTAGATACGCATAATTTTTCATTATTGAATAGTGTTTTCGGGAATGAGAAAACAGTTCACATGGTCAGTAAGCAAAGCGAAAAGAAAAATGAGGCTAAGAAGACGGTTAACCGTACCGACTCTAATAAATCATTTTCAAATAATAGCAACCAAAATACTGCTTCTAAAGGGACTGATAATGTCAATCAAGTGGAAGACCGTGGGCGGAATAACAGGAATGAATCCACCTTGACGAATGCTTCAGCTAAGGCTAATAATTCCTCAAGTTCCGGACGCCAAATGTCTACACCGACCTTGGGACAGTTAGTGGCCGCACATAGACCTCCAAGTCTTACGGACTGCTATAATTGCAGAAAACCCAATCATCAACATGAACAATGTCGAGAACCATTAAAAATATTTTGTTTAATCTGCGGATTTAAGGGCTTTGAAACCTTGAATTGTCCGTATTGCAGAAAAAACGGGATTCAGGTGGATGTAAGTCGCCCTCCACCGAACTTACCCCCGCGCACGTAAATTGTTTTCCTTTTGAATCGGAAGAGTTGATTGGACAACCCGCCGATGAATTTACATACAGCCCCGTCGCGGAAGTCAATCAACTTACTCTCACTTCAAAAGATGATAATCGACCCTATGTACATGTTAAGTTAGACGGAATTTCGTCTAAAGCTCTTCTTGATAGCGGTAGTCAGTCTACCATGATTAATGCTGCTATGTATTCTAAATTAAAAACCCATAAAATTCATGATTTGAAGCGCCCTGTAATATTAAAAACAGCAGGCGGTGACACGTTAGATATACAAGGTGAAATCAATATCCTTTTTACGTTTGAAAATCGTTCTAAAATAATACCCACCCTAGTAGTACCACGGCTCGCAGTTAATTGTTTGTGCGGAATGGATTTTTGGCAGAAATTTAATATCGTGCCAATTATACAATACACCGCTTGTACCGATGAATTAGAACCAGAATCAACTCACTTACCTTCGACTCTCACACCCTCTGAGGCAGAGGAGATCGAAAGAGTTAAAAATATGTTTAAAGTAGCCGTGCCAGGAGAAATTTCAACTACTCCGCTAATCACGCATTGCATTGAAATACAAGAGGAATGGAGAGATAAACCTGCTATTCGCCAATTCCCCTACGTAATGTCTCCTAAGGTTCAGTCATTAGTAGCTGATGAACTGGAAAGAATGCTGTCGCTCGGAATTATCGAGAGAACCCATTCAGATTGGGCACTTAATGTTGTCCCAGTTATCAAGCCTAGCGGTAAAGTGCGTCTTTGTTTAGACGCTCGAAAGATAAACGAGCGAACTGTGCGCGACTCTTACCCTTTGCCCCACCCCGCACGGATTCTCGGCCAAATTCCTAAAGCTATATATCTATCAACAATCGATTTGTCGGAAGCGTTCCTACAAATACCGTTGGAACCGAAATCCAGGAAATATACGTCTTTCTGTGTGCAGGGCAAAGGGTTGTTTCAGTTCACCAAACTTCCTTTCGGTCTGATCAACAGCCCGGCAACGTTGTCGCGGTTAATGGATCGAGTACTGGGGTTTGGTGAACTTGAACCGAATGTCTTCGTTTACTTAGATGACGTGGTGGTAGTAAGCGAAACATTCGAAGAGCACGTACGTCTCCTTTCGGAAATTGCCCGGCGTTTACGAAATGCTAACTTGGCAATTAACTTAGAAAAATCGCGCTTTGGTGTTTCGGAACTCTCTTTTCTGGGTTATCTCCTTTCTCAGGATGGTCTCAGGCCAAACCCAGAGAAAATCCGCCCCATCGTCGATTATGAACGCCCAGCCTCGATTACCAAGCTTAGACGGTTTCTTGGCATGGGAAATTATTACCGTCGTTTCATTCCGGCGTTCAGTAACATTGTAGCTCCATTGACGGAACTGCTAAAAACTAAAAGCAAAGTCATTCAATGGACTGACGATGCCGAAAAGGCATTTGAAATCATTAAAGAGCATCTCATCACTGCTCCAATACTGAGTAGTCCCGATTTCGATAAAGAATTCGTTATTCAAACGGATGCTTCCGATGTCGCGGTCGCAGGTGTCTTGACCCAAAATCAGGATGGACAAGAGCGAGTAATTTCATATTTCTCAAAGAAGCTTTCTACTGCTCAGCGGAACTACCATCCGGCTGAAAAAGAGGCCCTTGCCGCCTTATTATCAATAGAAGCGTTCCGAGGTTACGTGGAATGTAGTCACTTCACCCTAGTAACCGACTCATCGGCGCTTACTCATATACTTACCACTTCCTGGAAGGTTGGATCGCGCTGTAGTAGGTGGAGTTTGACCCTACAGCAATTTGATATGTCGATTGTTCACCGAAAGGGAAAAGAAAATATTGTAGCGGATGCTCTGTCGAGGAGTGTGGCCGCCCTCGACCAAGAATCCGATTCAGAGTGGTATAATTCCCTTAAAAAGAAAGTCACAGAAAGCCCCAGTGATTACGTAGATTTTAAAATTGACAGTGGGCAACTATATAAGTTCGTCGCAGGTAAAGAAACTCCGTATGATGCTCGATACGAGTGGAAACTCGTACCTTCTCCGGAAAGTCAATTGGAAATTCTCAAGGCCAGTCATGATGCACAAATGCATCCTGGGTATGAGAAAACGTTACATAGAATCCGACAGCGATATTATTGGCCCAATCTAGCGGCTCAAACCAAACGATATGTACAGAACTGCAGCACCTGTAAAGAAGTTAAACCGTCATCCGTTCCAGTTGTCCCTCCGATGGGCGACCGTAAAATCGCCAAACATCCCTGGCAGATCATATCGGTCGATTATGTTGGTCCCTTGCCGCGTAGCAAAAAGGGAAATCAGTACATACTGGTAGTGGCTGACATGTTTAGCAAATGGGTATTGTTGCATCCTGTAAAACGCATTGAAAGCTCTAGCCTCTGTTCGATTTTGAGGGATATGTGGTTTTTCCGTAATTCCACTCCCGAAATCATTATTTCGGATAATGCTAGTTGTTTTACATCCAGGGAATTTAAAAACCTTGTTGATAGATTCGGATTGATTCACTGGCTCAACTCTCGCTACCATTCCCAAGCGAATCCGGTAGAGAGAGTGAACCGCACAGTGAATGCTGCTATCCGAACCTATGTTAGGCAGGATCAGCGAGTTTGGGACACCCAAATTACGGCGATCGAAACCGTGTTAAACTCCAGTGTCCACAATTCGACCGGTCTAACACCGTATTTTATAACACATGGTCATGAAATCTTCTCCACGGGTTCGGACCATCGATTGTTCCTAAACGGAGAAGAAAAATCAGCCGATGAAAAAGGGAAAATTAGAAAAGATCTCTTCGGTCAAATATACGATGTAGTAAGAACAAAATTAGAAGCTTCTAAAGCCCTTTGCACGAAGCAATATAATTTAAGGCACCGCCGGTTTGCCAAAGCTTTCGTGCCCGGTCAGTTAGTATACCGCCGAAACATGCGGCAATCCAGTGCCGCAGATAGCTATAATGCCAAATATGGCGCACAATTTTTGCCCTGTAAGGTGAAAGCCAAAATTGGAAGTTCTTCCTACGACTTGGAAGACTTGCATGGCAAATCACTTGGCATCTGGCCAGCAGCGCATCTCAAGCCAGGTTAATAATATTAAACACTCTTTCGAATTTATAAACACAAAAACTTATTTATCTGTATCCTTAATTAAATCACTAAATTATAGAGAATTGCAACATTTGTTTCTCTAAGTATAATAAATTCTCCATGAGCAGGCGATTCGAAAAAAAAAAAAAAAATTTTTTTTGTAGGCCCTCGGGACAGCCAGATGTTCACTCGACGCTTAGTTAGAAGTAACTGATTTCGGGAACTCCAGAGTAACTGATCGTGTGGTAACTCCCTTATTAACCTTTGTATCCTTTTTATTGTTTCGATCGTGCCGGACGCGGACAGAGATCGAACGAAATATTTAATCGCGAAAAGTTATTGGTAGTAGTAGGTCGACCTATAGTTATAAGTTTGGGAGAGTTTATAGTAAGAAATCCAGATCGGGTGAGTGCGTGGTTCGTATGAATGCGGTTCGTATGAGTGTAGTTAAATTTCGAGGCCTCATTTGCGGAATGAACGAGAGGGAGTGCCTGTAGACCAGAGGGGATGAAATTGATATCAAGAGAAGAGTTGGAATAAACCGTAATAGATAATTTAATAGAAATGCTATGGTGATAAATCGTAACTGTTCTATATTCGACAAGGTAGCTAGAAGGTTTGAGAAAGCTAATTATTTCCAAACATATCTCGGAGTAAATTTATATTTTTTAATACGTACCAAAAAACAAGAACACATGCCCAGACATTATCTAAAATGATTATTTAACTGATTCAAATGGATAGTTGATGAAGTGTTTGATATGAAAAAAAAATACCTTCGAATTTTTTTTTCTACCTGCCAAGGGAGCATTGTAACCAACGGTTACAACCGTGTTCTCAAAAGCCTCAAAATTACCTAAATAAAATTGTTATTAAAAGATGTTCTTTCAAATATTCGATACCCTATGTGTGTTGACCCAATAAGCCGCGTGAGATGTCGCCGCCACTATCCAGGCTCGTTTCCAATCCGACGATGGGATTGACTACGAATGAACGAGTCTGGGTAGCGGGAGGGGATTGGGTCAGCAAACATAGTAGTGGGAGCGACTTGCATAAAAACAAACAAATATTATGTATAAATAATTAAAAAGGGCAACTGATGAGAAAAAGACAAATATTGAATTGTATAAACTTAGAATTAATAAAAAATATATATATATATATTTAAGAATTAAAAAATTTAAGACGCGCCCAGTCACTCCCAAAAACATTAACATTTTTAGCGTTAGGTTTTACTAACTACACACCGTTCCTGAAAATTGCCACAAGGGCCTAAACGCACAATGATAACAGTAGCGGTGCTATCGCTACTCCAATTGCGATGTAAAGTTTCCGGATCCATCTGGAGAGAGCGATGAGCGGAGCTATAAAAGGGAGTGGCAGCCAGATGGGCTAATTAATTAGTAGATTTGACACTAGTGTGAGTTGGAACGTGGTAACGCGACGCGGTCGATCACTGTATCGACAAGAGTTACAATCGGGCAAAAGTTTAGTGGTGGAGGTTAACATCGCAGAGTGGTGGACTTAGGTCCGGAGATCGCCGGCAGAAGATCGGATCACCGTACGTTAGAGATCAACTGCCCTGGCGAAAGCCCGATTAAGTTAAAAGCGGTGTGGCTCCAAGGTAGAAGAAACCCACTCTAAAGAAACGATAGTGCACAGTGAAGATAAACAAAATCTAG
This sequence comes from Sabethes cyaneus, assembly GCF_943734655.1. Classification (NCBI taxonomy): domain Eukaryota; kingdom Metazoa; phylum Arthropoda; class Insecta; order Diptera; family Culicidae; genus Sabethes; species Sabethes cyaneus. The sequence goes on along the minus strand of NC_071355.1, from coordinate 70,073,970 downwards.
TGTCACGTGTTGCGAAAGTTCTGACCGTCCATCAACATACGGTCCCCGTTCCGACTATTCCTACGATCCGCAGTCTGCGGTTATATTTGGGACACCCTGTAGCCGCCGGGTGAATTCCCCAGTCTTCCGAGTGAGACTCGGAATAGCATTTCTACCCTTGTACCGGTGGTAACCGGTCACTCACGGCACGCCTGCCGGCACCGTAATCGCTCCAGCTGATTCGTCGAGTAGCAGTTGCACGAGGTTCATCGAAGGCGCCCATCCATCCGACGGCCGCAACGTAGAAGCATGCCAACGTGAGATACAATTTGTATGTTATTTCTAATAAAACCCAATTAACGGTAATTTGACTCTCAATTTCGATAAAATAATCACTTTCGTGACATTAATTAAACTTTAGAACTAATATATACTTGCCATGAGAGATTTTGACTTAATTTAATTTTGAAACGAGAGAAATATCCAAGTGTGAGACTTTTGAGAAACGGGTAAGTGCCAATTCGTCGATCGTTTTCCCCTGTTGCCCTGAGTGTAGCTAGCCGAATCATTATCATCTCAGACATTATCAAGCGAACAACCAAAGAGTATGTTTCACACTAGGCGAAAGTTACACGAGATTGGTGTAAGTACAGTTTTGCGGATTTTATTTCTTCAAAAGAGTGGCCTGCCTCTTCGCCTGATTTGAATCTTCTTAACTTCCGCAAATATTTTTTATGTCATCCGGCTATTGGTTGAGCCCTTTGATGTACTACGCCGTTTGAAACATACTTTTAAACTTAGTCGACAGGGACCGTTCACTAGCTAACGGCAGATTACCTCATGTCCGTTATGTCTACCATAATGTATACCGATATTGAGCTATACCAAAGCAACAATGTGAGTTTTATTGTATTCTTATGGTGGTCTTCAAGACCAATTTTAGTCTTAAATTCCATCATAAGAGTGTAGTAAAACCCAAATTGTTACTTGGGTAAGCTCTTATTTATCATGAGTATACCCCCCAGGGGGTGTACTATTGATAAGTTCACTACCAAGGATTGCAGTATCCCCTCGTACAAAAATTTCTCGGTATGTATGTGTTTGTGTTTGTCCAAATTCCTCATCCACCCCTTCCTATTCCTCATGTTTTCCTTCCCGTCCTCATCAGGTAAATGATGACACAGGCAAGATGGGCAAGGCACAAATTTTCCACATGACTGTGAGGAACGTGTTGCTCGAGCCAAGGATGCTGATACCTGATATCTGATATGTCTACCATATAGTATACCTCCGCATGTTATTGCTATCGTCCATTATGCATGACGATCAATATGCCTAACATATTACTACCTAAACTCCAGTATGCCTAACATTCGTTGGCCAAACGTTCGTATGCTTATCGTTCGTATGCCTAATGGGGTTCACTCGAAATATCCGGAAGAAAGAAATGGCAAAAAAGAATGAGTGAATCGGAAATTGGAAAATATAAACAGAAAAAATTGAGAATTCGAATCCGCTACTAAATAGGTAATAATGAATAGACAATTAGAAAAGGCATTCAAAAACAAACGACAAAATGAAATAGCAATTAAAAATGTAAACAACGTGAAATGTAAATGAAACAGGAAAATGCAATTTGGAATTATTTGACATAGTACGTAAAAGTAGAATAGACGAATAGGTGAGTCATCAAAAATCGAATAGAAATATAGGACTCAAACGTTATAACGTTAAATTGTAACGTTATATTTATAATCAAACGTTATATAATATATAACGTTACAATGAAACGCGTATTAATGAAATGAAATGTAATACAAATTTGAAAAAATGATACGAATGGTTTTAAATAACAAAATTAAACAGAAAAGAATAATGGATCACAACGGTAGAGAAAAGAATGCAAGTGGAAAAGTCAAACTAGATATGTAACTGGAAAGAGAATAGAAAAATAGAACTCAAAGAAAATTACGGCAAACAGAAAGTAATATACACTAGTATTTTTCGACTGAGATGTAATTATCGAATGATTGGGATTTTGGCCGTTCAGTCATTAAATTTTAGTAGACGCTATATTTGCCTTTTTACGCCAACGGCTTCATCAGGGCTTCTACGAACGGGTACTTTTATTAACTGTTGTTATCTGGGTTATAATTTGTTTGTTACTTACAAAGTGTTGATCGTCTTTGTCTAAATTCTTTAAGCCTACAGTGTTGTCTGGTTTTGGATTTTGGTACAATTTGGTTTACTACATAATGTTTAAGTTAATCAGAATTTAGTCAAGATTTCTAATTGTGTATACAATGCTGTTTAAACTTACTGGTAACTGTCATTTGTTTGCGTTATATTTATTACTATTTTAACCTGTCGTTAATTGTTCTTCCTATGTTGGGCACGATACTTTTACTATTGGCTTCATTTTAATTGTGCTATTTTTTATTGGTTTGTATTCGTGATGTTTATTTGTGTTTGTGCCTGGTCCTGTGTTTCTGTGTTAGTGTTTGCCTGTGTGTGGCAGAAAGTAATATAGATATTGAAAATAGATATTGAATGTATTCAGCGCATTCAGTTTTACCCCTGGTAGTATTCTTTTATCTCTCAGTCCATGCACATGACTACTGAACTGCTGACAGTCTTTCTCAGTTTTCTACCCTTCTAAACAATTCATTCATAAATTGCAGTGCTGAAAAATTGCTCGATTAACTTGTCAGTCAATTTTTTTGCTCTTGACAGATATTTTAGATCTCAAAGTTTAGTTTTTTAAGCTGCTTGCTTTTTAAATTAACCGAAATCTGGCCGAGGGAAATTATTCAAAACTTTGGAGCAATGTATACGCTTGTGGTAATTGTGTGCGCCGTTGTCGGCTGTTCAAAGTGAATCAATGATTCACATTTGATTTCATTCACTATCGTCGAGAACAACACGATCATGGACGCAATTGATTTGCGTGAATCGTTGGTTTCAGGTTGGCAATGGTGAGTTCATATTGCATACATTGAATATGAGATTTTTAACTACTGAGGGTTGGTGCTACATTTCGATGGAATTTGGTCTTCTGCATTTTTATTCGACAGACTTCGCAGCCAACTGTTGGTGTATAGGACAATTGCTGGGCCAGTGCTATGATCCTATAGGCGTTTTTGACAAGCTATCACCCGCTTGGAGGTGCTGCATAAAAAAAGTGATGAAAAGTAAAATCGCTGTCAAACTCCATACATTTTTAAAAAAAGCTGAAATAAAATGCAGTTTTTGATTAACCCTTTCAATTTTCAGGATTTTAGATAGCGTAATATTGGAAAAAAATGGTTTATCTACGTTAAAGTAAGTGAAAATATTCGAATTAATTAACTTTATGGCAGAAAAATTGTTAATGTTTGATTTTGAAGCGCATGAAACAATAGTACATAGAGTCAGCTGTAAAGTTTACATATCCTGGATAGAGAATCACTAATTATTTTCAGTCTTCAGTGCATTCCAATGTGTTTTCAAATGCTAACGGACTTATTTTCGTGATTAGCATCACTTGCGCCAAGAGCCAAACATATAACCTATCAGTTCGTAAACATAAATACACTTGCGAAGCTCTAATAATCTCCCGAATCAGAAACAATATATATCAAATGAAAGGAAATGCATTTTCTTACCTTTATTATCCATTTTCATCATTCCCACTGCTGTTAATTCAGTAAAATATTACTTTTAAAGTTGAGCTCCATATAGGTGCCAGCAAGCATTTTGGGAATTGCACTTTTTTTGTAGTTCCAATAATCACAACCAGGTAGCGAACGGTTGCTATTACTTTTGCTCGAATTCACCTATTGACCTTACACCCAAAACTCGGGGAGAATATTTTGTTGTTTTTGAGCAATAATCTATTACTTTTTTCGTCTTATGACCGTACATTAGACGAAAATAGTAACAACCTAAAAGTAACAAGAAAAATGACAGCTACATCTATGTATGCGTCTCTGCAAAGAACCACACATTCGAAAACTGCGCTATATGTGTTAGTTAGAGATAAGTTCTTGTGGCTATATGGATGTGATATTCGCTAATTACTCTATTCTTCACTTACTAATTTCGGCGCTAGCGTATGAGTACACTAGCACCAGAATCGAGCAGTTGTGATTTTAGTAACCTGTTCCCAATTTCCAAACTACTCTTCATGGATCCATTCGCAGACCGGTGTCACTTTTGTCCGTTTGCATCTTGATAGGGTATAATAACCAAAACCGTTTTTCTACTTGAGTTGATTTCTCTTATGAGAGAAAAGTTGATTGTTGATTGTTAATTGATTATACGAAATGCCCAAAAAGTTATATTGACATCATCAAGAATATTGTTTTATCATATTGTTGAGCTGTATGTTTAACGTATTGCGACACTTTTATTATATAACAATATTCGTTTGCTAAAAATATTGACATTAATTATCGAACTCGGAAAATGTTTTATAAATTAATATGTATTTTATGTTGACTTTATTCTGGTTCAGATCGAATATATATAAAAATATGTATAAGTTACAAAAAAACTATATGCAAGGGTTCATAATATGAAAAGGGTCCATAACTGGTAGACGAACTCCATAGTTGAAATCGGTTACATATTTGTCATGGCCAGAGCTGCTAGTATAGTTTAACTTTTGAAAATTGACTTTCGATTGTATACCAATTCATTTTTTGAGCATGGGTAAATGAAAATAAGCTCTGCAGTTTTTGTTTTCTTAGCAAAAGAAATTCTAGAATTCAATGGACGGTAGGAATAAAAAAGTTTGCTTTGCTTCTTCCATAAAGTTTACACAATAAAAACAAAGCAAACAAAGCCTAATAGAGCAATTTCTCGTTCACTCATTCAACTTTAGCTGTAAAAATATACTGCAATTCAGTAAACAACTATGGGTTTCAAAATATCCGATAATGGATAATTACCTAGTTGCTTTTTGTCCAGAAATTCTGGCCGCGCAGTTTCACTTTTTCGTATTAGAATACGCAAACAAAGTTTACCAATACGCCTACACTTTACAGATGCAAACCAGGGAGCTGGCAGCCAACCATGTTTTGCTGCTAACATCGAACATATTGAAAAGATGCGTTTAGACTGGGCAATTTTTTGGCAACATGTCGAATGAAACAAGTGGAATGCGACATGTTGCTCAATGTTGTTTCTGTCGCCACTTGAACATTTGTGATACGTTGCCATGCATCTCATGGAAACTTCGAAGAACAGTTGGAACAAGTTGCCAATCTAAACGCACCTTAAGTGTTTTAAAATGTGGTTCACGTTACTCTTTGTTATGTCCGATCTGATACTCCTGCCAGTACGGGTACCAAATGGTTGCTTAGATAGTTTGATGATTGCACAAATTGTAATGGTGTCATCATCTTTAGAATTAAAAAATAACAAACAATGCCGGATGATAGTTTTCAGTCGCATTCGAATAAGGCCCGCGGTTGCTGTCATTTGTTGTAGAAAGGAATGGGGCTGCTAGTCCCCCGATGCAAACGGTAACGGTTAACAAATTCAACATACAACGCACATTTACAATCAATGTTTTTGTATTGAGTGCTATCCAACAGTCCTGCTATGAATGCAAATCAAAACGCAGGCGCAAATAACAGATAGTTGAACTGTATAACGTATACAATATGCATTAGTGTATGTTATTATTCAGCCGACGACGAACGCTATTACTCTTTAAGTAACAAAGTTGTTAGCAAAAGAAGAATTTTTCGTTATTCCTTTTAAAGTAATAGTTTCAAGTTTTGGGTGTAGCTATCAAGAACATAGGAGCGATCAGATTCAGATTCATTGATATCACTACTTGTTAGCGACAAATACTTTGTCGCGATCTGTACAGAATATGATAATCCTCATTCCAGATCATATTCATTGCTTGATTGCAATGGAAAATACAGTGGTAACCCGATTTTGTCACTCCCCGATTTTGTCACTCCCCGATTTTGTCACCCCCGATTTTGTCACGTTTTTAACCCGATTTTGTCACCCCCGATTTTGTCACGTTTTTTACCCGATTTTGTCACGCTTTTGATTTATCAAAAGCTTAGTTTGAAAATCATTTTGAAACATGTCAAATGTGTTAAGACACTGTGAAAAGAGCTGTGTTGATTATCGTGGAGTTTTCACAAAAGTTGTTTCTTATCTCCACAACTATAATAGCTAGAAGGTCACTTTCTTTGGCAAAGTTCTTTATAATAATCTTCTCAAAAATTTTGTAGAACATTGTTTTGCTCTATCTCTTACTGCTTGAAAAATAAATTTTCTATCTTACTTTTAGGAGGATTAATCAAAAAATGGTTCATACCATAAGAAAGAGCTTTTCACGCTATGAAATTTCTATGAACATAGTTAACCAGTATAATCAACCATTTCGGCGCAATTAAAAAACGCGTGTTTTCATACCTGTGGGACTGCTGTGAACAGGTGACAAATGTCCACAGAGAGGTAGATGGAAGTGCGAAATGTCCTAAAAGTGATCAGAAAGAAATATATGTAGTTCGTTCTAAGTTATCTGCAAAAAAATAAAAATTGAAAAAATACCCGATTTTGTCACTGTCCCGTTTTTTTCACCCCTAAATTCATCATGGGGGTGACAAAATCGGGTCATTACTGTATAACAGATACAGATGATGGGTTGCGTGCAGTGCGTGAATTTCAATTCAAACAACATGCGTTACCTTTTTTCTCGCTGCTGGGTAAAATCAATCATTGTGAAAATTGCTGAAAGAACAAAATCTTGTTAATAAAGCTTTAACTTTATTAAAGATTCACTGTTTGTCATGAACTGTCCAGATCTTGATATATGCGTGTGACGATAACTCACAGATTTAATCTAAATCACTGATTTTCCATCACTGATCAGGACAAAAAATTTATATTTTCAAATAAAAATAAGTTTTTAGTCAATGGCGAACCAGCTGCAGGCTGAAAACCTATGAAATAAAAACTTTCGCTTCGAACTGTTAAGTTCATGGTAATACTTCAGCTATACTAAATAAGTAAATACCCACATGTTTGCAGCGAAAAGTATTTCTTTTCTGACTAGCGTTTCACATTTCACCATTGCGAAATGCGGAAGCGTACTCTTTTCGGGCTTCAAACATGAAACCAAACACGTACGGGGACAATTGCATTGAATGGGTGTACTAGATGCATGATTGACTTCAACGGTTCCGATAAAGCACCTATAGCAAGTGCAAATAACTTCTAGCACAGACATATGTGCATGAATGTACAAACGATTGAAACATCGTCCCATAAAGGATCATGTACATGCTTGTGTAGAAGTCAACCTCAAACGGAAATGGATTGACGTAACATCCTACCATTCAGTGAAAAAATATTAGCTATCGTATTTGCGGGAACGTGTTTTTTAAAATATTTCCATGCATTGTGCACGAAATAATTGAGTAATTTTATGAAGTTGGAAACACTATATTAAAATTGTTACACATTTATTCGAATCACATGTTTTCTAGATTCCAGATATTGTTTCAACTAAGAACATGCATTCTTTTGCTTGTTTGACATAGGTTACATCCGGAGGTTTCAGTGATCAAAAACGTGATTATCACACTGTTAAACATGAAATAGCCTACATACCTTTTTAGAGCAGAACAAGTTCCAACATTGGCAGAAAGAACGAATTCCGATAGACACTAAGATTGTGTCCCTATCTTACAACATTGTTTCATAAAGTTTCAAGTTTCTTTCCATTGTTTCCAAGGACAATGTAACCGACAATAGTTCAAAGTAGCAGCGCTACAGTTGTCAACATTTGCCGGCTCCGGAGCGGATGTAAACAAAAGTGCAGTTTCGTGCAGAATAGCAAACCGGGGGACCATTTCGGAGTTGATGTGTCCGGCAAATGGGATGCACCGTTAAGTTTTATTTCACACCATCTTCCCACCAGGGTGGCCAAACAAGCCGAACAACGGTGTTTAAGAGTTTCGTCTCTATATTTATACTGTACTGTTTGAGCTCGAGTACCTTCACAAGCGGATTGTATTTTCAACGTTTTTTTTTCTTCACACTTTCGGATGTCGGTTTGCTCCGGATTACAGAATATACACTGCGTGGAATAAGGGGGAAAAGAGGGAGTTTCCGCTTCGTTGACGCTGCTTCATTCGGACGGGTCTGTTCTCAGTCAGTTTTGCGGTTCGTTGGCTGCAGTAAAGAAAATAATCGTTCAGCACTCACTTGGGAATGTGGGAATCAGCAGGTTTGCACTTTAGTTGCAAAGTTCTCCGTAACTTTGCAGCTGTTCGTTTCGGGTATAATTTTTTTATGCGACAAAAAAAAACTTGGTAAGTGGTAGACTTTAAAAGTTGGTCATAAAATTGTAGAAGAAACCGAAAGAAATTCGACAAAATGTAAACATATTCCTGTGGTGACGATATAAAGTTTGAAGCTGGTTATACAAAATGTTTCTTTTTTATCACAGAAAATTGCTCAAAAGTTAAGATCTCAGTCGTTCGCCATACATTGAATAGAATTGACTCGAAAGGTACCTACAACTTCTTAACCACTCGATAATTTAAAGTTTATAATTTGCCAAATTGAGCGCACTCTATGTTTGCCTTAACCGCCTTCAGCTTTCTGTGCGAAGAAGTTAGCGAACGATCGGGATTAAGTGAATGTTTTGTAATTTATAACTTCGTCCCAAGAATCCGCTACTATTCGCGTATAACCACCAGTGACGATGGAAAATATTTTGTCGAAACTCATCCAGCTAGACTGGTATGCGGGGGGATAATTTTCCGTGCCTGGCAGAGTCAGCGATTTTCTCAACTTTAGCATACCAGTACGTACTGACGCTGTGGGCAAACAACGAGAACAACGGCGATGATGACGATGTTGACATGGTTTGTAATTTAGCTATCTACATACGAGATAAGTTTTAGCTATAGTTCCACTATACTGTGCGCCGGAGACTGGCCGGTAGTGTGGAAGGTTAAGCATGATTCCGGCAATTTTGGGCTGAAATTTCGACAATTGCGAGCATGCTTTATCTAGCATATGCATATGGCATCAACTTTTTACACACTACCTTTCCATGGCTTGAGGCATTAAATATTTTTTAACGTCGTAAAGTGTCCAGAAGGGCCATATGATAATCCTATGTGGATATTGGCGTGGTAATGTTTTCCCTGTGAGTATATATCACTTTTTGTTAAAGAAATCCATCTAAAGAAACGATGCTTAAATTTTACTTGAACTGTCAAATGGCTTGAAATGTCTTTAAGACTTGATCCTTTTTTATCCACAAACTTCGTAACCAGTTTGTACGAGGCAAGTGTAGGGGAACTGTGGGTAAGACGAACAGGTTAAGAAGAACAGCTAATATAATACAGAGAACTTATGATTTATAAAACCTAAATGCAGTTTACTTTAGTTCAATATATTGTTTTCAAAAGCAGCTAGTGAAATATTTAACAAAAACCCGAATTAATCCACCTAGCGGCGTGACCTAGCCTTTCTACTGCCACAATAATCATTATTTAATTTCTCAGGAACTTAATTGTAGATGTATAGATGTTATATTAGACTATATTTTTAAATATCCGTTCCGTATTCCTCAAAATCCTTATTTGCCAGTAAAATTCACAACGTATTGTGTAGAATTATATTTTCTTTCCTTGGGTGCGTAAATACATGTAAGCGTCATTTATGTTACTTGATGAACACCTTATTTAGTTTTATAATATTTATAAAAAAATAATGTAAACACAAAAGATAATTTTTACAGACTTGAATGAATATGTATAGAAAATTAGAAATTAACCCTCTAACGGGTCTACAGACGGCCTTAACTATCGGGCCACATACGAAACTTGTTTTGAATTGACAATATGAAGTATTTGTTCATAGCAGATTTTTTGATATTTTGATATTGATACCATGCATTCAAAAGTTAGCATCTTTGAAAAACAAGAGTTCAGAAAAATTATTATTATATTTCGCTTTTGAAGAAAAAGGATATCTACAACAAAATGATTGATCTCAAAATTTTACTATTGGTTTGCTTGGCTTCAATTTTGCAATATATCTGAATTAAAAAAAAAATACTAAATAGAGCATTAGATATGAAAACGAGAAATGGAACTATTTCTTAGCTAGCGCTCCTTCAGATAATTATTTTTGCATGAAAATCAAAACTTAAGCTTCTTTTGAATGTACTTTCATGAAAAGATAGTCATTAGCTTGATCGCATCGTTTTTACAATGTTAGAGGGTTAGGAAAACAAGATGAGGTCGAAAAATAGTGCCAAAGCTGCGCCATAAACATGCTTGAGAATGGGAAATACGATCGATATGATTCCCAGTGCTTGTCTTTTTTGATTTATTTATTAAAACATGACATCTGTCCTTTAAAATATCACTAACGAAAACAAATCTTACAAAATGTCTACCGTGCAACGTTTACTTCCTATTTTTCATATAACATTTCTAAGCTCTAGTATCTATTGATTGAAAAGAGCAGCTATAGATGCGCAGAATTTGTTTGAAATTTGTACAAATTTATTTGGAAAAATCAACTCACTAGTATTTTTGATTCTATACACCCCTATACCTACATGCTTAAATAAACTGCTTTTCTTCGCTTTTTGCTTTTCTTGTATCCGTTCCGTATTCCTCAAAATCCTTATTTGCCAGTAAAATTCACAACGTATTGTGTAGAATAATTATATTTTCTTTCCTTGGGTGCGTAAATACATGTAAGCGTCATTTATGTTACTTGATGAACACCTTATTTAGTTTTATAATATTTATAGAAAAATAATGTAAACACAAAAGATAATTTTTACAGACTTGAATGAATATGTATAGAAAATTAGAAATTAACCCTCTAACGGGTCTACAGACGGCCTTAACTTTCGGGCTTCAGAGCCACATACGAAACTGGTTTTGAATTGACAATATGAAGTATTTGTTCATAGCAGATTTTTTGATATTTTGATATTAATACCATGCATTCAAAAGTTAGCATCTTTCAAAAACAAGAGTTCAGAAAAATTTTTATTATATTTCGCTTTTGAAGAAAAAGGATATCTGCAACAAAATGATTGATCTCAAAATTTTACTATTGGTTTGCTTGGCTTCAATTTTGCAATATATCTGAATTAGAAAAAAATTACTGAATAGAGCATTAGATATGAAAACGAGAAATGGAACTATTTCTTAGCTAGCACTCCTTCAGATAATTATTTTTGCATGAAAATCAAAACTTAACTTCTTTTGAATGTACTTTTATGAAAAGATAGTCATTAGCTTGATCGCATCGTTTTTACAATGTTAGAGAGTTAGGAAAACAAGATGAGGTCGAAAAATAGTGCCAAAGCTGCGCCATAAACATGCTTGAGAATGGGAAATACGATCGATATGATTCCCAGTGCTTGTCTTTTTTTTGATTTATTTATTAAAACATGATACATGACATAAGACATCTGTCCTTTAAAATATCACTAACGAAAACAAATCTTACAAAATTTCTACCGTGCAACGTTTACTTCCTATTTTTCATATAACATTTCTAAGCTCTAGTATCTATTGATTGAAAAGAGCATCTATTGATGCGCAGAATTTGTTTGGAATTTGTACAAATTTATTTGGAAAAATCAACTCACTAGTATTTTAGATTCTATACACCACTATACCTACATGCTTAAATAAACTGCTTTTCTTCGCTTTTTGCTTTTCTTGTACAATTGTGAGTAACAGCAAGTGAAGAAAATGACAATTGAAATCTGAAATCAAAGAAAAGAAAAAACTTTTCGATTGAATCCCACTATTTAATATTTATTTGCAACAGATACGTAGTTCACCTACGACGTGCAGGCTTCATCAGTGTCTTATTTCAAAGCGTATACGTATCTGTCGCGAATAAATATTAAATAGTGGAATTTAGTCGGTAAAAGTTTTTTCTTTTCTTTAATTTCAGAGTTCGTATTCCATGCCTATTCCATGCCGTATTCGTGCCTCCCAGTTGGCCTCGGGGTAAGATGCTGGTCTAATAAGCCAGTCGTCGTATGTTCGAATCTCGGCTGGGAGAGGCTGTTAGAGTCAATAGGATCGTAGCCCTGACCCCGCACTGTCCTGTATTCTAACAGCTGGTTGCGAAGTCTGTCGTATAAAAAACAGAAGGTCAAATTTCGATAACGGAATTAGCACCCAGGCTTTGCTTGGCTTCGTATTCCAATAAGAGGCTTCAAAAACTTCGGGCAATTGACATGTTTCTCACTTTTCTTGAATTTCATTGCAAATTTTAAAATTGCAAATTGTCATCACATACATACATACATACATACATACATACATACATACATACATACATACATACATACATACATACATACATACATACATACATACATACATACATACATACATACATACATACATACATACATACATACATACATACATACATACATACATACATACATACATACATACATACATACATACATACACACATACATCTCATACATTGAATACAATCAACATTTGATTGATATGTTTTGATTTCACACGTTTTAACGGTTTAATATACGGTGCTTAAGTGTTAAAGTTTGAATAACTTTTGAATGAAGCGTCCGATTTTAAATAACTCAGTTTCGTTTGATAGATCTCAGCAGTAATTTTCAAATAATCATAAAATGTGTGATGTTTTTCATTAAATTAATGCTTATATGTTACATAAATATGTTTTAAATACTATTTTTTCACATTTCTTTATGTAACTTTCAAACTACAAGTCCAATCGTCATGAAATTTGGAAGTTAAGGCTTTGCAAGGCTCCCCTTTCATATGCAATCAATTTTGTTCAAATCGGTTAAGAGACCTATGAGATAATGAAGTCCCATATTTTTCGTATTTTTATACATAACTTTTGAACTAAAAGTCCGATCAGTATGAAATTCAATAGCGACCAATGGGACACCTAGACCTTTCATTTGACACTAAGAACATTAAAATCGGTCTAGCCATCTCCGAGAAAAGTGAGTGAGATTAAAAGCGTCACATACACACACACACACATACACACACACACACATACATACACACACACAGAAAATGCTCAGTTTTCGAAACTGAGTCGAATGGTATATAACATTCGGCCCGCAGGACCTTCTTTCCATTTCCGGTTTTCCAAGTGATTTCTATACCTTTATACTATATATTTATATAGTAGAAAGGCAAAAATGTTTTGCAATGTGTATTTTGAGTATTAAAAATGGTCCGAAAAAGTGAACATTTTTAGTGCTGCGGGTGAAACGGACAATGTGTGGGGGTAAGATGGACAGGTATTGTAAATCGCCCCAACTAAGAGCATATTATTATTTTTGACCCTCAACAAATTGAATACGTAAAATATGGTAGTGTAGCGTGCAAAAAATGAAGGGGGCAGTCCACCCCCTCCCACTAGAGGCAGCCAATAGAAAATTGTTTGGCAGCGGCAATATGAACAAGCATTCCAAAAACTGTTTCATGCCCGGCCACTGCTAATTTGTTTGAAGTTCACGTTTGCCGGTTAAATTTTCATTTATATGCTTGAGATATCACCAAGAAGCAAAATCAACCATTTTATTATAATATGTTCATTGACCATCTTACCCACACTAGCAGTTGTCCATTTCACCCCATCATTACACATTTTTTTAAAGCGTTCACAATTTTTCATACGCAAATGAAATTACGTATTATTTCAATGCAGACGTTGCTTGAAAAGGTATACAATCGAAAAACTTCATGCTATGGGCAACATTTTGGAATTAAACCACTCAAAAAGCTTAATTTCGATGGAAAAAAAGTTACATCCAGACGCAGAATCATTTCCAATTTTTAGTTTTTCTGTACTTTATCAAAATTGGAAAGTTGTAAATGATGATGGAAACGTTCAGACATCATGAGATAGCAAGATGGTTGGATGCCCATCAAAACATTTTCGAATTTTAATGCTTAACTAGTAGAATCAACCACCTGTCCGTCTTACCCACCCTGTTCGTCTTACCCACAGTTCCCCTAACAGCTAGTGTGTCCTGCTGACTGTAGCAAGCACCATCCAGCCAAGCCTACGACCAGGTTCACTAGTTATTCCATGTTGGGACCAATTAAGTCGATTCCCATATGCTGCGTAAACATCTTAATGGAATCACACGACATCGTGACCGTTGTTATTGAAAACGTTGTTATTCGGAACTTATTTATTCGGGGGACTGCTGTATTTTGATCCTATGTCAATGATAGGGTTGGTATGATGACCGAGATACGTCCTTAAGGGGGCATAGTACCTTTTACAGCATATTTTGACGTAGGACTACGTCTTTGTTTACTATACTGGGACTGGGTAGCACTTTGTAAAAACGAAAAATAGAAGTGTAACGTTTGAATGAAATATTTCAAACGCTAATAGCTACTATACTACTGAACGAAACATAACAGTTAATATGTCGTTGGATAGATAAAATGTCCAGCAATTTTATAGTAACATATTAATAATAATTTTTTATACGCTAAATAGTGAAAATGTGTGTAAAGTTTTAAGGCCGAATTTTCTCATACATTTCCCTTGTGATCGCCTAGCTTCACAGGCACGGACGACAATTAGATACACCAAAGGATTTGGATCCAAATGATAACCTTTGAGACCACGTTGTAAGCCACACCCCTTTTCCAATCCAATTGGCAACATCGATGGCTATTGACGGCAACACCGACCCCGAAGACAAGCGGAATCAGCGGGCAATGGCCAACGTGAATCCCACACGATGCACTTTACGTTACATTTTGCATTATCCTCAACGCAGACATGCGTAATTGTTCGATAGCTTGCTCAATCAGTGTCAGACAATCATTTAAGCAGCTGCAGCCGATATGGTTTCCTCCACCACCTACACTAGCTTACAAGTAGCAGCGGCAGTGCCAGTGACTATAAAATGGTACACTTGGTTCGCCGCCTGCTCATTTATCGCACTATCGCACTGACGGACGGTCAGTATTTTATTTATCATCGACGGCTATCAGACACTGAAGGCAAATGGAAACGGATCGACTGACGGGCAGCAAATTCAGCAGCAGGCCGTTGTGATCTTGAACAGTTCTTATAAGAACTATAGTAATTGAAGAATGGAAAGATTTTTCTACACTTTCTAAATGGTTAACGTTCCATTTTGCGTTATACCATGGAAAATGCTTGCTCATTCAGCGTCGGATAATCATTCGAGCAGCAGCAGCAGTTGATCTGGTTTCCCCCACCACCTACACTAGCTTACAAGCAGCAGCGGCAGTGCCAGTGATTATAATAAAATGGTACTCTTGGTTCGCCGTCTGCTCATTCATCGCACAATCGCACTGACGGACGGTCAGTATTTACCATCGACGGCTATTCGCGTTGACGGTATTAAACGATCTCTTGCACACTCGTAGAAATGCTCGTATGTACGAGTGGGTGAAAATCGGCCAAAATGTTTCGATCTCTTGCGCTCTTTAAGAAATTCCTATTCCGCTTCACCCCTACAGTAAACTTTTGGAGGTGGCAGCAGCTTACGTTCGTCAACGCGAATTGGTGGCGAAAGCAACGGCATTTGGCGGCAACACCAGCGATCGGAGGCAACACCGGTAGCAATTGGGAGGTAAAAACGATAGCATTTTGGCGGCAAATCCAAGGACTTTTGTGGCAATTAATGTCATTTTCGATGACAATTCGAGGCAAACCCAATGGCATTCTGGCGGTGATTTTCGCAAACCAACACTGAAGGTAAATGGAAACGCATCGACTGACGGGCAGCAAATTCAGCAGTAGGCCGTTGTGGTCATAAACAGTTCTTATAAGAACTATAGTAATTGAAGAATGGAAAGATTTTTCTACACTTTCTAAATGATTAACGTTCCATTTGGATAATTATTTGAGCAGCAGCAGCAGCCGATCTGGTTTCTCCCATACCTACACTAGCTTACAAGTAGCAACGGCAGTGCCAGTGACTATAAAATCGCACACTAGGTTCGCCGTCTGCTCATTTACCGCACGATCGCACTGACGGACGGTCAGTATTTTGATAAAACTAATCCATTTCTACTTTACAGTGATTTGGTATTTCCTATCACTCCTGTATTAGCGGGCAACCATCATCCTAGAGTCTAAAGGACCGAATAGCGACATCCATCTATATATTGGCAACAGTAATTATAGTACTGATTTTTAAGAAGTGCTATCAGCTCAAACATAGTTCTTTTCAGGGCCACCAAACAATTTCAAACGGTTTTTTTCAAAACCACCATTGATTCAATGAAGAATTAAATCAGAATATTTCGCTCTTCTTTTACAAATAAACACTCAAACAATGATACTCACAAATACTTAAATATGCATATGCCAGAAATGCAGTTTACATTAGTCTTTGATTTAATGATCAGACATAAAGTTATACTTCATCGATTAAAACACATTTTCAATATAATGAGTATTATATGACACAGTCCTACGTCACCCTTTCGTACAACCCTTAGGGCTGTATACCTTGTAGTTTTTTCCACAGCTCTAGTCTCTCTGTACCCCTCTCTGTTTTGACGCGTTGCCGCAGTGAGCATGCGGCTCCTGGCCTGGTTCTTTTCATCTGTCACTCTCTGGTATTCGGTATCAAACCAGCTGTTACGCTGTCTTCCACGCGTCGTGCCCGCATAGAAATGCATAACGAATATTAATGTAAAAACATTACGGTTACTATGAATTTTACTGTTTACAACACTTTATGCTGTAACTTCACTTTTCATATTAATGTAAAAACTTTACGATTACAATGAATTTTATTGTTTACTACACTTTATGCTGTAACTTCACTGTACCGTTCTTGGAAAATTTTTCATATAATTCGGCAACAATGCAAATTGTTTAGAAGCAGGAAATAATCTCTATCTAAGGTCCAATCCTTGGCAGGTTGAGTTATTTGTAGACACAAATTGTGTCTCTTCCTCCGTCTACTGTGGAAACCACCTATCGAGAAGTTTAATCTAATTCGTTTTACTGACGGGACGACGACATTATGCACGCGCTTGCGACTTACTTGTTCGTCTGTCAACATATTAGCCGCGATTCTTAACGCGGGTGTTCGGGGAAAGGCTCCGTTCCTATGAAATAGACCACCCTCGTTGTTTCTACGTCTTGACATCGAATGAGGTGTCAGGCATATAATTAAGTTTTTATAACGGTAGATTTTACAATTGACAGAGGGAACGATAGAAGACAGTAATAAAACAAAGAGTCGATAGGATATAACAGATTGAGATAAGGCGTGAATGGGAAAGAGCGGAATTTGTTTATGTAGGTGTACTGACCTCTAATACTTTCCTAATATGAGCGATGAATGCGGCTCGAAAATCATAACAGTTCGAAGCCTATCAAATTCATTATATCTTCAAAAACATGAAATACCGTAATTAATCAGCCGGTTTTATTTTGTCTTAATAATCCGAAAGCCTACAATTTTTTTTGCAGAACTCACCTTAAATTTCATTGTAACTTCGTTGTAAAACAATGTAAAACTTATAGTGAATGTACCACAAATTTTACTGTTTTTGGTTTTTATTTGTATGGGAAAATGCCGAAAAATTTAGTGTTACATCACTTAATCACCCCCTTATTCGCTGTAAAATTGGCGGTTTCCATTAAAATTTACTGTAAAAACAGCGATACTCATGGTAATTTCAGTGTAACTTTTACAAAGATTTTCACTGTTTCAATGTGGTTTTTCGAAGTTTTTCAATGTTTGTAACAGTGAAATTTAATGTTTTTTCGCTATACATTTTTATTCGGGTACCGTCTCTCTCACAGCTATTTCGATGGCACCAAGGGTGTTCCTCCACAGCCTATTTATATCTTCTCCTACTACCTGCTGTTCTGCGATTCTCTGGTCAAGCTTCCTGGCGTACTCCACTGCTACGCCGTCTGCCGTTAACCGCTGGATGTTGAAACGCAGCGTCCTCTCAGTGCGAGCTTTCGCCGTGTTCGACAGCCTTGCACGAATCTTACTCACTACGAGATAGTGGTCAGAGTCGATATTTGGTCCACGAATAGACCGTACAACGATAACATCCGAAAAGTGTCGACCGTCAATTAAGACATGATCGATCTGAGAGCTAGAGTCTCCATTTGGATGCCTCCAGGTGTGTTTCCGAATATTCAAACGTGGAAAGTAGGTGCTACAGATGGCCATCCCTCTGGCCGCGGCAAAATTTATGAGCCTCAGACCGTTATCATTGGTCGACAGATGCAGGCTATGTCTTCCAATAACAGGACGGAAGAATTCCTCCCTCCCGATCTGCGCGTTTGCATCTCCGATGATGATTTTCACGTCGTGTTTTGGGCACTCTCCATAGGTCCTCTCAAGCTTGTCGTAAAACTCGTCTTTAGCATCATCAAATTTATCATTTGTGTGTGCGTATAAGTTGATTAGGCTATAGTTGAAGAGTTTGCCCTTAATCCTCAACACGCATATACGGTCATCTACGGGCCTCCACCGGATAACTCGTTGCTTTGGTTTTCCCAATACTACGAAACCGACTCCATGTTCTGCTTTCTTACCGCCACTGCAGTAGATGTGGTACTTGAAAGAAGTACCTGCAATAGGGTCTACTGCACGGAACTCCCTTTCTCCAGAATTTGGCCACCGAACTTCCTGAATAGCAGCGATCTCCACTCCGAGTTGATGCAGCTCTCGAGCAAGCAAGCCAGCCCGTGCCGGTTCATGGAGAGTTCGGACATTCCAGTTACCAAGTTTCCAATCGTTATCCCTTAATCGTTTCCTTGTCCCTCGCCGTGTCCTATACCGATTGTTCCGTCCTGAATTTCTTTGTTCGTTGTTCGTGGTAATTGAGTTTTCGGTATACTACCTCACCGGGGTCGCGATACCTACATCCCGCTGATGGGTCTGCCATCTTAGCTTGCGGGATACAGCATTTCATATTCAGCCGCCCGTTACGAGACAGACGCTGTGTGAGCCGCCCCTCACCTGGAGAACAGGCGCTCTCGTTCGCACCTCCTAGCTTAGCTGCTTCAGTAAGTACATGAAGCTTTTCCGGGTAAGGCCATCGACCGTCATCATTTGACTTAGATCTGCGTGGAAGCGCCAGATGGGGGCTTGAGAGAGCCAGAGCTATGTTTGACGCTCCTTCCAGGTAACTCTCTCCATTTCATACCCGGGGCTCACGTAGGAGTACGAAAAAAAAATTTTTTTTTTCGAGTACGAAAAAACT
Organism: Sabethes cyaneus; assembly: GCF_943734655.1. NCBI lineage: Eukaryota > Metazoa > Arthropoda > Insecta > Diptera > Culicidae > Sabethes > Sabethes cyaneus. Next base: position 70,054,720 of record NC_071355.1, on the reverse strand, counting down.
TGAGATTATGCAGATACTTGTCACGCAAATGTTTAATTTTCTATATTTTATTAAACGCTCTGAAGCATTCATATAAATTTGATACAAGAAGACAAGTTTATATTTCCTAAATGCCCGTGCTCTGTATATTAGTTTTATTCGTTTCTAAGAGTTTGTAATTTCACTAAGAGTTTCATTAGACTACAATCACACTTCTACTGGTGACTGGCGACGATATCGTATTTTGAAAATTTTTGTGTGACTTGTAGTACTAATCTACTTAAGGTCGATTACATGAAACGAACGTTAACTGGCTTAAGGATCTTGTTGAAAATATAAAATATTTATCATTGAATGCACAACTTACGGTTGAACGGAAAAAATAAATAAATAATCTGGGTTACCATTAACCTCGGTGTCACATTCGTCAATTTCCTTGAAAATAGTCAATAACTAGAGATACACTGTGTCTATCAATTATTTCAGACTTGATAGCAATACAATCGAAAGTATGTAAACAATTGCATGCAACTAATTGTAAAGCAACAAATGTAATTGACCAAACTCGTGACTTTAGTCATGACCTTGAAATGCGGTCAGGCATATATTAATATTTTTTTTTTGAAACGATGATTCTACAATTGATGAAGGGACGGTAAGGGAAAGTAATGAAGAAGGATTTTTTCGGGAATGAAGGGGAAGGGTGGAAAGGAAGGGGGGGGGGGGGGTAATAGGTAGCTATGCTTAACAAGTTGTCGTTGTGACTCCTATCTTTTGTCCAATGCTGGAAGGTGCATGGGTCGAACCAAGCTGTAATCAGAGATTATAACCGGATTTGAACCCGCAACACCTACCAGGGCGTGTCGCTCACTGGTACCCGTGTACCTTTGAACCACAGAGGCGCTGGACAAAAGAAGTCTGCACAACCCCCCTTATTAATGACTAATGACATGACTAAAGTCACGACTTTGGTCAATTTTCATAGGAACGGAGCCTTTCTCCGAAGAACCGCGCTGAGAAACGCGGACTAACACGCTTTCGGACGGACAGCGTCACACGCAGTACCTTGCAAGTCGTAAGGGCCTGCATAGTGTCGTCGTCCTGAAAGTAAAAAGACGTTAGATTAAAACTTCTCGGTCGGTGGTTTCTACAGTAGGTGAAGGAAGAGGCACAATTGTGTGTCTAAAAATAGACCAACCCACGTCGCGCTATGGTTAATAAGGGGGGTTGTGCAGACTTCTTTTGTCCAGCGCCTCTGTGGTTCAAAGGTACACGGGTACCAGTGAGCGACACGCCCTGGCAGGTGTTGCGGGTTCAAATCCGGTTATAATCTCTGATTACAGCTTGGTTCGACCCATGCACCTTCCAGCATTGGACAAAAGATAGGAGTCACAACGACAACTTGTTAAGCATAGCTACCTATTACCCCCCCCCCCCCCTTCCTTTCCACCCTTCCCCTTCATTCCCGAAAAAATCCTTCTTCATTACTTTCCCTTACCGTCCCTTCATCAATTGTAGAATCATCGTTTCAAAAAAAAATATTAACAAATGTAATGCCCAAAATCTATTTTCGGATCAGACAGTCGCTAATTGTTCCTCATTTTGAAAATTTACTGCATCACGTCACATGAATGAATATTCCGTCATCCTCTTTTTCATACAGGAGACCAGTTTTGAAAAATTCTTTCGGTATGTCGATACAATCGAGCGAAAGATAGGGTTGGTCGCCCACTATTTTATAACTGTTCACTTTCAGCACATCAAATTGGTCTAGGTTTATTCGCTATGTGCCCCAAACGGTGCTGCCACCTTCCCAAGTTTGTTCTATTTGTGAAGTCGGTGCATAGGTTTGTTAAAGAGTGAAAAGGATAGACAAAACTTTGCACCAAATCTTCACAAACTTGCCAAATGGCAGTTCCATGAGAATACAAGAGATCGATTTGTGCTTACATAGTGAATAGCGGCCCCAAGAGATTTTGTTAGGACGAGAGAACTTTATCACTCTTTCAGGCGTACTTTCCAAGCACAGATATCAAATTAGCATAAGTCTGAACGTCGTAATCTCGTAATGAATCTTCGACCGTCGAGACGAAGGGGCTTTGTCACTTTTTTTTTAACAAAAATAAACGAAAAATGTAACAAGAACCATTAAATGCAAGTGTAAAAACTGGAATGTGTGTAAATTTAACTACGGTTGTATACAACCGTACGGCTTGTAGGGTTTATTTCTAATTCCCGTCGTAGTAAGTAAAGCCATTCTAATTTTCATTATTTGTTGAATAGATTTAATGGATACTCCAAAAGTTCTTGTGCTGATTTGACTAAAACGCACCTACCTCCCGATCCGTGAAGTTTGTAATCACTGAAAAGCGATCATTAAAGCATATTATTGAAATTACGCAACTGACTTTATTTCTTAAGTTCGTCGTACCGTTTTTAAATCCGTCCATCAAAATTTTTCATCGTCCGAACTAAAAATCACAACGAAGTTAACGCGCATGTATTTGTGTAGGATGGCATGACAAATGTTATTTTGCAAAATTTCTGCAAGTCAGGCAAGTTTTCCTGGCTGTAGAATAACGACAATGCCTTGCGTGAGTTATTTTCATTTATGAATGACGGAAATTAAAACGATTAGTCGACATTTTCTTCTTCGTCGCACGAAAAAACGTGGGAAATTTGGTTGGTAGGACTTCTTTAATGACAAAAAGCATTTAAATAGATCTCAGCTCACTTTGATTGATCGCGTATGATAGACAACAAACTAAAATATTAGGGAATAACTAAAATATTAGGGAACATAGTGTGTCATAAAAATACTGTTATTTTTAATAATTTGTGTTGGATAGGACGGAAATAGGCAATTATGACGATGTAGCAACATACCCTAGTATGGAAACATCATTATCGCTACGGCAAACCAGCACTACTTATTCCGAGCGTGAATTTTTAGTTAGACAATGCCTAACTTTTTTTAATTGTTTGTTAAAGTAATGTGTAATCTACTGTATTGTAATGGACTCTTAGAAAAATTTCCGATCGATTGATACTAATATCTCTAGAATCTATTTAGGGATGACTGAATAATAAGCGAGCAAACCATAACCACTTTTCGTTCACGTTCGGTTTTCTAAACTTCGAAAATTTTTGAATGTTTTCATCGTCTCAAATCAATTAGGTTGAAAATTTTCCGCTATGTACCAGTTTACTCTATTTAGATGTTCCAATTCCCCTGTTCTTGCATTCTCGTTTTAATCTCCTCGCTCGTGTTTATGGTCGCTGTTGCAACAGTAATTGATTCCGATCAAACAAGGGCACTTTTCGCCTTATTTTACACTGCTGACGATGCTGTCGTTTTCACTTACTGGCGGCAATCTGCCGCGTTCCGTCCGGAAGCAAACCTACCTCCCTGCCTGCCTGCAGAAATTCAATTACACTACAAGGCTAAGTAAAAGTGGAGCCCATAAAAAACAAGCAGTAAAATGCACCGTAAAGAGCAAGTGACGATCGAAGCTTGAGTAGCTTTTTGGCAAGAAGGAGGAACCGTACCATTCACGATGGACTGCGGAAAATCTCTGCAGTCCTGTTCGTGTTTGTTCAGTACCTGAATTCTGGCGGCGTTTCCTTTGAGGTGTGGTATTTACGTTATCACGTGACTAGAAATTTAAAATTCGGTTTATCCCAAGTTAAATTTTTAAACAATCTGTATCGTAGGTTTTGCCAATTCTAATAAAAACAAGAACTACCTTCCTAATTTAGTTAAAGTAACAAACGACACATCAGATATTGAGACTGCCACTTGTTGGCGGCAACAGAGGTAAGATTATGCAAAGGGAAATAGCCGTAATCCTAAATTTAAGTATTCTCCTCATCCTTTTATTTTTGTATCCTAGAATAGCACCTAAATATACATAACCTTGCAGGTACAGTAAACGCCAAACAATGCCAAGCCCAACAGGCTGCTAAAGTCAAGGCGCATAAATTTGGCTACTTTAATTGCCGTTTTAGCCATTCTGGCTCTGCTCGACTGAAGACGTCTCTTCGCTGGGCTGGATTGACCAGTGTCTGCACTGGGTGTGAACCTATCGTGCTGTTTTCTGTGTATTTTATTTTACGGTGCGTAATAAAACTTCATTACAATTTGTTTACATTAACGGTTGGCTAACGAAATAATGCGTCCCACAGCGATTGTTATCGTTGACCTTTCGAGTCCGATGCAAGTCTCCGTGTCACTGTATTTTGGTTCTGGGTCAACTTCACTTAATCTTTGCTCAGTTTGACACTGGGCACTCTGAAAAAGATTATAATTTCATCGGACTATTAATTCAGCATAACTGTCCTCTGCTGACTATAATCTGATGCTATGGCTTAGAAGCTACAAGTGCACTGCAAATGCAATTTAGAAAAAGCAACATCGTCCCGATAGCAATACTGCACGCTGTGGAAGCACAAAATTTATCTTCATCAAAGTATTTACAGTCGTTCTTCCGCTTTCCGCAACAGCAGATGGAGGAGCACCATTAGAAACTTGAACTGCATCAAAACAATGTTAGGAACGTGGATGAATAGAAGTGAAACATAAACACTTTCCGAGCAATTTGGCCATCATAACTTTATCTGGCAAGGAATGAAAGTATACATATATACCGATCCATATTCAGGACACGACGGCCCAGGCAAGAAGGATGGAAAGGATTTTCTTCGAGCGGAATTGCTAAGTAAACGGTCCGTCTTGGGACGGAAAACCTTGGCAGCAGGAAGCAGCCTTTTACTGATAGCATCACTTAGGCAGAGTGATTTACGTAATGATTAGATCAGCGTTTTGAGGACAATTTCGTATGATTTATGTTTAATGCGCTTTGCGAGTAATGGGTTCTTCGGCTGCCGGGAAAGTGTCTCGTTTTTGGAAAAGGGATCATCTTATTTGTGAGGGTTTGCATTGAACTTAGTGGAACATTGGCCGGGAAATGCAAGCCGCTGCGCTGCTGGCCGGCTTCAGTTTGCCAGATGGACGATGCGATGATAAGCAGAATGAAGCTGAAAATGATTTTGGTTGTACATTTTATGCACTTTCTCTTATTCTATTGATTTAGAGGTACAGGCATCATTATTATAATCATATCTCGCCTTTGGAGGGGGAGGAGGAGGAGGAGGAGATGGTATTTCCAGTTATTTTTACCACGATTTATTTGATATCAGTTAGCTCCTTAGTAAGTTGTGGATTTTAAACCAAATTTCAAGTTCAAGATCAATTAGAGATCCAATTTCAAGCCTAACTGTATGGCCGGTTTCAAGTAAAAATTCAAATTCAATTTTAAATCCTAGTTAAAGTCCCAGTCCATTAATTCCTATTACATTCAAGTCCATTTTGAAATCCGATTTCAAGTTCCATTCCAAATCTAAGTTCAAGTACATTTTTAAGGTAAATTTCATCTCCATTTCAAGTGTAATATCAGGTAAAATTATAAGGTCAATTGGAATTCATATTCAGGATCAACTTTAAGTCCCATTACAAGTCCTATTTGACGCACTGGTGTAACAAGGCTCGAGCATACTGAGGTACATGGCCCATCTTCGCTATTAAAGTAAGCTAATGTGAAACAAAATGATTCCTCGTGGTTCAACTTGGGAGCCCATTGTCCAAGTGACATGTTAAGTGCTATTTTAAGTTCAATTTCATGTTCCAATTCAAGTCCCATTTGAAGTTCCGATTAAAACCAGGGGTCTAATTTCATGTCTCATTTCAAGTTCTATTTCATACCCCACTCAAAGTCCTGTTTCAACTGCAAGTTTAAAACCGATTTTAAGTTCTATTTTAACTACAATTTTGTGTTCAATTTCAAGTCTCTTTTCAAGTCAGATTTCAATCAGAAATTTACAAATTAAAATTCAATTCCAACGTGTATTCCATTCCAAGTCCAATTTCAAATCTAATTCAAAATCCAAATTAAGTCCCATTTTAAGTTCAATTTCAAGTACGATTTCAAATTAAATTTCAAGTCATTTTTTTTGTATGCCAGAAGGGCACTGGGTTCAAAAATGCCACTGAGACAGTCAAGAAAATTGTCTTTTGTAGCTGGCCCCGATTGTTGTAGACAGTGGAGTTGAGCTAGGTTGTAAGACTGTGCCCCAATTAGGTATTACATGTTTAATAAAACCAGCTACCTTCTTGGGATGAAATTTCCATACTGAGTATGGAGTTAATAGGCAGCTTCCGAAAAAGCTGAACCTGTAAGACGCAAGAGCGCCACAGGGGCAGAGCAAATGCGCTGAACTTCCTCGTTCTAAATTGCAAAAGCGGCAAATGTCGGTTAAGACCTTGCCAATTCTCTTTAAATAGTAAAGAGCGGGACAATGTCCGGTGGAGCCCCGTGATTGTGCGCAGTTCCCTACGCGTTAAGGTGAGTAGCTTGTTAACTACTGCAGGGTCTGGGTAGATAAACTGTTTAGCTTGTCTACAGCCCTGCGCTTTATACAAACTGGATGCTATTACTAGCTTTTCCCAGGTCAGTAATTCGCTTTTGACAGCGAATATGGAGGTGCCCAGAACCGGTTCGGGGCCAATGAACTGATGAGCAGATCCTTGTCTCGCTAGGCTGTATAATTGATGGTTCGAACACTCAACCCAGCTAGCTCAATTTTGCTTATCTCAGGGTCGGCAACCGACCTTCGGAGGACTCGCTCAACCCGACTCTTACCAAGAACGAAGCGGACCAATCGAAAACGTCAAAGAAGGTTTGAAGGGAAATCTGGCTCTTTTGTACGAAAGAAAAGAAATGAAATTCATGCATGTAGTTTTATTTCCGTATCATCGATACAACGCTGGACGTCACACGATGGGGCCTATTGATGCTCGACGAACGGAGGGAGAGGAGAAACATACCTTGGTGACCATAGCTTTCTTGCTGGATTAAAATTGAGGTTGATTCAGGAAACGTCCTGGACCGGGATCGTTAGCTCGTCCGGAACAAACTCCGTGATGTAAACGTTGGTTGTGCCAGGTTTGATTTGACGCGCCATACAAAGTTAACAGTGATCACGCGACTCTGGGTAAAGGGTATTTTCCGCCAAATCCATCAGAAGGGGAGCTCCGACGCACTGGAGTTGTCGCCGATCATCGTTGTTATCTCGGGGTACTCAGCAATAGACTAATCCGCGGTCTTCTCGCAGGTACATAACCAAGAAACTCCGCCGCACTCGAATAGCTACCGCTCGAGCCAGTATTAACACTCGCGTAGCCGTTTACTTTTAATCGTTTTGTTGCCGGCAAAGTGAGTTAAAATAGGTGATCTAGTTTTCACAGTTTGTAGAACAGAAGTGCGCGGAAAGATTGGTTAGCAACCATCGACGTTGTTTATACATTCAACAGTTTCCGCTTTGAAAATTTCGGTGATCGTCAAGGGTAACCCAGGCGGAGGTGAAAAACAATTTTGAACATCAGAAAACCTCTCTTGACTAACCTTGGTTGCCGGTTCACTTAACGGCTTACTGAATTTTTCTTTTTTTCAGGACGGGGAATACAATTGCCCCTCCGTACTGGATCACGACTGGCATCCAACTGTCACGAGCCGATCTTTCCTCTCGCCGATCATCCCGAACAGACTCCTTTCTCTCCTCCTGTCTCCTATCTCCCTCTCACTCTCCTTCTCCCGCCGTAATCACCACCGGATACCACTTTTTCGTGCAGTCCAAAGTGGTATAAAATTGGCTGTACGATCGGGAACTATTACTGGGGTTATTAATTTAGTGCGGACTTTTTGCCGTCTTTTCCGTTGCGCTCTTTCCGTTACAAACGTGTTTTTTAGAGGGCGTTACCATTTAGTAGGTAAGACTGTCTCTGACTCAGTGAGTGATTTACGGAGCCTTTAGAGTCTCCATGCTAAGCCCCAACACCTGGTCTGGATGTTCCGGGGTAGGCGCAGAAGGCCTCTTTTGAGCTTCTGAGTCATCATTGTAGACAGGGGCTATTAAATGGTAACGCTCACATAAATCCTTTTTTTTGCAAATTTTTCGTCGCTTAATTAACGGATGAGTTTTTAGGGGTTAGTAAACTTATTCTATGTTAAACAAAAAAATACAATAAATATTCAAACAACAAAGCAAAATAAAGTAGCAACAATAAACAAGAGCCAGATAAACAAAACAAAATTAATTGACAAATTTTTCTTACAGACTACACTTATCGACTAAACTTAGACACTAAATCGCAAAACTTTAACGCCATTGATTGGTACCGTTCATTTAACAAAATGACCGGTCACAGCTGTCGGCAAGCTCATTGCCTTCGATTCCGCAGTGTCCAGGCAGCCAGAATAATGAAACTTTGTTCTGGCGGGAGAGCTCCCTCAAGGTTGTGCTGCACTCCCAAACTAATTTGGATGCACATTTGGTGGACTTGAGGCCCAGTAATGCAGCCTGGCTGTCCGTGAAGATTCCGGTTTTAGCAAACCTATTCCTTTGTTTTAGACATATCTTGACGCAGATGTATATTGCATATACTTCCACTTGGAATACGGGGGGCCATTTGCCCAATGGAAGAGCTTCCTTTATTCCGGGTCCGTAGACTCCAGAACCTGTGCAAGTACCAATTTTTGATCCATCTGTAAAAAAGCAGATGGTACCGGATGGAAGAACAGGCCCTCCATTGCTCCATACAGCGCGATCAGTAACAATTACACTGTACGGAACATCCATGTTAGGCCGTGCCTCCATCCAATCAGATATTGACGTTACTAGGGGTGATAGTTTGAACTCCCTTAGTACGCGAAGGTGTCCAATTTGATCCCCCTCAAGTATGTTACTACACCTCTGCAACCTTAGTGCACCGAGTTCGGCTTCCTTCTTCACATGAAGATGTAAAGGTAGCAAGCATAACATTGCCTCCATGGCTGCAGTTGGTGTAGTGCGCATGGCACTGTTTACTGACAAACATGCCAGGTGTTTAACTTTGTTTAGCTTGGCCTGCGCTGTCACCTCATTCACCTTTAGCCACCATACAAGAGCGGCATAAGTTAGCCTAGGCCGTGCAATAGTAGTATATGACCAAAGGGCTAGTTGAGGTTTTAGTCTCCAGGTTTTGCCAAACAGTGAACTGCATGCCCAGATGGCTGTAGTTACTTTCTTGACAGCATAGTCTAGGTGAGCGGTCCAGTTCAGTTTATGATCCAGCATAATACCTAGATGTTTAACTTCATTGCTGAAGCTTAGTCTGACGCCATTCCGTGTAGGGGGAGTAAAAGTATGTCTCCTCCGCCAAGTAAATGGTATCACGACTGTTTTGGAAGGGATTATATTATGCCCCTCTCGTAGACACCATGAAATAGTGGAGTTTAGAGCTCCTTGTATACGACTGGACAGCACTGCGTCAAAATTATCTCTGACAATAAGTACCACGTCGTCGGCGTACGCAATGACCTCATAGCCATGCTGTGATAGCTTGTGCAAGAGTGCGTCGACCACCAGTGACCAAAGCAAGGGTTAGAGAACTCCTCCTTGAGGGCATCCTTTGATCGCTGAGATTGTGATCGACGTATTTCCCAATGAGTCTGTGTTTTCCCTGTTTGAATCCAGCTTATTGCTGGCTGACCAGTTCCTTTATTAAGGAGAGCCGTGTTAATTGAGGCGAATGACGTGTTATCGAAAGCACCCTCAATGTCAATAAAAGCACAGAGTGGCGTCTCTTGGTATTGAAGCGACTTTTCAACCAGCGTCACTAGGCAGTGAAGTGCGGTTTCCGTAGATTTACCGCACTGGTAAGCATGTTGATTGTCATGTAAAGGAGAGTTCTTTAGAAACTCGTTACGGATGTGATTATCCGTGATTTTTTCCATCAACTTGAGAAGCGTTGTTGTCAGACTAATTTGTCTGAAAGTTTTTGGCATAGTTTTATCTTTTTTGCCTGCCTTAGGTATGAACACCACCCTGACCTTCCGCCAGCTTGCCGGGACATGTCCCAATGTAAAGCTGACACGAAAGAGGTTGTTGGGCTCGGACATTATAATCTCATCCGCTTTTTGTAAGAAGATGGGATGTATGCTATCCGGACTGGATTGGATGGTAAATGGTTGAATAATGCGCTCCAGAACCACCATGAGGGTCCACAGCCTCTTATTCAGCAACTCCTATCTCGACCTCCTCGTGGTACCATCCGGGATACGTTCCTTAGTGGAAATCGGACAACCGGTGGAAACTAGGGTCGTATGCGAACAGAGAAGGGGGCACTCATGCGAAGACTGAAGTGTAAACTCTCCGCCTGCAGGACGGTTCTCTTGACTCGCAGGAACCAAAGTAGACGATCCAAAGTCCCTAAAGGAGATGGTTGTAATAGCTGTCATCCATGGCTATTATGTAAAAACTTGAACGGATAAACCCCTAATCCAAGGTGTGATGCGATCCGTGCCGAGGGATGAATGGTGGAGGGGGCTCTATCTAAACAATCTAAATAAATATATAACGTCGAGTATCCATCCAGTATCCAGATTACTCAAAAGTTGTTGAGTCTCAATAAGAGAGATCTCAGCAAGCTTACCGGTCTTGTGACAGAATATTGTCCGAGTAATTATCATCTTCGGAATCTCAGTTTCGTACAAGATGATATTTAACCTCAGAATCCTTGCTCTGCAATCGTGGAACACAAATAGTACGCAGACTGCAGTATCTGCAGTATCTCAAAAAGGTGAGCTCTGGTTGGCGTCGCCGATCAGGGTACTAGGTTCGTAAACCTAGTCATCCCTGATTGGCACATGTCTCGCTCCAGCTACCAGCCTGTCATTTCCTCAATAAGTGATAGGTAAGCTTGAAGCGTATAGTAAAACAATAAAACGGGGCATACCACAATAGTTCAAAATAATGGACGCAATGAAAAAAAAGCCATCCGGGCCTGGAGACTTCATTGGTTCAAAGGAGCTCAAGTAGGAATCCAATTTAAAATTTAAAACCAAATTCTAATATAACATCGGGTCCAATTTTCGATCTAATTTCAAATCTAGTTTCAAGTCTTCTGAGGTGCCCATCCGAAGGCACGCATCTCACCTTCGTTTCGTTACGTTCCTCTAGTCATTTGCATGATCAATTTCATAGAGAAAGCCTAGGTGCTACATTCCGTTATCGAAACTTGACCTTCTGTTTTTTTATACGACAGACTTCGCAGCCAGCTGTTAGAGTACAGGACAATTGCAGGGCCAGTTGCTACGATCCCATTGACTCTAACAGTCTCGCCCAGCCGGGATTCGAACATACGTTGACTGACTTATTAGGATCAATTTCATAAAACCACTAATAAAGCTATGAGCTCCATTAGAACCTTCTAATGATCGCTATAAAACTGCTTTACGACCAAGTGAGCCAAACTTCAGAAGGTTTTTATAACCTACTTAAGAATCAGGCCATACGCTTCATTGAAAGTAGCAATAAAACCGATTATGCTTTCAGTTGCTTGACAGCCACCGCCATGATTTAGTAAAGGTTTTCACTTTGTTAGCACCACCCAGTTAGCTTCGAGGTACGATGCTGGTCTAACAAGACAGTCGTCGTATGCTCGAATCTCGGCTAGGCGGTACTGCTAGATAGAGTCAGTAGGATTTTTGCACTAGCCCCGTAACTGTCCTGTACTCTAGCACTCGGCCGCGAAGTCTATCGATAAAGAAGGGTCAATTCTTATAAAGACGTTTAAGTCCAAGGATTCGCATTGTTTGCTTTGTTCGTCAAAGAATATAGAATATAGTATAGAGAATACAGCTTGTTGCTTGGCAAAGAAGCTAAATCAGTTAGCCAGCTTCGTTAACTTGAAAATATATTGCCGTAAGGAGAAAAGTTAAAGTTTTACTGCCAAATGATCCTGACCGATTTGGTTATAGCGACCATAATAATCAAATAATTTATTTTCAGTAGTTTTCGTAGTTGTGCAGCAAATGCGCATTAAATTTTTATCGTGCACATTGGTATGATAGGTGATTAAAATCAACGCACCATCGAAATTATGCAATTTTTGACAACTAGTTGTTTTAACAAAATAAATAAACAGGGACTGACTGTTTCTAGTAAAATCATTCTAGGTGCTTCCTGTGACATGAAAACTGATTCATAATAAATTTCTTTCTGCAACTCACACTTTGTTCACACAAGTAAAACCAACTGGTGTTAGAATTGTTACTCGGGTATAATATAATATTTTTTAATCTAATCTGGTATTTTTACTATAAGTAAATTAATTGCAAAAAAATACATCTGCCCTCCAACAATTACTTGATTTTAAATCAAACTCATTTTATTCTATTGGTTTATAATGAAGTCAAACATTTCAATGACTTTTTATAACGATAGTCTTTTCAAGAGGCGTAGAAAATTGTAGAAGGTTATGAAACAAAGGTATTGATAGTATCTCCAGGGTGAGACGTGAAGACGTGAAGATAAAATGGTCAAAAATTAAATTAGGAAGGGTCATTGAAATCAGACTTATAGGTTCGTAGGTCATCCGGCATCCTTGCTACATCGCCAGCCCGTTGTTGCCTGCCATGTTTTAATCGCTTTACAATATCCGAATACTTGCTATATTTCACTATTCATGCACCTGCGTCACATTTCTTCGTGTCTACCAAGGTAAACAAATTCGTCGGCTACTTCAAAAGCATCTCCATCTATCACCACCGCAATTCCAACACTCGAAGAGCTTCTACGCTCTCTACCAGCCACCATATACTTTGTTTTGGTAGAATTCATAATTCTCGCAGTTTCCTCCTTAAGATGCTTGTACGCTTCTTCCACACCTCTACGGTTAACACCGGTGATATCGTTGTCGTCCGCGAACCCTAGGAGCATATGAGATTTCGTGATAATGGTACCGCTTCTCTGCACGCCGGCTCTTCGAATGGCACTTTCCAATGCAATGTTGAACAGCAAATTCGATAGTCCGTCACCTTGTGTCAAACTATCTACCGTCACAAACGAGTCCGATGTCTCACCCGCTATCCTGATGCTTTATTTTGAACCATCAAGGGTAGCACGTATCAGTCTAATCAGCTTTGTTGAAAAACCCTGTTCAAGCATAATCTGCCATAGCTCATTTCGTTTAACTTAATCGTACGCCGTCTTGAAGTCATTAATAGCTCTGCCAATTAGGGGCCATCCAGATACCACGTGGCAATGACGAAAAATACCAATTTTCAACCCCCCCCCCCCCCGTCCCCCACCGTGGACAAGCGTGGACATTCACTCAACCCCTACCCCCTCCCTGCTTGTCCACGTGGACATTTTTTTTCTTATGTGTAATTTAGCAAAACAGAAATGCAAGGTGCTAAATTTTGTTTTCAACTTGATTTATGCAGTATTTATAAAAAAAAACATACGCTCCAGTCTAAAGGCCGACACAATGTACACGGATTTTGAGTCGCTGCGAAAATTTTTGTTTTTCCGTGCATTTTCTGTCAAATTTTCGCAGCGTTAAAATCCGTATGCAAGGTGTTAGGACCTGAATTCTTGTGTTCATAGTAATCTTGTCTACAGCGATTTATCGACTGCAAGAAAGTCAGTTTCAGTTTGACTTTTGCTTGACGATTCTACTCCGTCAAGAGTATCCCTGTCTAACTAGAGCACCTCAGCTTTTCCGTCTACTTCAACATAACACAGGACCTTTCCGATGCGACGCGGTGCGTAAAATCTTCTGAAGACGAATCCTTCCGTAATGCTGATGTGTTCATGTATTTACGTTAACATATGCCTCAGCAGAAGATATAGTAAAACTTTATTTGAGCCTTTATTTGATCAATGGTTATCTATAATTAATTCAATATTTCTTTTTCTAATTTGTTTTTGGTATGAAAAAAAAACTTGTCCACGTGGACATTTACGATACCCCCTCCCCCCTTCCGTGGACAAGCGTGGACATTTCCACACCCCCCACCCCTCTCTAAACTGTCCACGTGGTATATGGATGGCCTCCTATGAATAGATTTTCATGTTTTAGATACCGATCGACACATAACAGATGTAGCAATTATGTGTGCTTAAAAGTTGTGGAAAAATTAATAAATTTTAAAAAGCGAAAAAAGAGTACAATTAGGTATGTGACAAGCGCACGGCTGCTTGCAGCTGCACATCCAGTGATCAAACGGATGTCGGTGCCAGTAAGTTTTCTTAGCAAATAGCACTTATCACTTTTCGTGATACTTGCATTTTTAGATTTTTTTGGAATGACACCCATAAGACGCAGTCCCACATCAAAACGTGGGAGTTCCGTATCGAGAACTATAAGAACTAGAATATATGAAGAATGAAGTGACTTTTCCTTAACTTTATCTAACAAATCGTAGCAGTTCAAAGTAACTGACGAAATAAGTCATTTCGAAGTTTTTGCTACTTTGAAAACTGCCATCTATTTATTTTTGCACTTCCGCAAAGAAGAAGTTTCCAAAGGGAGTTACAATAGCAAAAAAAGCTTTCATCCTTCCAGCTGCATTCACCGATCGTGAGACAGAAAGTATTCCGCTCTCTTCTAACGGCATCCTGTAGCTGTCGCAGCAGCACTTGGTCTGTGCTTCATATGCAAACGAGCGAATCGTCGTTTCGCGCGCGAAACGAGGGAAAAAGTGCTTACGATGTTTATGACCGCAGCGAGAAAAAGTTCAATCGCAGCAGAAACAACTCAATCCAAACTCCGACTCCGACGCGCGCAAAATCCACAAACGAAATGAAACAGTTCAAACAAACATAAAAACAGAACCGACGACGAACAACTTCATCGAGCTTTAACTGCAGCTGGTGCCATATCGACGAACTATGTGCAATGTGCATTGATGGTAATGATGATGACGATGTCGATGGATGGCCGCGCGGTAACGACGGCACCGACCAACCGACACGCTGATGGTTGGCAGCATGAAATAATAAAACTATTTTCATGAGAGTACGCTGCGTCAGCTGCAGCTTTTCTGTTTGAGCATTATATTTCTTTTTGTTTGATGACGTGGTTAACTAGGGGGAAAATGTCCTTTTTTTCGTCCTGATTCTGGCCGAAAAGTCAGTACTCTGTATACAGAGCCAGGAAATTAAACGGCAGAAAATGTGGGAAACAAATTATGATGAGTTTTGCAGGAAGGTACCTACGTGTTCTAATGACAATTCGTTTTACCCGATGCGACATTTTTCCTGTTTTGGCAAGTGCGGAACATTTTATGCAACAGGTGCTTCACTCTGTTGGCGGCATTGAGCATAAAGTTTAAAATCGACTTCCGCCCGGGTTGGGGGGTCGAACTTGGAAGGGCAAATTGCAGCTGCTTCGGTAAGAAGCGGAAGTTCAATCGAACCAACAACTGCACCGTTTCCGTTGGAAACCGGCTTTGAATTAGTAGTTGCATTCGTCCAAGTGGCACAGTTTTCAGTAGGCGATGCAGTTCCTGTTCTTACCCATCGAAAGAGAAAGCTTTCCGCGGTGATTGGTTAGTGACGGTTTGGTGATGGAAGGACAATCCAGTGCAAGTGACGGCTTTGTTAACCATCTCGAGAGATCCGTTGTCGACCGCCGGAAGCCTCATAATCTTCAGCGATGGGCCGTTTTCCTCTCTGTAACAGCCTTGGCATTGACGGGCCTTGGTTACGACCCATTTTTGAGGGCCAGCGAACAACAGGCCGCAGCCGAAGCCGAGGCGGAAGCGGAGGTTGAAGGATTTTATGCTGGCATCGAGGAGGAAGCAGAAGAGGACGAGGACATTGAAATACAGTATCAACCAAACTTGTACCTGGCCCGAATTTTGGCACCAAGTTTAATCGGATGTTTATTGTCTGGATCAAGGATTTCCCTTCGATCGGTGCGCCAATTTTGTGCTTTCGGGCATGTGACTGTCAGTTGCTGCTATTTATTGCTAATGTTAATGGATGGAAATGATGTCAGTCTAGAGAGTTGCGGATTTGCAGCCGAGTGGTTCTGGGCCGGAAAAATGATGTTTTATTACTATCAACTAATAATCTACAGCACCGATGACGAACGTTTCCCCAATATTATCTACGGTGTTACGGCACAATGCATCGGCTCAGCTGTACTTCCTTTGGTATTAAGCGAATTGGAGGAGTATTGGGAAAATACACAATACTTTTTGAATTTCATAATTACGATAATTCAAATGATACTGCTATTGCCCTCTAGATTCTACGAAGAAACAGCATCAGAAAGATCGTCCAACATCACCAAACCGTACAAATTCCCTCATCTTGTCATGGTGGCCACCGCTGGCATTATAATCTTAACAGTAATTAGCAACCTGACTCTGCAATGGTAAATCATAATTTCGACAAAAAGATCCTTAATACATTGCTCATTTACTCCATCCCAGGTTTCTCAACAACAACGAAACCCTGCTGCGTCCATTTCTCGCCGTGCTACCGTGTGAGGACTCACTGGGAGCCTTCTGGAACGTCGCCTACAATGGGATAGCGTTTACGCTGCTAGGATTCTACTGCACATTTCTCAACTCAAATCAAATAATGATTGCTGCGCTGTTAACGACCTTCACAGCCGGCCTTGGTTACCTTTACTTTGAAGAGGAAATCGCCGCTCGATTGGCACTGCCGATGGCGACCTTCACGTTCGGCACGGCACTGAGCATTTTGGTGGAAATGTGGCCACCAGACCGACGGCTGTTAGCCACACGGTTGGGGGTCCTTTTTACCGGTGTGAATTTCGGTAGCTATGCCTATTTCGGACTGCTCACTCTGCTCTGGAGTTCGCCAGACATCACCATCATCGTCGTTTGGGCTGCCAATGGGTTCTTCTGTCTGGCGCTGTTGGTGCTCTGCAGGGAGCTTGCACTTCGGCAGGATTTAGCGCCGAAAGCAGCACGGAATGCGAGTGACAGTTTTCGAACTGTGATTACCACGATTGCATGAAATTAATTTTTGCTTAACGTAGTTGAAACGGATCGTTTATAGTCTTGTTGATGTTCTGCATTATTGCGCTTGAAGTTTATGCTATGTGTAATAAAAATATTGCTTATAGTGTTGAAAACCCGAGTAATCTCTGCTAGGTCCCAATTTTCGTCGTCTGGGCACAACAACAACGTAAATACAAATTTTGCAAAATTTTATCTCGAAAAATGGACTTAACCTTTACTGTGATCAAAACGCGATAGTCTTTGGGGAAACAGTATATCAAACTTCAAATTTAATGTACTCCTAATTCTTAGACATTACGTAGAATAACCACAGTTAACCTTCAATTTTTTCAACATACCTGTTCTATTAGTTTTACTTTATCAGTAATGACTAACTTTGTGACTTACCTGGAAAGAAAAAAGAGATATAACATTTAGTTACGCTTCATAATCAACAAAATAATTAATTAACTGTTTGGTTTACATTTGATAATATAACGCGTGCTGCATATTACTGTTGATAGGAGGAAATGCTTACCAACTTAGGGACTATACTGGCCCGCTTCATTGTGCCTGATTTTAAATTTCAGGTATAATAAATTTAAGTTTATCAACCGTAAATCTCACGTGTGCATGATATTTCTCGATATAAATTTTAAAACTATGGTTCATTATGGGGCGCTGTACAAGAAAATTCCCGAATATCCAGGTTAGTCTCATACAACCGGTGCTTACATACTGAGAATCGTTTCGTATGGTAATTTAGGATCGTTTGCTTTTGTGTCTTGCTCGTTGCATTTTTCCGACAGCGGCTGTTTTAGAAGGCCAAACTTTTATTGAATTCTTATAAACGTGCATTTTAATCATGAAACCAGTTACCTACCTAGAAATATCGCGCGTTATTTCTATCATATGATTTTCAAATACCAAAAGCTTGATAGCTTTTATAGCTCCCTAATAAAGTAGTCAGAGTTTTTAAGCAAGTTCTATGATCGATAGATGACAAAAGCCATCTCGCACAGTCAATGTTTTTGATGAATTACCAAACAGAAACGTTTGTCTCAGAACAGCTTTCGTGCATAGCAACAAATGGCTATCGGTATTTAATAATGGTTAAATGCTACATTGTACAAATCCTACGTTATGCGGGTTCAAATTGACCTTCGCAGAAATCCAAAAAGTTTTTGGAATTTTGTTAAATCGAAACAAAAACATTCTGCTACCCCTCCCAATGTATTTCTCGACGACGCTGAAGCAAATAGTATTTTGGAATCGTGTCAGCTGTTCGCGAAATTTTTCGCATCCGTTTTTGCTGAAAAATCTGCATCTGATTCGGAGGTTGTCGTTGCATCTGCTGATGTTCCTGCTGATTTAGTGGATATAAACACTTTTGAAATAACTTCCGATATGATTCTGTCAGCAGCCAAGAAAATGAAACGTTCAAGTTACCCTGGACCCGATGGAATTCCGGCTCTAGTCTTCACCCGTTGTGCACTTGCATTAGTGGATCCGTTGTGCCAGATATTCAACAAATCATTTAAGGACGGAAGATTTCCGACGATCTGGAAGCAGTCATTCATGTTCCCGGTGTTTAAAAGTGGCGACCGTCGGAACGTTCGAGTCTATCGTGGCATCACTAGTCTTTCTGCTGCGTCCAAGCTTTTTGAAATAGTAGTGAGCAATTTTCTTCTTGCTAGAACAAAATGCTATATCTTTACCGACCAACATGGATTTATGCCTGGTCGATCCGTAAGCACAAACCTATTGGAGTTCACATCTACTTGCATATCACATATGGAACAAAAGGCACAAATTGATGTGATCTACACGGACTTGAAGGCTACGTTCGATCGTATTGACCATAGAATACTGCTGCAGAAAATTTCGCGACTTGGTGCATCTCAGAATTTTACAAAATGGCTCAGTTCCTATCTATGTGGTAGAGTCCTATGCGTGCAGCTCGACTCTTGCTTCTCTTCCCAGTTCACCAACTTGTCGGGTGTACCACAAGGTAGCAACATGGGACCGCTTCTGTTTTTGCTGTTTGAGAACGATATTGCTTCGCTGCTTGGAGTTGGATGCAAGCTAATGTATGCTGACAATTTGAAATTAAATTCAGTAGTTCGTTCCACAGACAATTGTATCCGGCTTCAAAGGCTCTTGGATGTGTTTGTTGATTGTTGCAAGAAAAATTGGCTTGTTATCAGCATCACAAAATGTCAAGTGATGATTTTCCACCGCATCGTCAGTCCGGTTGTTTTCAACTACCAAATAAATGAACAAGTACTCAAAAGAGTCGAACAAGTCAATGACCTTGGGGTACTGCTTGACACCAAACTCACGTTCTACTTCCATCGTACCACGGCATTATCGAAAGCCTCCCGACAGCTCGGTTTCATCGCTAAAATTGCACGTGACTTCAGTGATCCCTACTGCATGAAGGCGCTGTACTGTTCATTAGTTCGCCCGTTGATTGAAAATGCTTGCTTGGTATGGTGCCCCCATCAGTTGTTGTGGAATTCGCGTATTGAAAGAGTGCAAAAACCGTTTCTTGAGGCTTGCGTTGAGAGACCCAATCAATCTACCACCGTACGCCGATCGTTACCATTTATTGGGTCTTCAGACACTAGAACAGCGTAGGAAGGTTCAGCAAGCAGTGTGTGTTGCAAAGATCTTAAATGAAGAAATCGAGTCACCGAGCATCCTGTCTCTCATCAACTTTCGTGCATCGCAACGTGCCCTGCGCTCAACCGAGCTACTGCAACCGAGATTCCATTGGACCACCTTTGGATCCTATGAGCCAATTACTGCCTGCATTCGGACTTTTCCTATTGTGGAAAGCTTATTTGAATTTAATAAGTTTACTCATAAATTTTTTAGTGTTAGCTTTTTATAAGCCAACCAGAAATATACAATAAGACAATCCATGTCAGTTGATTTTTATAAATAAACAAACAAATAACTGACCGCGCGCGATTTCGAACGAATCATGTATGTTGATAGCACATGACTTTCGGTGCGGTAAACTGATTTCTCATAGTTTTTTCTTATAGCGGTATGTCGGATCTCCACTACCTGTTTTGCAATGGCTACGTAACCAAAAACGTTCTCAAATCGTACTCGAGCTCGAACGACAGTGATCGCACCACCTGCCTCGGTGGATCCAGATCAATTCCTATCTACTAACAACAACTCCTTCCTGTGACACTTGTGGATGATGCAGAGGATTCCTCGGTCTGTAGTAGCAGCAAGTGTCGGACTAACATTTCTTTCCCTCCCAAATTGATCTGCATGGGCATGGCCAGCTTTGCTATTGATCATCACAAAGAATTAGATCACCAGAAAATGCACAATGATCTGCTACTCCCAAGCATCATTCTGATGGTCAAACGGCCAAACTATGCTATGCTATGCTATGTTTGGTTTACATTTGATAATATTGTTCCAATAGCTGATAGTTTGGTTTGGCCTCCACGTGGTACCAGCCGGGATACGAGCAACCTTAGTGAAGATCGGATAACCAACCTCGGAAGAAACTAAGGTCGTATTCCTGATAGAGAAGGGGAAATCATCGTAGTTGTGTCAGCGTGGAAGGCTAAACAGTACTGTCACAATGGTCCTCCGGCGACACAGAGGGTTGGTGCAGGCCTTACAAGCCATACGTAAAAAGTATGGAGGTCTGTGCCTAAGGGAACGAACGAGGGGTTCACGTAGGATTAAGAATGCGGGTACAATCCGACAGTGCCTGACAATTTGAAAATGTTCAGCAGTTTGTTACAAAAATTTATAATTTACTGTATTGTAATAAGAGCCCTAAAACATTTATATGTTATGCTATACTTATATAGAGTTAGGAGGGGTAAAAGTGCGATGCGGGTAAAAGTGCGATTCAATGATTTATCAGTGTAGATTCCAAGTAAATTGACTATATTGGCATGGATGGGTGACTACTTTGACAGCTTGAATCTAACCTGGTAGCTTACGAAGCATAGTTGCTGAGTTAAGTGTAAATGTTATTTTAGGGCGGTTTTGATGTGGAGGATATTACTTGTTGAAAATTTGTGGCAGCGTTTTATATCACTTACATATCTGTTTTGAAAATACGGTGTAAAGTATTTACAAAATATATTTCGCTTTTCCGTAATTTAATCTAACGCCGTCAAGCGTCTAGCGGGGTAAAAGTGCGATTCACGAACGGGACAAAAGTGCGATTCATGGAAGAGCAAAAATGTATAGCTAATTATATACAGCATTAGGCACTATATTACAGATATTAGAAATGGAAGATCTGCAGAAAACTGCGTGCTCTACAGATGTTGGCCGAAGGAAAACAATGTTTCTCCGCTGATGAAAAAAAAACAAACGTTTGGAAAAGTTTCGATCTATCATGGGCTGCAATACACCAGCGCAAAATAGGAAAGGTGCAAATTGAGAATATTCCTTACCGAAACATAACGCAGATTGAAGATAATATGGTTTTGTTAGCTACTGTTGTGCTACTTTCATGGATTCCAGTTTCGCACTTCTGCCCCGCGGTATTTGCGCTTTTGCCCCGTTAGTGACATTTTTTTCGCTTTTTGGACTTTTCATATTATTTTTTCGCCTTTCGTTTTTTCTTCATCGTCTTTTCGCCCAATTGTCTTCACTTCTTCGTCAGATTTCACTATCTTTTCATTGCATATTCGTCGTCTTTTTGTCGTTTATTGCTGCCTTTTCGTTGTTCTTTCGTTATCTTTTAGTCATCTTATCGTCTTATTATCGTGGCCTTTTCAGCGCCTTTTCGCCGTCTTTTTGCCATCTCTTTTCCATATTCGTTGTCTTTTTTTCATCTTGCTGTAGTATTTCAGTTGTCTTTTGACATTGTTTCATTGTATTTTGTCGAGTTGACGTTTATTTTTGTCATTTTTGTGCTTGTTTTCGGTGGCTTTTAGTCGGTTTTTGTTGCTGTTTTGGTGTGTGGTCGTCGTCATTTTGCCGCCTTTTCTTCGTCTTTTGTCATCTTTCGCCCTGTTTGTTGTCAAGTCAAAAAGTTATATTCGTCTTATTTGCATGTTTGTCGAACACTTGTTTAAAACATCTCGTATATCTCCATCCAGCTTTTGTTATCTATTGTCGTCTTTTTGTCATCGTTCCTTCGTATCTTCGTTATCTTTTTATCACTTTTCCATCATCTCTTAATAACTTTTTCGTCATCTTTCCACTGTCTTATCGCCATCTCTTCGTTGTCTTTTCTAAGTATTTTAGTCATCTTTTCATTGCTTTCTGAAGGTTAAGGTCCTCTCCTGGTGTGATGTTGTCATGGAAGGTGTGATCCTCTCCTTGCTCGTTATCGCTCGTTCGGACCCAACTGAAGGAAAATCATAGAGGTCCGTAAACCTAGGAAGTCAAATAAACCGAGACAGAGGCGATTTCTGTACCCCCCCCCCCCCCCTCCCGCAGTGGCTAGCGCTTCCGACGGCAGGGCACCGGCAACACTCTAGATTAGTTCTCGAGTTATTTAGAAATTTGTGTTTCATTTGTGCGGAAGCCGCCCCTCTTTCATCATAAGAAGCTTTCCAGTCCCCAGAAACCCCTGCGTACAGTACAGTGCAGTAGTTTTCGAGTCTACAGTGTGACACATATGTATTCGAACAAAAACAAAGCCATATATTTTTGTATATAAAGGCTTTATTTCGAATTTTAGTTTTAGAAGTACTTTGCCATAGATACAGAACGCAACAAACAATCATTACTCTGTTGAATCGCCTTTTGCCTGGATAATACGCTTCAAACGCTTTTTGAAGTCGTTACTTGCGGCTCGCACTATTTCCATTGGAATATCATCTCATATCTTGTTGATAACTAACTTGAATTCATCTAAAATTATTCTTCAAGGTTTATAATTCTTGTGCTTCTGCTGCTCATATACAAAAATACAGTGGGTTCAAATCAGGAGAACTTGGAAGCCATTCGTTTTTCGATATGAAATCCGTCAGATTGGCTTTGCGCCACGTCTGCACAAGATTTGCAGTGTGGGCTGCAGCTCCATCCTGCTAAAAGCAGTAATATTCTTCACCAAACATTCCCCGAATGTAAGGCATCAAATTTTGTTCTAATACCAATTCTAGCTAGTATTTTGCATTAACTTTCACACCCTTGTCAATAAATACAAGAGGAAGTTTCCCTTTCTTTGAAATGCCTCCCCATACCATGACCGATGATGAATTTTGGTTTCGTGGTATATTCCGTTTGTGCTTTGGAACGTCCATGATCGAAGCCGACCACAACCGATCATTTTGAGCATGACGTGGGGTTTGAAGAACAAACAACTTCTCACAAGAAAAGATCAGATCCCAACCCCGCAGAAGTCACGAATGACCCAAGCTGTTAAAGTGACTATAATTAAAACAAACAAAAAAATCGACGAAGAAATTTCCTTTTGATATTCAGCTGAACTGTTATTTTTCGTACGGACCGGACCAGTCAACGAATTCGCTTTTGGACAGCCTTTTTGCTCTCTGCAGTTCTAACTGGTTTTCTTACGGTTTTCAACAGATTCCGTCTCGACAAATCTTTTTAGTGTATAGTATACAAAGCCTCTTTTTATGCCGCGATGTTTGAGGTCACGAAAAATAGCGCCGTATATTGTACCGTTTCGCAATTTAATTATTATCAACGACCGTAACTCAAACATGGTACGTGCACACCAAACGAGACAAAATACGAAAATGAAACCATGTCGAGTAAAACTTAAGTGATGATGACACACATATGATCTTTTAGTTTGATTGTAATAATTGTATATGCCGTTGCAAGCATAAAATTATTTTTGTTCGAATATAACGGGTGGCAACTAAAAGTCTGGATTTTTTTCAAGCTATCAAAAAGAGACAAAGATACATGGAGAAGATCTAATTTACCGAAATTAAAGATACATTATCCATTGGTGGAAAAAAAAATTAGTGTACATATGAAAACGGTCCGTAATCGGCTGTTCGGCGAAGCTACAGTTTGACGTCGAAACAGAAGCGTTGTACGGCCGTCATGTCAACTTTGCAAATGCATCTCTTGATTCTACCAATCAACTGTTTGCAATTCGTGGCTCTCCAGTTATTTTTGTACCCCAAGAAACTCAAAATCCCGAAGAAATCTTCGATTGGGCGCACTGAGACAGATTTTTCGGGTCGTGGTTTTTGGGTACAAATGGAATCGAATGGGTATTCAGAAGCGTTTGCGTTTTTTTGGCATAATGCGATGATGCTCTATCCAACTAAAACACGTATTGTCCATCTCCATGATGTTTTTGTAGAAACGGGATCAACATTTTCTTCAAACATTCGTCTGGTGCATCTTAATTCATAGCCAAACCAGAGAGCTTGTTGTTGAAGAAACGAGAGAGAGACCGATGTCCTTCTGCGTCCATAATTTTGGCTAGTCTTCCACTACCTTGCTTGCGAATAGTTGTTGGGCATCTTAGGATCTGGCAAACAGTCGAAGGCGGAATATATTTGCTTTTTAAATGTTTTATCATTATTTTTTGCCGAGATTTCTGTGGCAGCTCGTAGAAGTGTACAACGCGCTCCCGACATGCTTCTTGTTTCAACGCCGTTTTTAGCAAAACTGGGTAAGCATAAACAAAACAAAAAATTTTAACAAAAAGAGGAGAGAGAGCTGGCACGTACTCTCATTTCTCTCTGAGCTCGTTTGTTGTTGAGTATAAGGGATGCGAAAAAACTTCATAATTTTAGTGGCCACCCGTTATAACCTGCACTGCGTTCCTTTTTGCTATAATCGCTATTGAGTGTGCGATATGTTTATTAAATTTTATGCGTGCTTGTGTGTATTGGGGTTTGCCCTTCCTTCAGCTTGATCTTCTTTACCCACTCGTTCCTCGCTGCCAGAACTATCCCATATTAAGGGGTTATATACAGTTAGAATTTTAGAAAAATCGATTTTCTGTTTATTTCATGATCGTAGTGTACTATTTGTACTGTTTGTAAGAACGATAAGTGTTATGCCTTGTGTTAATAGTGTCGTCAGTTCTTACGTTAGTGCATAAAGTGAAGTTAAAAGCTTATAATCGTAGTGTACATATATTTAATTATGTACACAGAAAATTTTATGCCAATCTGGCAAATATTAACGAAGTTATACACATATTTGTAACGACGTGTCAGAGCGATTGAAGAAGGAACTCGAAACTTCGAACGCGTGTTTCTCAAAACCGTGTTTTCAAAGTCGCTGAGTAAGATTTCTCGAAAACGGCTGAAAGTGTTCTAAGGATATATTCTGCAGATTCATTAAAGCTTTTTCCTCACCGATTAATATTTCACATCTTATGGGCAATTTAAGAGCAAAATATATGCTGAAAATCGATTTTTATGTTTAAGAAGCCGCTATTTTGTCTAAAATGATTATATTACAAAATCCTTCGATCAATCTATAGACAATGTATTTTATCACCGATTTCTTTTTGGTTTTTCGATTTCCGATGGTTCAGTTCAAAGATATCGTGATCACCGCAAGACGCCTTATTTTAGAAGAGTTCCAGGAGATTAGCTATATAGCAGCTATTTAAATAACTGTTTTCAAAAACAAAATAAGTTAAAATACAGCCAAAAGCTACTATACAAATTTTCATTTTACTCAGTTAAAGGGTTTTCTACTTTTTAAGCCACCTAACTGTATATAACCCCTTAAAGCCATCCCAGGCGAGGACTCATTCGTTCCTCTGAGCAGTAGTACATTTAACTATAAGGAGGGACTTTTGCAGTATCAAGAAGCTTCAGCGGGTAATATAGAATTCAGTATGAAAGAAGGGTAAACGTGTATTTTATTCAGAAATGTTTCGAAATTTGAATCAAAACGGTAATTTGTTGCAATCATAAACGATTATCAAAAGCAACCCTGCATCACCATCGGTCGACTAGTGGAGACGCCTAGTTAACCTACTGACAGCAATGGAGCAATGGAAATGGAACCCAATTATCTTTTGCATTACTTTTACACCATCGATAATATATTTTCTTACAGATAGAAAATCAAACACTTTTCTGTGAATAATTTCGAGATTTATTCTAGTAAGTTGCAACGTTCTGCTTATTGTAAATCTGGCAAATGCGACCAAAGCATTCCAAGCATTTTCGGTTCTTCCTATTCTCTGCGATAAATCTTCACAAAAGTCATGTTTTATTTCCATCGTTTCTGTTCATAAATCCTTTGAGAGTGTTACCCCTAGCACCCTCTTCATGTATAAAATCATCCTACTTATTTGTGACTTGATCTGATTAATGATCCGTGATGGTAGGCATAACGTATCCTTCCAGTTTCCTCCGTTCGAAAGATGCTGCCCGGAGCGTACATGCTACAGGTGTGCCACGGAGCAAAAATCCGACGGACTTTGATAGAGTAGATTCACGGTGACACTTGTCCTCTTGTCTTCTAGCTTGGAATGATATTTACAAGGAAAATAATAGCATTCCATCCGGACCGAACCTGCTTAACGTGCACACCGTGCAGAACAATGCCAACATCATCCGAGCGGTGTTTTCCGTTCTTTTCCTGTTCACAGTACCTAACTGAATAGCAACTATAGCAAGCAGTATATGCGATGCAAACATCCTTAAAACTATCCTCCCGCCCGGTGGTGGCTGTCAGAAAGCAAAGCGCAGACGGTGCGGTTCGGTTCTCTTTTTTTCGAGTTACTAAAAAGAAACAAAGTATCCAGCAAGTCTTTGACGTTTGTGCCATTTCTCATCCTCCTGCAACTACCTACTTCACTCCGAAGTAAGCAGAAAACCATCCATTTTACACGTTTTTAGTGACAGTTTGCTCTTTTGTTATGTACGGAATACACCCGGCCACACCCGCCACCCACCGGGCACCGGTCTTTTCTCACATTTGGCGTGGAAAATGGACTCCCCTTGCTCCGGAACGTTCACCCTTCCCTCGACCACCAGCTGCACTTGTTGGCAGTGTTTCAACCAACAAAAGTGCTTTTCGAAGGTTCGACGGCTGAGTACTCCAACCACAGAAACAAGATGTCGATCTGATTAATAGTGTGAAACGAATGGCCAGCCAGCCAGCCAGCCAGCATAGCAGTGAAACCGGGGCGGGGGTAATTGGATGGATGGATCCGCATCGACGGAAACTTTCAGAAAGTACTCAATTCTATGGTTTCCGTTGTTGGTTGCAGTTGTAGCTGTATGAAATATGATTTTTCTTTTTCTCGTTTTTTTTGCAAAGCATGCTGTGGTCTGGAGCTGAAGGTAATATTTTTTTGCTCTGTTGTATGTGTTGCCTTGTTTGAGAAAATAATCTCGAAAATTACCGGGCTTCTTTGCGGTGCACTTTCGAGAGCTTACGTCCACATGAACGGCATCGCAACGGGTATTAAATAAGGGTTTTAAAATCACTCCAGGTAAGGACGTACAATTACAGCTGAGCTGCGTAATAAAAACACGGTTGCTTTCTAAAATTGTTTCTTTATGTTACTATTATTACTTAACCCATATTAGATGCCATTCTAAATTCAGGACCGACTATCGTGACACACTTTTCAGGGCTGCAGCACTTTCAACGTGCACATTCGTAATGCATGTGATTATTGTTATTTGCACTACATCTGATTCAGGCGGTCCGAACTTAGCATGTAAAACCAGATGTGCAAACATCGCCGCAGTCATCAATGCATTGTCGTCACTTGTTCCACAAGACATACACGACAGACAGAGAGAGAGAAAGGGAGATAGAGAGACGCAGACGCAGACGAGTTTGCCAGGATGCTGTTAGCAATGCTTTTATGGGACTGAGTCGTTCGAAAGAGTGATGTGTACTCTCTGCGAATTATGCGACGGGATGCTAACTAACGTGACATTATGGTTATGGTTCGTGTTTTCGATATCCCGTTTATTTCCGTCTGCCGGCAAGTGAGCTAAGCATGCCCTCATTCGGGATTGAGCACGATTCATGGTGGCAGGATGAATGTTCCGATTTTTTCTTCTGTTAAGAACCGCTTCGTGTAGAAAATCCTCACCTGCACCTGGATGGTTTGTTGATACAACAAATGATGTCGATTGAACCGGAAACAGTGACACGCACTCTTCAGAGCACATCTCCGAATGGCCCGAGAATGGTTGCAAATGGTGACCGCAGACTGTCGCTGCTGCGGTGACAGCGATTTAACACAGAAGATACAATCACACCGGAGTGGTGTTTGCTGCGAACAAGAACGTGACTCACATTTAGTCGCCATGATTGGCAGGATTCATGCTAGAATCAATATTTTGTCATTAAAAGCCGGTAATGTCGTGCTCAATTACGAAACTCACAATTAGTGATTCTAGCACTGGAAGTTGTAGAGCAAAAAAACTCTATATTAATGGTTCGATTTTTGGATTTTTATTTTAACTAATTGTTGAAAATAAATTTCGTAAACGGCAAAGGTTTCAGTTGTGCAAGATGTTACAACATAGTCTAATACTATAATAAGTGTCTTATTTCGTCTGTAACCAAAACCAAGCTCCTGGTAAGACGCCATATTTTTGGGGTAAGAATCATAGCTCGCTCACTACATGCTTTGTACAAAGCTGAAGCTAATTTGACTAAAGGAGCCATCGGCAAAATCGAAGCGAAAAGAGCATGCCAAGCATTTACCTCAGTTTGAAAAACTCTGCAACAGCACAGTGGGAAAACCATTAACAGCAACAACAAATCACGTAAGTGCAAGGGGTTTCCAGTAAGGTGTATAAGTGCATCATCTATACCTATAAAATGGATTTCTGTGTGTCGGTATGTTCCTCATAGAATCGAAAACTACTGAACCGATCGGCGTGATCTGCATGCAGGGGTTTTGGGGCCAGGAAAAGTTCTTATAATAGTTAGAGACCTCTCCCATCACTAAGAGGGGGGGCTCCCATACAACTGAAACACAAATTTCTGCATAATTAGAGAACTAATCAAGCAAATGAAACCAACTTTGGCATGTGAGTGTTGTTGGAAGCAAGAATTTTTTCTATCGTGAATTGAGGCCCTTTCCCTCTTTAGGAGGGGAACTATGACCCCTCCCCCCTTTAAGAGGGGGGTTCCCATATAAATGAAATGCAAAATTCCTCTTATCTCGAGAACTAATCAAGCAAATGCAACCAAATTTGGCATGTGGGGGATTTTAGAGGCATGAATTTATTTTATGATGGTTTGAGACCCCTCACCCCTGTGGTAGTGGGATAAGGACTCTCATACAAATAAAACAGACATTTTTGCGTAACTCAAAAATGAATCGAACTCAAGAAATTTTAGACTCTTCCATAAAACATTAGTCAATAAGGCTGCTACAAATAATTTATCAAGTTTTGTCCTTCCAGTGTTGGGAAACTGAACGGAAAGAACATTTTTTAATCGAGCAAAACTAACGCATTTTTACCTAAAGTTTAAACGTGAAAACCAAAGTTTTTTTATGCTTTTCATATATATGTTATTGCTTTCCACGCAAAAACTTACAAAAAGAAAGAAAAAATGGCGATTTTTGCAAATTATATTGTTTGAATTGTTTGTTTGGTGTTAGACGCGTAAACATGAGTGTATGGAGTTATTTTTCTGGTTCTTTAGGCTGTAGAGCCCTCAGACAATTGATTTTATTAAAAAAAATCCACTTGCATCCCACAAATTATTTTTTGCCCTCCGATTTTTGAAGCCAAATTAAAAAGCTTTAAAAATAATTTGCCGGCTTTCGCTCCGCTTTATCACCCGCTTTCTGGCTAAGCAATGGGAGAGGCTGTTTTCTACTTTTTTCTGTTAGATTATAATCACTTTAACAGCTTATGTCATTCGTGAATTCTGCGGAGTTGGGATTTGAACCCGGGTCCTCGGCGTGAGAGGCGTGAATGCCAACCACTACGCCGGGACTGACCCCTTTTCTACTTTACTGTGAGTAAAAATTGCAAATTTGTTTATTAAACTACTCATGCATGCTTTCATAGTTACGTAACTGCCAAAATGAATCATCTAAGGTTGAACTGCTCAGAAACTTGCAAAACTCGAGATTGTGACAAAGATCATTCGAGATTCATGATTTATGTACAAAACAGTTTAATTTATGGCAATACGAAGTTTGTCGGATCAGCTAGTTTACATCTCATTCGAAACGATCGTTTCAACACAGATATTAGAAAAACTAGCTCTAGAGCATCAAAACTTAACAACGTCATTGATGTTTTAGGACTAAATTCTATTAGTCTTGAACCAACTCACTATTTTTGTGGAGGATGTTCTCTAATTGATTTAATGCTCGCCAGTAGTAATGATCTAGTCCTGAAATTCAACCAAGTTTCAGCCCCTGGGTTCTCCAGGCATGATATGATATTTGCACCCCTCAATGTTTCGCGTAATTCCGGTTCTCCAACTTATCACTATTATAGAGATTACAATAGAATTGACATGACATTACTTCAAAACGCCATTCAAACTATCGAGTTATCTCTACTAAATAGTATGTCTGATCCTGATGTTGCATTGGACTTTTTGAATCAGGTTTTGATTGACCTACAACTCAGTTCCAGTTCGAGTATCCAGACCTAATAACAACCCATGGTTCAATGACATTATTTTAAAGCAACAAATCGTCCACTTCATACAGTCCAATGATTTATTAAACGTTTTTCAATCTGGATTTAGATCATGTCATAATACCACAACGGCATTCATGAAGATTCATGACGATATTCACAAGGAGGTCGATAAAAGAGGATTAGTGCTTCTATTGTTAATGGACTTTTCTAAAGCTTTCGATCGAGTGTCCCATAATAAGCTACTTACTAAACTGTCACATCAGTATTGTTTTTCTAATAAAGCTATAAAATTGATGCAATCCCATTTATCAAACAGAACTCAAATTGTATCTGTTGGTGAGGACTTATCTCAACCTGTTGATATTGTGACTGGAGTGCCCCAAGGATCTGTTCTTGGACCTATTCTGTTCTTGTTTATTTGCATGTTTATTTATTTAGTCGTCAAATCATAGTAGACCTTTTACATTAGTTATTACATTATATTAGTTCTATCACTACAACACAGTCTACAAAGAAAACTGAACAGTGCAACTTTTAAATTACATAATATTGCTTACATTTTTTGCATCTAACGCGTAGAGTTAAAGTATTGTTTTAATTTTAATTTAGACATAGTAAAGTCAATATTTTCGCAATGTTGGTTATAGGCGATCATCATCTGATTTAAAGGCCCGAATTTGGCATAGTTTGTGCGACAGTGACTTATGCTAAATATATTTCGGTTCCGCAATTGACGGTTCGGTACATAAAAGCTGAGTTTGGATAAAATTTCCATAGAATCTATACGGTGTGAAACAATATCGTTTACAAATGACACTTTGGCGAACTCACGTCGCTGTTTTAGTGTCTGTATATTTATAAGCAAGCAGCGGGCTTCATAAGAGGGAAGAGGAAAGCTTGTCCAATTTAGTTTACGCAAAGCAAACAGCACGAATTGTTTTTGTACTGATTCTATTCGTTCCTGGTGTATTAATGAAAATGGTGACCAGACTATGCTACAGTATTCTAATATTGACCTCACATATGCAAGATATAGTGTTTTTATTGTGTATGGGTCACGGAAGTCGTAGCTAAATCTTTTTATAAATCCTAGCATACTGTTAGCTCTGTTGATAATTGTGTTATAATGTTCAATAAATGTTAGTTTTGAGTCTAATATAACTCCTAAATCTCTGATTTTTTCACACTTTTCAACCAAATTATTTCCTAGAGAAATTGTAATGTTTGGCATGTTTCTTTTTCTACTGAAGGCTATTGATCTACATTTATGAGTGTTAAGTTGAAGAAGACTTTTGTTACACCAAATATAGAAAACCTGTATTTCGAGCTGGAATACTCTGACGTCCTCCTCGTTTGTTATTTCTAAAAAGACCTTCATATCATCGGCATATACTAATACCCTAACATTTTTCAGCAAAAAAGAGATATCGTTCACAAATAAAATAAACAAAAGAGGGCCTAAATGTGAACCTTGGGGAACTCCAGAGGTTACTTCTAGAGGGTTTGACTTTTTCCCTTCAAATTTGACTATTTGCTGACGATTAGTCAGATAGGATTCGATCCATTTAAGCAGATCTGACTGGACTCCTATTTTTTGTAATTTAAATAATAGCATGGGTATATCAACGCGATCAAATGCTTTGCTGAAATCAGTATATAATGCTTCTACATAGCTCCCTTTGTCCATTGCATTCAGCGAATAACTAACGAATTCAATTAGATTTGTATTAGTTGAGCGGCCCTTAAAAAACCCATGTTGCATATTAGATATTCTATTTTTGACTTGATTGAACAACGATTCATTAATGATTGCTTCAAAAAGTTTGGGAATACAAGAAATAATAGCAATACCTCGATAGTTACTTATATCAGATTTTTTACCGCTTTTAAAAATTGGAATGAGGTATGAGGCTTTCCATGCCTTAGGGAAATTGCCGGATTCTAGTGACATGTTAAAAAGCCGGAGCTGTAAGTTCTAATGCTAACTTTTTCAAAAACACGGGAGGAATACCGTCGGGTCCGCAACCCTTGGAGGCATCCAACTTAGTTAAACCTTCTAAAATAACATGTGCTTCGATTTTTTTGCTAGTGATATCAGTAGTAAATTCTGGGAGGAAATCGAAATATCTGTAATCCCGATCTGTTTCCGAAAAAGCAGTATAAGTTCCTTGAAAAAAAGTTGAAAATAGATTGCAAATTTCATCTGGGTTATCAGCAACCGTTTCGTTGAGATACATTTCTGTCGGATAATTGTTCGATTTCAATTTAGTTTTTACATAATTAAAGAAATTTTTTGGATGACGTTTTAATTCACTTTCGGTTTTGGAATTATATTGCTCGTATGCTGTATCAATGGCTACATTTAGTTGGTTACAAATATCTAAGTAAAGGGCCAGATTTGCGTTACTGCCATTATTCTTGTACCTTTTATGGGCTTTTTGTTTGCGATTTTTCAAGTTTTTTATTTGTTGGTTAAACCAAATAGGATATTTTGAATAGCCATGTCGCCTTACTTTCTTTAGGGGGACATGCTCATTTATAATTTCATTTAATAATTTGTAAAAGATTTCTACAGAGGTTTCGATACCTTCATCACAATTGAAAAGGGTTTGCCAATCTAATGTGCTAAGACAACATTTAATGATATCATAATTTGCCAAATGAAACTGGTGGACATCTTCATATTCCCAATCAAGGGGTCTCTTATTTTCATGTACGAATATAGAAAATTCAATGGCTGTATGGAATGCTTCGTTTTTCCATAGTGGAGTCAATGAAGCGGTTACACAAAAGTCTTCATGCATGTTTGTTAACAATAAATCTAAAAAGCAATTTTGCTGATTCTTCACATGATTGATTTGATTAAGTCCTAAACTAGAAGTTTTGTCAAAAATAAACTGTAGCGTTTCATTTTCGCCTACAATTGGAAGTAAGATGTCCTCATTTTCAGTGTCTAGAATAAAATCGGCATTGCGTTGATTAAAATCACCGTATATATGAATTTTCACTTCCGGGGGAAATTTGGAAAAAATTTGTTCAGCAACCTTGAAAAAATTTTCATAAGCAGATTTAGTTGCGTTATTTGGAGGGAAGTATACTGAGCAAAAAACGTGTGTTTCGCCCGCTACCAGTACTTTTACCCATATATACTCAAATTCTTTGAATTTCGTGGTAATAATAATGTCGGAATCAAGTTTAGTTGAGACAGCAATTAAAACACCACCACCGGACTTCTTTTCAGAAACCTGAAAGTTTCGGTCATCTCTGTAAACATTATAAGCATTTCCAAAAACTTCTTCACTTCTAACACTTTCATCCCAACTAGTTTCATTTGCCAAAATTATTGGAAAGGAACAACTTAAAATTTTATTACAAATATGTCTAATCTTAGACGAACCTCTCATGCGGTTGAGGTTTTGACAGTACACTACAATTTCTGTTTCTGATTTTGATTGTACTACTGAGTTCACGCCAGATGGTGTTAAATCTTCCTCTAGGGAGTGCGTCGGATGTTCGTAAAACACGAATGTCGGCAGGAGCATGCCTCACATGCTGTAGGTAGAGAATTCCTTGGGTCCATAAGATTATAAGAGCGCGACGGTAATTCATTAGGTGGATACGGGTTTAAAATTTCACCTCTCTGGAATTGTATTGACGGATGATAGTTAGCTGGCGGCCTGGAAAACTGGTCTTTCGCTGCCGCAAGAAGCTCTCTATCAGGTGGCAGCCACATGTTTCGGTTTTGAGTGCCAGTGAAATTAGAGTTACGTTGGTTAATGTAATGGTTTCTACTATTACTGGGTTCGTGGTTCCTTCTGTTATTACGATTACCAGTCCTGTAGTTGTTGTTGTTGTTGTTGTTGTTGCTGCTGTTGTTGTTGTTGTTGATGTTATTGTTGTTGTTGTTGTTGTTGTTATAATTGTAATGCCTGTTGTTATTACCGATGATTCTATTATTCCGGTTGTTACTGTTCCTGCTATTCCAATTGTAGTTGTTTCTATTACTCCTGTTGTTATTGTATCTGTAGTTATTGTTGCTTCTGTTGTTGTAGTTGTTATTGTTGCTGTTATTGTTGTTATGGTTAAAAGCGTGATTCTGATTGGAGTTACCGTTATCCACATTATTAGAAACATTGTGTGTATTATTGTTTCTTGCTCTACGCTGCCTTCTGCGTCTTGCATTTATTGCCTGCTTTTGCTGATTTAAACGACGTAATTTACGTGCGTCGTATTCCTCAATGTACATTAATGATCTACTTTCTGTTTTGCATTACTGTCACATACAAATGTTCGCTGATGATGTCCAGATCTATATTTACTGAACTGAACTCGAAATAAATGAAATTGCATGCCGCTTGAACGCTGACTTAGAAAGAATTTTCGTATGGTCCCAGCGCAACCTACTGCTCATAAATATAAATGAAACTAAAGTTATGTGCATTTCAAGATCGCGAATTATTGAAGACAAGTCCTCTGTGTGGCTCGGTAACATCTCAATAGAATTTGTTCAAAAAGTTGTCAATCTAGGATTTGTTCTTACAGATGATCTTGAATGGAATCAACAAGTTGACCAAATTTGTGGTAAAGTATACGGAAGTCTACGCCAACTAAGAAGGTCTCCTTGTATACTGCGACAAGATGTTAAACTTAAACTGTTTAAGTCATTGATCTTGCCTCATTTTATTTATGGAACCGAGTTTCTTTTGAATGCATCTGCTAGGTCCAAAGATCGTTTGAGGGTAGCCTTAAATAGTTGCGTTTGATGTATTTACAACTTATCGCGTTCTTCACGAGTTTCGCATCTCCAAAAGCATTTGCTAGGTTGTTCCTTTCATGATTTCCTAAAACTACGCGTCTGTTTATGTTTATTTAAAATAATTAAGTTTTCCTCTCCTCAGTACTTATTTGAAAAGCTACAACCATGTCGTAGTTTAAGAACAAGAAGGTACATTATACCGCGACATAACACAGCTCATTACGGAAACACTATTTTTATAAGGGGCGTTGCCATCTAGAACTTGCTTCCACCAGAAATCAGCAAAACTAATTGTAATAGTATTAATAGTTAATAAGTAATTTGAAATTAATCCAGATAGTTGAAATTATCCTTTGAATCTAAATTGTAGTCATTTATAAGGAACTAGCTGACCCGACAAACTTCGTACTTTCACAAATTAACCTGTGTTGTACATAAATCATGAATCTCGGATGATCTTTGTCACAATCTCGAGTTTTGCAAGTTTCTGAGGAGTTCAACCTTAGATGATTCATTTTGGCAGTTACGTAATTATGAAAGCATCCCAGGTAACCAATAAGCATCACCAATGCTATTTAAATATAGGCCAATAAGCATTTAAGTCGCCTTTAATGCTACTTAAATGCTATTTTGGCAAAATATACAGCTACTTTACTGATAACCTTCTTATAGTGCTGACAATGTTAATTTACAGCTAATTACCGACACGAAGAATTTGAATACAATGTTGGATGCCAATTTACAAGGTATTGTAAAAAAGCTAACATACAATAACGTGCAGTATAAAATGCCAGATACGCTGATTTGCTGCCTACGTTAAGGCTTATTAGTTGGAATGGGTAGTTTAATATACAAATTTGCCATTTTTCCTCACAGTAAAGTAGAAAACAACTCCCCTGTCCCCTCATTGCATAGCCAGAAAGCGGATAGTAATATTCGCCATGATTGTACAACATTACGCCGAATATCATTTTGCGAAAAACCTTAAGCGAAAGGTACCATTTCGCGGAAAACTTTTTTGTGGAAAGTGTCTTTTCGCGATCCTCTCCTTACTCGCTGTCGCTCGTTCCAGGAAGCCCAGGTAGACCTAGGAAAATCAATAAACCTAAACAGTAGTGATTTCTGCGGGGAGTTGCCTCCCCACAGTGGGCGGCGCTTCCGACGGCGGGTCGCCGGCAACACTCGCGGCCGTCTCGTCCTGAATGATCTAGTGTTACTATAGATAGTTTTTGTGGTCTTGTTATTGATTAATGTTTTATGGGAGAGTCTCGAATTTCTCGAGTTCGATTAGTTTTTGAGTTTCGCAAAAATTTCTGTTTTATTTGTATGAGAGTCCATATCCCACTACCACAGGGATGAGAGGTCTCTAACTATCATAAAATAAATTCAAGACTCAAAAATCTCATACATGCTAAATTTGGTTCCATATTATAAGGAAATTTGTATTTCATTTATATGGGAGCCCCTCCTCTTAAAAGGGGAAGGGGTCGTAATTCACCACAGAAAAAATTTCTGCCATCTAAAACTCCCACATGCCAAATTTGGTTCCATTTGCTTGATTAGTTCTCGAGATAAGAGGAAATTTGCATTTCATTTGTATGGAAGCCCACCCTCTTAAAGGGGAGATGGGTCATAACTCGCTTTCTAAAGAGGAGAGGGGTCTCAATTCACCATAGAAAAAAACTTGCCTCCAAAACCACTTGCATGTCAAATTTGGTTCTATTTGCTTGTTTAGTTCTGGAGTTTTGAGGAAATTTGTTTTTCATTTGTATAGGAGCCCCCCCCACACCTAAAAAGGTAAGAAGTCCTAATTCATCATGGAAAAAATGGTTGCCTCCAAAAACACCCACATGCCAAATATGGTTCCATTTGCTTGATTAGTTCTCGAATTATGAGGAAATTTGTATTTCATTTGTATAGAAGCCCTTCCATCTCCTAAAGTGGGGAGAGGTCCTAATTCATCATAGAAAAAATTCTTGCCTCCAAAAAAACCTACATGCCAAATTTGGTTCCATTTGCTTGATTAGTTCTCGAGTTAAGAGGAAATTTGTATTTCGTTTGTATAGGAGCCCCCTCTCTTAAAGTGGGGAGGGGTCCTAATTCATCATAGAAAATTTTCTTGCCCTCAAAAACCTTCACATGCCAAATTTGGTTCCATTTGCTTGATTAGTTCTCGAGTTATGAGGAAATTTGTATGGAAGCTCCCCTTCTTAAAGGGGAAAGGAGTTATAATTTCCCTTATAAAGAGGGGAGGGGTCTCAATTTACCATAGAATAAATTCTTGTCACCGAAAACACCCACATGCCCAATTTTGTTCTATTTGCTTGATTAGTTCTCGAGTTGTGCAGAAATTTGTGTTTCATTTGTATGGGAGCCCCCCGTCTTAGTAGGGGGAGGGGTCTCTAACCATCACTAAAACCTTTCCTGGCCCCAAAAACCTCTACATGCAAATTTTCACGCCGATTGGTTCAGTAGTTTTCGATTCTATAAGGAACATACGGACAGACAGACATACAGACAGACAGACAGAAATCCTTTTTTATAGGTATAGATGTGCCTTACGCTTCAAATTTATCAATAAATAATAATAAATAATATAATTCATAAGTCATGTACGCCTTAATTACTTAACCACCGGTAATGAATATAATAATCAATCTTAAGTAATCAGTCAAGTTGTAACCAAGCTGAGATCGAGAGAAGGTTTTTCGTAAACATAGAGGCTTTTGCGCTACTCCCGGGTTAGGGAGACCATTGGTCGTTTATTTGCCCGACTATGGTTTTAAGAACGTTGCGGATTCATTTAACGAATTTCGTGTGGTCTAATTTTCTCCCACGCGCGATCTCGTTCTAACGAACATAGACTGGAATTAGCATCTCTTAATATTTTTTGAAACGATGGTTCTACAATTGATGAAGGGACGGTAGGGGAAAGAAATGAAAATTTTTGGTGAAGGAGGGGAAGAGCGGAAAGGAGGGGGGGGGGGAAGGGATATTGGTAGCTACGTTTGACAAGTAGTCATTTTGATTCCTACCTTTTGTCCAATGCTGGAAGGTGCATGAGTCGAACCAAGCTATAATCTGAGATTATAACCGGATTCGAACCCACAACACCCGCCAGGGCATGTGGTTCGCTGGTACTTGTACCTTTGAACCATAGAGGCGCTGGACAAAAGGAGACTGCAAAATCCACTTATCAAGATAGCGACGCGTTTGGTTGGGTTATCGACACATATTGTGCCTCTTCCTACATATATTGCAGATTACCACCGAGCGAGAAGTTTTAATCTAACTGGTTTTTACTGGCAGGACGACGACACTATGCCGGCCCTTACGACTTGCGAGGTACTGCACGTGACATTGTTCGTCTGTCAAAAATTTTCATTTCTTTTCCCTACCGTCCCTTCATCAATTGTAGAACCATCGTTTCAAAAAATATTAATATATATGTATGACCGCATTTCAAGGTCAAGACTAAAAACTTGAGATTAGTTTATTAGCATCTCTGTCAGAGTCTCCTTCTTATACAGTGCATGAAAAACACTGTCACGAGTTTTTGCGAGTGTGTATTTAGCTATTAGTTACAGCGTAGTCTTCGTTCTCGTTCGTCAGTGCAATCCGATGTAGTTGATGCCGATTGATCGCGAGGCCCACACTCTTATCCGCGTGTGTAAGTGAGAGCGTAAGATAAAGAAGCGTTGAAGATGACGAGCATCAGGTTTGCAGTTCAACCAGTTCGTATTACGCCAATAAATGTGGAATTTGAAAATTGTAAAATGGTACTAAAACTGGCACTAAACATAGAAATATGTTGTTATATACTGTGAAAAACATTGACATCTCAGGTAAGTAATTACGCCATTCAAGCGAAAATCGCTGAGCCACACAACAGTAGATAGTTGGATCATTTCGACCTAACACAAGTCGCTTGATGAGATGAAAGCTATTTAATTTGTCACTCATCTCAGATGGCCCATCAAACATCGCAACCATGCTCAAACTCCACAAAGCTGCCTTCGCTTGATATGGCCGGGAAAAAAGCGTAAATCCTGTCAGAAACCATCAGGCGGGCTGACCTGCCTGCCTGTCTGCCTGCCTGCGGTCCGTTTAGCCGTATTTTCTCCGTCAGCTTATGTTTAATTCAGGTGGTGATGCTACCATCGTTCGACGACAAAAAAAACCGGCACTCTGTAATCCGCCGCTACGGAGTTGTCCTTTTCATTTTGCGGTGATATACCTAGTGATGGTCTTAACCGGTGGAAAATTCCGAGAACGGAGATTATCACTATCATAATCAACCTGCTCGGCTTGTGTCCCTCGCTTGGGATCGGCTTCGTCAGCAGCTGGTAGCCGAAATAGAAGCCTTGGTTCGAAAGCTGGACGGATTTATAGCGTTGATTTAATCAGTAGGCAGCGCATGAGAGAAATGGTTTAAGGAAGATAAGTACCTTATCATGTGATAGTGTTGTCTACTAATTATTTTCCCGTTCCTGCGGATGGCAAACATTGTCCTTTAATTACATCAGGATTCAGCAGTGAGGTAAGTTGAAGCGATTTAACCGTCGTCTGCACTAGCACGTTTGCTTCCTATGCCTTTTTCTCGTCATTAAGATTTCTGAACAGTACCTTTACATACCTACAGAGATGGCAGACAATCAACCCAACGGTGGTGGATAGGATTCAATCTCTAATTTCATTTTCACGTGTTCATCTAACAAACGTGACCTGGGCGAGATGTTACAGGGCTTAGTAGTAGAGTAGGTGTTTATTCTCCATCACTCCTTGTCGATGTGATTGGATTTCGCTGCAACACAGCAACAGCAAGGCAAACACAATACACGTTACCCACTTGCCACGCGACCTCGTCTATATTTCAGTATATCTGGCATCGATGTGAACATGATAGTGCTGACTAAGTGAGAACGAGATTGATGGTTGCAACGGTGTGTTTGAAGGATGAAACCGAAGCCTTCACTTTGGTGGCAATCTGTCCTCGGAAGTGTAATGCTCGAGTGTCGTACAGCTCGTTACAGTCATGATATTTCACTGCCATGCAGGCTCTTAGTCGGGAACTACATACTAGCAACCTGGCAAGTTTCAGTGGCGTCACACAGACTAGTTTAGATGCGAACCAGAGTGGCATCGAGGAATGCAATTATATAGTGCAGTCCACCCGGCCGACGTGCCTTGTCACAC
Source organism: Sabethes cyaneus (assembly GCF_943734655.1). NCBI lineage: Eukaryota > Metazoa > Arthropoda > Insecta > Diptera > Culicidae > Sabethes > Sabethes cyaneus. Next base: position 70,014,386 of record NC_071355.1, on the reverse strand, counting down.
CTACCGGGCACGGGTCACCCACGGCTGCTCAGTTACGGAAATAGACGCTGGACCGGGCAGGTTTTCATTAGGTCTCATCTCCATTGAGGTTGCCATGGCCGAACAACAACCGGTGTGGTTGGCTTTTAGCTAACTGTCCGTCCAGCTCGGAAGGCAAAACCAGTAAGTGCGGGTTTTCGACATTCTCGCCGTGGAAATTGGAATCAGTTTGGGTACTAATTGAATTTTAATCGAACTATTGCCAGTAGCCGGGCGCTGGTGAACTGTAAAGTTGAGTTTTACCGCAGTAAAGGGATGGGAGAGGTAGAGTGTAAAGCTCTTTCCATTGTGTTTTAGAAGCGGAACTAAAAATATTTGTTACGTGTGCGAATTTTAGTTATTAAATTAAGAGCAAAAGTAAAGGTGCGTCGACGAATAATATTTTAGAAACACTTTTAGTTTTCAAATTGGTAAACGAAGTTAACCCACGAGCAGGCATCATCGTAACAATAATTGAGATTCGTAATAGTAACTTCTCTTTTACTCATATATTTGAGATCCTACTAAGGCGCTCAAAAATAGCTTTTGATAATTGATTTGGATTGAGCTAATAATATTTAACAAAACGCTTTTAAATTCGAGTTATGGTCGCGAAAAATGATGAGGTTGCTGCGACTTATTTCGGCATGCGGCACTGTTGGTTAGTGTGGTTTGAATTTCCAGCAGGCCGAACGCGCCTAAAGGGTGTCCCACATTAAATTGCACCACAGAAGAAACGCTGTAGAAAATTATCTAATTGACCGATCTTTTTCAAACTTTCAAACAACAAAATATAATCCATTAGTAAGCTTTTGGCATATTTGTTTCATTCAACTTCAACACCATAACCGTATGCTCGCATCTTACGCTTAACTCCACATAAAGAGTTTTGTGCAACCTAGCTGCAGCTTCATCTGTTGGGAAATCCACTTTTTCTTCATGTCTTCCTCAGACTTGACCTCCTTGGGATGCCTCCGTAGTGCCTGCTTCATAATAGCCTTGTATTTTTCGATGGGTCTAGTTCCGGTGCGTTGGAGCCGTTCATGTACTTGGATACGAAAGTGTCCCGTTGGCTTCGTACCACTCCAATACATCCTTTGAATATTGGCACGAAGGTAGATCCGGCCAGAAGATCGTAAGGCCCTCGTGTTGCTTCGATAGAGGAAGCAGATGCTTCTGTGAACACTCCTTGCGGTAGATCTGCTCGTTTACAGTCCCGGTAGTCACGAACGGCGCACTCTGTTTGGCACATGATGTATTTCTTGGCCAAATCATGTATTTCTTGGCAAACTATGAAAGTTTCTGCATCCTTACATCCTCCGGAATATCAAATTTGTGCTGGGCGGTGAAGTACAGTAGCCCCGGAAGCTGCCGGAAGTCCGCCTTGACGTAAGTCTCATCATTCATAATGAGAGAGTTGAGGATTTTCTAGGTGCTTGAGCAAAATAATCACGCGACGTTGCACATAGGAGTATTTGACCCAAAAAGTTGGCCATAAGTCCGAAATATGAAATGCATGATTTTTATTTATATGTAGTATCTGTAATCTCAGCGTAGTCTACTAGTCACGTTAGTATGATTTTGAACTGAATTCATGCTTTTCTTCGCTCAGCAAACTGCCTATTTAGAACGCCATTCGGCAGTAAATTTTTTCGCTTTTAAAATGCGTTCTTTCGCTCGTTGGTGCAAAAACCTAAAAATCCGAGTGAAATAGTGTCTATTCACCATGGGTAAGTATTTATCAGCAAAGAAGAATGTTTTTCAATGGTTTTCATGTATAATTGCATAAAATAAATGAATGTCTTCGATACGAATAGTGATTACGAAAATTACCCCAAAAATAGTGGTAAGATTTTGATACTTTAATCAATGTTTTAGTAACCTTCCGAGCATGTCCCGGCAAAATTTCAATCACCATCAGATAGGTCAAACATCACAGAATATAGTGGAATCGAAAAATCTTCCGCATGTTTCCGCTTTGTCGTTTTTTAGACATTTAATTATTTTAAGGTAGGAGTCGTGCGGGTAAGACCGGCACAGGGGATAAGACCAGCACCCATAGAGTTTTACTAGAATGCATTAATCAATAGTGTTATTAAACACTCAACATATTTGTATTCATTATTTCAGATGTTTTAAAACAGGTCGAGCTTACTAAATCGTCAAATATCAAAATAATAAACAAAATAAATGCGAGTGTCGCTGATGCGCAGCCCGTTGTCACTTTTCGCGAGTAGGTTTTAAGCTTTATTTCTCAGAAGAAGTTTCAAACTAAATTTTAAGTTTTTATATATTCTAGCTAGTATGGTTTTTCATCAGTGAGATTTAAGTAGAAATATGATTAATAAATGTATAAAAATCGTCTTCTTAAAAAACGTGCCATGGGAGTAAGACCGGCACCTTTCGAACGGGGTAACCGGTAAGAAAAGCATACTTGCAGGTCGCCGGCAACCGTCACAGTCTGCGTTTGTCTCGCCCTGAATCATTTCACACACTCGTTCAAAGTCATTTATAGAGAAAAAGATGTTATTCAATGTTATGGAGAACCCTCATTATGGTTACCGTACATGTACCGTATTAATGACTATCGTCCGATCAACAAATCAGTAAACTGACCACTTTCGCGGATGTTAACGGAAGTTATTCGGCTCTAGTCATTAAGGTATATGATTTGACTTCTATTGGGTTTGCCATCGAGTTCTAGAGTGATTCGAGGAAGTACATGATGGGCTTAGGTAATTTTAAATTTCTTTTATTCTCATATTAGGTATGTATTCACGGTTTCAAACACTTTCGAAATTATAGAGTAAATTTCGGAAGGTATGTTTAAATTATTCTTAATAAAAAACAATATACTGTACTAAATACAACTTTGGTAGGAAATTTTCAAGAACACAATGCAACAGAGATGTTTTGAATAGACTTCTGCTTAGTTCGGATCCATTGCTTAGTAACTCAAGGCCGATACCAAGAAAAAAAAGCAAACCTTTTTCGACCGAAACGTTGAATATGTTGGAGGTAAATCAATTTCAAACTGAAGAACATGAGAAATTCAGCGACTATGAAACAGAAGACTAGAATGTGATGATGCTTCTATACGTATACGTACACACCTACACATTTACATACATACATACACTTTTACATCACACATACACCTCTACTAGCTCACATACATACATACACACATACATACACACATCCCAACACCTAATAAACGGTTATGTTCTTAATCGGTTTTTTATAAATATAAGAGAAAGACACGAATTGCACTTTACAGGGTATTAGTTGGTAATTTCTTTAACTTTATATGCAGAATTAGGAAATATTTAATTTCTGATCATGTTTTATCAATATTGACTGGAAAGAAGCAATTTAGAATTTTGGCCAGCTTTTTGGGGCAAATACTCCTATGTGCGTTGCTTTTCGGATGATACCATTTTTCCAATTTTCAAAAAACTGACCGCGATAAAAATAGAGTGTAAACAATACACTTTAAACTACTTCAAATTTTTAAGAGAAAATATCCAATGGGTAATTTTGGACAGCGTTTCTTCCGTGGTGCAATTTGATGTGGGACACCCTTTATATGGCGCAAACCACAAGAGTTATAGAGAAATCCCCCGAATAACTCAATAGGTGGTACTGCGCGTGCACCCACCGTAATTTCCTAGTTGCGCAATTACCAATAACGCTGACTTTTGGCATAATGTTGAGACAAATCAGTTATATCTATTTGAAGAAACCTGAGATATTGCGATGAGCAAATAGCACCACCCAAGGGCCTAATCGGTGGATTGCTATACTTCAATAGCAGACCAAAAGGGAGCCGGACGATTTATGTTTTGGTGTTTTTCAAGTTCTGTCAACATACTGGAAATATAATTAATTTAGTATGGATTTTTACTCAATATGGTAGAAGCGTTCTTGGCGCCTGCTGGCAACAGCTCTACGCACGGTTATTTCCAAGATTTGGGTGGAGGAGAATTCGATGGAAGGAGTGGTTGGACCTATCTTCAATAAGGCTAATCGGCTCGACTGCTGCAACTTTCGTGGCATAACGCTGGTATATGCGTTACCTACAAGGTACTCACCCAGATCCTGTTACGCTGGTTGTCATCGATAGTACAAGGTTTCATTGGGAATCATCTGGCGCTACTTCGGACCAAATTTTCACTATCTGACAAAGTTTACAGAAATATCGGGAGTGCAACGTGCCTATACATCATATCTTTCTTGACTTTAAAGCAGCATACGATACTGTCGATCGAGACCAGCTGTGGCAGATATTGCACGAATACGTGATGCGGACAAATTTGAGCTTGATGGGGTGATTCAACGAGCGGGCATCGAAACGAGAGTCAAGATTTTCACCAAAGCCAACTCCTAGGTTTCACCGATGACTTTGATATCACCGCCAGGATTTTGCAACGGTGGAGGCAATCTATACCAGATTGAACGCAGAGTCTAGGAAGATTAGGCATAACATAAATCAGTCGAACATGAACATGAAACCGTAACCGTTGTCGGCGACGAATTAAGGCCCAGACACAATGCATACGGATTTTACTACGTTGCGGATATTTAACAGAAAACCCATGTAAAAACTGCCAAATTGCCGACCGGTAGCTCTTTATGAATTTAAGGTTGTGACGCTTCTCACGGAGGACATGCACGTTTTTGCGGAAGATGCTGCGGACGATATTTGGTGAACTGTGAACTGAAAGCGGCGTGGCCAAATTGCAACATGGGAAAATGTATAGCTATCGATAGAAAATACTTTGAACAACATAGATTTTTTTCATTTTACAGGGTGAGTAGTAATAGCTGTCAGTAAAGTAAATGGTCACAAAAATAAGATGCTAGCACAAATTTTAATTTTGGGTGTATTTCGTGTGAAGTATATCCACGTAGGGTTTATTTCTAATTCCCGTCGTAGTAAGGCAAGCCGCTCTAATTTTCATCATTTCTAAGGTGGATGAATGCTCCAAAAGTTCTTGTGCCGATTTGACTCAAACACACTTACCTTCCGATCCGTGCACTTTGAATGCACTAAAAAGCGATTAGTAAAGCATTTTATTGAAATTACGCGACTGACTTTATTTCTTAAAATCGTCGTACCGTTTTAAAATTTGTCCATCAAAATTTTTCATCGTCCGAACTAAAAATAACAATAATGTTTACGAAGCTAGCGCGCATGTTTTTGTGTAGGACGGCATGACAAATGTTATTCTGCAAAATTTCAGCTGGTCATCCAAGTTTTCCCGGCTGCAGAATAACAGTTGTGCGTTGCGTGAGTTATTTTCATTTTATGAATGACGGAAATTGAAACGATTAGCCGACATTTTTTTCTTCGTCGCACGAAAAAACGTAGCAAATTTGGCTGCTAGGAATTCTTTGATGAAAAAAAGCATTTAAATAGATCTCAGCTCACTTTGATTGATCGCGTATGATAGTCAACATTTTAAAATATTAGGAAATAACTAATTTTGCATTGTGTGTCGTAAAAATCGCTGATATTTTTAATAATTTGCGTTGGATAGGACGGGAATAGGCAATTGCGACGAAGCAGCACCATACCCTATATCTATAGCATTTGTCTTTAATTAGTCCAATTCAAATCTTTCTCCCTTTGTTTTAATTATCATTCATAATCGTTGTTGAAAAGCGTTACAGCTGGTACGCACGGTATCCTGAGGCATTTCATTGAAAATCTTGTTTGAAAGTATCTAAAGTCAATCCATTGGTGCTCCCTAATTTACCTAGCTTGTAACCCAATACATAGAAGTCGAGAGGATTCAAATTAGGCGACGAGACAAGCTACTCTTTCGACAAAAACACATTCGGAAAATTGTCCTCACATCAAGCCTGTTTAGCTTTCGCTTGGTGAGACGGTGCAGATTCTTGTTGGAAGCGGTATGGTACATTCTTGTAGAGTTTTTTTTACGGTGGGAAGCAAATGGTTGTTTAAAACATTATCGATAAAATATTCAGTGTTTATTTTAGCACCAAGTTCAATGAACAGCAATGAAACCTTTTAATTTTGGAGAAAAATCCCCAATTCTTCAGTCTGGAAACATTCTGGAATCTTTAAATAGCCAGTTTGTGTTGAGGAAAATCAGAAAGATGTGCTGCATATACCCGATCATTTTGTTGGATGTGGTGATTCTGTAGTAGGAAGAAGCGAGGATCTTTATAGCTATTTCTTTTTGTATTATTCAAATATTAGTATTATATTCTTTCAGCATTACTAATTCTTAAGGAAAGTACAAGCGGCAACGTATACTGGAATATATTGGTTCGGTCTAGCTAAACAGAGTTCATATTCAAGGCTATTCAGCGTTGAGACGTTTTTTTCCTGTATGGACTCATCACTGCGACCAGTATCGTTGATCTATTGTGATTTCGAATCGATATCGATAATAATTATTTTTGCACTGTCAATAGACCATCTCGAGATAATATAGAATTTAGCATGAAGAAAGTGTGATGAGGGACCTGAGAATAAACCCATGCTAAAGTCACTTTGACATCGAATGGCCTGATCCTACTAAGATTCGAACGGACGACCATTCGCTTGTCAAAGCAGACTCGGTGACCTTGCGGCTACAGAGCCCCACTGCCTTGAGACGCTAAGGTTTACATAGCAGGAGAATTAGTTAATAGGATAGGATGTTGGTAAAAGTTTATGGGCTTGGAAAAGTAAGTCAATTCATTACAATTATGCACCTTTCTCACAAACAAATTATCACATGGGTTAATGCTGGTACAGTGGAATTGATGATTACATGAGAGGATGGGGCTAATTGGGCTGGTACCGAATGGCTGAAACACAAATGGCCGAATCACGAATGGCCGAAATCCAAATGGCCGAATACCGAAAAACAAAATAAGCAACACAACTATTTACTGTAGAGTATAGATGATTGATGCTTCGGCCATTTGTGATTCGGCCATTCGTGATTCGGCCTTTTGTGATTCGGCCATTTGATATATTATGTCATTCGTTATTTCGGCCATTTGTGTTTCGGCCATTCGTAGGTAATCCGGCTAATCAACTTCGCTGCAGCCAGAGGAATGGTTATCTGTAGTACCCATTTTGCACGAACCTGAACCTGAAATGGAGCCCTAATGGAGAGGCCTGCTCTCAGATCGGGCTGGTAAACGGCTGAATAATGCGTACCGTCGGTGCCTTGTGCACGTGTAGGCATAAAATAGACCCTACAGTGGTTCATAGCCTCTTATTCAGCAACTCCTATTTCTACCGCCTCGTGGTACCAGCCGGGATACGAGCAACTTTGGTGGAGATCGGGTAACCAACCCCGGTGGAAGCCAAGGTCGTATGCTGACAGGAAAGGACGGCTCTTTCGAGCTTCGTTGGCCCTCCGGCGAAACAGGGGGTTGGTGTAGCAGGCTTTGCAAGCCGTCACCACGAAAAATACTAAAGCATGGAACGAAGAACAAAAATATTCTTACTGGAACAATCGGAATAGACCCACGCGACGAAAAAGGACTATGGATTGGAAACTCGGGACGTAGAACTGCCGATCTCTCAACTTCCAAGGGAGCACTTGAGTGCTCTCCGACGTATTGAAGAGCCGCAAGTTCGACGTCGTAGCGCTGCAGGAGGTGTGCTGGAAGAGCTCAACGGTACGTACGTTCAGAGATGGACATACCATCTACCAGAGCTGCGGCAACACACACGAGCTGGGTACAGCTTTCATAGTGATGGGCGAGATGCAGAAACGGGTGATTGGGTGGTGACCAATCAATCCTCGAATGTGCAGGTTGAGAATCAAGGGCCGATTCTTCAACATAAGCATCATCAACGTGCACAGCCCTCACCTCAGAAGTACCGATGACGACAAGGATGAATTCTACGCGCAGTTGGAGAGTGAATACGACCGCTGCCCAAAACATGATATCAAGATCGTCATCGGGGATTTCAATGCTCAGGTTGGCCAGGAGAAGGAATACAAGCCGGTGATTGGAAGGTTCAGTGCACACCAGCGAACCAATGAAATGGGCCTAAGACTTATCGACTTTGCCGCCTCCAAGAATATGGCCGTACGTAGTACCTTTTTCCAGCACAGAATCCACCATAAGTACACCTGGAGGTCACCAAATCAGACAGAATCACAGATCGACCACGTTTTGATCGACAGTCGGCACTTCTCAGACATTATCGACGTCAGATCCTATCGAAGCGCTAACGTTGACTCGGACCACTACCTAGTGATGGTTAAGATGCGCCCAAGACTCTCCGTTGTGAACAACATTCGGTACCGACGCCAGCCTCGGTTAGATCTCGCGCGGCTGAAGCAGCCAGGCGTCGCCGCAAACTACGCGCATTCACTCGAAGCTGCTCTGCCGGAAGAGGACGAGCTGGACGAAGCCCCTCTCGAGGACTGTTGGAACACTATCAAAACAGCCATCAGCAGTGTAGCGGAGAGCTCCATCGGGCATGTGGCCCGGAATCAGCGGAACGATTGGTTTGACGATGAATGTAGGAGGGTGATGGATGAGGAGAACGCTGCGCGGGCGGCCAAGATGCGCAGTGCCACACGTCAGAACATGGAAAGACACAAACAGAAGAAGATGCAGCGAAACCAAATCCTTCGGGAGAAAAAGCGCAACCTGGAAGAGCAGGAATATGCAGAGTTGGAGCGGCTGCATCGTTCTCAGGAAACGCGGAAGTTCTACCAGAAACTGAACGGATCCCGCAAAGGCTTTGTGCCGCGAGCCGAAATGTGTCGGGATAAGACTGGCAGTATTCTGACGGACGATCGTGAGGTGACGGATAGGTGGAAGCAGCACTTCGACGAACACCTGAATGGCTCCCAGGCGGAAAACCATGGCGGCGGGGAAAACGATTTCGACGGTGCAACAAACGGGGAAGAGGTGCCAACCCCAACGATAGGCGAAGTTAAGGAGGCCATCATGCAGCTAAGGAACAACAAGTCAGCTGGAAAAGATGGCATCGGAGCGGAGCTTATTAAAATGGGACCAGAAAAGCTGGCCGTTTGTCTGCACCGACTAATTGTTAGAATTTGGGATACGGAACAGCTACCGGAGGAGTGGAAAGATGGGGTTATCTGCCCGATCTACAAAAAGGGCGACCAGTTGGACTGTGAGAACTATCGAGCGATCACCGTTCTCAATGCCGCTTATAAAGTGCTGTCCCAAATCATTTTCCGCCGTCTATCACCAATTGCGAATAGATTTGTGGGAACTTATCAAGCCGGCTTCGTCGAAGGTCGGTCTACAACGGATCAAATATTTACACTGCGGCAAATCCTCCAAAAGGGCCGTGAATACAGAGTTCCCACGCATCATTTATTCGTTGACTTCAAAGCCTTATATGATACCATCGACCGGAAAGAGCTATGGAAAATCATGGACGAGAACAGCTTCCCCAGGAAGCTCATCAAACTGATTAAATCTACGATGGATGGTACACAGTGCTGTGTTCTGATTTCGGGTGGATTGTCAAGTTCATTCGAATCACACAGAGGGCTTCGTCAAGGTGATGGTCTTTCATGCCTGCTGTTCAACATAGCGCTACAAAGTGTTATGAACCGAGCGGATATCAACACGCGGGGCACGATATTCAACAAGTCTAGTCAATTCGTCTGCTTTGTCGATGACATGGATATTATCGGCAGAACATCTGTGGCGGTGGCTGAACAGTACACCAGACTAAAGCGCGAAGCAGAAAAGATTGGGTTAAAGGTAAATACGTCTAAAACAAAGTACATGCTGGCCAGCGGAACCGAGGCCGAACGACACCGCTTGGGCAGTAGTATATTGATCGACGGCGATGAGTTTGAGGTAGTCGATGAATTTGTCTACCTTGGCTCACTGGTAACGGCGGACAATGATACCAGCCGTGAGATTTGGAGGCGTATTATCAGCGGAAGTCGTGCTTACTATGGGCTCCACAAGCAATTGCGGTCGAGCAGACTAAGTCCTCGTACAAAGTGCACCCTGTACAAGACGCTTATTAGACCGGTTGTTCTCTACGGGCATGAAACATGGACAATGCTCGAGGAGGACCTGCGAGTGCTCGGAGTTTTCGAACGACGAGTGCTAAGAACGATCTTCGGCGGCGTACAGGAGAACGGAGTATGGAGGCGGAGGATGAACAATGAACTCGCACAGCTCTATGGCGAGCCCAGTATCCAGAAGGTGGCTAAAGCTGGACGGATGCGATGGGCAGGGCATGTTGCAAGAATGCCGGACAACTGCCCTGCAAAGATGGTGTTCGCCTCAAATCCGGTAGGAACAAGACGAACAGGAGCACAGCGAGCAAGATGGTTAGACCAGGTGGAGCGAGATCTGGCGGAGAGTACTCGGTGTCCGAGGAATTGGAGAGCGGTAGCCCTCAACCGAGTTACATGGAGAAATTTTGTTCAACAGGCTTTGTCTTAGGACGGCAAGCCACCTAAGTAAGTAAGTAAGCTCTCATATCGACCACGTTTTGGTTGATGGCCGGCAGTTGTCTGATGTCGCAGACGTGCGATACTTTCGGGGACCAAACGTTGACTCGGACCACTATCTCGTGGTAAGCAAGATCCGCGCCGGGTTGTCCAACGTATTCCAATCGAAGCCAACGAGGAAGCTACGACTGAACATTCGGCGGTTATCAGCGGAGGGAGTTGCTGCAGAGTACTCTCGGAAGACTGATGAACGGATCGGTGAACATCTCGGAGAGAATCTGAACGAACAGTGGAGACACATCCACGACGCGATCAGTACTACAGCGCGGGAAGTGTTGGGTACTACTGCTGCAGCCACTTCCAGTGAGTGGTTTGACGCAGAGTGCCAGCGAGTGACAGATGAGAAGAATCGAGCTAGAAGTCACATTTTAGCTGCAACTGTGACACGACATAGCAGAGAGAGATACCGAGATGCTAGAGCTGCCGAAAAAAGACTTTACCGTCGTAAAAAAACGTCGGCACTGGAATCGCGTTCTTGCGGAGGCGGAGAATTGCTTCGAGAGGCACGATTCGAGAAGCTTCTTTAATACGATCAACGGAATCAGGAACCGGACCGTGCCAACTCCTGTTATGTGCAACGACAAGGGGGGTACCTGATTACCGAAAGATCGGAGGTGGCTAGGCATTGGAAACAATATTTCGATGCATTGATGAACAAGATGGAACGGTCAACAGAAACAGGATAACGTCATGAAATATATCAAGTGTACAAAGATGCGGATATTGTGAAGTGACTAAAATACGGCAGGCTACAATGGGTTGGCGATGTAGCAAGGATGTCGGATAAGAGACCAGCGAAAACAATACTTGGCAGAGAACCCGACAGAGGCCGACGACTTCGAGGTAGACCCGTACCCGTTGGATGAGCACTATTGACGATGATGCTAGAACAGCGGGTGTTAGGGGCGACTGGAAAGTGGCAGCCGAAGACCGAGTAATGTGGAGACGGCTCCTGAATCCGGGATGGATTCGTTAAACGAATTGTCGCTGAAAAAGTTAAGTTAAGTTATGGGAGGATCCTAATGCTGTGAGGAGATTCTTATAAGCCCGCAATGTGCACAAGTATCTCTGTTTGTGGGACCGCCCAGCTCTTTTGGACTTTCTGTAGTGTGGCTTTAGTGTGAAATTCATTTGATAATCAAATTTCTACTATCAAATACTCCACTAAATATAGTCAACTACTAGATACTCAAAAAACTGTTCGTAGAAGTCATAAAAAGAAAGAACAAAACTTATAATCTAAAATTGTGCGTTTTACTGAGATTTTACTTTTTGCCGTAGATTCTACAGTATAAGTAAAGTGTAATTTGTGTGTGAAATTTAATTCAAATTATTTATCATTTCTTGTCTATAGCTACCTGAATAAAATCAGTATTTCTGCAGGTCAATTTAAAATACGGACAATTATAACGATACCGACCTCCTAACTTGTACGATTCCTTTGATCTGTCTCAAAGAGTGTAACCACCTGTTCTGACTGTATAGCGCGTCTGTCTTTCCATCATTACGAACGTTATGTAGCTAGGTACCTTAATCCACTGACTGGCAAAGCTAATCCTGCTTATTTAATACTGTACGATAACCTAACCACTTTCGTCCATTATTTTTGCCCTAAGCCCCTCAACTTATTTCGCTTTCGTTCGGAGTCACATGTTCACAAGGATGTTGTCATAGGTTGTACCCGCGCCGAGCCCGACAGTGCTTGCTTGCCTGCCTTGCTGCATGCTTCTAACTATGGCCGAGGATAAGCGGACGGAGTCAGATCGCTGTGCAGTGGATCGAACAGCTTTCTAACGTACGTAGTGAAAATTTATCACCTGCAGCCAACATCGTTTCCTGCGGCAGCATAGAAGAAGCGCTGAATTTTGCACCGACCGACCCGGCGGCGGCAGCATAGCGCACTGCTGTTGCATTCTGTCGACGCGTCGGTGTGGTATTTCAGACCATTTGCATTTTTATAGCTTCGTTTTAGGGTGAAACTAGTTAACCTGACCCGTAAAGTTCGAGTTTTTCTCGAATTTAATAGTGTACAGAACGTCGCGTCTTCAAGCAGAAGTAAAACGCTTAGTTGATTCTCACTGCGCTAATGCAGTAGTTGACGCCTCATAAACAAATATAAAGCAAAAAGTTTGTCCGATCAACAGTACGATAAATGTATACCCTATATTAATTTTAGGACTCTAAGGTCGCATACGATTTATTAAGATAAACGGATATAACAAAGCAATTCATGTCTTCTGTGCAGTTGAAAAATTGCAATTATAACTCATTTCACAGTTTTAGATTGTTGGCTAGCGGTTTATATGCTCACAATAAACCTTGCCTAGCTCATCTATTGTGTACCAAGATTGGACGGGAGCCTCATCTGCACCGGAGCTCCGGAGTAGATTAAATCCAGCGTTCGCTGCAATTCTGGCAAGTATCGTGTGAAAAGGATTACAGGGATTTAGAATAAAACTGAACAGACACAAATCCGACGCTTCGAAGACCTAAAAGTATTGCTCATTTATGTCGTTAGGACAGATCATTGTATTTTGGCAGAAAATTGGATTCGCCTTATTTGTACACGATTTACTCATGAGATTCTTTTATGTAAAACTTACCCTACTGAATTTAAAACAGAAAACGGGTAAACTTTGCAAAAAAAGTAAATTTATGCACCGGCTGAAGATGCCGATGACGTCAACTTGATTAATGTTTACACTCTAATGAGGCAACCTTGTACTTTGTACATTTAAGTCGTGCTGCCGCATTTCTGCTACAGCAGATATATATTTCGAACAAGATGTACTAAAGGTCAGGCAATTTCATATCGTACAAAGCTTTAACGCATAGTGATTGCAGGAGCAGCAAGCAACGACCCCGCCAAGCGCGTGTTTATGCAAATTTTATGGCGCACATTCGAGTGTAATAATTCACGAATACACACGTACATCCACATACCTACGAACATACCGTGTGGTACCACTTCTTGCTCTGTAACCTGGAACATTTTTGCACCCTTCATCGCTTGATTCATCTACCGCGCGCACAGGAGGAACACCCCTGCATGCAAATGAATCGGAAATGGAGCTCGGCAGCGAACGGGAGGCGATAGGAGGATAAAAATTAATTTATGGTAACTCCGACGTTTTACCTTGCCTGCGAATGATATATCTACCGCGGGAAGCTGCAAATTGATGCCATAACCAGCAAGAATCGTGATATTATTTTTTTTTTTGTTTTAGCTGCATCGCAGCGCGAGATGGATGAAGAACGTATCTGGAAATTCGAGATAAACTTGGTATTACCTGTATTTTTATTGCATGATTTAAAAAATGATTTAAAAGCACAGCCTGGAGAATTATGTTTTTTAGCATCGGTCATAATTTTTTAAAGCCTTGGAATGGTTTGGAACGGTTGCAATTGTTTTTATAATTTGAATAAAACGCCGCGCCAAAATAACCAGATGTTATCAATGGTAGTAGATGACAGATTATCTGGGAAAAAGAGGTTTGAATGTGTCAGTAACGTGAGCAGGTTAAACAAACAAGGCGTGGTCGGGGTGATTTCGCACAATCTATGTGATAGGTGCAGTAGTATGAAACGAGAATTAGTTTTGAAAAAAGCCTCTGGCGTGCCTGGAACATACTGGGGCACGTGTCCTACCTTCTCTTTAAAATTTTATAGGGTAAATGTATTATATTTCGCCCCCTAGAACCCATTTTCCAATAAAATTTCAGAGTTTAGCTAGCTTAATTTGGATTTTTTTCACATTTATGTTACTAATTATGGTCAACCAATTTTTTCTCTACAAGAATTTAAGATTTTTATTATTAATCGGTTACGTCTTACTATTGGAATTAGGCATTTAAAACCTTTAATCTTCGCCCCCCATATTCAATATTGGCCCCCCGTATGTACTACATTTTCGCCCTCATGTGGAAAACCGCATTGTTAGCCATTTTTACATAGAAATATTCAAATTTAATTATGTTGAGGATTTCAAGATTTGATATAATATGATTGAACAAGAATCGCATTTCATCACTGCACTGTCGGAGCCGTGGCAGACTCCTCGGGATGGAACGAAATAACTTCCTAGCCTTGTTGCGACATAAGCAAACATATCGTAACATGACCGAACAGGAACGGTGCCGCTCAAGCTAGAAGCCGTCGAAAAAGAGTGTTCTGTTCAGGCACTTGCGGATAACAATTTCACTCTTCATTCAAATCCTCAAAAGGACGAGTTTGGTCCGCAAGTCCGTCGACAGCAAGCACTCAACCAGCGGACTGAACTGTATATGCATCAGCTACTTCCCAGGACGTCTTTAGAGGATGTGAAGGAAGCACTAGGCTAAAACGAAAACTACTCCATTTATTGCTCTTCAAGCTTAAACTAACACGTGGAAAACTGGAAAAACACTGGAATACTGAATGATCGTGCAATGCGCGCACTGCTTATATAGCATGGAATCTTCTTCTTCTTCGCTGCTGCTCGTCTCGCACGAAACACGTAGAATGGAAGACGGTGAAAAAAGGTGTGGCTCATTTAGCAGTGGTTCGATGTCTTACTGCGGTTATTGCTGTTGGTAATTCACACTCGAGCGTGAACAATCAGAGCATCAGGTTGCATACCGTCAAACGGGGTAACTTGCAACAGCTGGTAGATATAAAAAGCTGTGTTCCGTTAACTTCACGAGGCAAGTTTTCATTTAATTTTGCATCAAGCAAAACTAAAGCACACCTGAAGAGTGTAAGATACTTTCGGTAAGTCGGAAATATGCCAGTTTTTCTCCGGATATACTGAAAATGGGCATAGAAGGGGTCAAAAAGAAAATATTCTTTGTGAGAGAAATCGATCAGTAATATGATAGTGTTTAATTACGATCACCTGAAACGTAATGAACATTCATATATTACGTAATCAAGATATCGATGATTTTAAACTCCCGCGCTACACTTCGTGACCGGGTTTTTAGATAAAAGTGTAATGCGTTGTTGCACAACTCCCGCGCCACTAATTGTGTTACGTAATATGTGATTGGTCCTTAAAAAGGTAGCTGTATCGGATTCAGACAAGGAATATCAACTGCATGAATAATATAAAAAGTTTAATTCGTAATTTCCGTTACAGGGCTTATAAATTATTTTTAGCAACGTGACATAGGACATTTATGCGTATATTCATAGCAAAAGCAATAAAAATCGCAAGTCGGATTATCATTTGCATATTCAAGTCAAAACAAACTCATACAAATCATTAAATTCGTTCAATTTCCAAAAAATATTGCTTATTGCAAGTTACCCCGTTTAAGGGGTTACTAGTAACAAATTAGTTAAAAAATTCTACAACAGCCAATATTGATCGGGTATTTTTTCTCAATACGTGAAATTGTTCTATCCTAGACCGAATAACTCTGTATTAATTAAAAGTCCTCAAATGTACTACAGATAAGTTTTTACTTGCACTCATAATTGAGAACTGTTGCAAGTTACCCCGTTTGACGGTATTTTCCATATGATTTTGTGAAATTATCACTCGCAATAATTCAAATATTTTGCATTTTTACTTGCATTTGCATTACTAACGTATAATATAGGGGATAAAGCATAAAATCCAACTGATTATATGCAGCCACTGATGTTTTACTATGATTTGAACAGCAGTTGCCACGGGAACGAAAAACTAAAACATCGAATTTATGTGTGCTATTTTTCGTCCCCTTTTAAAAGCAATGAAACGAAGGCTAATGCATCTACCTTATAAAACAAATAATTTCTGAAATCCAAAAGTCCGCCGTTTTTCATTTAATCTGCCAAAATTTTTGCTATTAGTAAATTAATTGGGTAAAAATAATATCAGTTTCAGATCCAGTAATAAATTAAATTTGAAGTTTAGTTTCAAGCTTTAATTTTAAGTCCAACTTCAACACGGTTCAACTTCAAGTACAATTTTAAGTCCTATTTCGTGCCCAATGATCGAAAAACTTAGGTTTCCTGATAGATCTAGATCCTAGTCCTGGAGAAAAAAATGAAAAAGTGCACGGGAGAAAAAAGGTGTCAAAAACTGGACAAAACGGATATAAAAAGAAGGAAAACGTAACAGAGAAAAAGAAGAAAAACTGTCATGAATAAAAAATGAAAGGAAACACGTGACAGAATGAGAATTAAAATTAAAAACGAAAAAATCGGGGAATGAAAGGGAAAATGAAGAATTTGGACAGAAAAAAACAGGAGAATGGAAGAAAAAAGAAAAAAAATGACAGAAATGAAGGAAACACGATTAAGAAAACTAGAAGATTAAGAAAGAAAATGATGCCAAATTGGACAGCAAAAGAAATAACAGGATAGAACAGGAGGAAAAGAAAGGGAAAAAATATGGGAGCCGGAAAATTAAGAAACCAGACAGAGGAAAATGGAGAGAAAATTATGAAACAAAAATCAACCAGGATAAAACGAAAAAAAACGTGACGGAAAAGGAGTAAAACCAGGTCATAATAAGAGGTAGAACGAAACAGACAAATACGAAAAAATGGAAAATGTGTGAACGGGACAGAAAAAAATTTAACGCGTCTGAAAATGGAGAAAATTTGATGGAATTCGTCTGTAACAGGTAACAGAATAGAGAAAAACAAGTGGAAAATCAGGACTGAAAAACGTGAAAATGGGACAGGAAAAGAGAAACAGAAAACAGTCAAAAAAAGGAAAAACAAGAGAGCAAAGTAAGGAAAACGAGACAAATAGAGGGAAGACGAAAAAAGAGGGAAACTGGAATAGAAAAAAGAGAAATCAAATGAGAAAAGAAGACTAGCGAGACACAAAAAAGAAAGCCGGTAAAGGAAAAGAGGAAAACAGGAAAAAGAGGTCAAATAAGTTAGAAAAGGAGAAAGATGGAACAAAATGTAATGGCAAAATGCAACAGAAAAAGTAGAAAAGAAAAACAGGAAAAACGGACTAAAAAAAGTTAAATAGGGAGAGAAAAGACAGAAAAAGGGAAATAAAACAGGAAAACCGATGAGGAAAGTGAAAAATGAGAAAAAAAAGCCAAAACCAGAATAAACGTTAAGGAAAGAAAATAACGGGACATCTAAAAGAAACAAAACGAAACAGGTGAAGATGAAAATGGAGAAGGAAAGGAGATCAAAACCGGAAATGGAAAAAGGTAAGAGTAAACACGAAAAATAGGATAGAAAATTAAAAATATGTGTAAAAACAATGGGAAAACAGGACAGAAAATGAAAGAAAATGGGACAATAAACAAACGGAAGAATAAAAAAGTGAGAACAGAAATCTAAAAAACGGTAGGGAAAAGAAGGAAAAACGAGGCAAATAGTGGAAAAACGGAGCTGGAAAAGAGAAAAAGAGGAACAGTAAATAGGTAAAACGACTGAGAGAGTAAGACGAAAAATGTCAATCCTGATTTCAAGTGAAGATTCGTGCCTGTTGAAGTCTATTTTAACGTCCAATGTCAAGTTCAATTTCAAGTTCCAGTGCAAGTCCGATTTTACGCCCCATTCTAAGTAAACTTTTAATTTTCAATTTTAAGTCAAATTGAAAAAACTCTGATTTGAAGTTCCAGTAGAATTTGAATTACAATTTCAAGTCCAATTTCAAATGTAATTCCAAGTCCAATTTTAATCCAATTTCAAATCCAATTTCAAATTTATTTGAATTGAGTTTAATTTAAAAAAAAAATTAAATTTTCTTTTAAGTCCGATATCATGTCTAATTCCAGGTAAAACAGTCCAAATTATTCCAAATTTAAGTCTTATTAAATTTCTGAGCCTTCAAGTTGTTGTTGAGTTTGAGTGTCATCTTCGTTCAAAGGCGATTACAATTTATTGTTCCCGAACTTTCTTCGGTTCTTACATCGAATTCACCATTATTACAACCGTAAACTTCGGCAAACATTCGATGAGATTCTGTAGCAGTTTTCTTTATTTCTGGTGTCAGAAAATCAATGCTGATCACAAATCGTACTTTTCAGACAGAAAAGTCGATTTGTTCAAAGTTCTGGTAAAGGATGGTCATTGAGCAGTTATTCGATTCGATGGATTCGAACGGCGATATAACGGAAGAAGACGCAACGGAAGTTAACCAAGGGGGCCTACAAACGGTAACAGCGTGCCAGCTTCTGCACTCGAAGAGAATCGGTTAGGTGAAGAAATCGGTCAGCTGAACAATAATAGAGTCACCGGAAAAGACCGACTCTCGGCAGAACTCTACAAAAATGGCCAAGAACCGCTTGCAACGGCACTACACTGGATAATATCAAAGATTTGGTAGGGGGAGAATCTACCGGAGTAGTGGATGGAAGTTATGGTTTGTCCCATCTTCAAAAAGAGCGATCGGCTAGATTGCTGTGATTACCGCGGCATCGTGTAAGTCAACGCCGCATACAAGGTGCTCTCCCAGATTTTGTTGCGTCATCTATCCCCAATTGCAAGTGAACTCGTAGAGCAGTATCAGGCGCCTCCTCAATCCTCCAGAAATGTCGAGAGTATAACGTGGTCACACATCATATTTTCGTGGATTTTAGGGCAGCATATGATAAAGTTGAACACGAACAGCAATGGCAGCTAATGTTCGAGTACGGGTTTCTGGACAAAATGACGCGGCTGATCAAAGCTATCCTGGAGTGAGTGAAGGTGTTACGTGCGTATTTTGGAGGCATTCTCGAGTCCTTTCGAATCGCGTAGACGGTTGCGGAAGGGGATGTATGTTATTCAATATCGCTATTGACGAGAGTAATTACCTTCAACAAGAGTAGTCAATGCCTAGCGTTCGCAGACGACCTCGACATCATTACTATAAACCTTGGGACGGCAGAGGCAATCTACGCCAGACTAAAAACAGAGACTAGGAGGATTGCATTACAAATCTATGCGTCGAGAACCAAATATGTGATAGAAACAGGCTCCAGAGAAAACAACATTTGCCTCCCTCGGACAAAGACTGTTGATGGTGATGAACAGGAAGTGGTTGATGAATTCATATATTTGGGATCTATGGCCCAGGGCTCGAAAAGGGATCGCAAGTTGAATGTGACTGCGTGAATGCGTACGCTTTCTGCATTCCAGCTGCGCTTTTTGAACGATCATTTGACTGTTTTTTGAATCCAGTTAATCTGCCGCTTGAGCTGTTGCCGTCTTATAATTCATGCGGCCTCGCAAAACAAGCCAACAGTCGTTCTGCCGCTTTGCGTGTTCAGAACGAAGAATCTAAACTAACTGGAAGCATAAGATAACGTATTTATTTGTTTCTTTTTTTGTCTTCAAATCGGCTGCTCACAGTAATAGTTTGTGACCCGGACGGCGGTCCGACGCAAGCAAAATGTTCGTTTGTATTAGACGGAGTCCGATCAACTTCTTCCATGCACATGTAGTGGTTGTTTTTTTGTAGTATAGAATCATATGATAGCGCGGTTGCTTTTCGTTAGCGTGGCGACTGCCAGTCATTCGTTGCTTCAAACGGCAAAGGCAACTTGATCGAAACGAAAATGTTAAAAAGGTTTGAAATGCGTTCTTTCAATCGTTCAAAACGGAGGCTTGACTGAGCAAGCTGCTAGTGGCGTTATGCAGAGCGCTCGTATTCTACCACTAAACAGACGGTGTGAATTTGAATGAGCGGTCGTGTGACTGGGGTAGGAAAAAAGGATCGGTTGAAGTCCTGCTCTGGTCACTACTGACGAGTGAGGAGATCCAACGACGCATTCAAGCTGGCAGTCAAGCCGCCGCACAAAACTGACGATGTACAAAACGCTAATCAGACCGGTGCCGGTGGTCCTCTACGGACTTGAGACAGTAGTTTTGCTTACGGAAGATTCACATGCAGTTGCCATATTTGAACGTAAGGTATTGCGGACTGTTTTTGACAGAGTACAAACGGAAAGCGGAGAGTGGCGCAGGCGTATGAACCCCTAGTTGCATGCGCTATTTGGAGAGATTCCCATCTATTCCCATACACCTGGCGAAAGTCAGGAGACTATGGTGAGCCGGCCACGTCGCAAGGATGCCGGACGACTGTCCGACTGCATGAAATCCGTTCTCGTCGAGAACCCCATTGGCACCAGAAATAGAGGGGCTCAACGTGCTAGATGGCTCGATCAGGTTGAAACCGACTCTCGTCAACCCTGGTCTATACTGCCAGAAGCAGAAGTTTCAGTTTTTCAAAAATTGTGACTGTAATGAAATTGGTGAAATTGGAGTTCTTTTTTTTAATTTGACGGTATACAGTAATAGTCAGGTCTTTCTATATTGCAAAAACGGATTCCAACAATGCAGATTCTTAATGAGCAAAGTAACATTGACAGAAGTTAAAAAATCGCATATTTTTACAGCATCAAGTGACGGACTTGGAAGAGGAAGGCATCGTTATGGGTCACAAAACCTTCGAAAACACGGAAGATTGCTCAATGACAAACTCATGAGCTCCTCTACAGCTGATTTAACGCTTAATTTTCGTGCGTGTTTGAACAATCACGGACTGGCAACTGCAGGCAGCTTCAACGCAAAAAAGTTTTTACAATTACACCTGCTGCGGTAGCGCTCCTTGCTTAGCAAAATGTTTCGCAAACGGCGGAGAATAATTCATAAAGTGCCGTGTTTGTTCTACCATACTCGGTTTAACTTTTTTCTACTACCTATAGAATTTTCTTTTCAAACTCAAACACGCGAAAACGAAACATTTTTTCTCACTTCTGCTCATTATGGAATCTCGTAAGTTCGCGTTCAAGATTCTGAACGTAATGCCTCTCGTTTCCGGAGGTTAATTCGAATGAGATGTAGTTTCTCGTGCTGACTGGTAATGCTTGGAAAAAGGGTTTTCAAATAATGAAATAATTTGCTGGGTGTGAAGGTGTAAAGATATTATAATTGTTGCTTAAATGATCTTCAAACATCTCTAAACTGTGAAACAGATACATTTGAAGTCCAGTAAAATAACTACCTCAATTAAAAAGAAAACTATTAACATCAAACCTTAAAAAGGACTCAAACTAATAGTTTCAATGTACATACAGTAGATAAAAGTTTTAACTCCGCTTTCAACAGAAACTACCCCCTGCCAACAGCGCCTGCCGCCAAATGTGCTGAAAAGATTAGAGCTCGAAACAAGAAGTTGATCAAATTTGCGTCGTCCTCTGCCCCCGAAGGTAACGAATCGGTAATCCGACCTCGGAATTTAAATTTTTAATTCATCGCTTCGTCGGTCGGTAGGTCGGTCGTCGTTGCGGGCTGGCTTCAATGGCACATGCTCAAACGCTGCACGGATTCTACTCTATCCACTTCCGCAATCCAGCGAACATCGTTTGGGTAATTAGATTTTGATCAGATTCATGTAACTTTAATAAGATTACGTGATCCGTTCGATTCACCGTCGTCGTCCGGCTTCCCGCGCTGCCGTAGATAAAAGTTGGGTGCATTGTCGTTACTTGTGCTGCCACCGTTTTTGGACCGGTTGCTGATTGAAAAGAGCGTAGACGCGATGCCACCCGCCGCGCCTCCGTCTAGTACTGGTTCTGAAGGAGATACTACCGGAGGATGCCTTTGGCTACTACTAAATACCAACATTTTTCGGTTGCTGTTGAATAGGAGAAGGGAGGCTTCCCGGATTGGAACGAGAAATTCGATACCGTTGCAGACATTTTCAATTAATTTCGGAACTTGTATAGGTACGTACATTTCCCCCGTTGCCCTTCTTGCCATTCCGTTTGGCGAGTAGCGTTGAGTGCGGTGCTGTGATGAAATTGTTTTATAAATTAATTTAGTATGGAATTTCTGTGCGCTTAGAGCGGTCTGTTCATTATTTTATATGATAAAAAAACTCCAAGATTTTAGGCAGAACCATCTTATAGTAAACATTCTACTTGTTTTGCAGTCTTTGACAGATTTTGTGGTCAATTTTTTATTGAAAATCTATAAAATTTATAAAAAATACGCTTTCTTTAGTATACCCATTCTCCTTTAACCATTAACAATCCAGAGAAAATCATACGGTTTATTTTAAAATTACCAGCTCAATAGCATCGGGGATTTTTCTCATATTTTTTCATAGTTTTGTTTTTCAAAACCGATACAGTCAGTCACGCGTAAAGAATTTTATGTAACACTTAAACAAAAATTCCATCATTCATCATCGGTGATTTCCCATGAACTAGCGGCCATTCGTCATCGCTCGTCACCCCCAGAAGCTACAACATGAGCATTTAGGTGTTAAAAAATAGATCAATTAGCACCTATTAACCAGTGTTCATACTATAAAGATACAAGTTACTGACAGACGACGAGCAGTCTTCCGTCCGATTTTGAATCAATTGAAAGTGAAAAATTGCCCAGTTTGCATTCCGAGAAAACAGAAACATGTCGGTCAGATCGGTAAGTTGTGCAAATCGGAACCCTGTGACACGTGAATTATAGTTCAAAACATACTTTAGTTCCAGCTTTTAACCCTTTGCTTGCTATCGGCGATACTTTGGGAGGCAACGATGGCTGAGCCTCATCACCCTCGGGGCGGTGTTGTCGTTGCTGGTCCACCCGTGATTGTTAGTCCAGTGTAAGTGACATTGAGTGAAATTGTTTGTGATTAATTTCAATGAAAATTATGAAAATCGTTGTTACAGCATTCGGCGTGCTCCGATTTTGGTGCGACAACCTGTGATTGTGCAACGACCGGTCGTGGTTCGCCCCATCGTGGCGCCTCCCCCATTGGTAGTCGTGGGATGAAAGAAATATTAGTCCCTTACTGTACTGTAAATACTCTATAGTTATAGCATCAGTTATCAACCGAATAGCTCGAGCAACATGGTCCCAACCCGGATAGGAAGGCCTGTGCCCGTATTCTAATTTGCTTGATTAGAAATCGGAAGGCTTACAAAAGGAACGAGAAGTGCTGAATCGGGTTGAACATTTCATATATATATTTAGCATATTCAAAGCATGACTTCAATTAAAAATATCTCATCCACAAGGAAGTAAGAAAGTCATCTGATTAGTTTTAATTTCCCGAAAAACCCATTAATGTTCGAGTGTTATGCTGGGACTGGGTCTCATGCAAACCTCTAATTGGACGGCAAATCGTCTTCTGTGTAAAAGGACCCTCCTTGATTGCTCTTTTCGCAGCCCACTTCTCGAGCCCACTGCATGGCTCGGGCTCTGCTCGAGTCGAACTAAAGAGACCCAAAACTGTTTAGCTGATTGTAATCCACCCTCGTAAACATACCGAAATTTGCAGAAACGGAGATGAAGCAGGAGAGTATCGTCGGAAACCTAGCAGTAGCAGAAGGACGGATTCCCACGACGAGCTGCTCAACTTTTTCCTGACCGGTTGAGATGGAAATTTGCTATCATCCGTTTTTCCGATGCCAAAAATGGGCGATTGCAGGCGGATGATATTTCAGCTCATCAAGCGACCGACCCAAGGACGTGGCAGTGAAATTTAGTCCCAATCAAAGGAAGAAGAGCAGTTAAAAAAGCCCACTTCGTTCTATTGCTGTTATCGTCGGTACTGATCTCCGCTCCCAGGTTCGGCTCGCAAAATTGTAATCAGACCATTTTCAGGATGAATAAGGCAAATTCGGCAATCGGGTGCCGGGCCGTTTACAACACCGCAAAGATTGTTTAAAGCCGGCTCTGAATGTATAATTAGCATGTGCCATTGTGTCCTTCCTTAGTTTGATCTTTAATTTGCCGATTGAATTTCGAAGTGCTAAACACCAAAAGCTGTTTACTGACGGTTTATCCTGAGGTCATGCAGACTGCATAATTACATACGACAACAACAAACAATAATAGGTCCACCCGTTTCGACGAGGCTGTCCGACGTTGTTATAGTTTTGAATAATTAAATACTCTGCCAAGCTCGTATACGTATTACCGTGCCGGTTGTTCCGTGCTGGAAACACCATTTGTCTCTCAGCGACTACCGCCGGTTGGCTGGCTGGCTGGCTGGGTGGCTCAATGGATTTTCCTAAAACGAGTCCTAATTGCTGCCTATTTGCACGAAGTAGCTCATATTTTCGACCAGTAAGCGGTTCGCAATGAACTGCCTGACGCTCCGGCTGATGATGAATGAAGCTTTGTAGTGCGGGGGTATGGTCCAGAATACTAATTGCATCGTGCCATTAGGGGTTAAGCGATTTTTTTTCTGCAGCAATCATCGTGAGCGGTTGCTGTTTGGTGCCACTAGCGTGCCTGAAAACGGTTCGAGGAACAACATTTCTCCAGCCAGCGTCATCATAAATACAATTATTGGCAGAAAGGGCGTATTTAAGCGGTTTGACTTCTCCGAAAAATGGTTTGTGGATTCAACGACCGGCTGGGACGGTTATTTAAGTTGGTTGAATTTTGAACTTAACATCGCGAACTTTTTCATTGTCCTGCATTGAAAGGTAGGCAGTAAATTAGATTTAAGGTATGGTCACAATCGCTCACTGGCGTGTCCATGGTGGGGCACACTGAGACACGCGAAGTACGGGGAATAGGCGAAAATATTTTTGTTTCGGCTTCCTCGCACATTTTGACAGTCCCTTAAGGGGGCTTACACACTTAAAAAACTCGGCAAAATTTGCCGTGAATATCTCATCCATAACGATGAGAAACAGAAGCGGCGATAAAATGCAGCTTTGTCTCACGCCAGCAGTAACCCTTATGTGGCAGGCAAGATGCCGTCGTGCAAAACCTTGCACGACAACACCTCGTACTGAGCCTCGATGAGATGGACTAGCTTATCTGGAACTCCGGCGGCAGCAAGCTGGATTCCGTGCTGGCCGATCATGTGTAGACCATATCACAACGCTCCGCATTATATTGGAGCAGATCAACAAATTCCAAGACTCTCTTCTGTTGGTGTTCGTTGACTTCGAAAAGGCATTCGACCGACTCAATCACGAAAACATCCTGGGCGCACTTAGGCTTAGAGGAGTTCCAGATAAACTAGTTCATCTCATCAGGACTCAGTACGAGGCGTTCTCGTGCAAGGTTTTGCACGACGGCGTCTTGTCCGACCCCATAAGGGTTACTGCTGGCATGAGACAGAGCTGCATTTTATCACCGCTTCTGTTTCTCATCGTTATGGATGAGATATTAGTTGGAGCAGTTGACAGTAGACCAAATCGAGGATTGCCTTGGAATCCTCTAACGATGGAGCAGCTAAATGACCTCGACCTAGCCGACGACATTGTCTTGCTCGCACAACGCCGAAACGATATACAGAGCAAGTTAGACGACCTTTCCGAGCTTCCAGGCAGCAGGTCTCACAGTCAATGTAGCGAAAACTAAGTCTATGGTAGTAAACACTGACAATTCCACCAACTTCACTGTAGCGGGACAACAAGTTGAGCAGGTAGACGCCTTTCAATATCTTGGTAGCCAGACAACGCCCGATGGTGGTACCAAGACTGATATAGCCACACGGATCAGGAAGGCCAGGGGTGCCTTTGCAGGTCTGCGAAACATTTGGTGCTCAAACTAGATCACTCTACGAACGAAAACCCGAATCTTTAATTCAAAAGTTAAATCCGTACTGCTGTATGCCTGCGAAACGTGGCGCGTCTCAGCGGAGACATCGCAAAAACGGCAGGTATTCATTAACCGGTGCCTGCGATACATCATTCGTGCCTGGTGGCCTGATAACTGGATTTCCAATGAGGAACTCCATCGTCGGTGTCATTAACGGCCGATAGGCACTGAAATTCGTGAACGTAGGTGGAAGTGGATCGGACACACCTTGCGGAAAGGAGCAAACGAGGTTTGCAGAGAAGCACTCGATTGTAATCCACAAGGACAGCGTAGAAGAGGCAGACCCAGAGGCTCATGGCGACGGAGCTTAGCCAACGACATCCGGGCTGTAGACGAAAACCTGTCCTGGCGACAGGTAAAAGCCATGGCGGGTAACCGTCAGCAGTGGAGATCTTTGATTTCATCCATTTGCTCTGCCAGATCGGCGGACTTGGATACATAATTTAGTAAGTTTGATGACAAACGAGGTTACGCTAAACCGCATTATGCGAAATGTACTTATATTAAATGGGCGGCACCGATTCTCACTGTATTGAGATGAAGCGATCATTGGTCCAAGTGAGTATTCATAGCAATGCGAAGCGAAGCCCAGCGTCCATTATGACTATAGTCGAATGTGCCTACCGTCCATTATGTCTATTATCCATTATGTTTATTGTCCATTATGCCTAACGTCTACATGTCTAATGTTCGTATGCCTAATTTCCGTATGCATATCGTCTGTATGCCTAACGTCGCGCATCCGTCAGAACAGACTTGCTCTCCATTTTTTCAATGGCTTTATCTGAATCTACCACAACGCGCTAGTAAAAGTAAAATATCTTGCACAAGGCTAAAACGATTTTTCCAAGTGCGCGATAAGTTCATCTATACTTATTGTATTCTTGAAGAAGACATATGGCGCTTGAATAAAACTTGTTTAAATTACTTAAAGTACCGTAATCCGGGGATACTTGCAACACCGGGATTACTTGAAACACTTCTGCGCATCACGCTTCTAACAGCTCTAACGCATTTGTTTGTTAACATAACCATTTGTAACCAATGCCGTTTTAAAGAAGGGCGTTTACCTATTGTTTAGTTAAGTTTAATCCGTTATATCATTGTTTTGCTTGTTTTTATACGATTGGAAAGTAATTTCACTTTCAGAGTAGGAAAAATGGATATGCAAAGTTGCGTCAGTTCATTGACAAAATTATTTTTTATCGTTTGATTCCTGTACCATGCTGCATCAAAATCCGGACGGTATCAATATCCGGACACCTTCTATAATTTATCCTCAATAAGCAATAATATATACAATTTATGAGGTGTAGCTATGTGGATTACTTTGCAAATATATCTAAGATCCTTTCAACAAAATCGGTGGTTAAGTGGGCTGCGCTCAAAATATTTGGAAATCCAAAATAATTTAAGGCATTTAATGTAGAAATACTTAATCGCTTTCGTTCTCTGGTTATGTAAAGGTCAGTGTAGCACTTGACTAAAATCGTACCATTAATAACACCAAAGTGGCATTAAAAGTCAAAAAAATGTATAATGTTATGATTTTTAATACTACATATTAGAAGTGATTAGTTGTTTACTTATAGGCATACATTTCTTAGACAAAACATGAGAAAGTTTTGCCTGTCCGGAAAATGATTCAAAAGTGTCCGGATATTGATTCACTGAGATGTGAGGTGTCCGGATTTATGAACAAGACAAACCAGTTTATTTCTCTTATTTTAATGTATTTCATTGAGTTTTCGTTGTAAAATTGACGTGTTATTACATATTTAAGCTTTACATTTGATTATAGTGCAAAGCTACTAGACTAGTACAAGTTACTAGAATGTTGCGAAATTATTGTTTACGAAGCATATTAAACATATAACCTGCTTAAGTGTCCGGATATTGATGCAGCATGGTACACAGTTAGTGCATCTTATTAGCTAACAAATAGCAACTTTGAGCTTTGTTTATATTATGAACTTGGAAAAGAAACAATGAATTCGTATTGTTATTTCCAATATGGCGTGGCTTGCAGCACAAAAAAAAGTAAAATAGATAATTATCGTAATAGACAGTATGTACAAAGTGAATTTGCAGCTGTACGATGTAATTTTGTCTACTGCCCTCTCCAGAAAAAAATAAACTTGTGAAAAATTCCACGTGTCTTGAAACGACAATTTGGAGTTCGCCGACATGCTGATTTTCACCGAATATCTTTAAAAAGCGATAGACGAAATTGAGAAACAAAACATGTCTCCAGTATCTCTTGTTTTACTAGAAATACACTCAAAATATCTAAAAATAGTCATTTGCGGTTTGAAATCAAATTTAAAATCATAAGAAACCTTAAATAAGAAAAGTGTGGCAAGTAACCCCGTTTACTGGGTAACTTGCAACACCCCTATTTTCGATTCATTTAGTTGATATTTTTTCTCATGATCATAAATCAAAAGTACTGACCACTATACAACTTTTGGCTACTTACACTTGGACCTAAACGGTACACTTCGAAAGTTATACCAAAGCAAAGTTCAAAACTGCTGCAAGTATCCCCGGCTGACGGTAACAAAGTTATTTGCTAGATAGCAATTAGTTCTGTTCTTCTAGTATAATAAAAAAAAGTCGACGAAATGTCAAGTCTGCAGGAATAGTAGTTGCTGATTTATTACAGGTGCCATGTCTCATCTACGGAACGTGAACACTCATCATTGAATAGGCTAAATTGTCATCGTTCCGCTGTTAAATTGTTTGGATCGTCGGAGCAAATATTGTTTGGTTGGAATTTATCCTACTTGTGACGCTTTTCAATTTTGCTCAGCTTTTGGCGTCTATTCTGACAGATTGGTTGATTATGCTGTTCTTTATGCTCTGAATCAAGGATGGAAAAAGTCATTCACTCAAATGAGCATTGCTGATTTACGATCATAAGCTGTCGAAGGCATAAAGATTACTACCACTAACGCTCAGCAGTGATCCAGAACTTTACTGATTCGCTCTCGCTGTTAGCTGTGCCAGTGTCGAACCAGTCTCGAAAGAGAAATGATTCAAAAGGGATATGAAAAAAACAGTGATTGAATCAAAACCGACACAATACCAAGACGAACGTAAGCGATGGGAATCGGTTTGAACTTGGTTCACTTACGCTCACTGATCGTTCAGTTTTAACTCAATGGTATTCACACTTCTGCTATTAAAATATATTGTAATTATTCTCCATATATTTCAAATATTCAAACACTTTGTAACTTATCCAGAAGTTACATAACTTATTGGAGCAAAATTAAATTGAGAAGATGAAAAGCAAAATAAAATCGGATCAGATTCGCTCAGTGGCAAACGTTTCGTTTGCTTCGTTAGGGTCAGAGAGTGAAATAAACAGAGTAGGCATGATCGCAATCATTTCAGCTCATATTCAATTTGGTTCGTTTGCAACAAATGATGCAAACTGCTATGAGAGCACGCTTAGTCTCTTTGAGTGAGCATATAAAAGGTGATAGTTGTGTGAGTTGAATCGGTGATTGAGTTTCAATGACAACATTTTGATGCGATTTTTGACCATGCCTGCTCTGAATGTTCTTTTTCAAAATTATGGTTTGAAGAGAGTTTTATGGCAGCATTTTTCAGATAAATCCATCTTGCAGAAGAATGCTAAGGAAGCTGTAAAACGACGTTTTAAAAGTGAATCAAGTATCCTTTAAAACCGCTTATAACATGAATTGAACTTATTGATACTTCAATTATGCTTCAAAACTGTGTATCACATAGGACCAAATTTGCTTAAGGAAAACCATTATCAAACATGACAGATGCAATGCAATACTCCGATAAAACTACTATAAGAAATTAATAAAACCAATTTGCCATTGGATTGTTACATAGGATAGAGCACTTCCTTCTCGTTGTCGGGTCTACCTTCGTGGGGACAGTGCGCGTTTATGATGGTGTAGTTGAAGAAACGACCTTTTAACCTTAATATACTCTTCTTCTCATTAGGGTCAGTCCCGGCGTAGTGGTTAGCATTCACGCCTCTCACGCCGAGGACCCGGGTTCAAAATCCCAACCCCGCAGATAATCAAACAAAAAAAAACATCTTCTCGTTGGTCGTCTTCCAGTCCATCCCTCGATCCTGCATTCCGCCCATCAATGTAAAACCCGTTCCCAGGTCGTTAGTCGCTCCCCAGATAACACAAAATCGTAATAGAAAGTTCACATTAAATCGTTTTCATGTCAATTTCACATTGGAATTGTATAATGATTAGAGTATGTCAAATCGAAGTGAACAATAAGTTGTTTTGCAGTCGTGCGTGTCTTCATATATAATTCATGACTGTGAATTATAAAGCAGGATAGACAATTGAAATATTTGATTATATCTATATCATATATTCAGGAGTATTTAGTTGCGTGTTATAAAAACTGCGCAAAATAGAATTACAAATAGTTGTCAAAATTTTCGCACGTATATCGCCTCCACTTTGGTACATATATGTTCTTATATGGCGTGAAATATAACTTTTTCGTTCAGATATGATTTCGTATACCTCAGTTGCAATCGAGATATACAAACCAAATAGTTTACTGGGTCCCCCGCTCCGGTAAAATTGGACCGCCACGGATCCTCCACACTTTTTCGCCTTTGCGACCGATCTCCTGCAGTACTACGTTGTCGAACTTTCAGAGTTACAGCTGTTCCAGGTACCAAGCACCCATTCCATGTCCTTATTTCGTCGCTTTTGTTCATCCCGAATGTTCCAAGCCGAATTTTCTTGGTTTTTTGTAGTAAGGTGGGTTTAGCTGAGTTGCTGATGTCTCGTTTTGGGAGCTTCCGCTCCAGATCAGACGCTATCGTGAGCCGCTCCTAACCTGGAGTACAAGTACCTGGAGTACCTGGAGTCGTTGATACATTCAGCATCCGCACGAGTGCCTCTTTCCCTGTTGGTATACGACCTCAGTTTTTATACGATTTCCGCTAAGGTTGCTCGTATTTCGGCTGGGGTCACAAGGAGTAAGGGATAGGAGTTGTTGGATAAGACTCTAAGCATCATTATTGGGGTCTATTATACTTGCAGGTACGCTAGGCATCGATGTTACGCATTATCCAGCCGTTAACTAATTTACGCCAACAAGATATCAAATTCTGTCCATAACTTGCATTTGAACCATGCTCGGTGTAGTAACTTCATTGGTATTTAACATTTTCATAGTTTGCACCTATGTAGATAGGCAAAAACAGATTGCAACCTCAGTTCGGCATTCCCACTCATGAAAAGCCATAGAGTAGGGCGGGGCATAAGTGCGATGTTTGAAGTTGTCATTAATTTTCGTGAGATATAAAGAAGGACAACAACGTAATATATTTTATAGTGATGCAGTAACTCAATGTCTTCACATTCAATTATACATCATCTGCGGTAATAGTGTTTTGCAAAATAAATTCTTCTTTCTTCTGATCAAGTGCAGATTCGCACTTTTACCCCACTAGCGGGGCAAACGTGCGAATACCGCGGGCAAAAGTGTGAAGCTAGAATCCATGAAATTAGCCCAGCAGTAGCTATCAAAACCATATTATCTTCAACCTGCGTTATGTTTCGGTATGGAATATTCTCAATTTTCACCTTTTCTATTTTGCGCTGGTGTATTGCAGCCTCTATTAGATCGAAACTTTTCCAAACGTTTGTTTTTTGTTTCATCAGCGGAAAAACATTGTTTTCCTTCGGCCAACATCTGTAGAGCACACAGTTTTCTGCAGATCTTGCATCTCTAGTATCTGTGATATAGTGCCTAAAGCTGTAAATAATTAGCTATACATTTTGCCTCGTCCATTAATCGCACTTTTGGCCCGTCCGTGAATTGAACTTTTACCCCGCTAGGCGCTCGACGGGATTAGATTAAATTATGGAGAAGCGAAATATATTTTGTAAATTATTTTCGCCATATTTTTAAAACAGATATGTGAGTGATGTAAAACGCTGCTACAAATTTTCAACAAGTGATATCCTCCTGTTGACAGCGTATTTGCCGTATAACGAAAAATTACATCAAAACCGCCCTAAAATAACATTCGCCCATGACTCAGCAACTATGCTTCGTAAGCAACCAAAGTTTACGTTAGATTCAAGCTGTCAAAGTAGTCATCCATCCATGCCAATGTAGAAAATTTACTCGGAATTTACACCGATAAATCATTGAATCGCACTTTTACCCGCATCACACTTTTACCCCTCTTTACTCTATTTAGCATATTTGATGATTCGCCTTAATTGGATCATTTTGGAAGGATGGTCGAATAAAATACTCTTTTTTATTCCTTCCACCATAAACTGAATAAAATTTACAATAGAAAACGCACCATGTCAAGCTATTGTTTTATCATTACTGACTATGAAGAGCGAGCTATCATTCAGGATATTTCTTCTCCATCTCACTCTGCCCAGTCTAAGCCTTTTCACCACAAAACCACCGCCGCGTCAGAACAGAACTGTCGACGCACAAAGCGCAAATAATGCTCGACAGTGGCCGGAGCTAGGCTGCAAAAGTGTGATAACTGAATTTAATTTATTAGTTTCATGTCTGCTGCATATTATCGCCGCCCAGCCGGATTGTCCAGCCGGGCTGCTGGCTGGTCCCACTTTATTCGTAAATCATTTGAGCACGCAAGCTTTATGGTGATTTTAACGTTCCGACCTACACTGCGCCGGGGAAAGCATATTTCCTGCAACACTGGCCGGTTGGCCGGCTGGCTGGTTCTCTGACAATCTGTTCTCCCCTTCAATTTTCAACAAAAGTTGGTTAGGCAGCAGCAGCAGTGCCTAATTTGAATTTTGTCGTTTTAGGCATTTCACAAACAAAAGTTCGATGAATGCAAAGTTTCACACCACCGCCCGCTAACTAGGTCGCCATTTTGAATCGCGGCCGCTTTCAATGGTGGATAATTTTTGAAGGAGAGAGCACTATGGGGGTACCTAGTCCATTTGAATCTAATTTCTGAATCGCGGAAGTCAGTAAGCTCCTTTTGTGGTAGGGATCTACAAAGCCGTTTGTTTGCTAATGAATATCATGCAGTGTTTAATGGTTATATTTTGTTTTGTTAGGTTACACTTGTGATGTTTCGCCTCTTTTGGTAGAATTAACTTAATTCACATCACTTAATTGTTTTACTAGATCTTTCCACTTATTATTTAGACTTCACGTTCTAATTACGTGAATGGTCCAACCTAGCCTGTGTAGGATATGTGGAGAATAAGGTTAATTATTTGTGTTTAAATGCGTTCTTGTTTCGGTTTAGGAGACCAGCTTTTGTCAGTGTGCAATAATCTAAAATGTTCAAATTTGAAAAATGTTCTCGAGAAATATCAAAGGAGACAGTTTGTATTCATTTGTATTCAGACTTCACGTGTTATAATATTTCTTTCTCGCAGAAACAACATCCAGACACTATTGAAAATACCGCCATGGACTGTTTCCAATTATACGATACAACTAACAAAAATTTTGCCTGCACATTATCTCATCCCGTGCTTCGGGTGCATCCTGTACTCCTGCTTCCGGAGAGCCTAAGCTGCTAGGTCGTTTCCCCCCGTCTCCCAAAGCTTTCGTTCGCAGCTTCCCAGTTTGACGTTATACAACAAGCTAACAAACCTAACGCAGGTCTCTCTCTCTTATCTGTCGCCAGCACCGCACCGTCGTCGTGCCAATCGTGCAGCATAATTAAATGTTTTATCGTGGAAATAAGGTTCTTGCGATTCAAACGTCGGAACGAAAATGGGAAATTTGCTTCCCAGAGGTTCCTGCCGATGCTTCGTCCTCATCGGATTGCCGATCGGATTATTCCAGCAGACTGCCGGAGGGGTGCAAACTTTCTGTGAACTATCAAAAGGGGAAATAGTTGCCTCGCGCAATACGGGAACTTCCGGCCGGAAACACAACAGCCATTTTGCACAGGGCTAGGCGTGATTGGTTCAGCACCGGAACCTTTCCAAGCGAAGGGTATTAGTTTACTACTGTGGGGCATTTTATGTTGCGAGTTTGAAACCTATAGTTATAATGACCATCTCTAAAAGAAGACTTCATTACTTTAATGCGATTAGCTGTCAATGATTAAAAAATCGTTTGTAGAGGCAATATCATTTAGGTACATTGCATCTTAAAGTTTTAATTTTCTCTCAGAATTTACCTACCATTATGTTGTCAGCTGAAATTAACTCAGCTTGAATTAAATGAATACATCAGTGTTCAAATTGCGTGAGAGAGAAACACAAGACAGCACTTTATATCGAATAACCAAGTCTTAAGCATTGTGGCTGTGAAGCTCCCACGCTGTTATCCCCTCTAGTAATAGTTTAACATCCAGTTGGGGAAATTTGAGGCCCACGTATCTCAACCCCTAGCGTGCCCAGACATCAAACAAAAGGTGGAAAACTCGACCTTTCAGAAGAATATTTGGCCTGGTGAATTGAATAATCGTAGGATGGCAAATCTATAATTACTTACTATTACTATTATACAAGAATACCGACCGGTTAGGTTGAAAACTCTGACTTTTTGGTGCAACTGGATTTAAAATCAAAGTTATGGAAATAAGACTTGGAACTGAACTAGAAATTAGAGTAGAAATTGGACTTGACATAGGGCATCAAATTAGACTTGAATTTGGACTAATTTGGGCTTGAAGCTTTATTTCAAGTTGAACGGGAAGTTGGACTTAAAATTGGATTTGAAACTGGACTTAAATGTGGAAAAATTTGGACTGGAAGTTTTACTATTAACACGGGGCACAACGTTCTTACAAACATAAAACAAAATTTCCTTTTACCGACCGGTTTCAGGTAACTAGCCCATCGATGGGGTAATGCCCGACCTGAAAGTTTTACTTTGAATTAAACATTTAATCGGATCTGAAATTACAGTTGAAATTAGACATGAAATTGGATTTGAAATAAGACTTGAAATTGAACTTAAAATTGGGATTGAAATTGGAATTAAATTGGACGTGAGATTGGACTTGAAATTACATTCGAAATAAGACTTGAAAATATGAAATTCATATTTTGTTAGATTTTGTTGAAATCAGAGTTCAAATTTGATTTAAAATAGCATTTAACCCTCTAACGGGCAACACCGTAAAAACAATGCGATCAAGCTAATGACTATTTTATCAGGAAAGTACACATAAAAAAACCTTAAGTTCTGATTTTCATGCAAAAATAATTATCTGGAGGAGCGCTAGGTAAGAAAAAGTCCAATTTCTCTTTTTCTTTTTTCACGCCTAACGCTCTGCCCAGATATTTTTTCAATTCAGATATATTACAAAATTAAAATAATGCATGAAATTTACCCATAAAAATTTTTGTTAGGTCAATCATTTTGTTCTAGATGTCCTTTTCCTTCAAAAGTAAAAAACGGAATATTCGCGCATTAATTATTTTCGGAATTTTTGTTTTTGAGAGATGATAACTTTTGAATGGTTGGTCAGAATGTTATGATATTAGTATCAAAATGTCAAGAAATCTGTTCTGAAAAGATTTTGCATATTGCCAATTAAAAACAAATTTCGTATGCGGCTTTGGAGCTCCAAAAGCGAAGGCCGTCTACAGACGGTCTTACCTGTTAGAGGGTTAAATTATACTTGAAATAGGGTTTAAAATCGGACATGCAAATGTACTTGATATTGAACTTGATATTGGACATTAAATTAATTTAGATTAAATTAGATTTGAATTTGGACTTAGACCTTACCTGTTTTCTTCTTCTCTGTTCCGTTTTCTTGGTTTTTATTCTAACTTTTTTTGTTATTTCTTCCATTTTTCATCTTTTTCTCTCGTTTTTATTTTATTCTCTTGCGTGTTATCTGTTTCATTGTTCCGTTTTTCTTCCTTTTCTATCCCATTTTTGCTTATTTTTAGACTTTTATTTTTTCGCATATTTTTTATTGCAATTTTCTCTCCCATTTTTTGTTTTTTCTTTTCCCTTTTTTCGTTTCTATTTTTTTTCTTTATTTAACGCACATCCTTTTCGTTTTTCGTCTTCGTTCGTTCCGTGCTTCCTCTCTTAGATGTCCCGTTTTTTGTTTTCGGTTACTTTTTTTCTGTTTTTGACTCCCGTTTTTCGTTTTGCTCTCCGATTTTTCTTCTTTATTTCCCATTTTTTTCTTTTTTTTCTCCAATTTTTCCAAATTTATTTTTATTGGTCTATTATTGATTTCTTCTTTTTCTGTCCCATTTTCCCATTCCCATTTTGCTTGAGGAAGATAAATCCATCTTGCAGTCATATATCTTTTTCAAAGCTATTGTTGGAATGATCAAAACTTGATGTTAGATTATCTAATATAGGGTGTCGTGTACTGATATGCCTCCCAGTTGGCTTCGAGGCATGACGCTGGCCTAATAAGTCAGTCGTCGTATGTTCGAATCTCGGCTGGGAGAGGCTGTTAGAGTCAATAGGATCGTAGCAACTGGCCTGCAATGGACCTGTACTCTAACGGCTGGCTGCGAAGTCTGTCGTACAAAAACAGAAGGTCAAGTTTCGATAACGGAATGTAGCACCTAGGCTTTGCCTAGTTACTGATTAAACTGATAGTTTAATTGTCAAAACACTTGGGCGCAAACCGAGAGAAACCTCATTTTTCCGTTTTCTTCGGTTCTCAATTTTCCTATTCTTGATTTTTCTCAATTTGACGTAGGACTACGTCTTTGTCGATGTTCTGATCGATTTTTAATATTTTTTCACCAATCGACCAGAAAATCTGCTACGCGTTAACCCAAACATACCAAACTATTGTTATTTTCATTTTCAGTCATGTAATAGTGAAAATTAACGAACAGGAATTTTCCCATACAGTTTTTTCGTGTTTGCCTTGCTTCACAGGCAGAGACGCGAAACGCGAAAACCCTTTTCGCGGAATGTACCATTTCGCAGAAGTAATTTCCTCCTTAGTTGCTGTCACTCGTTCGGACACAACTGAAGGAAAGCAATAGAGGTTAGTACACGTATAGAAATTTGATCTCCAAAACGAGCAAAATGACTCATGATTCCAGGTTTCTAGCATATGATTTATGAAAATACACCATGAATAATAATTATGATATCACGAGCTTCTTGCAGTACAACACAACGCAAAATCATGAACTATTATTCATGATTTTGTGCTGTCTGAAATGGCAGTTCAGTCATGATTTGACAGGAATTCACATTTCGTGATTTCATGATTTCATTCATGGCATTGGAATCAAATTTCTTTCCGTGTAGACCTAGGAAAACAAATAAATCTAGACAGAGGTGATTTCCAACGGCGGCAGGTCGCCGGCAAGACTCATGGCCTACGGCCATCTCGTTCTGAATCATCTAGCGTTACTATAAGTAGTTTTTGGTGGTATTGTTATCGACTAATAGGGTCGGCGCAAGCCAATTTGTCGCTATAAGCAAATCCTCGAAATGGCGCCTCCAGAACTTAGTCGTAAAAATAAGGTAGATTTTTTCGGACAGACATTGCATTAACGACGTCAAAATTGCAAAATTGTTTATTTGATGCTTTCTATCCGCATATAAAATTAATTTTTGCGTCCCATCTAATCAATTTTGCTTTTTATTCCAGGCTAATCGCTTCTAATCGGAAAACAATTAGTAAAAGTATCGCAATGCGTCGTCTGGCGATTTTGGCGAAATAGATTATTTTTCATCCTTACAATAGCAAAGCAAAGCAAACAAACATTCCGTTATCGAAATTTGACCTTCTGTTTTTTATACGACAGACTTCGCAGCCAGCTGTTAGAGTTTGACTCTATTGACTCTAACAGCCTCTCCCAGTCGAAATTCGAACTTACGACGGGATGGCACAATCACTTTGACTCAATTCACATTCACTTGACAATACCGGCTCAGTTAAGCAGAATTTGAAAAAGTTATATATGGGACGATTGAAGAACTAGTTATTATCTACAACTTTTCTGAACAAAGTTGGGCTGTATCTTTTGTATTTAAGATGCTACAATGCTAGTACCTCTTTAGTAACTAAGTGAACGTCACTAAAAAGTTACTAGCATTGTAGCGCCGTAAGTACAAAAGATACAGCAAAACTATGTTCAGCAAAACTGTAGATAATAAATAATGCTACAAATGTTCCATATAAAACTTTGTCAAAAACTTTGCTTGGTTGAGACGGTACTGTCAAATGAATATAAATTGAGTCAAAGTGATCGTGCCATCCCTGCATACGACGACTGGTTTATTAGGCCAGCGTCATACGTCGAAGCCAACTGGGAGGCTTCCTTACAATAATCCTTACAATCCTTACAATGTCGCAGAGAAAACTGAAAGCGTTTTCTGATACTTCTTTAACTGTTCGAATCTAAACCTGAAGCATACAACATGTAAATGTTAATGTCAGTACATTTAACAATTGAATTGGACTTAACTTTAAATTTCAGAGTAGAAACGGTTCGTCATTTGCATTATATGAAAAAAGTTTCTTCTTGTGGCTGGATCGGTTTCAATCCTCGAAAATAAGCGATACATCAAAGTTACAGTTAACCGCCATTTCTCTTGTATAATTATCGGATTCTAGAAACCCATTATCAGAATGATGAATAAATGAAAGATAAATCTGCGGATTGCTAATTTTAAAGAGATTGGAGAATCTTTCCCGATTTTTTTAAATAATTTAATAGCGTCAAACGACCTTCCCGCCCCGCTTATCTGAGTGTTTAAATTATTAAGTTTTGTTACAAATAGGTTTTCATCAGAATAATCGAGGCTGTAATTTTGTAGCACTGAAACTCGGATTTTGTGGTCGGACTACAAACGGAAAGCGGACAATGGTGTATGCATGTGAACCATGAACTTAAAGAGATCCACATAGTAGATCTGGCGAAAGCCGGAGAATACGGTGGGCTGCCCAAGTAACAAATTTAATTTTAAGATGCACTTGAAGAGGTTTCCAGCATTTGCTCCTTAAAACCGAATATAAAACTTGCAATTCTACAAATCTTCGATAAAACAGCCATAAAACCCTTATAAATCTGGGGAGGCCCACACTAAAGAAGGTTCTCAAGAATATTTCTAAAGGTCCTTTTAAAACTTGTAATTCTTATCGATATGTATTCATAGTGACTTCCAAGAGTCGGTTGAAACTAAAAGAAAACCACCACAAGTGTTGATGATTTTATGGTTGTCGTCTCAAAGAACACTTGCAAGACATCATACACTTTTCACAGTCTTTATTTTTTTAAATTGACTAAAAGCTATAAGAGAAAAAGCATTCACAGATATTGCTTTTCCAAAATGGATATATATGAAAATAAAAGCAGCTGCTTTGTTGTCAATCAATGAGAAATTTTTCATGTCACGCTCAGTTTGTCGATGTTTTGTGACATGAAAGTTAGAAAATTTTAACGCGCCGGTTATTTTCGTTAGATTATTAAAAAATTTAATTAATAAAAAAAATTCAATAATTTCATGAAGAAGTTGATAGCTACCAAATTTTTAACAAATTGCGGCAAAAAGTCTTTTAAGTGTCCGAACATTTATTTGAAAATATAAGATCACTTATGGTATTGCATAACAACACATTTATAAACGCCCATATGCAATTGGCTAGAATTTCAAAAGTAATCCAAACAGTTCTGTTCGCCATTTTTTCAATGGTTTTATCTAAATCAACCTGAAAGCGCTTATTAGACTAACATGTCTTGCACAAGACAAAGAAAAATTTTCCAAGAGGTCGATAAGTTCATCTATACTTATTGTATTCTTGAAGAAGACAATTTGTGCTTGAACAAGAATTGTTTGAATTACTTAAGGGGACCAAGTTTTTTGCAAGATAATTATTCTAGTATAAACAAAGAAAACGTCAACAAAGTGTCAATGTAAGTTGTTTTTTGTGCTGGAGGTTCACCTACTTATATTGAGTTTCTTATTTTTTAAGTACAGCAGTCATTATGCTTACCCATATAAATTGATTTTAAAAATTAAAAGTGGGCTGCACGGCAGTTCCATGCGTAAAGTTTAATCTGCAAAATTTTTTATATACTTTGTCGTTACAACCGTCTTTAAAAAAAATATGCTTCAACTGCTTCAACCCCTTCGAACATTTTCCCAACACCGGCTAATGACCTCTATATTCAATTTAAAAAATACAAACAACTCTACAAACCGGCACCGGCACCGCCTCCGCCAAAATACAATCGAACCAAATTTTCTAATAACATACAAATCTACCATTGATGCATCATCACCGGCATAGTCCTTCCTCAGCTCATTTGGAAATCTTCATTGTTTTTTGATTTCGCTGATTTTTCATATGAAATCTTGCTAAAGTTTCGCGCTAAAGTATTTGTTCAATTTTCTCCTGGTTCAGATGCCCATTTTGACAGATCAGTTGTTTACGCTCGAATGTTCTTTCGTCAGAGTATGATTTCTCTTACAAGAATATACGGTTTTAAGACGGTTTTATGGTAGCATTGTTAAGACAAACCAATCTTGCAGAAGAATGTCATAAATTTTTGTCAAAACTATTGCTAGGTTTTAAGGAGCGCCGTTTTTGAGCAGAAATCAAGTATCCTTTAAAACCACTTATAAGGTGAATTACACTTATTGATATTTCAGTTTTATACGTGTTTCTTCAAGTCTCCTTCAATCATACTTCAGAAATGTTAGTCAAATAAGATAACAATCACTTGAGGAAAAACATTATAAAACCTGATAGATTTTGCAATGCTCTGATAAAACTACTATAAGAAATGCATAAGACCAATTTGCTATTGGATTGTTACTTGGGTGGTCACGTCGCAAGAATGCCGGACGACAGTGCAGTAAAATATGTTGTCTTCAAGACCTCCATCAGCATTAGGAATAGAGGGACCCACGTGCTAGATGGCTCGACCAAGTTGAAGCCAATTTGCTTCTGTCGAGACGCTCAACGAATTGGCGACAAGTAGCCCAGGACCAAGTACAGCGGAAAGTAACTCTAGATACAGCACGAGCCATGCCGGCTCTATGCTGCTAAAGAAGAAGGAGGAAAGTTTTATATTAACTATTTGTTTATTTATTGCTCCAGTATTTTTTTATTGTAGCCGAAATGGTGCTCCCCTCAAAGTGGCGATCCAAGCAGCTGCTTGTTTTGCTTGAAGGAAGCGGCCTGTTGATTAATGTTTTATGGAAGAGTGGAATTTATCGAGTTTGATTAGCTTTTCAGTCATGCAAAAATTTCTGCTTTATTTGTAAAAGAGCCTCCCGTTTCAGAGGAGGAGGAGTTTAAACCACCATAGAAAAAAAATTCCGCCTCCAAAAACCCCCACATACCAAATTTGGTTCTATTTGCTTGATTAGTAGACGACTTATGAGGTATGAGGTATTCTGCGTCTATAAGGAACTGTCGCAGTCCAACGTAAATCTATTTTTTTTATTAAAGGTGGGAGAGCGTTAGTGAGGAAGAATGGTAGACTGGATGATACTGCGAAACTTCGATGTGGAGCCAAAAATATATTGCGTAGTTCAATTGCTACGTGGGACTCTAATCCACACTCTCTCGGTTTGCGCCCAAGTGTTATTACAATTAAACTATCAGTACACGACACCCTATATTAGATAATATCACATCTAGTTTCGATCATTCCAACAATAGTTTTGAAAAACATATATGACTGCAAGATGGATTTATCTTCCTTTTCGGTGGAACAAGCAAAGTGGACTGTAGGGCTTCTGTCGGAAGGAGCAAATAAGGCGACGGAATAAGAATTCCTGGTGGACACCTTTCTTTCACAGGATCACTACTTGCAGAGCACTAGGTTGCTTCTGCAGACTCGCTGGGGTGGAAACACTTGAACTAGAGTCAGCACTATTACTGTTCTTCACCTTTGGACTACACTGCTAGTAAAACACTGGTACCGTCAAACGGGGTAACTTGCAACAGTTCTCAACTATGAGTGCAAGTGAAAACTTATCTGTAGTACATTTGAGGACGTTTGATTAATACGTAGTTATTAGGTTTACCATAGAACAATTTCACATATTGAGAAAAAATATGCGATCAATATTGGCTGTTGTAGAATTTTTTAACTAATTTGTTACTAGTAACCCCTTAAACGGGGTAACTTGCAACAAGCAATATTTTTTGGAAATTGAACGAATTTAAAGATTTGTATGAGTTTCTTTTGATTTGAATATGCAAATGATAATCCGACTTGCGATTTTTAATGCTTTTGCTAAGAATATACGCATAAATGCCCTATGTCACGTTGGTAAAAACAATTTATGAGCCCCGTAACGGAAATTACAGAAATAACATTTTATATTATTCATGCAGTTGATATTCCTTGTCTGGATACAATAGAGCTGCCTTTTTAAGGACCATTCACATATTACGTAACGCACTTAGTGAAGTGGGAGTTGTGTAACAACGCATTACACGTCGTATATCCATTATGCAAAATCGCGTCATGAAGTGGGGTGGGAAAGTTAAAAACCATCGATATCTCGGTTACGTAATATATGATTGTTCATTACGTTACGAGTGATCGTAATTAGACACTGTCATATTGCTGGTCGATTCTCTCAGTGACCTTATTTTCGTTTTGGCCGCTTCTATGGCCATTTTCAGTATATCCAGAGAAAAACTGGCATATTTCCGACTTACCGAAAGTCTCTTACACTCTTCAGGTGTGCTTTAGTATTGATTGATGCAAAATTAAATGATAACGCGCCTCTTGAAGGTAACGGAAAACAGCTGTTTATATCTATATTATGTTTATATCTGTTGCAAGTTACCCCGTTTAAGTACTTGTTTTACGAATAACGTGGTAACAAGTAAGATAAACAAAACTAGTCATCATAAATCAATTATTTTGTTTCCTTATTGTTCATTTTACAATAAAAAATGGTTATTAGGCTTCTTTTATTTGAAGTGCCTGTGGGCGACACAAACGTTTTACTGACGAAAAATTGACGATGAATTTGACACCATCTTGTGGGATTTTTAAAAATCATCAAAGCAGCAGAAAATCAACATAACAGTGTCAAAGGCTTCTTTGAAGTGTTAACAACAAGATTCAGTGACTGATATAGATTAAAAATTCAAGTAACAGATCAAAAAGTACATTGAATTGGATCGATATAGCGTTGTTGCATGTTACCCCGCTGTTGCAAGTTACCCCGTTTGACGGTACTGGTTATAGAATATAAACACGGTATATTTCATTTCAAACTTAACTCTA
Source organism: Sabethes cyaneus (assembly GCF_943734655.1). NCBI lineage: Eukaryota > Metazoa > Arthropoda > Insecta > Diptera > Culicidae > Sabethes > Sabethes cyaneus. The sequence continues at coordinate 69,971,174 of NC_071355.1, read as the reverse complement.
ACGTACAAGGAGGGCTGTCTTAACCTAAAGTGCACAAGACGCAAAAGCGATTTACTGAAATACATAACGATGTACTAAAGAAACTGACTAAAGAAATGCCAGGTAACTCATTTTCGGTTCGTCGAAACCAAGTGGGCATGAATCTCGTTGTAAATTTCTGAATCTTTTGCTCGATCAGTTTCGCATAGCTACGCTTAGGTTGAAAAGAGCGCCAAGTATTGTCATTTTCATTTCGCAACTGTACAATTTATGGCTGCCCATAAATACGCAATGGAACTGAATAATAAACAGATTTTCTGGGTCGCTGCTACAAACATGTAGGTACCTATCATATTTCTATTCTAGAAGCATCATTATTTATTTTCGGGTTCCGGTACAAAGAATGATTCAGAGTAGAAAAATTGGGCTCCAGCTTTTAACTGTCATATAACCAATTTTGCCGATGGAAGAGCGCAACTGGCAAAAATTTTCCGCCTTATTTGTTTCTTATTGTTATGATTTATGATCTTATTATGATTTTTTGTAGAATCCAATATCCCTAATATGATAACAATCATTGTATAATAGCAAACAACTTATTTTCTCAAGTCTCCTAACTAACGTTCTGCACGTCAGTAGAACTGATGCCAAGTATCCACGTTGATTCTACCTCGAGTGCAGTCCAGCTCGTCAGTATGAAACTTTCAGTAAATATGACTCTCTAATATTAGTAAATCACGCTGTCATCTTTGCAACCAAAGGAAAGAAGCTAGTAGAAAAGTATGCAGACAAAATCTATCCCCATTCGTTTCCCTCTGCTATTGTCTTTGTCGGATGCTGCATCCCTCAAGTGCCCAGCTTGCACTTCAGTCAGAGGGAAAAAATGATGCCACTTTGCATCTTAAAAGCGGTCCCCCCTCCCTAGCTTTCCTCTCACGCTCTCCCCCTCTGTGAAAGATGCTTTCCATGTTACCGAAGCAGCTTCAAGTAGTGAGCTGAACTGGGATTTTTCAAAGTCCACCCAACGAGATTCGATGCTTGGATAATCCGATAAAGCGAAACTGGTACTCAATTAAAGTGAAACATAGAAGGTAACACTGCTGCTGGCTTGAATGCAGCCCGAGAAACCGGAAATGCAACTTTAACGTGCAACTGGTTCTGCATCTTGCATCCCGGGTGGCCAGGAAGAGCTGCACAACTGTTGAATCGGAAATGGGAAATCTTTTGCGGACGCTGCTCGAAGGACGATAACGGTTAGAAGAAAAAAGAAATTATTTCCAGCACCGGAGTGGTAAGTGGCGTTCTGCATTTTACACTTGCCTTTCCTTTTTCATTTTTTTCTTGCTCGAGTAACGAATCGATTTTCTTGCTTTATTTCCATTCCTTAAGATATTGTCGCAAAATACGTATTTTGATCTGTCTATTGGATCGATATGGATGTACAAAGAGTTTATGTAATTTTCAGCACTATATTCAATATTTGACAGTAACTGTTTGTTGATGAGTACAAAGTGAATGAATGCGACGCGAATCGAAACTCAATTTTTATCTTTTCCTGTTGACTGGTTCAGTAGGTATTTTATTCTGGTTGTCGCAGACTTGGTAATCAAGCCGAGTAAAAGCTGAGGCCACTGTCGTGCCCAGGCTGGAGCACACTGGGGCGCTTGCCCCACCTGCTCTTTGAAATCTATACCTATAAAAACTCTCCTTCATAAAACATTAATCAATAACAAGACCACCAAAAACTATCAATAGTAACATTAGATAATTCAGCGCGAGACGGCGACAGGCCGCGAGTGTTGCTGGCGACCTGCCGTCGGAAGCGCCGCGGAGCAGCCCGCCGTAGAGATCACCTCTATCTAGGTTTATTTATTTTCCTAGATCTACTGACCTCTATTACTTTCCTTATTCTATTACTTACCTGGACAGAGGTGATTTCTCCGGGGGGCTGCAGATAGTTTTTGGTGCTCTTGTTATTGTCCGTTATGTTTTATGGAAGAGTCTAAAACTTCTTGAGTTCGATTAGTTTTTGAGTTAAGCAAAAAATTTTGTTTTGTTTGTATGAGAGTCGTCATTCCCCGGGGTAATTCCCAGGGGTGAGGGATCTCAAACCATCATAAAAAAAATCCTGCCTACAGAAACCCCCACCTGCCAAATTTGGTTTCATTTGTTTGACTAGTTCTCGAGTTATGAGGAAATTTGTATTTCAACTGTATGGGAGTCGCCCGTCCTAAAGGGGGGAGGGGTCATAATTCCCCTCCTGAAGAGGGGAGGGGTCTCAATTCACCATAGAAAAAAATCTTATCTCTAAAAATACCCACATGCCAAATTTGGTTCTATTTGCTTGATTAGTTCTCGAGTTATGCAGAAATTTGTGTTTCATTTGTATGGGAGCCCCCCCTCTTAGTGGGGGGAGGGGTCTCTAACCATCACTAAAACCTTTCCTGGCCCCAAAAACCTCTACATGCAAATTTTCACGCCGATTGGTTCAGTAGTTTTTGATTCTATAAGGAACACAGGACAGACAGAGAGAAATCCTTCTTTATAGGTATAGATATATAAAAGTGAGCCTGAGTATGTTTCTATGTTCCACCATAACTCCAAAACGCCTTGACCGTTCTCCATCAAACTTGGTACACATGTTCTTTGATATACGGGAATCAGCACTGGGGGTTGACAAGAAGGGGGGAGGGGTTCTAACAGGGGTGAGGCTATAACTCCGAAATGCCAGGACGGTTCTTCATCGAACATGGCACACGAGTTCTTTGACATAAGGGAATCAGAACTGAAGGGCTTGACAAAAGGGGGGGGGGGGTCATAACAGGGGGACGCCCTAACTCCAAACGCTTGGACGGTTCTTCATCAAATTAAGCACACATATTCCTTGACATAATGGAATCAGCACTGGGAGGTTGCCAAAAGGAGGGAGCCCTAACAAGGGGCTAAGTAAAAGAGTTTGCGTTACTTTTGCATTTAAACCGATTGCAGTTGTGCAAGTGACTTTGAGAAAAGAGCGGGGTTACACCGAATATATAGTAAAAAACACCTTTGTTTCGTTTCCATTATAGGGATTTTCATAGGGCAAACGGATGCACAATCAGCTACGTGACAGAAGGGGAAGTTAACTGGGAAGAAACCGATAGGTAGGGGGATGAGGAACGGGAGTATGAATGCATGTTCCGCCATAGATCCGGAACTTCTGGACTGTTCTTCATCAAATGTCGTTTGTCAAACATATGTTTTTTGGCATAAAAGTATCAGCGCAGGGGGTTGACAAAAGAGGAAGGCAGACTCTTACAAGAGCAGAGAAAGGTTCAAATGGGTAAAGGGGTGCATTTCTCTTGCATTTGGAACGATAGCAGTTGTACAAGTTGCTGGATTTCTGAAAAGGGGAATAGGGTAGCCATTAACAGGGGGATGCTCAAAAAAGGCTTTGTGTCGATTTATAGGGATTGTCGAGAAGAAGACAGATTTACAAGTGGATGGGGGACAACATGAGGGGAACTGATAATGGGAGTAGACACATTCAAATGAAGAAAAAGGGTTTTGTTTCTTGCGTTATGAGGATTTTCGTTTATAACAGATGTACAAGTGACTGAAAGACAAAGAAGTCCGGAGTAAGATTGGGCTAGTTATGCACTAAACTGGTGGGCTTTCAAACAATAAAGAATATTACGTCTGCAGTTTTCTCAAAAATATTCAATGAGCAATTACGAAAGGCAATTACTGCAAAAATTAATACATTTGTTCAATCTGTACCGAATCTGCACCCCGACAGTGTTGGATTTCGTTATACTTATCTAATGGTACGCGACCTCCTTGCATAAAAATGAAATTTTTACTCACTTGCAGTAATAAAGCCGCCCATCTTTCGCTGTGTGCACCGTCCATCCTTCCTTGAGGGTTTCCTGTGCCATTTCCAGATAGCGGCTGACATCCTGAATCGGTGGCGTCGAGGACGCACTGGAGGACGACGTTAGCGAGGATGGTTGCTGGCTGGACAGCAGGTTCACCGGAAGACACTGCTGCGGCGAAGGTTGCGCCGTTGCTGTCTGGGAATTCGACAGTTGCGGCGAAGGTTGCGGTTGCGGCTGCTGCTGCTGGATTTGATCAGCACTGAGCGTAGGCCCAGGCTGCAGGAGCATCGTTTCACACTCGATGACAACGTGACTGTCAATCTGCGGAAGGAAGCGAGAAAACAAATCTGGTAAGTGTTTGTCCCCGAGGGTGAGAAAAAACATGCATAAATTATTTGTAAAGTATCCGCTCGACTTCGTAAATATTGTTCTATGTAAATGATAACACGTTCTATTTGTGTTTCTTTTAACTTCTGCACTAACGGCTAGTTAAACTGAAACGAATCAAACACACGTCGGATTTGTTTGAAATGGGAATCTGGAAAGAAAAGTTCAACGGTGCCAAAGTAAACATCCAGTTGGTATTTTCGGAATCTGTGATCACGGTGAAATACAAAAATATGCTAATTTTGTGAAACAAAGTACTAGTTTGCATTTCGAAAACATCTTGTTTCGTATCTCCGAGAGACTGACCATTAGAAGGGTCAATATATTTCATCGCCGCTGGGCTACCGAAGAACAATGGAAAAATAAAGATTGCTTCTTTTATAAAGATCAATTTTATTCGGATGAAATCGTTGTACGAGGACAACACAAATCACAAATTTACGACTATCATTAGAAAGTGTTTCGTTTCTACAATTGCTATGATAGAGCTTGAATGCAAAGACCGGTCCACCTCCACAGGTTCCTCTTTTGGCGACTGACAAGCAGCACTCAGGGACTTCGTTTGCTTAGGTTGGTCGTTCCCAATCGGGATTCAATAGAACCGGCAAAACTGGGTTATGAAAAATTCATCTACCAACTCGTGCACCAGCTGTCAGTATATACAAAGTAAAAGTACACCCTTCGGAATCAGACGCGAGTTTCAAGAAAAAAAATATAAACAAAATAAAATAAAAGGAATTCATTTTCCTTGTTCCGAACCAACTAGTAACTCGATTGGATATTTCCTCACCGCTGGGCTGCGCTGCTGCCGCGCTAGTTTACCTCTCCGCTGAGTACATGATTTTTCACTATTTTCCTACGAACGCCACCACTTCTGTGTATGTTGCAGCCCGCAACGAAGACCGGAGCGGAGCACAATTTGTCATTGCAGCAGCATTGAGTTCGAATTCAATTTCCATGTTTTAATGCTTTCCACTGGAGAATGTCCTGCGGTTACTGCAGCAGTGACATACAGACACACATACACACACAACCTGATTGGAAAGCTTGCACTGAAGGGGACGGATTCAACCTGGAGTGCACTTGGCACGAGCTTCGAAAGTGTGCTTTAATTCTGCCTGAACAGTAAATTGACCAAGGAACAATTTAATAACAGTTTGATGAAATATTCAAAGAAGTAATGGGATATATTCAATACCAAACACTTTTACTATGGTTCTATGTTTCTTCGAGTGCTACAATTCATTCATTCATTTTATTCATGTTTCTGCGAAGACCTAGTTACCTACCGTCTGTTAAGAATAAATCAATCTGCATAAATTGACGTGTTTACGTTGAGTTTGTTAACGCCTCTATAGTAAACCGTCTTTTTGCAGTGTTATTGAACATTACCCTACTAGCACGGTAGTAGCAAGAGAATTCGTCGGACAGTATCAGGCGGGCTTTATGAGGGCCTATGTTACTACGGATCAAATTTTTACTCTCCGACAAATCCTCCAGTAATATTGGGAGTACAACGTGCCCACGCATCATGTTTTCGTGGATGTCAGGGAAGCATACGATACAGTTGAACGAGAACAGCTATGGCAGATATAATGCACGAGTAGGTACGGTTTTCCGGACAAACTGACGCGGCTAATATAAGCTATATAGTATATAGGTATATAAGATCTAATTAAATTCTACTATGTATATTTTTGCTATAAGATCTAGGTTTATAGTATCTTCGGAGAAAATTTGTTATCTCAACCTCCGCATTTTTTTGGTGTAAATGACATTAGGGTGGCCATCATAGTAAGCGAGTGCAAAACATAAACTTTTTTATGGCTTAAGTTCCCGGAATAAACTGTTCAGCAAAGTCAAAGAACATTAAGTTTTGAGTAACTTTACTAAAGAAATAAAAGTTCTCTCTTTTACGGTTGATAGGCTGAAGCAAATTAAAGGTTTTGGTCGGGGTGGACCAAAAACATCCGTTTTTTCTCCTTTCGTGTTTATTTTTCACTAATCATACCTTCTGAGCACTTTCACTTTCATTGAAAACGCACATTTTGTTTGAAAGAAGCAAATCGCTATCTCCTTCGGTTCTGAAGTTACAGATATTTTTTTCAAAAAAAAAAGTTTTCTTCAAATGTCAATAACGTAAAAACTGCTCAAAAGCAGCAAATCAAATTTTGTATAGATGTTTAGGGTAGACGCACCAGTAGTAGTGGAAACTTGGAATTATTCCATGATTTTTGCAGATTTTGGTGCAAGTTTGATAAGTATCGAACTACCAGTAACAGTATTATTTGATAAGTATCAAACTTGTACCAAAATCTGCAAAAATAATGAAATAATTCGAGTTTCCATCACTACTGGTACTACCACCACTAATGGTGCGTCTACCCTAATTATTGGTCACCGAAATTAATTGAGATCACATCGCGGTCCAGGTCGGCCCTTTTTCGCTAAACCATATTGAATATTGAAGTAGAAAATACCGTTTTACTTACCAAAAGCAAAATTTTTAAGTTAATAGAATGGATCGCTATTCTCGACTTTGTAACGTTATACATCTTCTTCTTCTTCAGCAGCATAGAGCCGGGGTGGCTCGTGCTGTTTCAAGCACTCGTCCCCATTCAACTCGGTCTTGGGCAATTCGTCGCCAATTTCCTAGTCGTCTCAGAAGTTGCAAATCGCTTTCGACGTGGTAGAGCCATCGTGCACGTTGGGCCCCCTGTTCCTGGTGCCGGTGGGGTTGTTGAAGAGGACTATTTTCGTCGCACTGTCGTCCGGCATCCTTACGACGTATCCGGCCCACCGTAGCCTACTAACTTTCGTTAGATGTACGATGGGAGTCTCCCCAACCAGTACCTGTAGCTCGTGATTCCTACGCCTCCGCCACTCTCCGCTTTCAGTTTGTACTCGGCCAAATATCGTCCGCAGCACTTTCCGCTCGAACACGGCAAGGGCGCGTATGTCCTCCGTGAGCAGCGTTACGGCTTCAAGTCTATAAAGAACTATCGGTCTAATAAGAGTTTTTTACATTGTTAGCTTCGTGCGGCGGCGTATGCTTCCTGATCGTAGCGTTTTACGAAGGGCAAAGTAGGCCCGATTTACCGCTTGGATGCGCCGCTGGATCTCCTTACTAGTGTTATTGTCCGCGGTCACCAGCGAAATACACGAACTCCTCTAGACCTCTACCACTTCTAGTTCGTCGCCGTAAACGGTTACCATCCGCGGGAGACGCGCATTTGTTTCCTTTGAGCCTCTTTCTTTTTATGTATTTGGTCTTCGACGCATTTATTTTTAGTCAAATTCTCCTAGATTCCGCTTTCAGTCTGGTGTGGATTGCCTCCGCCGACGCAAAGTTCCTGGCTATGATCTCGAAGTCATCTGCAAAGCCTAGAAGTTGGCTACCCTGGGTAAAAATCGTGCCTCTCGTTTCGATGCCCGCTCGTCGGATCACCCTATCAAGAGCAATGTTGAACAGCATGCAGGATAAACCGTCACCTTGTCTCAACCCTCGCCGCGTCTCGAAGGGACTCGATAGTGTCCCAGAGAAGCGTACGAAACTCATCACTCGATCCAATGAAGCTCTGATCAGTCGCGTCAGTTTGTCCGAAAAACCGTGTTCGAGCATTATCTGCCATAGCTTGTCTCGATCGATTGTATCGTATGCTGCTTTGAAATTAATAAAGATGTGATGCGTGGGCACGTTGTACTCCCGACATTTCTGCAAGATCTGTCGGATAGTAAAAATTTGGTCCGTAGTTGCGCGAGCCCCCATGAAACTCGTCTGATAATTCACTACGAAACCTTGTGCTATCGGTGGCAATCGGCGTAACAGGATCTGGGAGAGTACCTTGTAGGCGGCTTTTACCAGCGTAATAACGCGATAGTTGCAGCAGGCCAGCCGATTACCCTTTTTGTAGATGGGACAAACCACTCCTTCCATCCATTCCCCCGGTAGCTTTTCCTCCTACCAAATCCTTGAAATAACCCAGTGTAGAGCCTTTGCTAGCGTTTCTCCGCCATGTTTATAAAGCTCTGCCGGTAGGCGGTCCTTCCCAGCGGCTTTATCGGTCTTCAGCAGCCCGATTTTTCGTTTGACTGCTTGGAGATCAGGTGCTAGGACATTACTATCTTCCATCGGCGCTCCTAAGTTAATATCCGTTCCGCCTCCTTCTGCGACTTCGCCATTGAGGTGTTCATCGAAGAACTGCTTCCATCTGTCGACCACCTCGCGCTTGTTTGTGATTAGATTCCCTCCCTCGTCCCTACACATGTCAGGTTTCGGGGTGTAGCCCTTCCGAGTTTGGTTCATTTTCTCATAAAACTAGCGCGTGTCATTAGCTCGGAATAGTTGCTCTAATTCTTCACGATCTCTGTCCTCTTTGTGGCGCTTTTTCCTCCTCAGGATCGTGGTCAACTGGTTCCTAGCTCGTCGGTATTTGGCCAGGTTCTTTCTAGTGGCAATACTTAGATAATTTTTCCAAGCTGTGTTTTTCCCCTCCACCGCTTGTTGGCATTCCCCATCAAACCAATCATTTTGTGTACTCCGAGGTTCAATCCCTAGTGCCGCGGTAGCGGCCTCTCCGATGGCCGAGCGTATTCTGCTCCAACCGTCTTCGAGGTTTGAAGCACCTAACTCCTCGGAAGAAGGCAGTGCCTCATTCAGTACTCGCGCGTAGTTATCGGCAGCTTGTTGTCTAGCTGCCTGATGTTTAGCCGAGGAAGGCGGCTTTGACGTGTCCGGTATACGGTGGGCAGCGCACATGTACTGCTACTAATGGTAATGGTAATGCAAAGCAAAGTCGTGGGCTTAAACCGTCATTAGACATTACCCTTCTTTATCGACAGACTTCGCAGCCGGCTGTTTTAGAGTACAGGAAAATTACGAGGCCAGTGTAACGATCCTACTGACTCTATCAAGCAAGCACCGTCTAACCGAGATTCGAACATGCGACGACTGGCTTGTTAGACCAGCATCGTACCTCGAAGCTAAGTAGGCGGTGCGGTAATGGTAATGGTCAGAATCATTATCCACACCCCGTCGGAGCGTACGTTCGTGATGTTAGAGAAAAACCGGCCTTCTATGAGAACGTGGTCAATTTGGCTCGTTGTACGTTGGTCAGGTGATTTCCAGGTGGCTTTGTGGATATCCTTGCGCGGGAAAAAGGTGCTTCGGATCACCAGGCCTCGGGAAGTTGCGAAGTTTATACATCGTTGGCCGTTATCGTTTGTGTCGGTGTGCAGGCTATCGGGTCCTACCACCGGTCTATACATCTCTTCCCTACCAACCTGGGCGTTCATATCCCTGATGACAATCTTGACGAGCCGTCTCGTGACGAGCAGCTGTCGTACGTTGCCTCCAGCTTCGCGTAGAACGCTTCTTTCTCATCGTCGGGTCTACCTTCGTGCGGGCAGTGCACGTTAATGATGCTAAATTGAAGAAACGGCCCTTTACCTTTACGTTCCAAGTACCGAGTCTCCATTCGTCGTCCTTGTTCCGTCGCCTAGGTCGATGCACAGAGGAGTATTTCGACCAAAAAGCTGGTCAAAATCAGGAAAGTTGAAATTCGTTCAATCCCTCCAATTACACCTCGCTGTCTTCCCAGATACCTATCACACAATGTAACGTTAATTTTGAAACCATTTGTCTTGTTTACATCTTGCATAGAGCTGTCAAACTTCGAATAAAAATGGGCCATATATTTTCGCTCATGTAGGTAAGGATGTTGCCTTTCACATTTCTAAGGCTATATATATCCTATCGACCAGCTGTAAAAAGGCTTTTGAAACTTAAACATTTCATAATTATTTGTCGATATAGACTTAAGATTTCAATGAATATAATGATGACAAGCGAGCAGTATTTATTATAGCAAAATAACACAAATATGTTGCTGATATTTGTTTATGTTCTCACCTTTTATCATCATAATCTTCGATGCCATTTGATAGCTCAGAGTCCCAGGAAAAACGTTGTGAGTGAAATTTTTGCCACTTTTTGCAATTTTATGAAATAAAAACTTTTTACTAAATAGTGAAATATTCAATTTCGCAGCATTTTTCTTATGATAAATTATACTATCATGTAACTTCAAATTACGTAGTCGTGCTAACGTAAGAACTAGAATGACTCTTAAATGTCTTTGGACACTACTTTTTTGTTCTTACAAAGTATAAAAATTACCTTTTTTGCCGACCGGTTTCGGGTAAGTAGTTACCCATCGACGGGGCCGAGTCCAACTAATTATGTTGATGAGAGCAGCTACAGACTTAACTTTGTTAAGCCGAAGAGCGGCGATACTATTGGAGCATCATCCTCGTTCATCAGTGGCCGCTCAGCTGTGAGGATGTGTAATGACTCCCACGCATTCAAATGTGATGATTTTCGTACATTTTTTAAAAGTTTAGCACTATTCCAGTTTATCACATGTTCACTGCTAATGGCATGCATTGCCACACTGGAGTCATTAGTACGTTTATTTTCGGTTGCAGCTTTATGTTCTTTCACGCGGACTTTAATTTTTCGACGAGTTTGGCCAATATATATCGCCGGGCAATCTTGACACTCGATTTGATAAATTCCCGATTTTTCTTCGGCGGGGACTTTATCTTTCGTGTTACAAAGCAAATCCCGTAGTGTATTATTGCTTTTGTACACTACGTGATACCCATGTCGTTTAAGGCGTTGCTTAATCGGATTGGTGGCTTTCGGGTAGAATGGCATGCTGATTCGTTGTACATCATCTTTCTGCGGTTGTAACGTAGTGACATTTTTCCTGTGTCTCTTGCGCTCATGCAGACGAATTATTTTATCGACAAAATTATTATCGAAACCGTTGATTCTAGCAGCTTCGTATATTTTATCCCTTTCCGTTACAAAGTCCTCTTTCTCCATCGGTATGCTGACAAGGCGGTGTGCCATTGCATGGAAAGCCGCTTGTTGTTGCGCGCCGTAATGGTTTGAATCCGACGTTATGTAGCGGTCCGTGGATGTGGGTTTTCGGTATATGCCAAACTTCAGCGAATTGTCCTCTTTTTTAGTTATTAGCAGATCCAGGAAGGGTATTTTTCCATCCACTTCTTTTTCGACCGTGAACTTTATTGTAGGATGTCGGGAATTTAATAATTCGAGCGTTTGTGAAAGGTGTCGTTCTTTCACGATAGCGAAAACATCATCTACATAACGCTTCCATACTCTCGGAAAGTATTTTTCTTTTTGTAATGCCGCCTCAAAGTCACTCATAAATGATTCCGCCAAGAGTGGGGAGATTTTATTACCCATACTAAGGCCAAATGTTTGTTTGTAAAATTTTTGTCTGAACGTAAAGAAATTCTGGTTCATGCATTGCTCAACTATTGAAACATAGGCTTCGATATGGGTATGTGAAGCTCGGCTTCTTTCTAAATGTTCTCGCAAACTTCGTACTGCTTCAGGAACTGGTACACTTGGAAATAAAGCGCTAACGTCAAACGAAACCATAATCTCTCCTCGTCGAACCGTTACATCTTTAAGTTGTTCAACTAGTTCAATCGAATTTTTCACAGTTGCACCGTGATTAATGGGATATTTCTTCATTTCATCCACCAACCACGCTGCCAGTTTTTCCATGGGGGTGGAGATATTCGATGAGATAGGTCTCATAGCAAGCGGATTTTTATGAATTTTGGGTAAGCAATATAGCGACGCCACTTTTGGATTTGAAGTTAGTAACCGTTTTTCCAACTTTATTTCACCCATTAAGTGAGCTACTTTCTGGCGAGTGCTATTTGCCCCTTCAATCATAGCGTTAAGCGGATCTTTAGGCTTACCGTTCTTGTAAACGTATTCTATATACGGTCCCGAAGAAATCATATCAAGAACACGTGAGTCATATTCTCCCTTATCCATAATAACCACCGCATTCCCTTTATCAGCCCGAGAGTATATGACGTTATGTGTTTTTAATTGCCGAATCGCACACCAATCATTGAACGCTGCATGTCTTTTATTGTTTTGCTGACTAGCAGTGCGCATGAGACATTTCTGCACATCATGCCGTACGGCTGCTTTGAATGAACCATCTCTGTATTGGATATAGCTTTCAATGTTGTTTACTATATCAGCCAGCGGTGCGTGCGCTGGAGAGATAGCGAAGTTTAAACCTTTGTTGAGCAAATCCAGCTCTTCTTGGGAGAATTGCGTGGATGAAAGGTTTATCACAAAATTCTCGATCGGTTGGGGAGGGTTTCTTGTTTTTGCCACCGTTTGTGTGTGGGTGAGAGAAAGTAATTTTCGATGATGTTTCTGTTTTATTTCGCGTATGCGTTTAGACAGATTTAAATTAATCTTACACAGCTCTTCTTGCCAACAAATTCTCTTATGAACGAGGATGATGCTCCAATAGTATCGCCGCTCTTCGGCTTAACAAAGTTAAGTCTGTAGCTGCTCTCATCAACATAATTAGTTGGACTCGGCCCCGTCGATGGGTAACTACTTACCCGAAACCGGTCGGCAAAAAAGGTAATTTTTATACTTTGTAAGAACAAAAAAGTAGTGTCCAAAGACATTTAAGAGTCATTCTAGTTCTTACGTTAGCACGACTACGTAATTTGAAGTTAAATTATGATTACAATCAACAAGTGCTTTCGCCTTTATGGCCAACTAATTATGAAGAAAAGAGTGTTATTATTGCATATTCGGTTCCTCACGCGGTGCAAAAGAAATGGCCTGCTACCAAAGTTTATACAAGTCAAATCACCTATTACAAGTGAAGCAAGTGAAAAGGCAATAAAAAGTGCTAAAAAGGTTTGGCTAACCGAAGAAATTAAATCCAAACATAAGCAAGTGTCCATAGTAGAAGAGCAGTTGTATCCATTGCATTTGCAATTGTTAAAGAAGTTTGAATACCACGACGCTGCTGAATGTTTCCTACGTAGATGTGTGGAAGATAAGAGAATTTGTTGGCAAGAAGAGCTGTGTAAGATTAATTTAAATCTGTCTAAACGCATACGCGAAATAAAACAGAAACATCATCGAAAATTACTTTCTCTCACCCACACACAAACGGTGGCAAAAACAAGAAACCCTCCCCAACCGATCGAGAATTTTGTGATAAACCTTTCATCCACGCAATTCTCCCAAGAAGAGCTGGATTTGCTCAACAAAGGTTTAAACTTCGCTATCTCTCCAGCGCACGCACCGCTGGCTGATATAGTAAACAACATTGAAAGCTATATCCAATACAGAGATGGTTTATTCAAAGCAGCCGTACGGCATGATGTGCAGAAATGTCTCATGCGCACTGCTAGTCAGCAAAACAATAAAAGACATGCAGCGTTCAATGATTGGTGTGCGATTCGGCAATTAAAAACACATAACGTCATATACTCTCGGGCTGATAAAGGGAATGCGGTGGTTATTATGGATAAGGGAGAATATGACTCACGTGTTCTTGATATGATTTCTTCGGGACCGTATATAGAATACGTTTACAAGAACGGTAAGCCTAAAGATCCGCTTAACGCTATGATTGAAGGGGCAAATAGCACTCGCCAGAAAGTAGCTCACTTAATGGGTGAAATAAAGTTGGAAAAACGGTTACTAACTTCAAATCCAAAAGTGGCGTCGCTATATTGCTTACCCAAAATTCATAAAAATCCGCTTGCTATGAGACCTATCTCATCGAATATCTCCACCCCCATGGAAAAACTGGCAGCGTGGTTGGTGGATGAAATGAAGAAATATCCCATTAATCACGGTGCAACTGTGAAAAATTCGATTGAACTAGTTGAACAACTTAAAGATGTAACGGTTCGACGAGGAGAGATTATGGTTTCGTTTGACGTTAGCGCTTTATTTCCAAGTGTACCAGTTCCTGAAGCAGTACGAAGTTTGCGAGAACATTTAGAAAGAAGCCGAGCTTCACATACCCATATCGAAGCCTATGTTTCAATAGTTGAGCAATGCATGAACCAGAATTTCTTTACGTTCAGACAAAAATTTTACAAACAAACATTTGGCCTTAGTATGGGTAATAAAATCTCCCCACTCTTGGCGGAATCATTTATGAGTGACTTTGAGGCGGCATTACAAAAAGAAAAATACTTTCCGAGAGTATGGAAGCGTTATGTAGATGATGTTTTCGCTATCGTGAAAGAACGACACCTTTCACAAACGCTCGAATTATTAAATTCCCGACATCCTACAATAAAGTTCACGGTCGAAAAAGAAGTGGATGGAAAAATACCCTTCCTGGATCTGCTAATAACTAAAAAAGAGGACAATTCGCTGAAGTTTGGCATATACCGAAAACCCACATCCACGGACCGCTACATAACGTCGGATTCAAACCATTACGGCGCGCAACAACAAGCGGCTTTCCATGCAATGGCACACCGCCTTGTCAGCATACCGATGGAGAAAGAGGACTTTGTAACGGAAAGGGATAAAATATACGAAGCTGCTAGAATCAACGGTTTCGATAATAATTTTGTCGATAAAATAATTCGTCTGCATGAGCGCAAGAGACACAGGAAAAATGTCACTACGTTACAACCGCAGAAAGATGATGTACAACGAATCAGCATGCCATTCTACCCGAAAGCCACCAATCCGATTAAGCAACGCCTTAAACGACATGGGTATCACGTAGTGTACAAAAGCAATAATACACTACGGGATTTGCTTTGTAACACGAAAGATAAAGTCCCCGCCGAAGAAAAATCGGGAATTTATCAAATCGAGTGTCAAGATTGCCCGGCGATATATATTGGCCAAACTCGTCGAAAAATTAAAGTCCGCGTGAAAGAACATAAAGCTGCAACCGAAAATAAACGTACTAATGACTCCAGTGTGGCAATGCATGCCATTAGCAGTGAACATGTGATAAACTGGAATAGTGCTAAACTTTTAAAAAATGTACGAAAATCATCACATTTGAATGCGTGGGAGTCATTACACATCCTCACAGCTGAGCGGCCACTGATGAACGAGGATGATGCTCCAATAGTATCGCCGCTCTTCGGCTTAACAAAGTTAAGTCTGTAGCTGCTCTCATCAACATAATTAGTTGGACTCGGCCCCGTCGATGGGTAACTACTTACCCGAAACCGGTCGGCAAAAAAGGTAATTTTTATACTTTGTAAGAACAAAAAAGTAGTGTCCAAAGACATTTAAGAGTACTATCATGTAATTTCAAGCATTTGAAAGATAAATGTTATGTCATTTATAAATGTTATGTGCTTGTGAGATAAATGTTATGTGCTTGTGAGACACCACTCTATAAAGTAATTTAACAAGAAATTTTAGGTATTAAAAGTGAAATTCGCCAAATTTCTTTAATTTCTATCAAATTTACGCATGCTTTGAGTCTCTTTATTAAGTAATTCATTCGATAAGCGTATTATCAGTCAAAAGTCCTGTTTTGTAAGAAAAATAAGTACATGCTGGATCTGGATTAGGTTTTCCCGTGATAATTTCCGGAGGGTCACCCATCGAAGGGATTCAATAAGGACTGTAACGAAAGGTCTTTAGCAACATATATTCGTGAATAAAAATGAAATACGATTATTATTTCAATTTTTGTTTTCGGTTTATTGAAGATCAGTACGACTTGAAACAATAACATGGCTTACATTAGTCAAAATATTAGGTTTTAAAGTATGAGCGCACTTTTGATGAAACTCCTCCCAGCAAATTCTGCACACTAGCTTTTGTGCATTACCTGGATGCTGCTGTTCAATTTTTCTTGCATTTCTCCATGCTTTGGGAAACTGTTCTTTCCCTCCTGAAGATCCTCTTCACAATCGACCAGTAACGTTCAATTGGTCAGAGCTCTGGACAATTTAGTGGATTGATGTTTTTCTCGACGAATTGGATATTATTGTCTGAAAGGCACTGTAGTACAGGCTTAGCGCAATGTACAGATGCCAAATTCGGCCAAAAGAGAGGGGGAGACTGATACTGTTTGTAGAGGGGCTACAATATTTTTTACAATTATTCATCTTTGTAAATTTGAGCATTTATTGCACACTTTGTGAAGAAAATACGCATCGCAGACCACAAGTACAAAAAGCATGCCATACTAAAACCTTCTGTCCAAACTTTTCCAGCGTAAGCGTACTGTCGGTATTGTCCACCACCTCGTCCGCCGATTTCGTGTAGAATTTCGACCCTGGAAGCGCTTTTGAAACCTGTTTGACGTAAGTTTCGTCGTCCATATAGATGCACTTGCTGCCATTGTCTATTATCCGTTTATAGTTAACGTGCCCTTATTTAGGATCGAGATTGTTACTTTCCGGATTTATTAGATACCTTATGATTCTTGAATGTCTTTACGGAGTTCCTGACCTTGATTCACTGAATTATCGCAATGCTTCCTTTAAGTATTGTAGCCAAATAAGACGTTGTACCCAATCGGTGTCGTTTAATATGAGTTATTACTTCAAAATCTACCGGGGGCTAACTGGAACCAGGTTTTCTTCCGGACCAAGGCAGATCCTTCAAGGATAACTCTTCTTTATTTATCGATGATATTTTTACGCTTGTGTGGTGCACTTTAAACCGGTTTGCGATTTGGTTGATAAAAAATACCGTTTTCAGTGCACCAAGTGTGCAGAATTTTTTTTTTGATTTCAAGATCAATCCGTGGCATAGCCAAAAGTAAAAAAAGAATCGAAACAAATCGATTGCACAACTCTTTTTAGATATTTAAACAAACTTTTGCTTACACGCACATAAAAATTACTTCACCCATTTTTGAGTAAAATCATTTTAAAAGTTGCTAATTACTTTTCGATACAGTCCTTAATGCACCGAGAGAGAAGCATGCGCAGAAAAACGAGGGCAAGTGTTTAAGATCTCACCTCTCTCTCTCTCTCTCTCTCTCTCTCTCTCTCTCTCTCTCTCTCTCTCTCTCGCTCTCTCACTCTCTCACTCACTCTCCACAACTCTCCAAACACCACACATCTCTCTCTCTCTCACACACCCCTCTTTCTTACCTCTCGCTCTAATACACACCTGTCATTCTCACCTCTCTCCCTCTCACCTCTCTCTCTCTATCTATCTTACCTCTTTCTCATATATATCTCTCCCTTTATTCACACAATTTCTATATCTGGCTGAGCGGTTCGTTGAGAAAATCCAAATTAAAGTCTAATTTTATGCGAGTGGTCGTGGGTTCGAATCTTAGAAGAATCAAGCCATTCGATGCCAAGTGACTTCAGCATGGGTTTACCCTTCTTTCATGCTGAATCCTATATTTACCCACTGAAGCCTCTTGACAGTGCAAAAGTCCGTTGTATAGTTAAGTGTACTGGTTGGTCAGAGGAATGAATCCCTCGCCAGGGACGGCGATAATATGGGATAGTACAGCAAACACCCGGGCGATATCACAATAGATCAACTATTATACTGGTCGCAGTGATGAGTCCACATACGGAAAAAAGACAAAATATTGTATTTTTAATCAAATCCTCAATAGTTGAGAACTGGGGCATGAAATGGGGAAGGCAATGAATATGCGTCCAACATAGCCCTAGTCATCCCAAGTTCCTACTTGGTGCGTCCACGTGGTCATCATCGTTAAGATTAAGTAGCTAAGCTAGGAGGTGAAATGCTGCGTGGATCCCGACATCTAGTATTAGTTGTGGTTTATGCAGCTGTTTAGGATCATTTCTTTCAAGCCCGCATGCTTGATAAATTGGGACCTTTGCCATGCCGGTTCTACCTTGACCGTAGCAATCGGTCCGGACAGTCACAGTTCTGCTTGTTGCGGCGGTGCTAACCGCGGTAACGAACACTTTTTAAGCAGCCTGTTGAACCGGAAACGTCTGACCAACAACTTCAGTTTGTTGGACAATGTTTTTCTCTATGATCAGTGGGCTAACCAGCGTAGCCAGCACTTAGGACCGCGGTAGTTCCTGCCTGGCAATTGAGAAAATGAATACGATAAGCAAATTTTCCCAGTGTTCAAATTTGTAGGCCTATTGCTGTGCCAGCAGTTCTATGAGTATTGCTAATCATATCGCTGCAAAAATTATAAGGCACGCACCTTTGAAAAGGTGTATCTGATATCGGTTGAAATTATGATTTTAATTTGGTATTCTCCTCAATTGTACTGAACAAACATATTTTATAGTACATCAAAAACATCAGCAATCAAATGAGAGGGATCCAATGTACACGATGGCTCAACCAAGTCGAAAGCGCCTTTCGACTTCTAAGACGCTAGATAAATTGGCGACGAGAGACCCAAGATCAAATTTGAATGTAGGCGACACTTGCCCTCTGCTGCTGACGACTACGACGACTGAATAATAACAAATATTTTACGTTGAAGATTTAGTCTGCAATTTGTTATTTTGTGCATAATTACTAAAACATTTGTTTTGCGTTGCTATTTATGATGAACGATGAACTAACAGCTCCAGCAACTCCTCAGAAACTTGCAAAACTCGAGGCTGTGACAAAGGTCATCCGGGATTCACGATTTATGTGCCTACAACACAGTTTAACTTGTGGCAATACGAAGTTTGTCGGGTTAGCTAGTGGCAAATAAATTTTGATTACGAAGTTGCCAGTTTTGATAAAAGTGTTGGAATCGTTAAAGTAAAGTCAATAGCATCATGGCTCTACCCCAAATACTTACCACTGGAATCCTTTTAAAAAAAAATTTCTTCTGGCATCAACAGATTGAAACTAATGCAATCGTTTGACATTCGTGGATTTTCCAAAACATCTTTAACTGGTTGTTTTCGAAATTAGTAGCCACTGCTCTGACAAGACTTTAATAAGAGAAAAGATTAAGTTTAAACTCGGAAATCCGAATACACAAGCTTCCTCCGCATTTCCAATTATACTTTATCAGTGCCTTTTTCCGTCGTGAAATCGTTTTCCTTTGAAAATCGCATAAACATTATCGTTTGAAATAGATTTCTACTTCTGCCGGCATCCGCAGAGAGATAGGGAAAAACGGAATCCATTAAATGACCATTAACCTAAATGGTTTACAGCAGTTCGGAGCACAGCACTCCGGCTCACATGTATCGACTTAAGTATCGAACGAATTAGAACCAAGGGACATCTAAGGATACCGTTTCATTAAAATTTCAAACATGAACCTATTTCGAGCCATTATGATTCGTTTCGATGTCATTCGACAGAGCTGTTGTATCTGTATTAAAATAATATTATTAAGTACTGTGTATGCAAACTTTAAATAAGGTTTTGACTACTTTCATTGTCATCAATTGCTATTTTTTGTCCCTTACCTTGTGATTAAAAAAGCCTTTTTTCTTTGCGTATGTATAATCGAATAGCGTACAAAGTAAATTATAAAACTATTCCGGTACTGAAAACTGCAGAGATCCAACTGCAAACTAAAATTGAAAAGCCTTTTGCCATTTCTAAGAACATTCATGTCATGCATGCCGGTAAACTGATGAAGCACTTCTCATTAGGTCTCGGAAAGCTTCTCGCTTTCCTTCGTTCTATTTTTGCTCCTTCTGCTGCTGCTGCACCGATGATAGAAGAGGAGCAGAATTTTACTTTGACTTCGAAATCGGTTCGAGACTAATTGCATCATGGAAATGCGGGAAACTGCAGCTAAACTTGAAACGAAGGTACACCGGCAGCGCAGGCAGCTAACCGACTGATGGATGGCGGCATACAAGTGGGTCCTAATTAGTTAGTTGTACGTCGATGTTCGTGTGCGGGCGGGTGCTCAGCTCAGCTCAGGTGAAGCCGATTGTCATGAGTCACGACTTGTTCGCTTGTTTCCTGCCGCAGGCAGTTGAGTAGGTGTATATATTCGGATGTGCTGCGACAAACGCGGGTTCGCAACGACGGAGGCCGGAAAAGGATTTAATTAAACGCATATATAAATATTCAATTAGGAAACTTGTCGGTGCCACGAACGAAGGGATTTCACTTGAAGGGATGAGTAAGTCATACTTTTTACACTCCCTAATAGGATGTCATCGCTAACGGAATGTGCGCAGATACAAATTAAATTAATTTTTTATTGTACGTACACACAGTATTACGGCTCCAGCCTCCACGTGGCAAAAACTAATTATTCAGTAAGACGATAATCCTGTAACTTCGTCACCGTTACTTGTGACGAAGATTTGAACACTGAATTGAAATTTTAATACGACGGAAACAATGTGGAAGGTAACATGGATGAAAACGGAGAACAACTCACCGAAGTGAAGATATTATTTTCACTCGCCATCGCAGCAAAGCAAATGCCATGTCATTCACCAGGTGATGCTTTGATTGGACTCTAAGGTGCGCCCTGATTTGCATACTCTATAGAGCAACAACTGACAAGCTCCATCACACACATACAGCGACCGACACACAGAAGCAATCCACAGAAGCACGACCGATCAACTTGCGTATTCTGGAAGGGTAGTCACTTGGCTGAGGTTTCATAAACGAAGTTTTGTTTGCGCATCACGTACCCTTTACGTTCGAGAGTTCCCGGGAAAAACTGACCGACCGTTGACTGAGCGACTGCCGACTTCGGTTGCTTGTTTACGTGTTGCATTTGGATTTGGTAGGTACCTATCGCTGCCTGCTCAAACGTTCACGTTGAAACCATCGTAAACTTGAGTCGTTTATGTCTTCGAATAGGTTTTCGTTCCGACGGGTTAAAAAGTTTAATTCGAACCTTAACTTGAAACCGTAAGAAAGTTGCTGGTTTTATTTTAGTCTCTGTCGACAGTTGCCATTGAACTGTAATTTTCTGTTATGAATGATTTAGAGCAATAGAATGTTTACATTAAAATTCATGGAACATTTTGGACATTCCGGTGGAAATAAACATTCGATTTGTAGTCCTGAACTATTTTTAATTTGTAATTGCTTTCTAATTTTAGCGTGTTTGATGCGTGTTTGAACTTGGTCAATTCAGTAACGAAACGATCCTTTCAGCTTGTTACAAAACTCTTAGCGGATAATTTTGAACATCCGTGCGTAAGCAAGACCCCTAATACTTTTATTTACGCGAGACTGAGCTTTTAAAAAACACGCAGTTCATGATTTTAATTTCAATAGGAGACATAAAAGCAAGTTGGTACATACTAAAATCTCACTAAAAGTAAATCTGGACGCTCCTGATGCGTCGGCGGCACTTCTCTTGTGGCAAAAACTGGAACCATTTGACATAGGGTAAAGAACTAGTTTTAAGCAGTCTAAGCGGGTCACTGATTGTTTTACCTTATTACTAGCGATGGGTTGACTAAGTGGGGGATATCAGCATACCAATCTTCTTGCTATCTTTAGTTCTTTAAGCTGTTACCATTGGAAGACACTATTGTTGAGCTAAACTCTTGATTTTTCGCTTTAAAAGTTGGAGCGGTGGAACTAATTTTGAACTGACCGAACCTATTTTCACCCGCAAGGTGCTTTTTTAAGCAATCCTGCAATCTGATTTTTTTTACGTCCCCTTAAAAAATCCCTCGAACTTTTCCCCCTATTCAGTAAGTTCGCGTTCCTATCCGCGACCTACTAATCGGCATCTGATGCGTAATCGGCATAGCGTATCGGCATAGATGCGTAAAATGCCATCTATCTAAATTGTTTATCGGGGCATACACTCACCGCACCGTTCGGCAAACGGTATTCGTCGTCTCTTTTATTCTCTAGTGTTCTTATGGGAAACTGCGAGTTTGACGTCTCACTCGCTGTTCATAAGGATGGTGGGAGAACAAAAGAGGCAAACATAGCAGTACACACGATCCGACTCAGTACAGTGTTGTCAAAGCAAATAACATTGAACACATCGTTGCTTTATTAAATCACTGAGAAAATCTTCGAAAATTATTGAAAAAGCTGTCTTTTGTGTTGTTTTTAATAAAGAAAAATTAATTATGAACATTCATTTCTCTTGAAAGTATTGAACCACGTTTTCATCATCGAAGGTTTCAGTTAATTTCCAACTTAAAATTCTTATTTCCAGAACCGAAACAGTGTCTTGGCAATACGATAGTTCATCAGTTGTGCTGCAGCTGCTGCCACTGGTGAACAGGTTCCGTCAATTCAGAATTTGTTTTCAGTTTTGTTAGAAAATAATAAAACTTTCGGCTAGTGACAAAGCCTTAGATAATAGAAAAAAGAGACTGAATAATATGGTATGTGACAATTGAGTGCTTGACTTTTAGAGTGGTTGTAATCAGTGCTGAAAAATCTGATGGATTCGTTAGCAGCGAGGTGGCGATTGCCTTCAGGAGCTGAAAAATGTACATTTTTGGACAACAATTTTTAATTCATCATATTTCTTGTCGGAAACCCAGTAAATTGTGTTTGTGTGAATCAAATGTATGGTTAAGTGATTTGTGAAGATGATCCTATCAAAAGATTTTGAAAATATGAATAAAAAAGTGCATTTTCGGCTCATTTATGTTTAACTGATTAAAATAGGTGACACTGCTTAACTCGTTCCTTACCCTAACTTTGTTTATATGTTTATGAAGAACAACTGAACAGTACAGAATGAAGTGGAACAATCTTGCACAAACACCTGAAAATCCAGAGTGGTCTGGATCAAAGTTGGCTTACGTGCCAAAATGCCAAACTCAACAGCGTGTAATGATCTGAAGGGTTATAAGGAGAACCTAGGTGTGGAAAGTTGGCAAAAAACTTTTTCGAAAACCTTAACTTGGGACCGAGAGCTGAGGAGGAACATATTGAGGTGCGTTAAGTCCAATCCTGGCGTCTCTGTCCGGAATATAGCTAGAAGGTACGACGCCAACTATCAAACTACGTGAAATATCCTTGCTCGAGAAGGCTATAGGTCTTACAGTGACAGTAAACATTCTAATCGGCATTTGAAGCAGAACTTGTGCGCTTTCAACGCGGACCTTGAATGCGTCATCAGACGTCATGAAATGGGAGAGATGAGCGAAAACGGGGAGCTATTTACAGAGTCTCAGGGTAATTACAACATGATCATTGGTGGATCGTTCTTTCCCCATAGATCAGCACATAAAAGATCACGCGACGGCTGAAGGTGGAGAACGAGCCTTCTTATGTAAGCAACATGTGCAGCGCCGATATTGCATCCGAGCATTAACTTGTTATCGTTGCGACACGCCTACGTGCCTTACGGGTTCAGCCACGAGAGCAGAAAGTTGGATGTCGTTACGACGCTCGCCAATTATCAGAGTCCTGAGATGAAAGGGCCAACATCTTCAATCCCGAAACTCGGAGTTGCCACCTGGTGAAGCTGTCGAAGAGAAATGGACCGGCATCAAGAACGTCTTCATCAAGTGACGAAATCCTCGACAAAGTGTGCAGCGGGCGCAGTGAAAGTGGATAAGACAGTTGCCTGTCAACGATACGCCTAACTGGAAAGGGCTTGACCAAACTCTTGTTTTAGTCTTTGACCTTGAAATGCGGTCATGCATTAATATTAATATTTTTTAAAACGATGGTTGTTACAATTGATGGAGGGACGGTAGGGGAAAGCAATGAAAATTTTTTTGGGAAAGGAGGGGAAAGAGTGGAAAGGAAGGGGGGGGGGGGGCTGTAATAGGTAGCTACGCTTAACAAGCAGTCGTTGTGACTCCTATCTTTTGTCCAATGCTGGAAGGTGCATGGGTCGAACCAAGCTATAATCAGAGATTATAACCGGATTTGAACCCACAACACTTGCCAGGGCGTGTGGCTCGCTGGTACACGCGGATGATGGAGGAGGATGATGCCATGTTAGTGATACGTTATTTAGGTAAAATCATAGTGGGTATGAAATGGGTTAGGCAAACGAGAAAGCGTCCAACATAGCTTTAGCCAGCCCAAGCTCCTATCTAGCGCCTCCACGCGACTTTACCCGATAATACTCTATTGAGTAGCTAAGCTAGGAGATGCGATGCTGCGTGATTCCCGGCTGCCTGATCTCAAAACTGAGATTTTAGGCAGACGGTTGAGCCGCAAGGCCTTGTTATCGGGTAAGTTTAATATGTTATTTTAATTCAATTTTCGTTTCGTTTTGCTCAACAAGCACCTATACAGTAAAAGTTTGGCCATACTAAGTTTAAATAATGCACATGCACATAATTAATTATTAATTGGTTATTACACGCACTGATGGAAACTCAAATGACGCGATTAGTAAGAAAATGTTATATCGACTCAAGCAGCAATTTGGTAAGATCGTTTCAAGTCGAATGTTGCCATATACGGGTCGACTCTTTTGATAATAACATACCAAACGAGTTGAAAGACCGAATGTAATAGTAAAATCCATATGATTCTAGTATTACCTTCTGGCGGGGCTTGCTGACTAGAAAATGATTCCGGAATGCGCTGCAAGTACTCAGTCATTTTTCATGGGTCTTTGGATAGTCAGTAGAGCTAACACCATCTATAACCCGAAACTAAGATAATTGCATGGACTAACCATCACTGCAGTTACCTTTTTTACATAATATCATTGCCGGACAGTGGGAGATAGATAGAATATACTCACTCACACTCACACACTCACATGTTATTTAGGTAAAATCATAGTGTCAGATGTTAATTTTAAGGTATGATATCTGGTTTTGGAAAAATGGTTTTTATTTATCTGAAAAAAAAAATATAAACTAGCGCATGAAAAAATCCACTCAAATTCATATTTGTACGGGCTTCGAATTAACAGTTTTGATTTCGCAGATGTGGCTTAATTTCAAAGATTAGTATTTAGTATGGTATCCTTTGGTCATTGCAACTGCCTTTAGTCGTTTTGGAATGCTGTCTACCAGTTTTTTCGTGTATTCGGTGGGAATTTGGCCCCATTCGTCCATCAAGTGCTTTCCAAGAACGTTTTTGGTAAAAATTTGATGGTTTCTAACTTTTTTGTCGAAATATTCCGAAAGGTTTTCATTGGGATTGATGTCTGGAGATATTGTGGTGGAGTATCAATAAGTTTTGAGTAGTTGTAAAGCAACCATGTGCGTTTCTTAAGTGCTTTGTGCTTTGGGTCATTGTCTTGGTAAAACTTGAACCTAAATCCCATTTTGTTGGCACTTGGCACTGTCTAAATAGACATTTTGATCCATTATGCCATCGATGAAGACCACGTCTTTAGTCGTAATCCACCTCCTTACCATCACTCCACCCCCACCGTGTTTAACCGTTGCTTTTAGATTTTTTACATTTAGTTCATCGTTTGGCTTTTCCCAAAAGAAAACGACGACGATCTAGTTTCGTTTGAAAGATGTGAATGGTAATTTTCAGATAATAACAAATTCTAGGATCTTTGTGATTTAATTAATGCAAATTTGTTTCAAAATATGTTTTAAAAGCAGTGGAAAGGCCAGGTCCTATCGCTAGATGGATTACTTCAGGTTTTTCGCCAAAAGAAAGCTATCTTCATGTGGATTTCGATGGCAAGGTATTTGATTGTGGCGAAATTAGTCATTTTACCCTAATTTTCTCATTTAAATTAGGGTAGTATGACCTTTGTTTGGTCAAAACTACAAGAAACAAACAGGTGCTGTAAACCAACACCATACTATCCGAAAGCATATTCAAATAACTATCTTTCGGTAAAAAATCAGAGGGGCTGTGTAACAGACACGACCGCATAGGTGACGTAGGACTACACAAGTCTCTATAGCGACAGGAGCATATATACATGTTATAAAACATGCTACATGCAGCATACATACATGCAACATCCGTTGATTGTAACACTTAGCAAAGTAGTAAAATTGTACACGTTCAATCTTTAATAGATTTCAGAGTTATTTCTAATGAAACGGCAAACATGCCCATCCATACAAAATCATATTGTATAACCACACACCACAGCTGTAGTGCACTTTTCCAACACGTAAAAGAATTTGTTGGGTAAAATGTAAATCCTGTGGTAATTTGTAATTTGTAATTTATTTGTAATTTATTATCACTAATTTAACGAAAACCTGTCAGCTACATCGCTTTTACTCAAGTCAAGGAAAGTACATTTATGAAACATGGTAAACAAATATTAAATTACAGATGGTACAACACTATCTGTTCAACAACTTTTAATAGATTGCCAAGAACTCGAATCATGTAGGAGAAATATAGGCCTTGAAGATAATCTCTGCGAGATATTCAGCTATGGTGATGAAAGAGAGGAAAAGGTTTTAAAATACTTGAGGACTATAGGGCTAGACGAGGAAATCTAGGAAATCAAACTACCATACCGAGGCGAATGACCACACCGGTTAAAACCTCGTTAATACAAAGAATTTGTTAGGACGGGGCACTTCGTCACTTTTTCTGGTGTACTTCCCAAGTACAGGTATCAAATTGGTATAGATTCAATAGTCGCAAAGAATCTTCGACCTGTTGGGACGGGGAGATGTTTACATGAAACCTTCACACGCACCAAACTTCATTGGATTCTGAGAGGATGTTGCCAGTCCTATCTAGCTTTTAACAAGCCCTGATGGCGGACGTGTTCGTAATATTCGAACAGCATTTTTGACATTTCCCTAATAAATTGCACGTTTTCTGCACGGACGAACAGTAACACGTCCACCGTTATGACTCGTAAAAAGCTAGATAGACGAGTTAGCGCGAAATCCGTCAATGGTTAACCCGGAATTGATTATCCAGAAAGGTAGAACGGATATGCCCTTTCTGGAACATCTGTCGATAAAGAAAAAAGAGAAACAATAACTTGTCGATAAACCAAAGGACTAAGTTAAGTGTGGATCATTTACGAATGACTGCTATCGCTATCTTTGGAAAACCCATGGAACATCTGAGCTCCGAAGAGCTTTCTGAAGAAAATTTTGATTCGTTCTCACGGTAATGCTTCATCGAAACGTGGATTGTCCATAAACAAGAATTGTCTAACGGTTAAATCAGTTCGAGCAAAGTTTGATAGTCCAGTGTATCGTACACGATGCTGTGAACAATACAGGAGGAGTAAACTTATAGCAGGAATGCGAGGAACGCTCAATCCCGTTATAAGGAAGCGTTGGACGTACAACGCAAAACTGACAACGAGAGAAGGCAGGACAAATATTATCGAAAGAAAACATGGCCACTATGGTTATAAGTTGAGAGTTGTTTGAAGTGGAGAGAAAGTTGAAAAATTGGAAAGTAAATGATTCTAAAGATTTTGAATAATTCAACTAAATTTCCCAAAATGAGTAAAAACGATTTATTCTCCATCAAGTACACGTTCGTCTGTAGCTGCCCAGACAATGATGTCTGTGCTAGTACCTCAAACCTGGTTTTCTTAGTAACTATACTGAAAATTATAAAAATAAGACTGGTAACTTTTCCACCTTTTTCACAGCAACCCAGTGCTTTCATTTTCTGTTCAACTCTTTGCTCTGCCTCCGACTTGCCGATTGCTTATTCCCGTCCTATCCAACACAAATTATTAAAAATATCAGCATTTTTATGATACACAAAACTAGTTATTCCCTAATATTTTAGTCAGTTGTCTATAATCAAAGTGAGCTGAGATCTATTTAAATGCTTTTTATCATTAAATAAGTCCTACCAGCCAAATTTCCTACGTTTTTTCGTGCGACGAAGAAGACAATGTCGACTAATCGTTTTAATTTCCGTCATTCATAAATGAAAATAACTCACGCAAGGCATTGTCGTTATTCTACAGCCAGCAAAACTTGCCTGACCTGCAGAAATTTTGCAGAATAACATTTACCATGCCGTCCTACACAAATGCACGCGCGTTAGCTTGTTGTGATTTTTAGTTCGAACGATGAAAAACTTTGATGAGCGAATTTTAAAACGGTACGACGAATTTAAGAAATAAAGTCAGTTGCGTAATTTCAATAATATGCTTCAATAATCGCTTTTCAGTGATTTTAAAGTTCACTGATCGGAAGGTAAGTGCGTTTTAGTCAAATCAGCACAAGAACTTTTGGAATATTCATATAATCCATCCAAAAAATGATAAAAATTAGAATGGCTTTACTTACTACGACAAGAATTAGAAATAAACCCTAATTTTACTTATTTTGTTGCACTCTGTATCAATTTAATTGTGCTTTAGTTTTATTGTTTCGAACTAAATTAACATTGAATAATTGTTCATTTTTTAAGTTACTTAGATATATATGACTTGTCAACTCATATTTTTCCTACAAGGTAAACTTGTAGGCAAATTTCATATGAATCGTTTCAAATTTTGTAAAATATAATACACTTTTAATACAACACTACCCAGATTTCACTGCAGGCTACTGAACCGACTAACTAATAGGATACTTTAGTTTCACACACACGCACCCACAAAGCTCACAATCACGAATCTCTCGGCTTCGGCCGGCAGCTTCCGATGTAAGTAAATTGGAAAAATAGACAAGAAGTTGAATAGCTAAACTCAAAACTTTCAGCTATGCCAACATCTTGCCAAGTTGCCAATTCCACGCCAACAACGGTCAGTCAGTCAGTCAGTCAGCCAGTCAGTTCGACTGGCTAGCGGACGACAACGACGACGCCACAGACTTTAAACTTTAAACGGAAACAACACTCCCGGGATTACCCGGGACGGTGTTGCGCACTGGACCGATCGGAGTGAACTGAAGCCCAGAACCGGTGACCAGTAGCGAAGTGCGTTGTTAACCGGAAACCACCAACCTGCGAGCCGATGGCGTAGCGTGGCGTGGCGTGAGTGTGTATGTGGCTCCTGTCCGTGCGCGCTTGTGCGTGCGCCAAGTCGCGTTAATTCGCGAGTCCTGTCACGTGCGCGTCGTCGAAATAAAACGACATCGATACTATATGGGGAATGGGCAATGGCGATAGAGAGGAAACATAAATGATATTTGAATATGTGATTGTTTTGTCTTTTCCTGTGGGTTTGATTCCTTACACGGACCGAACCGAACCTCCGAAACGAAACGGTGTGAGCCCGTATGCGGTTTCGGTGCGCGCCTGCAACACATTCATTGTGCATTGTTGGCCGGTCAGTCCCGCTTGGGCAATCAACGCAGCGCGGTATGATTGAATGGTTTAGGTACGCATTTTGAATGGCCACTACTGGGACACGATGGAAAATTGGGTGGAGTAATTTTGAAAAAATCAAGCTCCGGCAGTTCGGCTGGAATGTTTTTTGACAATTCCTAGGTGTCAAAATTTTCAAATGGCACATTTTTAAAGGGATTTTTTCTTCTTCAACTCGTTGGAAAACTTTCAATATAAATTATGGGTGCGTACAGGACAGTATCTTTTAACCCTCTAATGGGTTTCAACTTATATGGTCTGAAAGCCACATATAAATATTATTGTTAATTAACCCATGTAAGGTTTATGTCATTTTTATCCACCACAAAATTCACTAAAATGGTCGTAACTTTTAACGTAGGACTATGTCTTTGGCAAGATTTGGGATAAGGTGTCATTCCCAAAAACCAACCAATGCGAGCGTCATGAAAAAATGAAAGATTTTGAGCGCTAATACCTTAGCGGTTTTCAGATCGATTTTAAATATTTTTGTGCCAATCGATCAGAAAATCTTCTACGCATCAATCCCAATAAAGAAACCTATTGCTTTCAAAGCACACACTATTGAAAAATCTAAAATAATCAAGCATTGTCCAACTGGAAATCCTCGCTTCGTGATTGGTTGTAAAGACGCCATCGTAGTTTTAACGTATTTTTAGAAAAAAAAAGTGACAAAATCTCCCCTTCCCAATAGATCCACGTTTCTTTGCGACGATTGAACCTACACTAATTTGATATCTGTGCTTGAGAAGTACGCTAGAAAGAGTGACAAAGTCTCCTAATCCCAACAAAATTCATTACGAACGCGATTAAACCTAGTCCGATTTGATATCTGTGCTTGGGAAGTAATCAGAGTGCAAAACCACCCCTCTTCTTCAACCAATTTTTTTTGTTACGTTATAGTCACTTTAACTAGCTTGGGTCATTCGTAACTTTTGTGGGGTTGGGATTTGAACCCTGGTACTCGGCGTGAGAGGCGTGAATGCTAACCACTACGCCGGGACTGACCCCTTTTTTTAACGAGTAGGGAAAGCTGCTATCAGACACCTGAGAAGACAACTCAGGGAGTGGGGTTTGGTATCCCGACCCTCCTACTGGGGCGTGAGGATCCAGACCCACTAAAACCCTACTCGAGCCTCCTGCCTCAATCCCCCTAGCACCACCTTATCGATATTACTTCAAGGAGGGGCTATTGTGCTTAACGCACACTCTTAGATAACTACTGGACTATAGTAGTTAGGCTGTTTATTCGCCGTTGATCGGCTTTCCAGCGGTTTTGTAGCTCAAGTACGATCTGGGTAGCAGCCGCATTGACCGCTCCCCAG
The DNA here is from genome assembly GCF_943734655.1 of Sabethes cyaneus. Classification (NCBI taxonomy): domain Eukaryota; kingdom Metazoa; phylum Arthropoda; class Insecta; order Diptera; family Culicidae; genus Sabethes; species Sabethes cyaneus. The sequence continues at coordinate 69,940,689 of NC_071355.1, read as the reverse complement.
ACGTCAAGCTAGAACACATCCTTTGGACTAAGCCTTCATGTTGCATCTCACGCCCGCGAAACGAGGGCATATGAAGACAGCATGTTCTGCAGTTTCCTCAACGGCCACGCATTCGGGACACACGGGGGACTCCGCATGCCCAAACTTGTGCAGATACTGTCTAAATCAACCATGCCCTGACAGGATTTGTGTCAGGTGGAAGTTGACTTCGCCGCGGCGCCTGTTGACCCACCCGGATAGTTCCGGGATAAGTCGATGTGTCCACCGGCCTTTTGTGGAATCAGACCATGCCCGCTGCCATGTGGTCATCGAGGCCGATCTTGTGGTACTCCGTATGCCTCTAGTTCCACGTTGGTTGAAGCACTCTACGTCCTCGCTGATGATGATACCAATTGGCATCATACCCGCTAAGACGCAGATTGCGTAATGTGAAACTGTGCGATACGCACTCGCCACTCTTAAGCACATGAGACGATAAGTGCTTTCCAGTTTGGCTAGATAGCTTTTGGTACCTAACGCCGATGACCACACCGCCCCACCATACCTGAGTATGGACTGGACCACGTTGGGTAATAGCCTTCACTTTTAGCTATTAAACATCATACGAGACAATGCCGAAATAGCTGTGGAAGCCTTCTTACAGGCATAGTCGATGTGGCTCCCGAACTTGAGCTTGTTGTCGACCATGACTCCCAGGAGATTTAAGGACCGCGTTGACGAAATAGTGCAGTCCCCGACGCTGATATTTGCTTGCTGCACAGACTTGCGGTTGTTCACCACGAGGTTTTATGATGCGCTAGGTCCAGTTTCCTGGATCGCATCCAATCTTCAACAATGCTTATAGAGTGGGTAGCCGTCAACTCGACCTCTCTGATAGATGCACCGTAGATTTCCAAGGTGGTGTCATCCGCAAAGCCGACAAGCACCACCCCTACCGGGAACTTTAGCTTCAACACCTCGTCATACATGACGTTTCACAACACCGGGCCCAGTATGGAACCTTGCGGAACCCCTGCGGTGATTGAAACGCACTACTGACTCTCCTCCGTGTTGCAGCTTAGCACACGATTCGGAAAATAACTTTCCAGGATCCTGTACAGCGACACCGGCACTTGGACGTTCCGAAGCGAGTTGGGTATGGAGTCCCAGCTAACGCTATTAAACGCATTTCTCATGTCGAGCGTGACAACTGCGCAATAGCGAATACCTGTCCTCTTGTGCTGGATCGCCACCTCGGCTGTCTTAGTGAGAGACAAGATGGCATCCACCGTAGATTTTCCTTTTCGGAAACCGAATTGGTTCCTTGACAGATAGTTTGTACCCTCAATGTACTGTGCGAGCCTGTTAAGGATAACCCTTTCCAGTACCCTGCCGGCAGTATCGAGCAGACAGATCGGCCTATATGACGAGGGGACACCCGGAGGTTTTCCCGGCTTCGGCAATAGGACCAGCTTCTGTCGCTTCCATCTGTCCGGGAAGTGGCCGGCTTCCAGGCATCTACTCATTACTGCCCCGAATAATTCGGGAGCCTCCAGAATAGCCGCTTTAATGGCCATATTCGGGATTCCGTCTGGCCCCGGTGCCTTGCTCACCTTTAGGGATTTAGCGATCTCAATGAGTTCCTCGTTCGTAACCGTTACTTCCTCCCCGACCTCTAAACCGCCGTCACCCTCGCTACTTTGGATGTTCGGCACGGAGGCCGACCATTCTACACTATGGTCTGAGATACTCAGCGGCCTGAGGCCAGGGCCTTGGCTCGTGGCGCGGAAAGAGGCCCTCGATGATCCGCTCTAGTATCTCTGGCGATCGCGCTGCGGGCGCCATCACGCCCTTGGTCTTTGCCATTACGACCCTGTAGGCATCACCCCACGGGTTCGCATTGGCACTGGCACATAACCCTTCAAAGCAGGCTCGCTTGCTAGCTATTATCCCACTCTTAAGCGCTGCGCGTGCAGCAACTAGTACTACTCGATATTCTGCTCTGCCGTCGTCCGTGCTCTTTGCATAATTCTCCTTGCACGAAAGCAGGCTCCACGGAGTTCCGCAATTTCTTCTGTCCACCAGTAAACCGGTAACCTACCATACCTAGGTCGGCTTTTCCTAGGCATGGTGGCGACACACGCTCGCGACAGCACCTCAACCAAATGATCAGCGTTCGGGTCGGGCATATTGCGATCACCGCACTCTCTTCGGGTCGCTTCCACAAATACTTCGGGATGGAAGTATGATGTCTTCCATCCACGGGTGGTTGGAGTGTTGGCTCTACCCGCCGCCTGCCGCCTCGTTATCTGACCAACACCATAGCGGACCGCCTGTTGGTCACTATGAGTGTAGCCATTAACTACCCTCCAGTCTCCTATCAGACCAGGACTGCCGAATGTCACGTCGATGATAGACTATGCACCATTCCTAGTGAAGGTACTTGTAATGCCGAGGTTGGCCAGGTCTACGTTGAGCTTTGCCAGAGCCTCAAGCAGAATCCGACCCTTATGGTTCGTGCGACGACTTCCCCACTCAACCGCCCAAGCGTTAAAGTCGCCCGCCACAACCACCGGCCTTAGAACAGTCAGCACAACTGATAATCGGTCTACCATCCGCGTAAACTGCTCGATCGATCAACTCGGCGGAGCATAACAGCTGCAGTAGAACACTCCACCCACTTTGGCAACCGCAAATCCCTCGTTTGCAGTTGACATAACCTCTTGAACCGGGAACCTGCTTGTCGTCTATATAGCCGCCATCCCGGACCTATCCGAGACCCAGTTACCGTTTCCGGCAGGGATGCGGTATGGGTCCGAGATGATGGCAATGTCCGTCAACGACTCAATAACTGCTTGGTATAACAGCTGCTGGGCCACGTGGCAGTGGTTCAAGTTTAGTTGCGTTACCTGCACTACGCCCGTGTTTTAGTCGACGGCGCGCCTGCCGGGCACTTTGGGCCTCCTGTTGTGTGCTTAGCAGAACAGTCCCTCGCTATATGGCCCGCACTGCCACATCTTCTACACAGGTGACTTCTGTCAGGACCCTTACAGCTCCAGAACTTGTGCCCTCGCTCAAAACACCGGAAGCAAGCCTCCGGTTGCTGGAACACGCTCAGTGGACATACGGACCATCCCACCTTTAGCTTGGCCGCCTTCAGGGCTGTATTTCCGTCTACCAGTGGAAGTCTTATTGTAGCAACCTGGGACCTGGGCCGGTCCCTTGCGCAGACGAACTGCTTCGGTAGTCACCAGCACGTTACATTGCTCCTTGAGAGCTCGTGTCAGTTCGACCGCTTCAGTGATCTCGTTCAGGTTTTTAAGTTGGAGAGTCATCTCAGGCGTTAGTGCGCGGGGGACTGACCCCTTTTCTTCAACTAATGCACTATGGTCAAAAACGAGTGAAAAAACAGATGCAATTAAGATACGGCCTGCAGGCTGATAAAATATAGGTGATCTTCTGTAAAATTTTCCAGAGAATCTCGTGGTGCCAACCCCTTTCCTGTTTGCCATCGGGAAATGTACCATTTTGCTCATTTTCCCCTATTTTTAACATTTTCTTACACGAACCGAACCGTTTTATGTCACGAGAATGTACCGTAGAATTCGGGATTCGGTGAATGATACGATGTGATAAATTCTTATATTAGATGTATTTGTGCTGAATTTTTTCGCAAGCGAGCGAAAGGCATTTTCTTATCTTTTGGCATTTGATAAAAATACTCACACAGTATAAACAATGTACGTTGAGCTGTCTCCATGCAAAGTTTCAATTAATTGTACCCAACGGTACAAAAGTTAGAGCAATTTGAGTGTGTTGCAATTTTACCGTGGACACTCTTTATTGCATTACTATTGTGGTGTTTATGATCGATGTTGATCATAAAAGCCTTCATAAGAGTGTAATAAAACCCATATTGTTACCTGGGTAGTTCTGTACGCAGTAAAGTCTAACATATAGTTCAATGTCAACTTTGATTTTAAATCCAGTTGCACTCGAAAGTCCAGAGTTTTCAATCCAATCGGCCGTTATGTTTGTGATAAGTAATAATACTCCGTTTTTCCAAGCCAAAACATTCTTCTGAAAGGTCGGTTGCCCACCTTTTGTTTGTGTCAAGACACGCTAGTGGACATAACTTGATTTATTTGTGATATACCCCATTTTAACGACAAATTCAAGTCTAACTTAATTCCTATTTGAACTTCCATTTGAAGTTCAACTTCAAGTCTTATTTAATTTCAATTTTTATTTCGATTCTAAGTCCTATTTGTAGTTCGATTGAATGTCCCATTTTAACGCCAATTTTAAATCTTATTTAGTTCCAATTTTATCTCCGATCTCAAGTCCAATTTCATTCAGTAGGATTTCAAAGGTCTGTACCTCATCTTTTCTTTATGTCTGGGCACGCCAGTTGTTTCATATTAAATGGTATTTATATTGATGCTATATCTATACCTATAAAGAAGGATTTCTGTCTGTCTGTCTGTCTGTCTGTCTGTCTGTCTGTCTGTCTGTCTGTCTGTCTGTCTGTCTGTCTGTCTGTCTGTCTGTCTGTCTGTCTGTCTGTCTGTCTGTCTGTCTGTCTGTCTGTCTGTCTGTCTGTCTGTCTGTCTGTCTGTCTGTCTGTCTGTCTGTCTGTCTGTCTGTCTGTCTGTCTGTCTGTCTGTCTGTCTGTCTGTCTGTCTGTCTGTCTGTCTGTCTGTCTGTCTGTCTGTCTGTCTGTCTGTCTGTCTGTCTGTCTGTCTGTCTGTCTGTCTGTCTGTCTGTCTGTCTGTCTGTCTGTCTGTCTGTCTGTCTGTCTGTCTGTCTGTCTGTCTGTCTGTCTGTCTGTCTGTCTGTCTGTCTGTCTGTCTGTCTGTCTGTCTGTCTGTCTGTCTGTCTGTCTGTCTGTCTGTCTGTCTGTCTGTCTGTCTGTCTGTCTGTCTGTCTGTCTGTCTGTCTGTCTGTCTGTCTGTCTGTCTGTCTGTCTGTCTGTCTGTCTGTCTGTCTGTCTGTCTGTCTGTCTGTCTGTCTGTCTGTCTGTCTGTCTGTCTGTCTGTCTGTCTGTCTGTCTGTCTGTCTGTCTGTCTGTCTGTCTGTCTGTCTGTCTGTCTGTCTGTCTGTCTGTCTGTCTGTCTGTCTGTCTGTCTGTCTGTCTGTCTGTCTGTCTGTCTGTCTGTCTGTCTGTCTGTCTGTCTGTCTGTCTGTCTGTCTGTCTGTCTGTCTGTCTGTCTGTCTGTCTGTCTGTCTGTCTGTCTGTCTGTCTGTCTGTCTGTCTGTCTGTCTGTCTGTCTGTCTGTCTGTCTGTCTGTCTGTCTGTCTGTCTGTCTGTCTGTCTGTCTGTCTGTCTGTCTGTCTGTCTGTCTGTCTGTCTGTCTGTCTGTCTGTCTGTCTGTCTGTCTGTCTGTCTGTCTGTCTGTCTGTCTGTCTGTCTGTCTGTCTGTCTGTCTGTCTGTCTGTCTGTCTGTCTGTCTGTCTGTCTGTCTGTCTGTCTGTCTGTCTGTCTGTCTGTCTGTCTGTCTGTCTGTCTGTCTGTCTGTCTGTCTGTCTGTCTGTCTGTCTGTCTGTCTGTCTGTCTGTCTGTCTGTCTGTCTGTCTGTCTGTCTGTCTGTCTGTCTGTCTGTCTGTCTGTCTGTCTGTCTGTCTGTCTGTCTGTCTGTCTGTCTGTCTGTCTGTCTGTCTGTCTGTCTGTCTGTCTGTCTGTCTGTCTGTCTGTCTGTCTGTCTGTCTGTCTGTCTGTCTGTCTGTCTGTCTGTCTGTCTGTCTGTCTGTCTGTCTGTCTGTCTGTCTGTCTGTCTGTCTGTCTGTCTGTCTGTCTGTCTGTCTGTCTGTCTGTCTGTCTGTCTGTCTGTCTGTCTGTCTGTCTGTCTGTCTGTCTGTCTGTCTGTCTGTCTGTCTGTCTGTCTGTCTGTCTGTCTGTCTGTCTGTCTGTCTGTCTGTCTGTCTGTCTGTCTGTCTGTCTGTCTGTCTGTCTGTCTGTCTGTCTGTCTGTCTGTCTGTCTGTCTGTCTGTCTGTCTGTCTGTCTGTCTGTCTGTCTGTCTGTCTGTCTGTCTGTCTGTCTGTCTGTCTGTCTGTCTGTCTGTCTGTCTGTCTGTCTGTCTGTCTGTCTGTCTGTCTGTCTGTCTGTCTGTCTGTCTGTCTGTCTGTCTGTCTGTCTGTCTGTCTGTCTGTCTGTCTGTCTGTCTGTCTGTCTGTCTGTCTGTCTGTCTGTCTGTCTGTCTGTCTGTCTGTCTGTCTGTCTGTCTGTCTGTCTGTCTGTCTGTCTGTCTGTCTGTCTGTCTGTCTGTCTGTCTGTCTGTCTGTCTGTCTGTCTGTCTGTCTGTCTGTCTGTCTGTCTGTCTGTCTGTCTGTCTGTCTGTCTGTCTGTCTGTCTGTCTGTCTGTCTGTCTGTCTGTCTGTCTGTCTGTCTGTCTGTCTGTCTGTCTGTCTGTCTGTCTGTCTGTCTGTCTGTCTGTCTGTCTGTCTGTCTGTCTGTCTGTCTGTCTGTCTGTCTGTCTGTCTGTCTGTCTGTCTGTCTGTCTGTCTGTCTGTCTGTCTGTCTGTCTGTCTGTCTGTCTGTCTGTCTGTCTGTCTGTCTGTCTGTCTGTCTGTCTGTCTGTCTGTCTGTCTGTCTGTCTGTCTGTCTGTCTGTCTGTCTGTCTGTCTGTCTGTCTGTCTGTCTGTCTGTCTGTCTGTCTGTCTGTCTGTCTGTCTGTCTGTCTGTCTGTCTGTCTGTCTGTCTGTCTGTCTGTCTGTCTGTCTGTCTGTCTGTCTGTCTGTCTGTCTGTCTGTCTGTCTGTCTGTCTGTCTGTCTGTCTGTCTGTCTGTCTGTCTGTCTGTCTGTCTGTCTGTCTGTCTGTCTGTCTGTCTGTCTGTCTGTCTGTCTGTCTGTCTGTCTGTCTGTCTGTCTGTCTGTCTGTCTGTCTGTCTGTCTGTCTGTCTGTCTGTCTGTCTGTCTGTCTGTCTGTCTGTCTGTCTGTCTGTCTGTCTGTCTGTCTGTCTGTCTGTCTGTCTGTCTGTCTGTCTGTCTGTCTGTCTGTCTGTCCTGTGTTCCTTACAGAATCAAAAACTACTGAACCAATCGGCGTGAAAATTTGCATGTAGAGGTTTTTGGGGCCAGGAAAGGTTTTAGTGATGGTTAGAGACCCCTCCCCCCACTAAGAGGGGGGGCTCCCATACAAATCAAACACAAATTTCTGCATAACTCGAGAACTAATCAAGCAAATAGAACCAAATTTGGCATGTGGGTGTTTTCGGTGACAAGAATTTATTCTAGGGTAATTTGAGACCCCTCCCCTCTTTATAAGGGGAATTATAACTCCTCTCCCCTTTAAGAGGGGGGGGGGTTTCCTTACAAATTTCCTCATAACTCGAGAACTAATCAAGCAAATGGAACCAAATTTGGCATGTGAAAGTTTTCGAGGGCAAGAAAATTTTCTATGTTGAATTAGGACCCCTCCTCACTTTAAGAGGGGGGGCTCCTGTACAAATGAAATACCAATTTCTTCATAACTCGAGAACTAATCAAGCAAATGGAACCAAATTTGGCATGTGTGTGTTTTTGGAGACAAAATTTTTTTCTATGATGAATTGGGACCCCTCCCCACTTTAAGTGGGGGGGGGGCTCCTATACAAACGAAATACAAATTTCCTTATAACTCGAGAGCTAATCCAGCAAATGGAACCAAATTTGGCATGTAGGTGTTTTTGGAGGCAAGAATTTTTTCTATGATGATGATGATCTCTCCACTTTAGGAGGGGGGGCTCCTATACAAATGAAATACAAATTTCCTCATAACTCGAGAACTAATCAAGCAAATGGAACCAAATTTGGCATGTGAAGGTTTTCGAGGGCAGGAAAATTTTCTACGGTGAATTAGGACCCCTCCCCACTCTAAGAGGGGGGGCTCCTGTACAAATGAAATACAAATTTCCTCCTAACTCGAGAACTAATCAAGCAAATAGAACAACATTTGGCATGTGGGTGTTTTTTTTGGTGACAAGAATTTATTCTATGGTGAATTGAGACCCCTCCCCTTTTTATAAGAGGAATTATAACTCCTCTCCCCTTTAAGAGGGGGGGCTTCCATACAAATTTCCTCATAACTCGAGAACTAATCAAGCAAATGCAACCAAATTTGGCATGTGAAGGTTTTCGAGAGCAAGAAAATTTTCTATGGTGAATTAGGACCCCTCCCCACTTTAAGAGGAGGGGCTCCTGTACAAATGAAATACAAATTTCCTCATAACTCGAGAACTAATCAAGCGAATTGAACCAAATTTGGCATATGTGTGTTTTTGGAGACAATTTTTTTTTCAATGATGAATTGGGACCCCTCCCCACTTTAGGAGGGGGGTCCTATACAAACGAAATACAAATTTCCTCATAACTCGAGAACTAATCCAGCAAATGGAACCAAATTTGGCGTGTAGGTGTTTTTGGAGGCAAGAATTTTTTTCTGTGATGAATTAGGACCTCTACCCACATTAGGAGGGGGGGCTCCAATACAAATGAAATACAAATTTCCCCATAACTCGAGAACTAATCCAGTAAATAGAACCAAATTCGGCATGTGGAGGTTTTTGGAGGCAAAAATATTTTCTACGGTGAATTAGGATCCTTCCACACTTCAAGAGGGGGGGCTTCTACACAAATGAAATACAAATTTCCTCATAATTCGAGAACTAATCAAGCAAATGGAACCATATTTGGCATGTGGGTGTTTTTGGAGGCAACCATTTTTCCCATTATGAATTAGGACTTCTTACCTTTTTAGGAGGGGGGGGGCTCCCATACAAATGAAATACAAATTTCCTTATAATTTGAGTACTAATCAAGCAAATGGAACCAAATTTAGCATGTAGGAGATTTTTGAGTCTTGAATTTATTTTATGATAGTTAGAGACCTCTCACCCCTGTGGTAGGGGGATATGGACTCTCATACAAATAAAACAGAAATTTTTGCGAAACTCAAAAACTAACCCAACTCGAGAAATTCGAGACTCTTCCATAAAACATTAATCAATAACAAGACCACAAAAACTATCTATAGTAACACTAGATCATTCAGGACGAGCCGGTCGCGAGTGTTGCCGGTGACCCGCCGTCGGAAGCGCCGCCCACTGGGGGGCTTGCAAAACTCGAGATAGTGACAAAGATCATCCGAGATTCATGATTTATGTACAACACAGGTTAATTTGTGGCAATACGAAGTTTGTCGGGTCAGCTAGTATTAAATAAAAATTATCGCGGAATTACCAGTCTCTCTGTAGCAGCTAAATTGGTCGAAATCTTCGTGAGTGGTGTTATACTGTCCCTCACTAAGAATTACATTTCAACGGCTCAGCATGGTTTTAAGACTGGTCCATCGGTCCGTATTAATCTGTTGAAGGTCACTTTGATATGCATTTCGCAAAAGGGAAAACAAGAAACAAGTTGATGTCGTTTATACAGACTAAAGCTGGTTTCGGTCGAATTGACCATGTAATACGTTTATGGAAACTTTTCCGACTTGGTGCTGCCCAACAAATGGTCGAATGGCTAAGCTCATATCTTAGCAGTAGAGCACTACGCGTCAAACTCGGATCCAGCATTTCATCGACATTTACCAATATGTATATCTAGAGTTCCTAAAGGCAGCAAAATGGGACCTTTGCTTTTCATGCAGTTCTTAAACGATATTGCGTTACTGTTGGGTACTGGCTGTTAGTGTACGCTCATGAATCTTAAACAAAGTTGACCAGGTCAGCGACCTTAGTGTCTTACTATACACTAAACTGACTTTCAATTTGCACTGCAATTTGCAGCTTGGATTTATCTGCCAAGATTGGAAAGAACTTTGAGGACGCTTGCTGCTTTAAATCGTTACATTGTGCCCTAATTTGTCCGCTGCTGAAGAACTGTAATATGGTTTGATTCCTGAGGCAACTCACTTGAATCCTACGGATCGAACGCATACAAAAAAGATTTGTTCGACTAGCTTTGCGTCATCTTCCTTGGCGAAATCTAGATAACTTACTACCTTACGGAGATAAATGTCATTTACTTGATCTCGATACACTCGAACACAGACAAATGATGGAATATCGCATCCTTAGTTAAAGTTCGTAACGGTCAAATTGACTAGAGCAAACATTTTTTTGTTTTAAATGACAAACAAACGTTCCAGCATACAATTTTTGATTTTTAGCAGGAATTTCCCTGGGTGCAGCTCAGTGACACTCAACGATCGACCTCTTTTATCGAAAACTACCGCCTCACACTAATATGATTGTATTAGATATTCTTGAAATTGTTGTACCACTCCATATTATTGATCGTTATGTGCCAATGGAATCTTTTTCTCACCGTGCCTGTCAAATATTTATGACTCATTACAACCCGATTCGGTGTCCGATTCCTGAGCTGGCTGAGCTTTCATCATTCGCAGTGCACAGCACCAGCAGCGTAGCACTTGAATTCAAATCAGCCGAATGGACGGAAAAGTGCCAGGCCAGGCCAGTCACCGCCGCGCCGGTCGTTTCGATTTACGGTTCATGTGTTACGATAGCCGTTTTCGGTTTGACTGCCGCCAGCCAGCGGCACTATTACGGCCGTACCGTAATTAATTTCTGTACCTAGCTAGTTATACCCACTATCGTGCATCTCCAAACGGCGGGAAGTCCGCGCGCGCGGACCAATATGGACTTCCGGCGAAGTATGTGCCACCGCAACTACTTTCTATGACTGATCAATTCGACTCTGACACTGTCCCCAGCAGATTTGAACTTCGAGCAGGGAATGGATTTCGGTTGAAGGGGGGTGACTATTACGTCGTCGGGTATGTTTTTAGTGCACTTTGCGGGAGAAGTTTTACTGTGCTATAAAATTGATTAGCTGTAACTGTTATAAACTGTTTCCAGACGCGCAAGTAAGGTGTGAATTGTAAACATGTACTAAAACTTGATCGCAGATGGATATGCTGCATTTTATGATTGGTTGTGATTGGAATCCTCAAAATTTAGCATCTTCCTTAAATGTTGAAATTTTTAAAGTTGGAACTGTGTTCAACTTTAATTTTAAGACGGGCATTAAAATTGACAATAGAAATGATTATTAATAGCTATCTCGAAATTCTATGGAGATGACACAAAAAATAAAACTTTCCCCAGCAGGATTGCGTCTCGGGATGATTCCACAGAGCTGTGTTCATATTTTTGGCATGCTTCTACGGGCTGGGGCGTTTAATCACCGAAGTGCTCTGGGTTTCCGGTTGAAGATTACAGTCTCCAGCAAGTGAATGCAGCCTCCAACCAGCGAGTTCGTTGGCAGTTATTGCGCACTGAAGCAACATGGAAGTTGTCTGTGTTAGAGTCTAGCTAGCAAAGTATTTAACAATCAATTTAGCTGGACTTTAATTTTTCAATTTGAATACTGTAATTGGCCTCGACATAATTTTTTACCGTCATCATGATCGAAATTAGATACCTGTACAGGAACATGCGGCGAACAAATTCAAATACAAAAAAAAACTCGAAAACGAAATGCTGATAACAAGTAGTACCAGTGAGAAACAAATGAGTATAAAGTTAATTAAAATCAGGTCAATCAATTAAAATGGTTGCTGATATTTCAGGTTGACAAAAAACACAGCGATTTAACACTGAAACCCGACCGAATTCGCCGAGTATGCCAATAATTGCACCCGCTCTCGTCTCGTATTCGTCACCGACGATGACCGCGTGCGTTGTTGTTCCGATTCGCCCTCCAGTAGTCATTTCGCGTCACTCGGTCGCGAGCGAGGAATCGCTCTCCAGCCAGGGACACTTGCATGCAATCATCAACACTCTTGTGGTGGCACATTCGAGGTGAGCTTCGTCGTCGCCATCGCTTCGTGTGGACCCGGACCCGGACATGGTTTGGTCCAGAAGCAGCAGCAGCGGATACCTGCTTCACCTGCGTAAACAAAAACAATGCGGGAAATCGTTGTTGTTGCTTGTGTGTCGAGCGGCAATCAGTCAAGAGCACTCCGGTCAATGGATGCTGGAAAATCGTTTCGCTTATTCATGGTCAGATTGTTTTTCCCCAGCCAGCCCACCTGAAGTAAGCGGAAAAATCGGTATTGAAGAGTTGAAAAGAATTTGTGTTCCATTTTTGTTTTGGAGTGCTTAAATGTTGATTGATTGCCGTGGTCGTTTGTTTATGAGAATTGGCTATTTTCACTTATTCGTCCACAGTCAACAGTTCAAGATTCAAATCATAAAAAGAATTAAAAGGCAAAACCTTCCAATTAGGGTGACGGACCAATACTTCGCCATTTTTGTCCTAAAAAATTTCAGAAACCCAAATAGATCGAAATTTTATAGTTTCATATATTTGATAACACATGAACAATATAATTCTTACATTTCTTTTACTGAATAACCATATTCATGCTAAATTGTATACTTTTTTCGTGATTATTAATTATTATTTAAATGTGTGTCGCGGACTGTAATTTGACTAATAACTGACAAATTTCGCCACTTAGGAAAAATCAGATTTATGCCCAGATCCATTTTGACCTGTGTTCCCTAAAAACCATGATAAAAGTTAATTAAACAGTATTAAATCTTATTTGCCACCCGTGGAATGAACTCAAATAGCTTCCAAATGTTGACAAAACATCAGAAGAAACAAATCCCATCCATTCCATGCTATGCGAAATGCAAGAATAGTCCATTTTGCCCAATTCACCCTCATATACATAGATAACCTAATTAAAGCGATTAAAACTAACTCAAAGGCAAAAACAATCTTCAGAAAAAATGTATATTTTATCATACTGAATAACCTTGGAGAACAGTTGAAAGCAATAAATAAATGGGATGCGAAGTTATTACGCAGAATTTGTTTTAGGTGTATTTTTTAAATAAATCATTATATCTCGCAACTAGTAAGAGATATATAATTACTATATTCAGCAAAGTTGCTCATTTTAGTGTCTTCTACAATCTTCTTGAAGAAAAAAATTTTTTTTGGACGTATTCAAAAAAAAAAAAACAAAAATTTGTATCACCCTGATAGATGAATATAAGATTACCCTAATAGTCTAAAAAGATGCACTGTATTTTATTGATAAACTTTTCCAAAGACACCATCGTTTTTTTTTTTTTTTTTTTTCCTGTATGGACTCATCACTGCGACCAGTAAGTTAGATCTATTGTGATATCGCCCGGGTGTTTGTTGTATAACCCGCACTGCATTTATTTTAGCTATAGTCGCTATTGAGTGAGCGATATGCTTATTGAATTTCTTTTTTTTTTTTTTTATGCGTGCTTGTGTGTAATTGGGTACCCTTCTTTCAATGCTTTACTCTACTTTATCCACCTCGTTCCACATGACAGCGCACAGTCCCCAATTATAGTCATCCCTGGCGTAGCAAACCAGTGCATTTTTACTACAAGGGTCTCATTTTTGCACTGTCAATAGGCCATATCGGGATAATATAGAACTCAGCATGAAGGAAGGGCGATGAGGGGCCTGAGAATAAACCCATGCTAAAGTCACTTTGACATCGAATGGCCTGATTCTACTAAGATTCGACACCATCGTTGAAAACTTACGATTTTTTTACGCAATAGCAAACGAACATGTTTTTGTAGATCTAGGAGACCTAGATAACACAAGATCGTGAGTTGAAACGCAGACTCTGTCGGATACAGACGTTGATCGTGTTCGCGCTTATCGATTCCAAAGCTATATCTTGCCATCTCGCTTTGGCATTAGTCTTGTTTAACAGTACCGCGTGGTTGAAACCACGTGTTTTCTTTAGTATTTATCAAGCACAGAAAGCCTCAAATAGTATTTCGAGGTCTTTGCTCGCTCACTTCAAGTGTTGAAATCTGCATTAGTGTAGTTCTGAGTGTTTGAAATCTCTTGTGAAATCTGCAATCAATTGTAGTCGTTTGTACAATAGAGAGGTCATCGTACCGAGTGGCTGAGTAGCAAAATGGCGGAAGGAGGACCGGGTCCTCCGATCAGGAATGAATTTATATTTCCAGAATTGCCTCATGTGATGCAATCTATATTCGAAGATGAGCCTCGGTTTGTCAAAATCAAAGGAGCGTCTGATAGATCACTCAAGGATGTTTCGCCTTTCTTGATCGCAAAATCAATAGAAAGGGTGGCTGGTAGATGTTTGCAGTCATGGATGGAACGTAAAACCGGGCATCTCTGCGTCCAAGTGAAGAACCTGGCAGCAGCGGAGCGGCTTCTGCGTATGAAGTGTATCCAAGACGGATCGAACGAAGGAATCCCCGTAGAAATAGTTAACTGTGACAACCTAAATCAGTCGAAAGTGATGATCTATTGTGAAAGTGTTATCAATGAAAAGGAAAGCGTCATAGTGAAAGAGATGGAAGATCAAAAAGTGGCTGCTGTGCGGCGCATTACGAAACTCGTTGATGGAAAACCCAAAAACACACCTTTGCTTATTCTTACTATCCATTCAATCTCTCCTCCTGAATACGTGAAAGTGGGACTTGTCAGAGTCAAAACACGTCCATATTTTCCCAAACCGATGAGATGTTTCAACTGTCTCAAGTTCGGACATATCAAAGATAAGTGTGATAAGGAAAAAGTGTGTCAAAACTGCTCAGCCCCATTCCATGGAAACGAATGTGAAAATGTTCCCAAATGTGCTAACTGTTGCCAACAACATGCAACAATGAGTAAAGTGTGCCCAGCAACTCAAAAAGAAGAAGCAATTTGCAAAATAAAAGTGAACCACCGTGTCTCCTTTCCGGAAGCAAGACGTATTTTTGAATCGTCTGTGAAAAACACATCATACGCTGAAACCGCAAAAACGGACATTGATAAGCTGCAAAAAAGGATGGATGATCTCGAGAAAATTGTGAGTGAACAAGTGAAAACGATTGCCGATAAGGACCTTCTGATAGACAAACAAACGCGTGAAATCGAAAACCTGAAAAAGAAACTCGAACAACTGGAAAGTGGAAAAAATCTAAACTCTGAAAGTAGCACGAACGATCTGTTCAGTAGTGACATTGAAGAAGAATCAGTGATGGAAATCGTGCAAGTGAGCAATATCTCGACAGAGAATAAAACGTACAAACGAAAAAATCAATCCAGTGATTCTAACCCCAAGAATGGAAAAAGTGCTATTAAAGATCATGGAACCTCCAGCAGAGATGATCAGAAACAGATGAACAGAATTTTGCAGTCACCAGAGTTACCTACAAGCAGCAGTTCAGAAAATACAGGTGCAACGAAGAAAAAACATACCAAACTGGACGGTCACGGAAAAAGTGGGTCTGGACGTGGAAAACGATCAGTCAAAACTACAACAAAGTAATGGCCTCGATAATACAATGGAATGTTCGCGGTTTAGCTTCGAAAAGAAATGAATTACGACAGTTGATAAATGAGGTATGTCCAACAGTTTTAGCAATTCAAGAAACTTTCTTACCAACACCCGGAGCCCAAAATTTTCCCAAATTCAATTCGTTTGATGTTGTTCATTCTGGAATGAATAATCGTCCTTGTGGTGGTGTTTCGATTTTGGTTAAAGAAAACATACGTTGCTCTCGAATCCCTATAACTGGTCCGCTACAAGCCGTTGCTGTTCGTGTTGAAATCCCAAGAAAAATCACAGTTTGCTCATTGTACCTTCCACATCCTACTTGGTCTAAAAATCAATTGGATGCTTTAATAGAACAGCTCCATCAACCTTACCTCATTCTATGTGACTCTAATTCTCATCATCAAGTGTGGGGACACCACTTCACTGACAACCCAGTTAGAATCCTATATAAAATTATAGCAGAGAGAAATTTGCACCTCTTCAATGACGGGTCAGCAACATATATGTCCCCATCTACGGGTTCTGTTTCCGCAATAGATATCTCGTTCGGATCGTTAGAGTTGGCACCATGGTTTCTCTGGAAAGTGGACTCCGATCTCCGCGGAAGTGATCACTACCCTGTTGTTCTATACCCTCCACAGTCTTCGCCCTCGTTAAAAACATGGCATGGTTAAAAATATTCCTCGAACTAATGGTACCATGCACCCCCATCCAGTTCCTTGGTGGAGTGACGATGTAAAAAAGGCTGTGAAAACCAGAAGAAAAGCATTACGAAAACTCCGCAAACATAAAAAGGATGACGCAATGAAATTAACCTTGCTTGAATCTTATCATCAGGCAAATGCTGAATCGAAGAAAATAATTCGCTCTGCAAAACAGACATCATGGCGCGAATATACCAATGGTATTTCATCCGTTACGTCACCAGCAGAAGTATGGAGACGAATAAGATCTTTAAAAGGCGGTAGAAACACAATTAGTACACCAATGATAGCGAAGGATGGAATAGTCTACGACGACCCCGGAACAGTTGCTGAAGTATTGGTTGATCATTTTGCGAAAATTACATCAGATGATTTATATAACCTACGTTTCCGGAAAAGAAAAGTTGCATTGGAGCAGTCTCCAATTACATCCCCGTCAGTCTCCGATCCAGTTTTCGACAGAGACTTCTCGATAGAAGAAATGATGTACCAACTTAATAAACTAAAAGGCAGTTCTCCAGGTCCAGATGAAATCCATAATAAAATGTTGCAAAATTTACCGGCTTGCGCGAAGTTCAAAATGCTCAGTATTTTCAATGAATGTTGGCGTAACGGAGTATTCCCTGATATTTGGAAAGAAGGACATGCAATTGCTATTGCTAAACCTGGAAAAGACCCTCTCAAACCAGAAAACCAAAGAATGATCGTCTTAAATGGCACTCCAGGCAAACTCCTAGAAAGGATGATTGCCCGTAGGCTCACTGGCCTCCTGGAGGAGCGTCAGCTCCTGGATCCGCGCCAATTCGCCTTCCGACGTGGAAGGTCCACTACGGACCATTTGGCGTTACTGGAGGATTTTACCAGAAAAGCATGGGACAAAAAAGAGCACGTTGAAGCGGCGTTCGTTGATATTACTAAAGCTTACGACAGAACTTGGAGGCGAATAATTCTTAACCAATTAGGAGCTTGGGGTATCGGTGGAAAAATATTCAAATTTCTTGAAAACTTCATGAAAGATCGTGAAGTTAGAGTTAGAATCGGTGACCATTTATCATCTCCGAGACTACTGCAAAATGGAGTGGTGCAAGGTTCAATGCTAAGTGTTGTTTTATTTCTAATAGCGATATCCACAATTTTCCAAAAATTTGACTCACGATTCCAAATATTAATATATGCTGATGACATTGCAATTTTAGTCGCTCACAAAGACCCCGTATACTCCAGGAAACTTTTGAAGAAAGCCTTTAGTATCTTGAACAGTTGGTCAAAAGAAACAGGTTTTGAAATATCAAGTGAAAAAACAAAAGCAATGCATCTATGCAGATCAAACGATCATTGCTCTTTTGGATCTCCCATAAAGTTTCGTGGGAGTAAAATAGAATTTGTAAATCAGCAGAAAATACTGGAAATTACCGTAGACAGAAAATTGACTTTTCGTGCGCACGCTGAAGAAACTAAAATAGAATGTTTGAAAAGACTGAAGATAATTCGATGGTGCGGAGGCGTCCGATACGGAGGAGAACAAAGAACTGTGATACGCTTGTTTAATGCATCGGTTCAGTCTAAACTAATATATGCTTACCCAGCATGGAGCAGCATTTCAAACACTGCGAAAAAGAAGTTGTTCACTATACAAACCCAAGGTATACGCTTGGCCACTGGTGCTTTCCGATCGAGCCGTACTGAAAGCGTGTTGATAGATGCTGGAGAAATTCCACTAAGACTTCGAATTGAGATGGTTTTAATATGTTTTGCTGCTAAAGTAAAGGCTTCTCCAACAATCTATGCGGATCCTAATATATTTACAGTCAGAAGAGCGGAAATGATTGCCAGTAAAAGAGGAATCTCTCTACACGAAATCTCTCGCAGAGTTTTTTCTGATGAGTTCTGGAAATACGAAAAACCCAAAGTGTGTTTAGATCTATGGTCTGGAAACAATAAGTCACAAGGAATAGATGTACTTAGGACGATGTTTTGCGAGATTAAACACACGAAATTTGAAGGTTACGAGACATATTTTACTGACGGTTCAAAATCTGCTGTTGGAACGGGTTGTAGTGTTGTCTCACAAGTATGGAATAAAAGCGCTAAACTACCGGAGATATTTTCTGTATTTTCATCAGAAGCGCAAGCAATACTATGGGCTGTTGAAAAAGCAGATGAAATAAACTCGAAAACTGTGATATTCTCGGATTCCATGAGCGTATTACAAGCTGTTCAAAATAGCAGGCCTACACACCCTCTAATTATGCAAATAGCAAGTGTTTGTCGTCGAAACAGAAATGTGACGTTGTGTTGGGTTCCTGCACATGTTGGAATTGCTGGAAATGAATTAGCTGATAAGGAAGCAAAAACAGCAGCAGCTAACAATGAAAGCCAGCATATATCTATACCATTGACAGATATATGCAAGGAACTCAAACGAAAGTTTGTAGCAATTTGGGAGGAAGAATGGTGTAAATTAGACCAGAAGCTAAATAAAGTAAAATGCTCCACACAAAGATGGAATTCCTCAAACCGGCACAATAGATGGGAAGAAGTTGTTGTCTCTCGTCTTCGAATAGGACACTCAAGACTAACTCACGGACATTTAATGGGAGATCTAGAGAGCCCAACTTGTGACGTATGTGAAGTTCCATCATCGGTACAACATATCCTTATTGACTGCAGTAAATATATTGAAACACGCAAACGTTACTCCATCGATCCCTGTATAGTCGTGGCTCTGGGTGACGATGTATCCAAAATTAAAAGACTGTTGGAATACCTTAAAGACACAAAATTACTATACGAAATATAAATAAGATTTTATTAGACTTACTTAGATTTAAACGTATTGTAAATATGCTTTCATAGACGCGAATAACCAATATTTGGTTAAAACGTCTTTAATAAAATAAAAAAAAATAAAAAAAAAACACAAGATCGTAATAGAAAGTGCACACTGAGTCGCATGTATGTCGATTTTACATTGGAATTGCATAATGACTAGAGTATGTCATGGTGAAGTGTACAATAAGTTGTTTTGCGGTCGTGCGTGTCGTCATATACAACTTATGGCGGTGGATTGTAAAGCAGTATACTGCCCATAAATGGAAGACAGTCACATATGCAAAAACGTGCAGCGGCGAAAAACGCATTTGAAACCGCTACAATTTTTTCTTAAATATTGAGTAAATTTCAGAAACAAATCGTCCAAATCATCATAATATTTCTTGAATGTACATTATAGAATACTTTTACAAGCAATTTGTTCACAAGTGACCTACAATTTGTTCCAAAACTTTTAAAAACTACCGAAGTTACTGATATGCGTTTATTTGTGCTTGAATAAGCAAGAATAAACGCATAACAGTCACACTCACAGCATGCCTTGATCCTTGCATTGCCGGTGAGCCGGTGACTGCCGGTGGAGTATTTTCACGACCACGTGTGGTTGTTGTTTTGATAATTCACGTGCACGTTTAATTCAACTGTTTCAAATGTCTGTACTGAACTATTTGAAATTTGACGAGAGTAAGGATAACACTGAAGATAAACTTCCAGTTCCTAGCATTTTCTGCTTTTATTTGTAATTTGTCATCGTGAGGTCGCATAAGAGGTTTTGTTCAACTCAGAAATTGGTCGCTTTCCTGTGTCAGGAACACTCCCAGAACGTGTCCGAGTGTGACCAATGTGATCCTGGACATATTATATGACGACAAATGAACTATTCTGAGCTAGTTTTGCACTTTCGCGTACTTAGAGATGTCACATGTTGTATTTTAGTTCTATTCAGAAACTGATCCATGTAGGGGTATCCGGAGCATTTCCGGATATGTGGTTAGATATGGTCAATGACGTCTTGAACACTTTATACAACTACCAATGGTCTAGTTTTGCAAATTCGAGTACTTAGAGGTGTCGTATAATGGAATTATTGTGATTCAAGGTGATTCAAGTTCCATATATTCCGGAACTTGTTCCGACTATAGCTTCGGAACCGTGTATCCGCTTCAAATTTTCTTCAATAGTGTTCTTGTAGGCCATAAAATCTTTCGTTTGGTAGTTGTTGCAGTCAAATCGGTTCAGGAATTTCCAAAAATCAAATGCTTATTCATATATATTCACTACTGTGACTGTTATGCGTTAATTTGTAATATGGGACTGACATAGTTTAATATTTTTTTCAACATTTCGGGAACAAACATAGTATTTTTGTTTGAAATATTGAAAGAATAGGTAATTTAAAGATGATTCCCAGACTTATCTCAAAAATGGTGAAAAGTCATATGGGACTGTTATGCGTTTATGGGCAGTATAGATGATTGTAACATTTAGTTATATCTTAATCGTGTATTGAAGATTATTAAGTTGTGTGTTCCAAAAATTGTTGTATAGAATGCAAGATAGAATTATCAAAATTTTTGCATGTATATTGCCTCCACTTTGTTACTCATGTTCTTATGTGGTGTGAAATATAACTTTTTCGTACGGATATGATTTCGTATCTCTCAGTTGCAACCGAAATATACAAACCAAACTGTTTACTGGGAGAGAATCAGGCAAAACGGACCGATTGTGAATTCATCAAGGTACTAGTCGAACTCTCCTGATGTCTTTCGAATGAAATGGTTCGAGTTTATTCCCCTGTCTTTGAATTAATTTTAATCGCTTTAATTAGGTTATCTATGTATATGGGGGTGAATTGGACAAAATGGAATATTTTTGCATTTCGTACAGTATGGAATGGATGGGATTTGTTTCTTCTGATGTTTTGACAACGTTTGGAAGCTATTTGAGGTCATTTTACTGGCGGCAAATAAGTTTTTATAAGTTACTATTTGATTGGCTTTTATCATGGTTTTTGGGGAAAATAGGGCAAAATGGACCACTTTCCGAAGTTTGCGCAGAATGAAACCATCATCAATCGATTTCCTACATTTTTTTTACATAGAAATAAGTATCTCGTAAGATACCAAACTAGCGGCTTCTAATTCTTGGGATTACGAGCCCGTTTTTGCCCATTGTGCAATGCTTCACAGCCCAAAATTGTGATACCTGTATTTGCTATTTAATATATATCAATGTATGCAATTGCTTCGAAACGGCTGGATGACTCATTTTAATTTCGCTTGTGCAAGCAGTTGGCAGTGCCCTCAAATACTTTCTCTCTCTTTCGGTTACACACTACCAGCAAGTTCTCAATTATTGTATAAGCATATCTTTACTCATTTCAGGTAAGCCCTCTAATATAGTGCAAACATTGGGATACCACACAAATAATATACAAATTTATCAGCAATACGGTGTGCCATAAGTGCCATTTTGCGTTATAAATTGATCGAAAATGTAACTTAACTAAGTCAAATTCAAATACGGGTCATCAGTGACAATTCCAAACTTTTCCAATATTTCTAGCACAGACAAACAGACGAGACACTCGCGTTAATTCCATCGTCCAATCAAAAACCGCTCATTTTTCAAAAAAGCATGTTTCGCAACATGGCCACACCGCGGCGCGCGATTGCAAATGCAAGCTACTCCGCAACATGCATGACGGAGGGTGCTAGTCGATAGTTTTTAAAGGATTTTCTTCTATGTGTCACGCCTGTTCGTCAGTGTTTCTAGTAACTCGATTTGAGTTAACTCCATGACGATGTTTTGAAATAGATTGGAATGAAATTGAATTTGTATTGGAATCGGATTGGATTGGATTTGGATTGGATGTGGATTGGAATAGAATTTGAATTTAGAAAGGATTTGAATTCGGATTAGACTTGAATGGATGTGGATTTATGCTGGATTTGAATTTGGATTGGATTTGGATTGGATTCGGATCGGTTTCAGATTTGAGTTTAAATTTGTATTTGGATTGAATCCGGATTGAATTTGGAGTGGATTTGGATTCGATGTGAATTTGATTTGAATACGAATTCAGAATTGAATTTGAATTTGGATTGGATTTGGATTGGAATTGGATGTGGATTAGATTTAATTTGGATCGGTTTTGGATTGCAGTTGGATTGGATTTAGATTGAATTTTGATAGGACTTGGATTGAATTCGGATCAGAGGTAGATTGGACTTGAATTGGATTTGAATTTAAATTTGGACTGGATTCGAAGTGGATTTGGATTGGATTTGGATTGTATGTGGATTGGATTTAAATTTGACTTTGGAATGGATTGGCATCTATATCGGGTTTTGATTGGAGTTGGACTGGATGAGGATTTGAGTTTGAATTAGACTTAGATTTGACTTGGATTGGATTTAGATTGGTCTTGGATTGGACCTGAATTGCATGAGGATTGATGTTGGATTGGAATTTGGATTGGATTTGGGTTCGGATTGGATTAAAATTGTATTTGGATTAAATATGAATTCGGATTGAATATGGATTTGAATTGAATTTGGATTGGATTTCGACTGGATTTGGGTTGCATGTGGATCAGATTTGAATTTTTATTTTATTTATTTTTTTTTATTTATTTTGTTCTTTTTTGTGGAATTTGGATCTGTTTTGGAATGGAGTTTGATTGGATGTGGAATGGATTCGGATTAGAGTTTGGATTGGATTTAGATTGGATTCGGATCGGATGCAGGGTTGCCACATGCACAGATTATTCTGTGTTTAACAGATATTTGAAAGAAATCGCCTGTACAGAATCTGTATGCATAGAATACAGATTTTCGCCAAATTACAGAGATTAAACAGATTTTTGAGCTTTTACATGAGAGTGAAAAAGACGGAAATAGTCAGCAAAATGACTCTCTATCTCTTTCACTCTCATTGTTGTGAATTGAACAGATTTTACACAGATATTTTTCCTCGCCGTAAAGATTGTCAGATTTTTCCAACAAAAAACACAGAATTATATGTGGCATCCCTGTCGGATATGGATTTGACTTGAATTGGATTTAAATTTGAATTTGGAAAGGAGTGCAATTCAGATTGGATTTTAATTTGAGCTGCACTGGATATGGACGTAAGTTTGAGTTGGACTTAGATTTGATTTGGATTGGACCTGGATTGAATGTGAATTGATATTGGATTTAAATTTAGATTGGATTTGGTTTGGAGTTGGATTTGATTTGGATTTGAATTTGGTTTTGGATTAGATTTGGATTGGATATGAATTCGGATTGGATTTGAACTGTAATTTGAATTGGATTTTGACTCGATTTGGATTAGATTTGAATTTGGATCGGTTTGGATTGGAGTTGTATTATATGTGGAATGGATTTGGATTTGAGTTTGGATTGGACTTAGATTGAACTTCATTTGGACGTGGATTCGGATTGGATTTAAATTAGATTTGGATTGGATTTGAATTTGACAATGAAAAGGATTTGAATTTAGATTTGATTTGAATTGGAATTGGATTTGGATTGGATATGAAAACGGATTTGAATTTGAATTGGATTTCGATTGGATTTGGATTAGATTTGAATTTGGATCAGTTTTGGAGTAGGATTGGATGTGGAATGGATTTGGATTTCAGTTTGGATTGGACTTGGATTGGATTTGAATATGAAATTTGAAAAGGGTTTGAATGTATGTTGGATTGGAAGAGGATTGAGTTTGTATTTGAGTTTGGATTGGATTTGAATTTTGATTGAATATGAATTTGGATTGAATTTCGACTGGATTGGGATTGAGTTTGGATTGGATTTAGATTGGACTTGAATTGGGTTTGAATTTAAATTTGGATTGGATTTGAATACGGATTGGATTAGGGGTGGATTTGGATTGGATGTGGATTGGATTTGAATTTGACTTTGGAATGGATTGGAATTTAGATTGGATTTTGATTGGAGTTGGACTCGATGTGGATTTGAGTTTGAATTGTACTTAGGTTTGACTTGGATTGGACTTGAATTGGACCTGGATTGGATATGGATTGAGGATCGATTTGAATTTATATTGGATTTGGTTCCGGATTGCATTTGGGTTGGATGTGGGTTGTATTTGAACTTGAATTTGACTTGGGTTATGACTGGGTTTGGATTCGATTAGCAGGTCCAAACTTTCCGATGCTGATCATAATGAACTCAACCTAAGTCAATCGACCGCACGGCACGTGGTGTCGAAGTAGCTGCCTTTATTCAGGAAATCCGCAAGAGTGGCCTCTTAGGAGGGCCGTACATGAATTGGTAGTTTTAGCGATAAAGGAAAGCTGCTTCGAATTACGCGTAGTTTAAAGTGGACTTGAAGGTGTCTTTCATACATTGCAAATGATATATTACCGATCAAAGTTATCGTCCACTCGCTAGTCTGCAAGATTCGGCAAATTCCGGCACCGAAGACGGAGAAACTAGAAACTCTGGTTGATTTCGGTGTTGCAGTCCAGAACATGAATGCAACGATCATAGCAGCCGTAGTAGCCTGTAGGTTGAACGAGCATCTTCGCAACGTGGCACTACTTCAAGAACTTGTCGAGAGACTGGCACCAACTGTGAAGCTCAACTGGATCAAGTATCGTCAAACATTGAAGGCTATTACTTTGGAAGTTTCCAGCAAATGGTTGGAGACACTAGGGGATGCGGCTTGTGTAGAAATTATTCCGTCAAGCCAGAAAAGCGCATATGGAAGAAGGAAGTTCTCGTTCACTTCCAATCTAGCTTTTGTCACGCATCGACAGCGTCCACGACCTCCAAGAATACAGGAAAGAAGCGTGTGATTTGCCAAGGAGAATATAGCAGTGGGATCGTGTAGAAATTCTAAATATGGGAAATCATGGCAAGACGGGCTTCAGCGCAGAACAAACTATGCTGGAAGTTTCTGGTGAAGCATTTCGGAGCGTGCGCAGTAAAGCGAGCTTGTGGAAGGAACGGTTGTTCGTAAATGTCCGATTCGTACCTTCGTTTTCCTGGACGAAAGTTCATCAGGGACGCTAATGGAGCGGAGTTTGGATCTTGACGGCGAATAGTATCCCTTGTGTCTAGGTTGGACGGGAGATTATCGATTACAGGGGATGAATTCCATGATGCTAGCAGTGGATATTTTCGGAGCACTTGCTGTGGAGACATACCGGATACCGATAGTGCATACGATAGAGAGTCTTGCTCTGCTATAGCAAACGTTGTTGATGGCGGAGACTGGCATCAGACAATAAGCACTTGGAGGACGTACCAGCGGATTCTTATCGTAACGTCCAGTCACGGATACTAATCGGAATGGACAATTCTGGCTTTAGTTTTCAAAAGGTCGCATAACCCATTCAAAAGGGTTGATTATGCGACCGTTCGAAAACTAAAGCCAGAATTGTTGCTTAGATCATACGCTAGGCGGTAGAAAGACGGAAAAGACGGAACCGATCGCCGCTGCAACCCGCGTAGGATGGATAGTGTTCGGATCATGATTTAAAACCCCTCAACCAGAGACGCAGATCTCCACAGTATCGTAAGAGATTACAGGTTCCTGGACAGCACTGGAGTAACGAGTCCCATCAAACCATTGGTACCGAAGGAAGACGAGCGAGTGGAACATTTGCTGAAATCTTTAAAAGGAACGTGACAGAAAATCGGACTGCTTTGGCAGTCCGGCCCATTTGCCAGACAGCAAATCGATGGCGATAAGACGACTGGTCTGACTGGAAAAGCCTTTGCAGCGGGACAATGAACTGGTTAAATAGGTTTAGAAGAAGATTCGGGATGACAAACG
This sequence comes from Sabethes cyaneus, assembly GCF_943734655.1. Lineage (NCBI taxonomy): Eukaryota > Metazoa > Arthropoda > Insecta > Diptera > Culicidae > Sabethes > Sabethes cyaneus. The sequence continues at coordinate 69,915,058 of NC_071355.1, read as the reverse complement.
ATCCGGGTACATCGAAAAGCCAGTAGGCTGAGAAATTTGGGAGGCAGCCGCTAAAGGCTTGGGAGTTTCGGTTACATCCGAGAAACGTTTCTTTAGATTTTGATGAGCTGGTTTGATCAACAGAGTCTGAGATTCCACATAAATCCCACCACATAAATCACCAGATAACGCCTAACGGGTCCGATGCAGAGTTTACATTCCGGGACTGAAATCGGCATGTAGGCGCGTTCGAGAACGATGCCAAACCTGTAAGATTCAACGGGCGAATCTAGAAGCTCCAAAGATGTCTGGTCTATAGTTCGAGCCTTTTGTCGTCCTTACTTCTTCGCCGGCATCAACTGTTTCGGGCCAATGCACGTAACTGTCGGTAGATAGGCCAAAAACGATGTGGCGTACTAGCGAGCTGTCTACCCAGCAAACATTTTGGTCGTATAACAGCTTGTCAAGCGATTGTTACCCGGTAGTTAACTGTACAATGGTTAAATAAGCTACTATCCAACAAAAATGTTTGCTGGATAATTATATGAGCAGCACATCTCGAAGTCGCTCACAGTCTCATCACCAACTTGTTCATCCTCGCCGTCCAAATTTTCATCGCCAGAAGTGCCGGTTTAGTTAGTCAACGATCGCGGCACCAACTTCAACGGAGCCAGTCGCAAGATGAAGAATACCTCGCAGCAAGTGAACCAGGACAAACTAATGGAGCATTTCGTCACCGCTGATATGAAAGGGTCGTTCAACCCACCCCCCAGCAAATATTTTCATATGCATATCAGAGGAAGAAATGAGTAATATGTACCTATATACACCCTGAAAAATCGTATCTGATGACAAACCTAGCATATGCGTACTAATATATATGTACTACTTATATACTACTACAAAATATACATTAACAATTCAACTTGTATGCGATAAGATCCGACTCAAAGCTATTAGTTTTATAATGCTATTCAATTCTGTACTCAAAGTCGTACTTGCTATCGTCAAATACGACAGAATATAAACTTATGTGCATTTCATTAGGCTGTATTTACGATCCTGAATCTATAAAAAGTCAATAACGATAAATTTTCGTACACTGATATAGGAGTTGGTGTTTGCTGGGCCGCTTCACCACATTTTGGCGGAGTATAGGAACGTCTCGTTCAATCTGCGCAGAAAGCCCTAAAGCACCTCCAAGTCAGCCGCACGCCCACTGACGAAACACACTCCCTGAAATTGGGCTTATCTATCATTAACTCCCGACCTCTTCAGACGATTCTCAAATGATAGAATAGAAGTAAACTATAAAAAGAGCGTTTGCTGTGGTGCGAGCGAGCGGTGAGCTGGCAAAAAGTTTAACCTTTAAACTAGTAAAATTGCTGATTAATTTAAAACTTATAAAATTGAATTTTTGCCTCAAAATAATCTATTAGTTCGACTTAAAATGTAGTGAAATAGTTCTGTGCTCCAAACGATAAATGATTTCGTCAATAGTTGTTTCGTAAAGGTCACTGCATTAAGATGAGTCTAAAATGCATGCGAAGTTTGTCAAAAATTATATTTCTAATTATCACCTAAGTTCTCATCGTACAACTGGTTTGGTTCACGGTGGGCCGACCACGTCGCAAGGAAGCCGGACGACTGTGCAGTGAAATCCGTTCTCTTCAAGACCTCCATGGACACCAGGAATAGAGGGTCCCAACGTGCTAGATCGTTCGACCAGGTTGAAGCCGACTTGCGTGTGTCGAGACGCGCAACAAATTGGCGACGAGTAGCACAGGACCGACAATGGAGACAATGGAGAGGAATTCTTGATACCCCAGCTCTCGGCTGTTAAAGTAAGTAAGTAAGTATCACCTAAGTAGAAACTAAGAGAACAGTCAGGATCTATTAAAATAACAAATTGAGCTTACTAATTGTAAGTAATGAAATTGGAAAAAGATACTAAACGAAATGAAATCAAAACAAATAGTAAAACATAAAACTATTGTTCATCTACATGAAAAATTGGCTACCTAGTTATTGTCTTTCTGTTGCGATCGCAATGTTTCCAGTGGTGGGGAAAAAGGAGCAAAAAAATGACTAATTTAATGTAGCATTGCTGTAGCAATTGAGGTTCAAGCCGTTATTGACTTTTTGCCTTTCGAAAGCACTTTTTATACTCGAAATAATACAATATAATATTTCATAATTTTCGGGACCAGCAACTTTTCCGCAATAATCAAACTCTACCGGAAGGAAACGAATGAAAAGCACATAAACAAATAAATAGCTAAATAATATTGCTATCGTTCTGGTCTCACACAAACATCGACCGGACGGTGGATAACGATTTATTGCGACAAACACGACATCTCTTCCTCTTACATAGGTACCTCGACCATTCATATACCCATCCCAATCACAGTAACTTTCAAGGGGATAATTTAGCAAAATAAAGTCCGCAATAAAGGTATTCCCGTTCGATCGACCACGCCCGCCACACGCACTGATAAGCCACTCGACCAAGTAAAACGTTCATTGGGTAGGCTTAATAAATATTGACTTTTTATTGATACGTTTTTCGGAAAATGTTACGCGAAAAACAATCGCAGTCGGTGATGATCCAGATTATTGCCAGAGAACATTCACTCAGTGCCTCTGCAGCAGCTGTCCGTCAGCCAACAAGACATTTACTCGTTTTGGTGGAAATTTCAATTCGTTTCCTGGCTCTGTCTGTCTCTCTCTGTGACTAGCTTTGAATTTATTACGCATTGGGAAATGCGAATCCATAAATAGAATCCAATCACGAATGAAAAAGATTTTCCTCTCCCTTCCCTTCCGCCAGTCAGTGGTAGCTTATTTTCATCCTGACGGGAAGCGGTAAACTGCGACTGGTAGAGTATACGAGGATAAACAAGTCATGGTTCGTGATTAGTGCTGTGGAGCTAAGCTCTACCTCCTCGGGTTAGGGACGTGTTATAAAATATTTTATTATAATTGTTGATTTATGATCGATACACGCGCTGCATCGTTAGCCGCAGTGTTCCAGTTCTTGAACAGGAACAGAAGTTTTTACTTTAAATTCCTAGGACGAACAATAAAATTTCAGCTTGAAAATGTGACGGAGGGAAAGCAAAGATTTGCTTCAATTAGGTTTTAGGAATGGAAAGGCTAGAAAATTATGGCCCGAACGTGTGGCATGCCATATTCCGCCGCTAATGGTAATGCAGTAATCGGTGGAATTCGTTTTCGGTCTGTCGGCCTGTACCTATTGCATTATACCTATACCTACCACCAGACCACCACCGGTGAATGAATCGGCGCGATCCGGATTAGTTATTCCGGTGGTTTAATCAATTGCTGTTGCTGCTGCCGGAGTTTGTCGAACAGGGAACAACTTATAAAAGGGATGGAAAACATTTCAGAAATTTCGAACAATGCAATGCAGTGGAACTTGGTCTGAATGTTAAGCAGGCTAGATTTAAGACTGAGTTGTAGCATAGTTTTGGCTCACGGAAAGCCGTCACGAACCGTAGCAGAATGGCCTGTGCATGTAACCTACCTAGTAGGTAATCCGAAAGAGAAATTGAAATTTCAATTCATTGCAGACGTTTAGGAGTATTAAAGTGGTGAAGTCCGTAAATGCTGACAGATGGAGTTAGTGTCGTCTTTTTGTAAAATCATATGTTCCTGTATATTGACAATTCAATTTTTTTAGTATTACATACAATTAAATTTATAATTTTTTTTTCTGTAAAATATGTTAGTCAGGAAATCAAACACAAAAATATATTTTTTGAGGTAGGTATCAGATGAATAATTAGGGATCAGTCCCGGCGTAGTGGTTAGCAATCACTCACGCCGAGGACCCGGGTTCAAATCCCAACCCCACAGAAGTCACGAATGACCCAAGATGTTTCGAAAACCACGGTTCTAAACTAATACAATTACCGTTCTGATTCAAACTTAGAACAGTCTCAAACTTCGAACACTTTAGAATAAAATGTTTGTTAGTATCGCTAATATGATAAAATACTATGCTTATTGTATACCACCGTGTTCGTTAGAATGTCCTCTATCCGGTGAGGTATGACATTGAACTGTAGGACTCCTTGTAAGAAATCACCAGGCGCTGGAAAAAAGTAAGAACTCAGATTTTAACTTCGTTCGCATACTCTTCGCGTTTCGCGCAAAAGTAGCTGTTTTTTTCGTTTGCATTATTTTACCAATTTTAGAACATTTACCTTCCCATTTCGCGATTATTAGGTAAGTGCAAGATATATATGTACTAAAGCATAGTTAAAATACAATATTTCATGCATTATTTCAAAGATATTAGATAAATAAAAAGTGTTCGAAGTTTGAATCACGTTTTGAGGTGTGATTCAAACTTCGAACACCCACAAATAATATCCGGGTTTTCCGGATTTTCCTTCGGGAAAATGAATTATCTGCATTGTAAAGCTGTACAAAGTTAACTTGCTTTAGATGTGGTACATAGAGTTTGAAAATATTAGCAATTGACTACAGAAGTACGGATTGAAACTAATTATTGGGTGAAAAAATTTAATCATACTGTTAGGTGGATTTAAAAAGACAGTGTTTAGAAAAAGGATGAAATTTCATCCTTATTTAAGTTGAATGACACTAATAACAATAATACTTTTGAAAGTAATACAAGTGTTCGATGTCTGAGCCTGAAATATTCGAGCTTTGAATGTCGACCATGAAAGTGTTCGAAGTTTGAATCAAAACCGAACAGCAGTTTTTTTGTGTTTTTTAATGTAAAATAACATTTTATCCTCATTTTTAAAATTCTAGCACGAAAATAATTAAATTGACTTGCTATTAAACCATTTATAGGAGTAGAATAAAGAAGTTTTCAAACATTTTTCTCTGAAGAAAGTTTCAGCATAGCTTAAGTGTTCAAAGTTTGAATCAGAACGGTATTTTACTCGAATGGATGTACCCTGTATATAAGTACAAATGAATCTGTATATTTCTCGTTTAGAATGTATTCAAATATCAACACAGATGGTAAGTTTGTTTTGAATTTTCATTCGTTTAAGTAGTGGTAATCATGGACGCAAAAAGTGAACTTGTGACAAGTCTGTTTTTAAATTTTTTTTCGACCGTAGGGTATGTTGCTGCTTCGTCGTAATTGCCTATTCCCGTCCTATCCAATACAAATTATTAAAAATATCAGCATTTTTATGACACGCAATGCAAAACTAGTTAGTCCTTAATATTTAGGTTGTTGTCTATCATACGCGATCAATCAAAGTGAGCTGAGATCTTTTTAAATGCTTTTTATCATTAAAGAACTCCTACCAGCCAAATTTCCTACGTTTTTTTCGTACGACGAAGAAGAAAATGTCGACTAATCGTTTTAATTTCCGTCATTCATAAATGAAAATAACTCACGCAAGACATTGTCGTTATTCTACACCCAGGGAAACTTGCCTGGGCTGCAGAAATTTTGCAGAATAACATTTGTCATGCCGTCCTGCACAAATACATGCGCGTTAGCTTCGTAAACATTGTTGTGATTTTAAGTTCGGACGATGAAAAATTTTGATGGACGGATTTTAAAACGGTATGACGAATTTAAGAAATGAAGTCAGTTGCGTAATTTCAATAATATGCTCTAATAGTCGCTTTTCAGTGATTTCAAAGTTCACGGATCGGAAGGTAAGAGTGTTTTAGTCAAATCAGCACAAGAACTTTTGGAGTATTCATTATATCCATCCAACAAATGATGAAAATTAGAATGGATTTACTTACTACGACGGGAATTAGAAATAAACCCTATGATATTGTAAAGAAGCTGAAGTCACTCAGAATAAACGAAAGATTTATCTTTCGCATCATCAAGCGATACAAGGAAACCCGTTCTTGGAAAATACTCCCCAAAACCTGGCCGTAAACGCGCTGTAAGGACACCAGAAAGTATCAAACGTGTGAGAGAGCAAATTCCACGAAAAGCAGATCAATCTGGACCTAAGATGGCCAAGGAACTGGAAATTTCGTAGTCAACCAACCGATTGATTCCATTCAAAAATCAACGGGTGCACGGTAATTATGAAATTCTGTTTTCGAACGAAAAAATGTTCCTGCTACAAGATCACCACAACCAAAAAGATGATCGGATATAAGCAGCACATCTTTCTGATATTCTTCGGACCAAACTGGCTGTTCAAAGGTTCCAAAATGTATGGGAATGTTTCTCCAAAAATTTGAAGGTTCCATTGCTGTTGATTGAATCTGCTATTAAAATTAACACTAAATATTACATCGAAAATGTTTTGAAGAACCATTTGCTTCTCATCGTTAAAAAACACTACAAGAAGGCATCATACTGCTTCTAACAAGATTCTACACCGTCTCACCAGGCGACAGCTATCACAGGCTTAAAGGCACAGTGTAAAGATATTTTCCAAATTTTTTTTTCTTCGGAAGAGTGTTTTATCTTTTCGCCTGATTTAAATCTTCTCGACTTCTATGCATGGGATTACATACTAGGCAAACTAGGGTACTTGCAACCAACGTATGAAGAAGATTTGGGATGGAATGCCTCAAGATATTGTGTGTGCCTACTGCAACACTTCTCAACAGCGATTACGGCTGGTAATTAAAACAAAGTTATGATAATAAAAACGACTGTTGGTTTTGTTATAGATATGATACTGGCTTTTGGTCACGGGTTTCGTGCGAAAATATTTATATTTCGTTTAATGTCGACGTTTCGAAGGGCATCCCTTCATCCTCAGGACAGCTCTTGATTTACAAAATTTTTACATAGTTCTACAAGTCTAGCATTTGAAATTTAACTACTCACAACGTATGCAAATATTTTCTTTGTCAAGTAATTTGTGTCATTTGCGTATATAAAGTTGTCGGGTTCTCTACACTGAAAAAGCAGCACATTTATGATGTTGATTTTTGCTAACTATTGACTTTATAAAGAACTTACACAGATTTTACCCGGGCACATCGGACACAGATTGAAGAATGAAACGTTTCAAATGGCTGTGTGAGATGGTGAAATTTCAAGAAAAGATAGCATGGAACGCTTGGAAACTAATAAGAACAGAGATGGCGTAGCTAATGAGCAACGCCTTGGCTGAGAGTTACGATCAGTCTTATTGAGCGAGAGAGTGTAAAATGTCAGCGTAGGTAGGCTAATTATAGGACAAAATATGAAAATTATTAAATTTCCATGACAGTAAAAGATAAAAGAAATGAAAAAACGGTTTTTAACACACTCCGGGACAACCAGGAAAATCTCCGGTGTCCATTGACTACTGCGAATCTTGAAATATTTTGGAAAAATAAGAAAAATTTTCTTGTCGACTGCAATTAGTTTCATCTAAAAAGAACTAATTTTCTAGAAGTTATGGCTGTTTGAGAACAAAGGGTGAGCCCAAAACAAAAGTAGGCTGACAAAACTGATCGCAAACCATATCCGAATCCATAAACAGAACCAATAAGAGTAATCCTCGCTGATACGGGGCCACTACTGACACGAGGTCTTCAAATATTGGAGCCTTTGATTGGTTGAAAATAATTAAAAATAAGAACTGCACTTTTAAAAAAAGTTAAATTTTTAGCAAACCTTGAGATTGGTATGATGTGATATTCCCTAAATTTGTAATGAAACAACTAACAAATGGCATGGCTCTGTAAAGAAGAAGATAAGGGCATTCAAATGCAGTAAAAATATATTTGGCGCGCATTTTGGATTTGGTCGCCATATTGGATTTTATCACAAAATTGCCGTGAGCCCCCCAACCGATTTTCATCCTAAGACCACCATGGGAAAGCTGAGAAAAAATTCTACAAGAAACATTCATAAAATTAGGTATGTATTGGCACTAACTATGAAACAATTAATTATCTGTAGCAAGGCTTACAATTCTCATGTAATGTTAATTCTTGCTACAGCAAATTGATTGTATAATGACGGTAATTGCACTGCACATTGAAATTAATGAATGCTTCATATGGCATTTTTTTAGCTTTCCAGTGGTGGGTTTAAAATTAAAATCGGCGAAATCGTTGATTTTTTGATAAAATCCAACATGGCGGCCAAATCCAAGATGGCTGCAAATTATTTTTTCACTTCATATGAAAGTCCTACTCTTTCTCTTTACAAAACCGAGTTGTTTTTTGTTGTTAGCTGTAGTATCCTGATATTTATACTTTATTGTAAGGTTTGCCTGAAATGTGTAATAGGATGTTTACACGATATTCACTGGGTCACCGGTAGCGTGTAGTGAATGACAGAGCGGGAAGAAGTGAGCCGGTGCCACGGTTCGGTCGTGTAAAAAGCTGTATTTTGGAATAGCAACCAGTATTACCGGTAGCTGGTTACCACATTAGCAATATTGAGTCTTGTTGTACCAAGAATTCCTTGATCCAACGATCGCCAATTCATTGAGTGCCTCGACACACGCAAGTCAGCGTTAACCTGGTCGAGCCATCTATCATGTTGGACCGTACTATTCCTGGTGATGGTGTGGTTCTTGAAGAGAATGGATTTCACTGCATGGTCGTCCGGCGTCCTTGCGACGTCGCAACCACCATCGTATCCCAACTTTCGACAGGTGTACGACAGGAATCTCTCCTAGTAGTGCCTGCGCCTCTTAGATTATAGCTTGGTTCGCCCCATGCACCTTCCAGCATTGGACGAAAGGTAGGAGTCACAACGACTACTTGTTAAACGTAGCTACCAATAACCCCCCCCCCCTCACCTTCCCGCTCTTTCGCCTCCACTCCAAACAATTTTCATTACTTTCCCCTACCGTCCCTCCATCAATTGTAGAACCACCGTTACACCACTATGCACTCATTTCGTGCGCATCTGACTTATCTGACGTGATAGTTTGTGTTAATTTTCTAGTTCGGTTGAATGAAAAAGAAAGAAATCATCAAATTATATTTTATTTTATTTGTGAAAATTATCAGGCTCCTAGTGGTCTTCATGATACGAAATATAATACCCATACGATAGGAAATACCAGTGCTTCGAAACTTCATATTTAATTAATGCAATACGCCTGAATCGATGCAATATAATGGTCATTCTCAACATACTGCTCGTATAGATGCAATGAACACAGTATTGCCAACTTGAAAACAATGATTCGAGCGAATCACTTGCGTTCACTTGAACGTTGGCACGTCTTTTTTCAAGAGTCTCCTAATTAAGCAAGTGGCAACGTTCCTCATAACATTTTGGAATTACACCATTAAAGACTGCGCAAAGAATAGCGTGAGAATTTTTTTTGTACTACTTCGATTCTAGTGATGCAAATTTGTTGATAAGGGCACCAAATTACAGATATGAACCTCAAGACGCAGAAAAACGCAAGTTGTTGCGTATTAAGGCTCGCGCAGAATTAGTACTTTATGGTAGCGTTTGCGTAGATCTGATAGATAATCTGTCAAATTGTATGGGAGAACTGTCAGATTAACGCAAACGCAACCGCAAAGTACCAATTCTGTGCGGGCCTTTAGTTGTGAAGATAATGTCGTTATAGCGTACGTGTAACAAATATTCCGCCATGTTGCAACTAAAAACGATAGGTTTATTACGGTGAAAGGAGATGGCGAAGAACTTTGAGATAGCATGTTACTCGTGCATGTTACCAAATTTATCGAAAAAGATATCCTTCAGCTGTTGCAGTTTAAAGCAGCCGGAGTCTCTTTTTAATCATCTTAAAGATTTTTACATCGTGATGTATTGTGTGTATAGAATAACCGACAGCTAGGTGGCAGGAGAGCTGACAGTTTATTTACAAAAAGAAAAAAGACCAGTGGTCCAAGGTTGCTTCCCTGTTGTACGTCAAAGATGTTCCAGAATGAATCAGAAAAGTCAGAGAAAGATGTAGCAGATATAGTAGGCATAGCATGTAGTAGAAGTTAATATAAGAGTGACATTCAGTGCAAAATATATCATTAGCATTTGAGAAGCGAACGAATAAACATTGTTTTTAATATTTGTCTACAATTATCAGAAGTGGGATGACACCTTGTGAACGCCCCGAACGATCGAAAAAATTTCTAGAACCGAAGGATTGCTGGAAAGAAATTCATCGAATCTTTCAACATGGAGGAAATTTTGGATTCGGAGCTAGGCCGTCTGTACTCAAGCACTCGTTTTTGTAACGAAACTAGGACCGTTTGTGCGATTGCTGGTAGGACTGTTTGAGCAGTCAGAAGCGAAACTGGCGCTGTTAGTTACAATGGAATGACGAAATTACGAAGTTAATCAGGACAAATTTATAAAAATCGAATGAATGCAAGCAATTTATAATAAGGAAAACAGAGAAGTTCTTCAAAATTGAGGCTCAAAGAAGCAGAAAAAGCGGTTAATGATTGGACAGACTTCAAACTCAAAATAATGTAAGCTTTTGAGCGAATTCTACGAAAATTTTGCCTGCGACGTCATCGTAAAAGCAAGACTAGTGGATTTGAGGGGACTTCGGAGCAAAATTACAAGTTTAAACATAAAAACAAATCAGAGCCGTTGGTGCGACTCTTGGAACTATCAAAAGCGAGACGTGCTGTTGGAGCAGCAACTAGTGAAATCGCTGTAACTGTTGGAGCAGTTAAATCCGTCGTTGTAACAATTAAAACTACGAAGACTATTTTTGTAATAAAACCAGAGCCGTTGGTGCGACTACTCGTATGACTGTTGGAGCAGTCAGAAACGCTGTTGGAGCAGCGCGTGGAGGAATCAACACAACTGTTGGAGCAGTTGAATGTGATTTGACAAATGTGATTGCGAATTCTGCATGTTCCTGGACGAATTGCTGAATAATGATATGTAATGTACATCGAGGACGATGTAATTTGTCAGGATGGCCGAACTGTAGCAGATATAGTAGGCATAGCATGTAGTAGAAGTTAATATAAGAGTGACATTCAGTGCAAAATTATCATTAGCATTTGAGAAGCGAACGAATAAACATTGTTTTTAATATTTGTCTACAAAGATCCGATTTTCACAATCAGTATACGGTGTGTTAGGAACGAGTGTAACCACTTGCAGAATGATGCAAAAACTCTCAGTTCCTCAAGCCATGCAAGGAGGATACCGTGATCCATACGATCAAACGTTGCTTTTAGATCCGATATTGCGTCAACTTGTACTTTTTCATTTGTGTTACGTAGTCAGAACGAGACGAAACTATAAACGAGATTCATAGAGACTGAGCGTTTTGGAAAAAACATGCTGGTTTGAAAAAATATAGTCCTGACAGCAAGTAAACAATATATCATTCATGATTACCTCAAGTACTTTAGAGCTGGAGCATAACGAAGTAATACCCTGATATATAAAGTTATCAACTTTGCGCTTTGCACTGGGTACATCTTATGTACAAAGAACATTTCATTTCAAAACTTCTTCGGATTTCCGCGAAAGTTACCATGCATTCGTAGAGTATACTGTCTATACAACAGACGGTTATAGGGTCAAAACCACGTTTAAAGTATCGCTTGGTGGCTTGGCATTATGATCTATGAAATGCGCGCAGAGCAGAAGATCTTGTACGTTTATCGGAAAAAATAACATGGATTACCAGTCGACTTGAGCATTTTCCACAGTCAAGCCAATCAAATCCCTTTTTGGGAAAGTCTAAACTTTTGCTGTCGATAATATTCTCAAAGACGACACGGAACGGCAAACTGAATGTAAAATCGAGAGCGGATTGATCAGTATTGAGCGTGATAATTGGTTCAGCTTTCTCGGTAATCGAGCAAAGTTGTATGGCGGGATCATTGGCAAGTATCAGATCTAACAAGCGTTTATTTCTGTTTAGCACCGATTAAACTTGTGCCATAATCATTAAAGTCACAGGTTACAGCAATAAAAAGTCATCGATTTTTGTTCGACGTACGACGTTCCTCGTACGTTCTGGTAGTAAATCAGAAGCAGATTGGCGGAGTTCTACTGCGGATCAGATACAGAACTGGAAACGGGTACTGCCTCGTTGGAGGAATCGTTATGGCAGAATTCTTTGCTACTATAACTGACGATTTTCCAAAACAATCATTCAGAAGATAACCAATTTTGAAACAGTTAATGTTCAGGAAAATTGATTCAGTCATAACTTAGGTAAGAAAAGACGCAGTCGTAAAATTTTCATGAGCTTGAAAGTTTTCTTAATTTTTCCATTTCCATTGTATCTCGTTTGGAAAATTTTCGATATTATCCATCAATAATCTAAAATGTTGAGAGAGTTTACTCACAACATATAATCGATTGGAGTGATATCCTAGAAAATCGAAAAATTAAGATTGCAGTTTTCTGGGAAAATTGGTGACCTCGATAATTAAACATTGTTTTTGTCCATAAGCCTATAAATTAAATTTACATCATTTCATAAATTTGTGAAACTATTCAGTCAAGAAACCAAGCTTCGTGTTACAAACAGATTTTGGAAAATCAAAAGAGAATTTTTCATAAAACCCGCAGTCACTCTCAGTCAGTCCGTTCAGTACAGAACACGAAGACATTGTTGATCGTTCCACCAAAGCTCAGAATTTCAAGTTTGGTTATAAATGTGTATACTCCGCCGGTCGTTCAACTCAAAGTTATGTCAATTTCACTGCTGTTTGATATTCCACGCTTAGCCCAATACCCAGTAAATCCCCGGTGCTTGACAATTGTCTCCACTCGGTGTCTAACAGCGATTCAACCGGTTACCTCTCTCAGCAGAAGTCATACCTAACTACGCAAGATTGCTGCCAACTGAAACATGTGTTTGGTTTCATTTAACTATTCTCAACCCGGTCAACGGAACGGACGAACGGAAAAGAGCGACAACGGCAATTCGGTCAGAAGATAAATCATGCCTAAAGAGGTAAACGGACGACCAGGCGACAAGCCGCGCGGCACAACCAGCACCAGAGACCAGACAGCCAGCAACGTGTCTCTCGTGTGTGGAAAGGTGCGGACGTATGCCGGGCCGGTGCGTACGTGCCACCGAGTGGTGGCCAGTTTGGGGTCGTTTGAGCACGAATCGAATTAATAAACATTGCTACCGTGTGTCCGGTAATTCGCGAGCTTAAACAAACTTTGCTGGCGAAGGTGTGGTAGCGCGAAGATCCCTTCACCACGGTGGGTCACTTAGTAAATTTTTAGTGGAATGAAGAATGGAATTCGCCGTTCTTCAGTTTGCCGAGGTAGGTACTGCTATTTCGGTCCCCAAGGCACTATTAACAAGACAGAATGACGCAACACTAAAGAAAAACAATTCATCCCAACGAAAGCTGAATGGTTGCACAAGTGTGGAAAAATGGATCCATCCTTCACTGCTTTCTGCTGCTGTGGGCTTCATTCTGCTCTGCAGCAGCAAGCACATGAGCGGAATTCTGAAGAGGAGCGAAAACACAATAAAGTCGTCCCACCACACCATCATCGCATCGTCAAGGTGCACTGAGTCGAAATAATGATGAACCGTGTACTGGTTCTTGACGGATGACGGAAGGATTTCTTCCACTAGGCACTGGGTCAACCTACCGATACTAGAATGCGAATGATGCCGGTTGTGCCAGTGGGTTATGCTGGCTGGAGACCACGGTTATGCGATTGCGCATGGGACTCAGCCTAAGAAGAGCCAGTGCCAGTATGCCCGTCAATTTGCTTCTGGCTGGTTGCAATTATTATCAATGCAGTCAGCAGCGCGGCGAAACAAAGAAGGCAAAAGTGTGCATTGCTTACCTTTCTAGGTGAAAACGGCTCTAAGCAGTTTTTTTTTATTGGAATAAACTACTATCTGCTATGGTATGGCAGACAGGATGTTGAGCAAAATGGAGAAGAAAAAAAACTGTTTCTCCAGTTGCTACCTTCACCGCACCGCACCACTGCTGTTGTTTGGTGGCGAAGGAGAATAAGGATGGTTGAAATCAGGTCAAACTTTAAGTGACAGCAGCAAAAGCTTTTTAGTTTAAAAGCACCGCTGTCCCCCCTACACGATTCCAGCTGGCTAAAGGTGGCTCGGCATAGTTATGATTTGTGGCTTCCGTAGATAAAAATTTAGCAAAACTTTTTGCTATTTTTATTACGAAACTTTGAGTCCCATTCAAACCAAAAGTATTTGGGTGGAAGAAAATTTCATTTTCTAATAAATCTCTCATCGCAGTTTCAATTGTTTGAATTCCTAGGAAAGTTTAACTAATTTCACAATGTGCGAACATGCAGCTAGACAGAATCAATAACATCGAAAGATTTACGTCAATCAAACGCTACCGAGAGAAAAGACAATTCCATTCAGAACCATTTGCGTTGCATCACATCGCATCGTAACCATCAATCTACCCAGTGTCTCCACTGAGATCGTATGTACCTCCATCACACATTGTAGAATCTACACGACCTGAGATGAGGAAATGTACACAAAAACACCTTCAGCATGCTTGCTCAACAGCCAGCGCAGCAGTCGAAAGTATTTAAACTATGCAACAATGACACAGTGCATTTTGCGGCTGGCTTGAAACAACTTCCCGCCCGAGGAAAGAACGAACGACGGGAATGTTCGTGAAGAATTTTCCCGGAGAACGACGACGACGACGGTCAGTTTGTCTTTGTCGTACGCAATGCGCCGTCAATGCCGACGACAATCCTGCAATCCAATCTGGTGAGCAGTAGGGAAAGTGGGGATGAATAAAGGTGAATAACATCCGAACAGGTTGTTCTGGCGTATTGAATAACTCTATTTGGATTTTGGCTTGTTAATATTTGAGAATGAAAAAGTTGAAATCTACTGTCCGCAGTACCCTCACTTTCCCTATTACAATTGCTACGATGCGTGGGACGAGTCTTCTGAATGAACGGAAATGTTTTTCTTCCTAGGCATTTCCGATGAGTGAAATTTCTATTAGATAGTCACATAGCATTTAGTTTCAGTTGTATGCTAACCGAGTACATCTGGCGTCTGTTTCATTTTTAGCTGAATCATATGCAAAAAGTAATTGATGAATGAATAATGATACAGTTTAGTCATTTCAGTAAAAAAGTGCTCGAATTCTTTGAAAATAAGTTATACACGTCACGGTGCAAAGTCGTTTTTCTACCTGGAGAACGGATAATATTAATATTTGGATTAGGTACACATTAAGCTTTCAGTTTTTAATATATGAAATAAATATGAAATAGTTTATTCAATTTATTATAAACATTAATGAATTTTTAGCGAAAATGCTTCTACTTTTTTGATTAAAAATTCAAATTGGCAATTGTTGCTCATCAAGGCACTCGTCCAGAGCAATCTAATGATTTTGAACAAATGAAAGCAGTTTTTTGACAAAACAGCTTACCATGCCGATCAATAGACTAATATAAAATTAGTTCCCATATAAATCTGTGTGGAATTCCTTACAAAAATCGTGTAAAATATGTTTTTTGCATAGCAACTGTGCACTTAATTATTGCACACCATTATCCTTCAAATCTTATTATTGCACACCTCACACCCAATTGTTGCACAGCCCTTGATTACGACTTTTCTGCATAATTACGATTGCCATGTTGTTTTATTTGTGGACCAAATCACTTATACATACAGTCAGTCCACAATCATGGGTCATACACAATTGTGGGTCATTTTAGCTTTAGCTGCTAATTTCCGTTTTAATATCAATCACCTAATGATTGATCAAATTATTAGTGCTGCTTATGAGTAACAATTTTATCAATCAGTTTTCACGCATTAATCGGTAGATAAAGCTTAAATGACCCGCAATTGTGTGTGACCCATGTTTGTGGACTGACTGTACTTCAGGATTACCTTAACATCCATTATGGACCTGGAAACCACGCAGCAAAACAAATATTGGACTTACGAATTTATCGGCAAGTTGTGTTATAAAGAGCCAATACTATTCATTTAGGCCATTGTAAATTAGTTTTAAAGCTTTTGTCTAGCCCCCCTGGGTTGAAAAATCGTTTGTAATGACCTTATCGTGTATAGTAAGTCTCTATCAATGCTGCAAAGCCCATTGATTACGTTTTTTTTTCATCTAACGTTCGGTGAAAGTTTATTTTGCAAATCAATTTTTGCAATAATTTTGACAAGCAAATCGTTTGGTGAAAGCTATACTAGGATACATGTAAGAAAATTTATTATTACGCTTAAAAATCACGTTAATTTACAGGAAAAATCGTAGCATTCGATGGATACTGAAATTGTATGACCGATGCTGTTTTCAAATTACATTTAACAACGTAAACCGTCGAGAAAAGCTACAAATACCCGTCTAACCCCGATTTTATCAGCTTTTTATCCCGATTTTGTCAGCCTATAAATTTTGTTTAACTTTTGTGCTTTTAAACATGATTTATGAAACTTTTCAGCCTGCTTGAAACTATTCTGATTCTCTGGGGAGAGTTTTTGAATATAATAGTGCTTTCTTGCGAGTAATTCGGGGTCAAAATTAGGGTATTTTTATAGTAAAAGTTCTATAGTTCCTAAACAAGTCAAGTTAGAGGTGTACTATATTCAGCAACATTGTGTATTTTTACTATTTGTACAAGTTTGTAAGACAAGAAAAAGTCATACAGCAACTACAAAAATAGCTAGAATAGAAAAACTGGTTTTAACGATTTTTCAGTTATGGGAAATAGGATTTTTCTATCTTTGCTGAAGAGATAGAAGGTTACTGTCTTCAGCAAAATTTCTTGTAATAAGATGGTGTAAAACTTTGCAGAACACATCAATGTGTTAGATTGAAACTGAAGAAAAATATTTTTTTTTTAACTTTTAGGGGAATTAATCAAAATTTGAATTCCGCTGGCCGATAGAACTTTTAATTTTAAGAAACTCTTCCAAAGGTTCGATAAACCTAAAACCAAGTTTTCCCGCTCAAAGCTAATGCGCACCAAAAAAGGTTCTGGACCAGTGTGCTGTGCCCGGTTCATTGAGCTTTCGGTTGACCAATTGAGGGTTAAAATTTCATTTTTAGTAAAAGTCTTTGAAATTGCAAGGCCTTAAGTGTTGAATTTTGAACAAAAAATTCGAAAAAAATGTTTCCCGATTTTGTGAGTTTCCCCATTTTGTCAGCCCAAAATTCAACATGACAAAATCGGAACATTACTGTAATTGGTAAATTACCGTACTCTGCAAAAATATTGGAAGCAAATCTTTCACTCTGCAGTTTGCCAGGGATTGCATCAGTCATGTTTTGCTTCTCACCTTATCTTCCTTTATTTTTCTATATCTATTATTCTTTAATATTTTTTTGTTTTTCTCTTCCGCTTTCTATTCTTTTCTTTTCGCCCCATCTTTCACTTCCTTTTCGTTTTTTTCACTTGTTTTGTGCTATTATTTCAGTTTTCAGTTTATATTTGAATTCTTATGTTTCTCTGTTCTGTTTTATTTGAACGGCTGGACTTCTACTCTTCTGTTTTTTTATCTTCTGCTCTTCTTTTCTTCTGTTCTTCTGTTCTTTTGTTCTTCTATTTTCTGTTCTGCTGTTCTTCTGTTTTTTTTTATCTTCTGCTCTTCTTTTCTTCTGTTCTTCTGTACTTCTGTTCTTTTGTTCTTATATTTTCTGTTCTTCTGTTCTTCTGTTTTGCTGTTCTTCTGTTCTTCTGTTGTTCTGTTATTCTTTATTCTTTATTCTTTATTCTTTATTCTTTATTCTTTATTCTTTATTCTTCTTCTGTTCTTCTGTACTTCTGTTCTTTTGTTCTTATATTTTCTGTTCTTCTGTTCTTCTGTTTTGCTGTTCTTCTGTTCTTCTGTTGTTCTGTTATTCTTTATTCTTTATTCTTTATTCTTTATTCTTTATTCTTTATTCTTTATTCTTTATTCTTTATTCTTTATTCTTTATTCTTTATTCTTTATTCTTTATTCTTTATTCTTTATTCTTTATTCTTTATTCTTTATTCTTTATTCTTTATTCTTTATTCTTTATTCTTTATTCTTTATTCTTTATTCTTTATTCTTTATTCTTTATTCTTTATTCTTTATTCTTTATTCTTTATTCTTTATTCTTTATTCTTTATTCTTTATTCTTTATTCTTTATTCTTTATTCTTTATTCTTTATTCTTTATTCTTTATTCTTTATTCTTTATTCTTTATTCTTTATTCTTTATTCTTTATTCTTTATTCTTTATTCTTTATTCTTTATTCTTTATTCTTTATTCTTTATTCTTTATTCTTTATTCTTTATTTTCGCTTCCGTTTTATGGTCCTGTTTTCCGTTTTTCGTTTTCTGTTTTCTGTTTTCTGTTTTCTGTTTTCTGTTTTCTGTTTTCTGTTTTCTGTTTTCTGTTTTCTGTTTTCTGTTTTCTGTTTTCTGTTTTCTGTTTTCTGTTTTCTGTTTTCTGTTTTCTGTTTTCTGTTTTCTGTTTTCTGTTTTCTGTTTTCTGTTTTCTGTTTTCTGTTTTCTGTTTTCTGTTTTCTGTTTTCTGTTTTCTGTTTTCTGTTTTCTGTTTTCTGTTTTCTGTTTTCTGTTTTCTGTTTTCTGTTTTCTGTTTTCTGTTTTCTGTTTTCTGTTTTCTGTTTTCTGTTTTCTGTTTTCTGTTTTCTGTTTTCTGTTTTCTGTTTTCTGTTTTCTGTTTTCTGTTTTCTGTTTTCTGTTTTCTGTTTTCTGTTTTCTGTTTTCTGTTTTCTGTTTTCTGTTTTCTGTTTTCTGTTTTCTGTTTTCTGTTTTCTGTTTTCTGTTTTCTGTTTTCTGTTTTCTGTTTTCGTTTTCGTTTTCGTTTTCGTTTTCGTTTTCGTTTTCGTTTTCGTTTTCGTTTTCGTTTTCGTTTTCGTTTTCGTTTTCGTTTTCGTTTTCGTTTTCGTTTTCGTTTTCGTTTTCGTTTTCGTTTTCGTTTTCGTTTTCGTTTTCGTTTTCGTTTTCGTTTTTGTTTATTTTTGGTATAATTCTGATTTCGATTTCGATTTCGATTTCGATTCCGATTCCGATTCTGATTCTGATTCTGATTCTGATTCTGATTCTGATTCTGATTCTGATTCTGATTCTGATTCTGATTCTGATTCTGATTCTGATTCTGATTCTGATTCTGTTTCTGATTCTGATTCTGATTCTGATTCTGATTCTGATTCTGATTCTGATTCTGATTCTGATTCTGATTCTGATTCTGATTCTGATTCTGATTCTGATTCTGATTCTGATTCTGATTCTGATTCTGATTCTGATTCTGATTCTGATTCTGATTCTGATTCTGATTCTGATTCTGATTCTGATTCTGATTCTGATTCTGATTCTGATTCTGATTCTGATTCTGATTCTGATTCTGATTCTGATTCTGATTCTGATTCTGATTTCTGATTCTGATTCTGATTCTGATTCTTGTTTCTGTTTTCAGTTTTGTTCTTATTCTCATGTATTTTCTTATCCTCACGCTTGTTGTTCTTGTTCTTGTTCTTGTTCTTGTTCTTGTTCTTGTTCTTGTTCTTGTTCTTGTTCTTGTTCTTGTTCTTGTTCTTGTTCTTGTTCTTGTTCTTGTTCTTGTTCTTGTTCTTGTTCTTGTTCTTGTTCTTGTTCTTGTTCTTGTTCTTGTTCTTGTTCTTGTTCTTGTTCTTGTTCTTGTTCTTGTTCTTGTTCTTGTTCTTGTTCTTGTTCTTGTTCTTGTTCTTGTTCTTGTTCTTGTTCTTGTTCTTGTTCTTGTTCTTGTTCTTGTTCTTGTTCTTGTTCTTGTTCTTGTTCTTGTTCTTGTTCTTGTTCTTGTTCTTGTTCTTGTTCTTGTTCTTGTTCTTGTTCTTGTTCTTGTTCTTGTTCTTGTTCTTGTTCTTGTTCTTGTTCTTGTTCTTGTTCTTGTTCTTGTTCTTGTTCTTGTTCTTGTTCTTGTTCTTGTTCTTGTTCTTGTTCTTGCTCTTGTTCTTGTTCTTGTTCTTGTTCTTGTTGCGTAAACCAAATCTGTGAATCTAACCAATTTTCAACGTTTGATAATTTATTAACAACGACCGCTACGATTACTTAAATTAAATTAGATTGCGAAAAACAATCAAGTTCCATACATGACCGCGGTAATGATGCGTAATCGTAGGCTCTCGCTCGGTACGCTTCTGACACAATCCGCAAATGAATAGTTACGTTATAAGTCTACCGCATAAGAGTTGTTTTGAAATGTTCCTGATGTGTCTTCCTCACGTTTTCAGCGTTCTCCATCCACTGTTTGAAAAAACCAGCTCCGCAATCTGCGGTCGATAAAATCGGTCGGCAACTGAAGGTGCGCGGTAGCGCGGTGTGAAGGAATCAGTATTAAAATAAATCTCCAAAGCAGCCACCTTCTAGCCGTCCATTTAGCGACGATCCGCCTGTCGGTGTCACAAACATCTAAACCTGACTGCGCCAGTCAGTCAGTCAGTGCTTCGTTCGGTGGTTCGGTGCTACTTGAAATGGAAATTAATGCAATACTTCGAACGAAGCAGCAGAGGTGTCAGTCAGTCACACTGGACAAGACTTACTTAAAGTAGGCCAATTTATGTGCGCGCTTCGGTTCGAGAATTTTTAGTAACTTTTTCTGCCCAACATAGCAGCGAGGTAGGCATGTGAGAAAAAAATGTTGGCTCGGTTGACAACTTGGAAACGTTAGACCTATACTGGTTTGCTCCAAAAGCAGTATAATACAGGTCAATTAACATTTTACGTGGTTGTATCACGGATGTCCCCCTTGAGATACGAAATGACGCAACCGTATGAACGTTTCCGCAGTACGAACCTCCTTAGAATGAGCTCCTATATTTATCCATCAGTCATCACTTCAAGTTCGACTGTGGCAACGCCTCCTCGCGATAGGTAAATATAATGCAGTAACGCGAAGCGCCAACGCGTGTAACGCGATTTATGTTTTGAATTCGGAAAAAACGAGATTTGGCTGAGTCAGGTTGAGTGATTTATTGATGCAGATTTGTGCTGCTGCCAGCGAGTTTTATTCGACTTTGATTTGGAACGCTGCAATGCCAAAATGACGTTTGATGGGAGGCCGAGGACTCGTGTTCTATTTTTACTTACTTTGATTAGTGATGTGGCCAAGCATTAAAGGGTGTTTACCTGGAAAAAGCGAAAAAAAGGCACATTAAAAATTACATTCAACCATAATGTATTCAGAGAGCAAACACTTGATAAAGACAAGACTATCAATTGTGTTGGGCTCTTAACCATTCCGGAAGAACGTTTGATCTCCGTGTCTGATAAAAAAGGGCTCGTTCAGGATGTTAGCATCCCATTAACATCTCCAACGGCAGGCAAAAGCGCAACCCATATACCTAGAGACCTGGCACATATATTGAGACCCTTCATGAAGATAATATCGATGCAGCGCATGCCACCCTTCTGCATCATACATGTCGTCAGCGGATGGACAAGAAGAAGAAGAAGAAGATGATGAAAAAAGAGCGGCATTCGCCATAAAACCCATGCATCCGTAATGCGCATCGACTTCTCTTCTGCTCGACGATCTCCGGTCTCCTGCTGGCGCAGCCGGAACAAGAAGGCAATCGACCAGCCAACCTGCGTGGAGGTCATATTTCACGACCGAAGGAGCGCATGAAGACAAACAAAAAAAAAAGATGCTGATGCAGATTGTGATATCCACCGTCGTCGTCATCGTTTGTGTCTTGCCGGTATTCTCCTCTCCAATGTTGGGTGCATTCTTTTTTCTTTTCGCTTTTTTTAATGTGATCAGCCGCTGCATACAAAACGGTCTTGTATGATTTTATTGAAAATTCTATCACGGCGAAACGGTGTACGTACCCTGTTTGACGTTTCGTCCAATAAGTGTACATCGAGTTCTTTTTAGGAGATGCACAGGGAAGGGATATTGATGATCCTTCATATTTAGCTCGAGTTCATTATTACGGGGAGCCGGCAATAAACGGTATATTAAACTGAGGTCTTTCTTTGGGCAAACTATTCATTGCGATATGGATTTTATGCATTTTTTGCCATTCTGTACCTCGATGATCCTTTTTTAATTTATTGGTATTATTGGATTGATGTTTATTTAAAATTTGCTAAAATTATATTTTTTATTATGTCTGATAAAAGAATATAGGGCACGGGAGGGTATTTTCGGTCCATTAAGCGGTTGATTCTATTTTTTTCGGCTTATGGCCTAGTTCTAGTGGAAGAACTGGTGGTTTTGACGCTCTGACAATGATAAACAGTAGATTGCTTATTATCTTGAGAAAATAGTTAGATAGTTAGTTACAAATAGATAGATAGTTACAAATATTTAAAAAAGTTTTTGTCCCTCCGGTGATGGGCCACTGAAGGGAGGGCGGAAAAAACGAAGAGAATTTTTTAATCGAGCAAAAAAATGGATTTTAGGCATTTCTATTTTAAGTTTAAACGTGAAAACCAAATCTATTCTTGCTTTTAATATATACTTTGTAAATTTCCATGCAAAAATCTACGAAAAAAGATAAAAACAAAAGAAAATTTTTTTGGTCGATTTTCGGAAATTCCGCTGTTTGAATTTCCATTTCTATTTCATGCTAGAAGCGTTAACTCAACTGGTGCACTCATTTTTCAAGTCCACAGACAATTGATTTTATGAAAAAAAATTAACTCATACCCTACAAATTATTTTTTTGTCCCCCAATTTTTCAAGCCAATTTCCAAGGGGGTGTAACAAAAACTTTTAAAATGATTTGCAATGGCCTTATATTGTTATGTAATATTAAAATTGTATGTCGCTTTATTAAGATACCTGCCAAAAATACCATACTTAAATGAGACTAACCCCTCTAAAGTCTACATTAATTTTAGCATCGCAAAATTTATTGAGACGGTCATATCATTTTTGTTTTTCAATATTTTTCCACCAAATTTGGAATCTTTCCAGACAATCATTTCATTTAGTTTCATAATTCCTACAGACCCGTAAACCGTAAACCATTTGATTCCGGAAATTATTCCGGTGTTCATTGGAGGACCGCGACATGGTCAGTTCCGGCGTAGTGGTTAATGAAAAATGAAAAATTTAGAAGGTTATGATCATTTTAGTGAATTTTGCAGAGCTAAAAATGGTGTACCTAGACCTTAGAAGGGTTGAATATCAGATAGGGCGATAAATTGATTCTGATATTTAAAAATAATTTTTGGGTAAAGATTAGAAAAGCTTTAAGTTTTATCGGCTAGCAAAGCAAACCATGCTCTAGATTAGTGAGATGAAACATGCTTCACTCAGAAGCATGCTTATTCATTGTTTTTTTTTTGCAGAGAATAGATTTCAATGCACAATCGTCCGGCATCCTCGTGACGTGGTGGGTTCACGTTAGTCACTCGACTTTCGCTGGTTGTTCTATAGCAATCTTTCCTAGTGGGATTACAGGTTCGTGTCCTATCACGGTCGCCATGAAGGAACCCTTCAATTTTGTTCTAATTGCCACAAGTTGTCACTGATCGTCTCCGATCACAACTAACTTGTATCTATGCCCGACTCTAACATCGTCGATAACCGCACTTCGCACAACGCTTTGACTGTCAAAAATCCGCTCAGAATGTACTACCAGAATGCGTACGAAAATAGACGAATTATTTGTCACTGTCTCGGATTCAGAGCTTGATGTAATTGTGCTAACTGAAACGTGACTAAATGACCAAATATTTTCGCTACAATTATTTGGACCCCATTTGGATGTGGGAATTATTTGGATTCTATAGATATAATAAATTTTCACAAACAAACATTTTTGGTTTTTGGCACAATCTCACCCCGGATGGCGGTATGTTTCCGGTTTTCAAAAAAGGCGATAAGCAGAACATTGCCAACTACCGAAATATAACATCCCTGTGCGCTGCCTCCAAGCTGTTCGAAATACTAATAGGAAAAATAATGTTGCACGAAGCTACGCCCTATATCTACACCGACCAACATGACTTCTTTCCAGGTAGATTGACAACCACTAATTTAGCTCAGTTCACGTCACACTGCATTAAACATATGGAAGATGGTGCTCAAGTTGATACCATATACACTGATATTAAAGCCGCATTTGACCGAGTCGATCACTCTATTCTGGTGGCAAAAATTGCTCGATTGGCAGCCTCTTATAGCTTCGTCAAGTGGCTCAGATCATGCCTGATTAACCGTTTTCTTTCTGTAAAGATCGGAAACCACGAATCATTCAGCTTCGTCAACTCATCAGGTGTACCACAAGGAAACAATCTCGAGCCTCTGCTTTTCTCTTTGTTTTTCAATGACGTCTGTTTTATCATACCACCAGGATGCAGACTACTTTATGCGGACGACCTTAAGCTGTTTTTTGTGATACGATCCATAGCAGACTGTATCGAACTACAACGTTATCTGGATGATTTGTTTGAATGGTGCTCCAATAATCAACTGACACTTAGTACACCCAAATGATATGTGATCTCCTTCACTCGCCGGAAACAATCGATTCTATGGGACTACACCTTATCTCGTCAGATGCTCTCAAGAGTATCAACTTTTAAGGATCTTGGGATACTGCTGGACTCTCGCATGTCCTTCAGAGATCATTGCTCACTAATTATCACTCAGGCGAACAGAAATCTCGGCTTTATCATCAAAATTGGAAAGCAGTTCACATGAATGTTTTGTATTTTACATCAAAAAGATGATAGGGTTTTTACGCCCACCTGATGCAAACTTCATCTCAGCTGGGCTTTTCCGCCATTCTATCACAAATTCATGGAGACTACGGTCAAATGGATTGAATAAATAAGTAAATAAAAAAGTATTTAAACTCTTTGTCAGTCATAAGTCATAAAATTTATAAGTATGTACATAGCTAGTAAGTATATAAATTTCAGCAATCAGCATAAAGTATGTACAAATTTATCATCATTTACCTAGATTTATGTAGTACGAATTTTAATATAGGAAAATGACTTCGTATAAAGTCTGACGCACTAGCGAGAGAGTATCATAAGCATGTCTTCCAATTACGTAGGGTAAGGGCACTATAGTTCGACCTATGTAACCAACGCATGGCTAACGAATTGCAATAGTAGAAAAGGATATATATTTAATTTTTGACCCCTTGTTTTAGTTTTCGACTCTTGCGTGTTCTAATATTCGACTCAATTACAAAGTAATGTATTTGCAAAGTCCAGGGTCGTTTAAATTGATGAGTTTAATGCAAAAAAATAATTGCAACATTTCTGTTATATCACATTGGAATTATTTTTTTAAATTAAACCGTAAACCTTTTCCGTAAACTATTTCGATTACCCTCCTCCTTTGAATGAATAGATGGAAAATGTTTGAAATGCAATCCCGGAAAACGCCTGAAATCATGCAATTACTGTCGGGTCTGGCTACTTTCCATTTCCATGGCTTTTAAACGGCGGGTCGAAAAATGAAACAAGCCTCCCAAGCAGCAATGTGAGTTTTATTGTACTCTTGTGGTGGTCTTCAAGACTATTTTTGGTCTTAAATACCATCATAAGAGTGTAATAAAACCCAAATTGTTACTTGGGCTATTTGAAAGCATACAGCAGGTTGTTTCGACCGGTCGAAATCTAGAACACAAACAGTTTCGCGTTTCAATTTTCGTACTTTTTTGAACGTCTGTAATTACACCATAAGAAACAAATATGCACTGCAACAAAAGAAAATTTGATAGAAATATTGCCTTTTCTTTGTATAATAATATATTGCATGAATTCAGTGTCCTAATATACACAATTTATGGAAATTTTCATTCCGTATCTGTTTCACTAGACGAAAAGAAAACACCTGAACTCCAGTCTCAGTTTTAAACGCTTGATTATTTGGATGTACAAACGCAAATTTTGATGGGATATTGCAAAATTTTTAGCAAAATAACAACCTTGACAATATCCTAAATACCATGCGGTATCGAAATCCGTACATCTTCGAAATCCGTACACCTAATACAATTTGCTTGATTATATGTATTAAAACGTCTAAATGCAAAATATTAATAATAGGCCTAGACCCGTGGTTTATTAGCATTACGTCAATGTCAAAATATAGGTAGTGGGCCATCAAATACAAGTAATAAAAATTAAAACGTTAATGTCTATCAGATTTCCCTCTAAATTGGATGTGTTGTTAGTAATTTGCTAAGAAAATAACTTCCAATAAAATGAAGTGTAAAGCGCACTTGAAGTGATTTTCCTATTTAAAATCCAGAAAATCAATTTGAACTAAAGGTGTTTATCGTTCTACAGCTTAATTTCATTCATTATGGCATTGAAATAATATTTATTCATCATAATTAGTACTGTACGAATTTTGATTCAGTTTTACTAGTTGAATCTAAATCCGTACACCTATGCAGTATCCTTAGCGATCCAACTCTATTCTATGTTTTGCCAAACAAAATGGAAATAACTAAAGCTAAATATATGTCGATAAACTGGAAGATGGCAATTACGATAATATATGGTGGATAATCCTTTAACCTTTACGTCCCCGACATCAAAAATGAAGGTACTTTCAGTTACACTTTTGGCTCTATCTCATCTGATTTTCAATCGATTTTTATGCAACTAGTCTTAAAAGAACCACATTAGATTGGCCTTTAATGAAAAAATATGCTGGTAAATTCTGGTTTCATTTTCCCGGAGATATTCCGAATCGCGGTGGGATTTTTTTTGACATCATAAGTAGCAGATGAAATAAAACTGGAAATCTACTTAATTGACTGCGCAAAAGTTATCCATTTTATTAATGTCATTAATGTCACTAATAATGACTTTTACGCTACCCTGTAGAGCGCTGACTTATGCCCCACACTTCGGAACATCCGTTGTCGGTTCTACCGGAACTCAAAAGTGGCCATTTGGAATTCTCTTCAGAAATATGGAAAATGGGATATCAAATGACAGGATTTTTCAACACGAGCTCTTTAGGGGCCATTTGGATGTACTTTGAGCCAATCTGAGTATTCCGGAATATCCGGTATCGGTTCTGCCGGAATTCAAAAGTGGCCATTGAGAATTCTCTCCGGAAATATGGCAAATGGGGTATCAAATGACAGGATTTTTCAACACGAGCTCTTTAGTGGACATTTGGATGTATTTTGAGCCGATCTGGACATTCCAAAACATCCGGCATCGGCTCTGCCAGAAACCAAAAGTGGCCATTTGGAATTCTCTTCGAAAATATGGCAAATGGGGTGTCAATAGATAGAATTTTTCTGCGCGAGCTCTTTAGTGGACATTTGGATGTATTTCGAGCCGATCTGGGCATTCCGGAACATCCCGCGTCGGTTCTACCGGAACTCAAAAATGGTCATTTGGAGTTCTCTTTGAAAATATGGCAAATGGGGTATCAAATGACAGGATTTTTCAAGGAGAGCTCTTTAGTGGACATTTGGCTGTATTTTGCCGAACTTGGCATTCCGAAACATCCGGAATTGGTTCTACCGGAAGACAAAAGTGGTCATTTGGAATTCTCTTCGAAAATATGGCAAATAGAGTATCAAATCACTGAAAAGGAAAACTAAGTCTTTTTTGAACCTCCTCCTTGCCAATGGCCGCCCCCAAACTTTTCCCTATTGTCATCCCTGCCAGTTTTACATCTGCTGCCGGTCCGGAAATTCGCGTAATGCCGTAGAAACAAACGTTTGAAACCCTTTCTCTTTCAAACCAAACAAGTTTGTAATGTGAAAATGTCTAGATCGGTTCAGAATACATCCAAATGTTCACTAAAGAGCTCGTGTTGAAAAATCCTGTCATTTGATACCCCATTTGCCATATTTCCGAAGAGAATTCCAAATGACCACTTTTGACTTCCGGTAGAACCAATTCCGGATGTTTTGGAATGCCAAGTTCGGCTCAAAATACAGCCAAATGTCCACTAAAGAGCTCTCCTTGAGAAATCCTGTCATTTGATACCCCATTTGCCATATTTCCGGAGAGAATTCTAAATGGCCACTTTTGAGTTCCGGCAGAACCGATACCGGATGTACCGGAATGTCCAGATCGGCTCAAAATACATCGAAATAGCCTCTAAAGAGCTCGTGTTGAAAAATCCTGTCATTTGGCACCCCATTTGCCATATTTTCAAAGAGAATTCCAAATGACTATTTTTGCGTTCCGGTAGAACCGATGCCGGATGTTCCGGAATACTCAGATCGGCTCAAAATACATCCAAATGTCCCCTAAAGAGCTTGTGTTGAAAAATCCTGTCATTTGATACCCCATTTGCCATATTTCCGAAGAGAATTCCAAATGACCACTTTTGACTTCCGGTAGAACCAATTCCGGATGTTTTGGAATGCCAAGTTCGGCTCAAAATACAGCCAAATGTCCACTAAAGAGCTCTCCTTGAGAAATCCTGTCATTTGATACCCCATTTCCCATATTTCCAAAGAGAATTCCAAATGGCCACTTTTGAGTTCCGGTAGAACCGACAACGGATGTTCTGAAGTGTGGGGCATAAGTCAGCGCTCTACAGGGTAGTGTAAAAGTCATTATTAGTGACTACAAATAAAATGGATAACTTTTGCGCAGTCAATTAAGTAGATTTCTAGTTTTATTTCATCTGCTACTTATGACGTCAAAAAAAATCCCACCGCGATCTGGAATATCTCCGGGAAAATGAAACCAGAATTTACCAGCATATTTTTTCATTAAAGGCCAATATAATGTGGTTTTTTTAAGACTAGTTGCATAAAAATCGATTGAAAATCAGATGAGATAGAGCCAAAAGTGTAACTGAGAGTACCTTCATTTTTGATGTTGGGGACGTAAAGGTTAAGTTCCGGTCACTACGATAAGAGCTACTATATTTAATTGGTACTCTCGAAATACCGGAGTCTCTTCTGCAATTTTTCAGCTTTCCGTATAGTTTGCAACAAAAATCAAGAAAAAATGTTATATATTGTTTATAAGTGAAGTTAATTTACTTTAAAATGTTAAAAAAGTTTGTTTCTAAGCCTAATATTTCCTGAGGCATAAGGAAAAGAATGTAAGAACATTTAACACAAACGAGGTTTTGTTACAAGTGGGATGGATAGAGGCAATATTTAATCAGTACCAAACCTGATATTTTAACTTTCCGATCGAAAATGAACAATTACCCATAATTTGGCTTAAAAACAAAAAGATTGATTCCTTGTAGTGTTCCTACTGTGCGTGTGAACGACTCTTAGATGAGCAGGACTAAAATACAATGCGTCAATTATCGAGAAAAGCATATTTTATAAAGCAATTACTCAAATAAACAAAAACAATTTAGCCACAAACTTTAAACTCATTTCGATCAAGCTTACACGGGTTTAAATTCAAAATTATGTGGACTTTGATTGACTTTTAACATGGTGTACGGATTTTGAATCAGGCATAAAAAAGTGTACGGATTTTGAATCAAGAGATGCACATTTTGATCTCGTTTTTTTATAACTAGGATTAATTTTAGCTTCCTGTTATTCCAAATAACGTTAAAATGAGCATTATACTGTCAAAAGAAAACATGACAAATTGCTTATTACAATATCATAATTTTATATTGACCATTTAAAATTGTCTAGCTCTTAGGTGTACGGATTTCGATACGGCACGGTAATAGCTTTTCTCTACCTTTTTTACCTTTGTTATACTATAACAAAGGTTTAGGAATTGGTCGAAAAACACGAAATTGATCCGGAGCCACATATACCAATCGACAGGGTTCGATGAACTGAGCAATGTCTGTGTGTGTGTGTGTGTGTGTGTGTGTGTGTGTGTGTGTGTGTGTGTGTGTGTGTGTGTGTGTGTGTGTGTGTGTGTGTGTGTGTGTGTGTGTGTGTGTGTGTGTGTGTGTGTGTGTGTGTGTGTGTGTGTGTGTGTGTGTGTGTGTGTGTGTGTGTGTGTGTGTGTGTGTGTGTGTGTGTGTGTGTGTGTGTGTGTGTGTGTGTGTGTGTGTGTGTGTGTGTGTGTGTGTGTGTGTGTGTGTGTGTGTGTGTGTGTGTGTGTGTGTGTGTGTGTGTGTGTGTGTGTATGTGTGTGTGTGTGTGTATGTGTGTGTGTGTGTGTGTGTGTGTGTGTGTGTGTGTGTGTGTGTGTGTGTGTATGTGTGTGTGTATGTGTGTATGTATGTGCGGGACGCAACTTTTCTATCGCCTGTTTCTCGCAGATGGCTGAACCGATTTGTTCGCTACTACTTTTGTTTGAAAGGTATTATTGCCTTGTATATCACTATTGATCACTATTCGAGGTCCGACATTTCGTTTAAAAGTTATAAGTAAAAAAGTGAAAATTACGTGACACGATTTTCTCCGGAATAAAATGACCGATTTCAACGATCTTGGTATCGAATGAAAGCTCTTGTTAACGCTAAATTTTTCGGGTAAATTTTATTGAAAACAAACAAGTAATTTAAAAGTTATGCTTAAAAAACCTGTTTTGACAAGGTAATAATTATCGCCTGTTTCTTAGAGATGACTAAACCGATTTAGGCGCTATTAGTCTCATTTGAAAGGTAACATAACCTAATAGATCACTATTGATTTGTTTTTTGATTGGAAGTTTAATTTGAAAGTTATGAGCAATTGAATACAACACATTAAAATTTACAATAATTTAGAATGATTTCATCTAAGATGATTTATCTAGTTTGAATTATTTTGGCATCAAATTAGAGATTTTAATGCTGCAAATATATCTGCAAAATTTCAGAAGAATCGGTTTTGCCGATCAAAAGATATTAACCCTCCAACACTCGCGCCAACTTTTGTAATACGGTTACTCGCGCGCAGAATGCCCCAAAGCCAAAAAAAGACATGCACACTAGAATTTTGTCCGGGAAAACTTGATTTTAGGTTTATGAAACCTTCGGAAGAATTTCTTGAAATTGAAAGTTCTATCGTCTGCTGCAATTCAAATTTTGATTAATCCTCCTAAAAGTGAAATAAAAAAATTATTTTTCTTCAGTTTCAATATAACACATTGATGTGTTCTGCAAAGTTTTAGAACATATTATTATAAGAAATTTTGTTGAATACAGTTACCTTCTATCTGTTCAGAGAAGATAGAAAAATCTTATTCCTTGTGTATAAATTTGTAAAATCAGTTTTTTCAATTTTAACTCTTTTTGTAATTGTTGTATGACTTTTTCATGTATTACAAAATTGTATAAATAGTAAAAATACACAACTTTGATGAATATAGTATACCTCTATGTTTGTTTGTTCAGGTACTGTAGAACTTTGATTAAAAAAATGGCTTAATTTTGACCCCGAATGACTCGACTACCAACAGATACATTTTAAACATTTTATATTTGCTTATAGTTTTGCTGCATACAGACATCATTTTGCCATATGAAGAAACGAGAGAAAATTCCAGTTGGGGTCAATTGCGGTACACCTCACATGCTGATTGCTTCGTTTCTGTGATGTCAGTTTATGCTGATCTATTTTTCCAACAATTTAAAGTATTAATGCATTGAATAATTATGACGTTTTGCTCATAACAAGTTAATTGAAGAATATACGTTAGTTAAACAGCGATTTGTAACTTTGTAACAATATGGCATTCAAAAACCTACACGTGTTGTTCCAAATGCAACAGCGTGAGTAACCGAAGGTTAATAAAAATTGATGAAATTTATTCAAGAAAACTTTATTGATGTCAATCAAAAAGAATGGCATTACAGAAATTTATGCGTAGTTCAAAAACCTATAAACTAGACTTTTGCTACGCAATGTATATGTTAGGGAATAATATTTCCTTTAACAACTTGCTTTTACTTGCACTTACTCAAATTAGTAACAACCAGCTTACCCTTACGCAGTAATTTCATAAAAAAGGATCTATCAAAATTTATAGGTGCTGCTATTTTGTTCAATTTTGTTTGTAAACTTATTCAATTTCCAAAAATTGTATGAAAACTAACGCACTAAGCAACGTTAACCAATAGACGAATTATGTTCCGAAGACGTGTCGATTTCTATCTCAAAAAGCAAGTAAGACCGTATAACAAAGGTTCCTTTCGCCACTAGGTGGATTAAATCGGGTTTTTATGAATCTACTTGATGAATGTTTCAGCAGAGGTGCGAAAACTAGCACAGGGTCGAAAACTAGATCCCTTACCCTATCTATGAAAAAAAACCTTTGTTATATAGTATAACAAAGGTAAAAACGAAAATTTTGACAAGTTCATTTCTATGAAGATTATTCAATTGACTTTCTTTTTTTTAAGTTTGTATCATTTAGCGACACCGACGAAAAACTGTTTACCTGGATTTTAACAATAGTTGACAGAAACGACATACCTTTATTACTCTTCAAATTGCAAAAATCTGGAATAGAATCAAGACTTCTCAAGCAGCACTTTAAGTTTTTGCCAGGGTTGGTGATCCGCGAGAAAACTGTGAGTGGCATTCAACTTTTTCTCGGTATATGAAACGACATCGTCTATCAATGTATTGCTATATTCATCGTACGATGCTGCTCCGTGTGTGAGCACAATCGGCAATCCTGTGAGTTAATTCTCTCTGTATTGTATCCTAAACGTATACGCGCCATGGGGAATACGATTCACTCTCTCGTGATTCGCTCTGTGTGTAAATATCACGGAAAAGGATCGCCAGGCGATAATTTTCGCAGATGAGAAAGGATTGCGATCATTGGATGATTATCGTTCTTTTTTCGCTTGGAAAAAAATGTAAGATTTTTCGGTTATGGATATTTTTGTTGCAATTGTGTTGGCGAATGGAGGATATAGTGATGTCTGATATTGTTTTAATATAAATACAAGGCAGCAATTTGCTGTTCATTAAAATGTTTGCAAAAAATATTATGGCTGAATTAAACAGATGTTCAGCAAGGTTTGAAATTTAAGAACGAGGTAGCGCGTGGAAAGCAAAGATTTGAATGGCCCTGCACGTTTATAAAACCGCTTTGCGTACTCAGTTGCGTTGATACACTGTTATTCTGGTTATCTATATCACCACCTCTGTGGATTTGGGGCCATTATATAGTGGGATTTCACATTTGGCATAGTTCAATTTTGGCGTGCCTCGATTTTAGTACACTCAAATCTCGTTTTATGTCCACTATTGGGGGGACGTAAATCAAATCGGTCGTAAAAAAAGTGGACGTTAATTCAAATTTCGGACGTAAAACGAGTGGACGTTAATTCAAATTTTGGACGTAAAACGAGAGGACGTTAATTCAAGTTTTGGACGTAAAAAAAGTGGACGAATTGACATAATTGGTTCCAACATGGAATAACTCGTGATCCTGACCGTATAGCACGTTGGTGTCTTCGACAAAGTTGTTTAGCAGATCAAGGGCTTTTCGTCGGATTGTATGGATTATAGAATTGTCTCACTACGTGGCGCTAGTGTATATGTAGTACTCTTATGCAGGCCATATCTTGCGCTGCTGACTATCTAGAATGTTGCGGTCTTCGGGAAGTTTACTCAAATGACTAACACCTTCAAGATGGTATGGAAAATAATGCAGAATTCGCTCATTACGTGGCGCTAGCGTATATGTAGCATTCTTATACAAGCTGTATCTTGCGCTGCTGACTGTTTAGAAAGTTGCGGTCTTCGGGAAGGTTACTCAAATGACTGCCACCTTCAAGATAGTATGGAAAATAGCGCAGAATTGACTCACTACGTGGCGCTAGCGTATATGTAGCATTTTTATACAAGCTCTATCTGGCGTTGCTGACTATTTAGAAAGTTACGGTCTTCGGGAAGGTTTCTCAAATGACTGCCGCCTTCAATATGGTATGGAAAATAGCGCAGAATTGACTTACTACGTAGCGCTAGCGTATATGTAGCATTCTTATACAAGCTCTATCTGGCGTTGCTGACTATTTAGAAAGTTACGGTCTTCGGGAAGGTTTCTCAAATGACTGCCGCCTTCAATATGGTATGGAAAATAGCGCAGAATTGACTTATTACGTAGCGCTAGCGTATATGTAGCATTCTTATACAAGCTATGCCTTGCTCTGCTGGCTATCTAGAAAGTTACGGTCTTCAGGAAGTTTCGGAAAAATTTCTGTTTTATTTGTATGAGAGTCCTTATCCTCGTACCACAGGGGTAAGGGGTCTCAAAGCATCGTAAAATAAATTCATGTCTCCAAAAACACCCACAAAACAAATTTGGTTCCATTTGCTTGATAAGTTCTCGAGTTATGAGGATACTTATATTTCATTTGTATGGGATCCCCCTTCTTAAAGAAGGCAAAGGCCTAAATTCACTATAGAAAAAAATCTTGCCTCCAAAACCCCTTACATGCCAAATTTGGTTCCTTTTGCTTGATTAGTTCTAGAGTTATGAGTAAATTTGAATTTCATTTGTATGGGAGCCCCCCCTCCAAAAGAGGGAAGGGGTCTCAATTTATAATAGAAAAAATTCTTGGCTTCTGAAACCTTTATATGCCAAATTTGGTTCCATTTGCTTGATTAGTTCTCAAGTTTTGAGGAAATTTGTGTTGCATTTGTATAGGAGCTCCCCCTCTTACGTCCTTCTTAAAATTGCTCTTTCATCCACCCTTAAAATTGCTGGTCATTTCATCTATCCAACGACATATAAATTGTTCAGTTTCGTTCAGTAGTTTAGTAGTTATTCGCATTTGAAATCTTTCATTCAAACGTTACACTTCTATTTTCGTTTTCACAAAGTGGTACCCAGTTCCAGTATAGTAAACAAAGACGTAGTCCTACGTCAAAATATTTTAAATGTTTGAGCAGTCAATGAAAACCTTGAGCTTTAACTCCATATTTGGTACCAAAATAATAAAAATCAATTCAGTGGTTCAAAAGTGATAAATTATTAAAGAAGGAAAGCTTGGCAAAAGTTGGGATTTGGGACCACTCTTTCTCAAAACGGGGCTCCCTAAGTGCCAATTGAAAAAATACGGGTGTAAATTTTGTAGAATTTTTATGGACGGTTGACCAAGCGGGAAAGCGAGGGATAAAAAATACACAATCATCCAACATAATTCAACTGTTAGTTGACGCTTTACAATTTATTCCATATAACTTGGACTGACATTTAAATATAAAGAATGACAAAACCATTTATTTGGTAGTAAAATCATTAAAATCGATTTGGTTGTCCCAAAGTTATTTGAAAATTGATTTTTAGGAGAGGGCCTCAGAAAAAGCCAACCTAAACGCCAAACGAAAAAAATACAAATCTAAAATTGTTTTAAAAACCAAAAAGGTTTACTAAATTTGAACATGATTAAAGCACTTCTGAGTTTTGATAGATCCTTTTTACAATAAATTGCTGAGTATGTATAGGTAAGTTGTATTTAGTTACGTCCTTTTAAAGTTTTAAAGGGTAGATTGCTCATATAAAGTAAATAAAAATCATCAATTACACTTCCGCAATGAACATAAATCGCAGCCTGTATTGTAATTGTTTTGCGAAATATGAGAAGTTTCGAGCCGGATTAAGTTGCCGTCGAGGGAATGACTACTTTACGACCTAAACTGAATCACATCATCCGTGATCTCAAATCACACTAGAAATATTCAAAATTTTACAATTGTTATCTCTTCCTCTTTTGCATCCGCCAACGCGGTTCGATACAAATCCACCTGCAAAGTCAAATCACACGTTAAGATAGCAATTTCAAACCTAGTAAAATATTTTAAAATGAAGTCTATTATGTTAAAAGACGTAGTCCTACGTCAAAATTATCAAGCTCATTTTTATGTAATAACGGCCATCTTAGTGTTTACACAGCTGTGCTAGTGGTATACGGCTTCTATTTGCCAATATCAATTCAAAATTATGCGTAGGTACCCGCCGCTCGTGGATTCCTGTGTTTGCTGCTTGCGATAAAATTTTCTTCCGATCGCTGTACTGCATTATCGCCAAGTGATTCGATCGGAAGTTCAAGACTCATCACTCACTCGTATCGGGAAACGATAATTATCGCCGATCCGTTCACTCGGAGAGAATCAAATATGACACACGCAAGCAGCGATACACACACAAAGGTTTATCGGCGATAGAGGTTCACGTGTTGTTCTTTCGCCTTATACTTTTGCGTCTTTGGTTCTCTTTTCGCAAGAAGATACAAGCATGTCGTGATGTGCATGTATTGAATCGGCAAATGAATGGGGAGTGAGTGAGTTTTGATACGATTCGAACCAACCTTGGTTTTTGCGTAGTCATAACTACGGCTGATTATCCCGTTTCCCTGCTCACTACGGATCAGCTGCAGACTGTCTGCGCCGTTTTTCTGGATCATATTCGCAATGACGGCACCGCACGACCTCTTTTCCACTTACAGAACTGCCCGCAGCTGAATGCGTGAAAATTATTTCCGACATATATCTGTCTTTTGCACTCTTTAACAAATCGCTATTCCGCTTCACGCATACTCGAAACTAATGTAGGTGTCTGCACTGCGGCGCCGTCATAGCGAATAGCTGACCAGGAAACTCCAAACATCATGCCTGTTGGCACCAATGCACACATGTGAAGGCGGGTGGGTGGAGCGGTGCCTTACCGCCGGTGGAGCAAAGATGGCGGTAATAACTGGATGAATCGGTGCCACACCACTGCAGAGGTTAGAGTACAGAGGCGACGTCGGAGAGAGTGGAGGGATCACGCAAAACACTGAATCCTAGCCGGAACAGTTTACCGACTGGGGACGACGCCAAACTGGAATTCTTTCGGATATCGGGAAAGGATCACTTTTACTTAGCACTAGTTTTATTCAACTATATTTTACTCAGTGTGCCACTTTCGCTTAGTAGTTCTTATCACTTGTTGTTACTATCACGATGGTTAAATTGATACTGACTCTAAATTGATATTGACTCTCTCTCTTACTTGTCATTCTGCATTCCGTTAAACGCCAGTATTTATACTACTCAGCGCGGCATTTTGGTCGTCTCGGGCAACTTCGGGAAGGTTTGACGAAATGTTTTCCTGGCTTAGCGCATAGGAAAGAAGTGCCTAGAATGTTCGATGCACGTTGCTAACAGATGCAGCCAGCCTGGAAATGCTTCTCGAATCTTCGAAAGCACGTGTTTCATACAGTTGGCGGAATTTCGCGTATTTTAGCTGTCGCGAACAAGGCCCAAGTTCAAGAACGGGCAGTTCAAGAAAGACTACTTGATACTGATTTACTCCAACCAGAACACGGTCAAATGGCTGGAGCAAACGCCAAGGACCTGCCGCTGGCTTATACCTTCATTGGACAGTGTCGGCACCTTGGACGAGAGTTTTGAGATTCCTTCAGAATCAGAACGGCAGCTTTACAACGCAATCGTGGCAGATACGCCGTCGCAATGTGTTTGGAAAGACCGTTGAAATTCGAAATCCTACTGTAGGCTTATTACGCTCGATTTAGAATTGACGGAGGAGACGGTAAAAGAAAACAATAAAATAAAGGTGTTTCTAGTATCCAAACTGAGCGAGGCAAGACGTAAAGCAGAAAGTGAGGAAAATTAAGGAAGGAGGGGTCATTGAAACAACGCTTATGAAGCATGTGTACCCGTTCCTTTTTCCCCAAGCTTAGCGATCAGCGGGCTCCCCAGTACAGTAAACCCTCCAAACTCGCCGTAGCACCCGGTTTAAAAACCTCAAGAAACTTATAAAAATAATCTAAAGGAGGTCTAAATCATATAAGATAGGTGCAAAAGCCAGCAGCGTTATCTTTTTTTTTTTTTTTTTTTTTTCCTGTATGGACTCATCACTGCGACCAGTAAGTTAGATCTATTGTGATATCGCCCGGGTGTTTGTTGTATAACCCGCACTGCATTTATTTTAGCTATAGTCGCTATTGAGTGAGCGATATGCTTATTGAATTTCTTTTTTTTTTTTTTTTATGCGTGCTTGTGTGTAATTGGGTACCCTTCTTTCAATGCTTTACTCTATTTTATCCACCTCGTTCCACATGACAGCGCACAGTCCCCAATTATAGTCATCCCTGGCGTAGCAAACCAGTGCATTTTTACTACAAGGGTCTCATTTTTGCACTGTCAATAGGCCATATCGGGATAATATAGAACTCAGCATGAAGGAAGGGCGATGAGGGGCCTGAGAATAAACCCATGCTAAAGTCACTTTGACATCGAATGGCCTGATTCTACTAAGATTCGAACCCATGACCATTCGCTTGTCAAAGCAGACTCGGTAACCTTGCGGCTACAGAGCCCCCTAGCAGCGTTATCTTCGTCTAATGGAAGATTCATCTAATGGAAGATTTGGAAGCCCAACAGTTCGCATTAGGTAAATCGAAGGCCTAATCAAAGAATCTTCCTATATTCTGTAGTCATTGAACTTCAAACAGATATAATAATATAATCTGTAAACACTAAATTATGACTTAATCTGACAAACTATTGAGCATTCCATCTTTCAGACAATGTGCCCGCATTATTTTTGATCGACAACTGTTATGGTTTTTACGAAATCCAATTGGCACACTTTAGGTCCATTTAGTTTAGCAACCGGATTACGACTAAAATTAGTTTTCACATTTCGGTTACGACAACAACTTTGTAATAACCGTGCTAGTAGTCTCGCCCGGAGTCATTTATGAAACGGTATAAAACCATTTTTATGCAATTATGCCAAATGGTTCGTTATGAATATGCCAATGTTTTATGCCCTACAACGTTTCGCCAAATGGTTGTATGCTAAAGGGGCGGCCCGGTCTTGTTGTATTGTGGCGGAACGATGATTGGCTTAAGTGGGTAATAATAAGAAAGTGAAGTTTTGTAAATTATACTTATCATCCATTACAACTTACTTACTTAATTTACTCCGGCCGAGAGCCGGAGTGGCTCTTGTCGTATCAAGAATTCCTCTCCATTGTACTCCTGGGCTAAAAAGCAAAGCAGTGGGCTTAAACCGTCATTAGACATTACACTACGAAATTAACCTCGAAGCTAAATGGGCGGGCTCGTCGCCAATTCGTTGCGCGTTTCGACACACGCAAGTCGGCGTTAACCTGGTCGAGCCATCTAGCAGGTTGGGCCTCTCTATTCCTGGTGTCGGTGGGGTTCTTGAAGAGAACGGATTTCCCTGCACAGCCATCCGGCATCCTTTACGCCCATTTTCCATTATGCCTAACGTACGTAGGCCTGTCATCCGTATGCCAACTAATGCTTTGTTTTTATTACCATTGTTCCAAAACACGGACAAATACGTTAATGTTAAATTCAATCGACACGCTAAATCAATCAATTTAATTCCTTGAAAAACCCTAAAACACATTTTACATCACCACTAAATGCATTCGATTAAGTCAAAACACAAATTATACCCCACAGCCTGCGGGTAATGGCTTCTGGTGATTTGCTGTCTTCGGTAATCCGATGCTATGTGTCACGCTGCCAAACTGACAAGCGCAGTATATTGGATGTAAATCTCACACCTACCCGGCAATCAGAATACCCGCCTGATGCCTTCGGCAAACGCGTACCGCACGGCTATGCTGGTAGGTCCTAATCAAAACGTGCGTGTGCGTGCGAGCGACGCATGTCTGCACCGATATAAATAATTCAAATGCATGCAGTGTTGGGGTAACCCTCAACGGAAGCTTTTCTCGTCATAGTTCAATCAACAGATTTGAAGGATGCTGCCTGGAGAGCTTTTCACATCTAAACGTATTAGTTGAAGAAATCAGCAGATTAATGATTTGTTACAGTTATTTTGGGGAAACACTCTCCAGGTGCCAGTGGCACCCTAGCATCACCAGCACCAGCAGCGGTATCCATTGCTTCGCGGAGGCTGGCTGATGATTTCCCCTCGGAATTTGCCGTCTGCGGCTCCGGCTGGATGATCCCTCGTCAAAACAGCAGTGCCGAAGACGTGTCAGAGTGCCCGCATCTTTTAATATCTGGAAACCAATTAATCATTCCGAAGTCACGTTCAACCATCGCCACTTGTAACGTGGTCAGACTGCTGTGCGTGTGCGATGTCCGTATGCTTTCGGGAGACTAAGTCCGCCGTTCGTTCATTACGAAATGATGAGAGCCCGAGGATGCATCTTCACGTGGTTCGTCGTGCTGCACAGCTCGCTAACGCTGTCCCTAAAAATGGGAAAGAATCATCGCTCTATCCAGCAGGTTGAATGATGAATGGCCACGTTTGCCCCTTTTATCACTTTTCATGCGTCACTGCTTGGTGGGTGGGTGGCCATAGCTTCGGGAGAATCTTTTAGTCAATTCAGCGCCCTATAAGTTTGTCAGTGGTTCGCGCGTTCGTTCCCTCTTCCAAAGGGAACCCTAAATTGGTTTGCCGTAGTGACTAATTTGTCTAAATTATGTTTGCCACTTGCAAACTGATTCGAATTCATTCGTCGCTGTTGCAGCTTGTAGTGCTGTGCGTATCGAATTTACCCAGGCGAAACAAATGTAAATAAATCTGTGAAGTTAAATCCATTTGATTTTATTTGTATAAAAATGGATAACTTTTTTACACAATTTCAGAAAAATGAGCGAAATTCTGAACGTACTGACAACAAATAGGAAATATCAAATTTGCGTAGAATCGGCCAACAGCCACTGCTCATAAAGTATCGAACTACTATAACCTGAAAGTGTACCAAAGGATACGTTCTACGTAAATATTATTTTAGGCAACCAATAACTAACCGGATAACACAGTATAAAAGATCAAAACAAACTATCAACGCAATTCGAGCCTATGTTAATCGTTTATCATGACCACTGCGTCAATTGCCGCTGCCATTAGCCGTAGGCAGTATGCTATTTTACGATGATAAAAATTTGCCAATAAATTAATTCAACGGTTGCACAGTGGTCCAATCAGCGAAATACGTGATCGTGTGATATTGCGCCAAAACGTGAAGTTTTTCGCATATAGTGTCTTTAGGAACATTTCTTGGTATAACAAGCCCCTTCTTATGAGAGAAATCTTTGGGTGATTAATTCCCTTAAAAGTGAGATAAAAAAATTATTTTCTCATACATTCGAGATACAGGTTTGGTACTTTCGGCAAAGTTGTAGTAAATATTAATGCAAACAACTTTGTCAAAGACACCAAACTTGTATCTCTTCATGGAAATTATCTATGAAGCGTTATTCGTGGACAAACCCTTCAAAACAGTTTTTAAACCCTGGCTTATTCTGGTTAACCTTTACGTGTTCATAGTGTTCTAGAAAGTTGTTTATCTTGCTAAAATCAACATTTTTGTAGAACATTATTATACGTGATTTTCTGCAGTTTCGGAGATTTTGAGCATTTTTGATGAAAAATAGTACTACTTTGAGCTTAAATATTTCCCAAGGTGGCAAATGGTGGCAGACCAAACAACTCGTACTTAAAAGTACAACAAAAAACCTTTAAAATCAAGTGTCAATTGACTGTATCTGTTTGTATCCTCAAAAGTTATAATAGTTTTAAAAATACTTCACAGCCATGTTTATCGAACAATTAAAATGTACTTCGGATGCAATAAACGCCATTTTGTTTATTTTGACAATCTCTTTCTAACAAGTTGAGTTACCAGCAATTTTTTCGCCTATTTTCGAGTCGAAAATGAATGTAGACTCAAAATTATTTCACGCAATTTATAAGAAAATAGCTTCCAAATAACTAACTTAAGTCTATTTTGTTCAATGCTTTCGATTGATGTCTTTTCAAAAGATCCCACTCATAATGGGCTGGTACCAAATAGCCGAAACACAAATGGTCGAATCACGAATGACCGAAATCCAAATGACCGAATTTCAACAACAGTCACAAAAGACCGAATTTTCTCGGAATGAGTTTTTAGTCTATTTAATTAGAAAACACGAATTGACAAGCAGTTAACAATTAATTTGACTCAAACAAAAAATAAAATAAGCAACACATCTTTTTGTTGTACTTTCAAGTACGAGTTGTTTGATCTGCCACCATTTGCCACCTTGGAAAATATTTAAGCTCAAAGTAGTACTATTTTTCATCAAAAATGCTCAATATCTCCGAAACTTCAGAAAATCACGTATATTAATGTTCTATAAAAACGTTGATTTTAGCCAGATAAACAACTTTCTAGAACACTATGAACACGTAAAAGTTGAACAGAATAACTCAGGGTTTAAAAACTGTTTTGAAGGGTTTGTCCATGAATAACGCTTCATAGACAATTTCCATGAAGAAATATAAGTATGGTGTCTTTGACAAAGTTGTTTGTATTGATATTTACTACAACTTTGCCGAAAGTACCAAACCTGTATCTCGAATATACGAGAAAATAAATTTCGTATCTCACTTTTAAGGGAATTAATCACCCAAATATTTCTCTCACAAGAAGGGGCTTATTATACCAAGAAATGTTCCTAAAGACACTATATGCGAAAAACTTCACGTTTCGGCGCTATATCAAACGATCACGTATTTCGCTGATTGGACCACTGTGGGTTGGCCTGGTTTGCTTCGCTAAACAGTTTCATCCTGTTTGAAGGTTACCCCGACCGACAACGGCCAGCTGGAGTAACTAATCAAAAAGCGCTTCCAACAATTTAATGATTTGTCGAGTGACGGTTCGAGTTCACGATTGCCACCGACAAGCAGACCTGTCCAGCTTCGGAAGGTTTGTGTTTACCAAGTCGAACCGGGAAAAGGTAGTAGTAGTTTTCTGCAGAAATCAACGGCAGTGTCTGGTTGTCTGCCAACATCGAAGTCCATACGGCAGCGTTAAATTGAATATATTGCGCAATTTATTATTTGTTCCAATTGTACATTGTCGGTGTCGTACGATCCAAGCCATGCTACTTGTGTCTTTTAAGGTGGGTTTAAAATCGTGCCGATCGAAACAGCTCCCGAGTTGATAGATCGAAAGAATCGCAAGAAAACAAAACTTCTCATTTAGTTTCAAACACTGCACTGATGTTCGGCAGAACAAGCGTAACCTTGAATTTTAATTACACCGTTTTCCAAATATTGAAGCTTTAACGTAAGTACATGATCAATTTATAATTTTTTTATTATTATTATTATTACTAGGTAGACAAATGCGTCAATTGCTGACCAAGCAGCGCCGGTCGGTCTCGGTTTCACGGGCCAGCATGTATGGGTTTTATTTCTAATTCCCGTCGTAGTAAGGAAAGCCACTCTAATGTTCATCATTTCTTAGGTAGATTTAATGAGTACTTCAACGGCTCCGCTGCTGATTTGACTCAAACACACTTAGCTTCCGATCCGTGCCCTTTGAATTCCCTAAAAAGCGATTAATAAAGCATTTGAATGAAATTACACAACTGACTTTATATCTTAAATTCGTCGTACCGTTTTGAAATCCGTCCATCAAAATTTTTCATCGTCCGAATTAAAAATCACAATAATGTTTACGAAGCTAGCGCGCATGTATTTGTGTAGGACAGCATGACAAATGTTATTTTGCAAAATTTCTGAAGGTGATGCAAGTTTTCCCGGCTGCAGAATAACGATAATGCGTTGCGTGAGTTATTTTCATTTTATGAATCACTGAAATTGAAACGATTAGTCGATATTTTCTTCTTCGTCGCACAAAAAAACGTAGGAAATTTGGCTGCTAGGAATTCTTTAATGAAAAAAAGCATTTAAATAGAACTCAGCTCATTTTGATTGATCGCGTATGATAGTCAAAAACTAAAATATTAGGGAATAACTAATTTTGCATTGTGTGTTATAAAAATCGCTGATATTTTTAATAATTGGTGTTGGATAGGACGGGAATAGGCAATTACGACGAAGCAGCAACATA
The DNA here is from genome assembly GCF_943734655.1 of Sabethes cyaneus. Classification (NCBI taxonomy): domain Eukaryota; kingdom Metazoa; phylum Arthropoda; class Insecta; order Diptera; family Culicidae; genus Sabethes; species Sabethes cyaneus. Next base: position 69,871,496 of record NC_071355.1, on the reverse strand, counting down.
CCCTATTGTCCATCTGCTTGATGTTTGTGTACAAATGGGATCAAATTTGTGTTTTCAAACCTTCATTCTGGTACACATCTTGATTGATGGCCAAACCAGAGTGCTTGAATCATGGCTTAGAAATACCTCTCTCGGAAATAGCAATGTACAGCCTCACTTTCTGTTCAGATTTATGTTTAAACTTGTATTTCATTTTCAGAGGTGCAGTAGAACTATCCATGGAATAGTATCGATCATTTCCGGGAATGCACGTCTTCGAAAGAGGGAAGTAACTTTCGTCGTCCAAAACAGAGCATATTCCGGAATAATTTTTTATCAACCAACGGCATTGGGATTTCAGCGTTGAAATCTGTTCCTCAGTGTATTCCGGGGCTCTTGTCTTCTTTCGGTAGTTTATTCCGACTTTTTGCAATGTTTTGCAGAGATGTACTGATGGGAACAGTTATTGAACTTGCGCTTTTGCGCGTTGGCTCAGGCAATCCTTGTTGTCGAAAGCACGAGAAAGAAAATGAAACTCTTCTGCGTCCATAATTTTGGCTGGTCTTTCACTACTTGATGTCCACCACTTGATTGGCGATCTTAGGATATGGTAGATAGTTGAAGCCACAACCACTTCGCTTTAAAATGTTGTACCGTATACTTTTTGCCGAGATTTTTGTGCAATTCGTAGAAGTGTACAACGCCCTTGCGGCATGCTTCTTGTTTTGAAGCAATTTTGAGTTAAACTTAGCAAGCATAAGCAAAACAAAAAATACTGGCGGACAGTGAAGAGAAAAATCTAACTCATATATACTATCATTTCTCCCTGAGCTCGTTTGTTGTTGGGCATAGGGTCTTGAAAAAATTCCGAAATTTTAGTTGTCACCCGTTACTGGAAGAAATTCTGGAAGCTCGCTTATAACTGTGACGAAAAGAAATGGTTCTAAATGATTTCCTTGAGACACACCCGCTCAGACCGGGAATAAAGCTGACTTGCCATTGCTATCTTGACATATTGCTATCGAACTTTAAATAATCGCTTATTCACCTCAGATTTATACAGCCGCTGCGTATTCCATACTAGTCAGAGGGCTGGAGGCGACCATGTTTTCTAAGCCAGCATAGCCATCACAATATAACACATCACAAGCATTTTCAAATATCGTTACTGCCACTTTCTATATTCTATCCTTTCGATCTAATGCTTTTGCCAATTCAGTTTCTTAAAAAAAGGCTCGACCTGCGATATGTGCGTTGCTGACAGTTGGAATTGAAAGGGATACGGTTGCCAGTCCCCTGATACTAGTTGAGCCTGAAAATTAAGATCCGGGAAACCACAAACAAAATATGCTTCGTGCACTTATGTACCAGGGTTGAGCGAAAAGCTTAGTAAAATACTAAGAAAACACAAAAACTGACCAATGTGATCTACTACCGATGCGGTACCGACGACGGGAAAGTGTATATAGGACAAACAGGAAGGAAGTTGGAAGTGAGGATAGCGGAGCACAAGAATGACACCAAAAAAAAAATGATGCCAGAACTGGACTAGCACAACACTCCATCCAGGAAGGACACCTGTTTTGATTCGACGACACCCGAATAATCGCACGTATTGACGACCAGGAGACCAGGCTGACGACGGAAGTATTCTACATTAAAGTTCTCGGTAACGAAAAAACAGTCAACCTACAGCGTGAGTGCGGCAAATTTAACACAGCATATGACGGTCTTATACCAAAACTACGTAATCTAAGCACAATATAACCCATGGGGACTTAACCCGGCAGAATACTAACGAAACTGCGTAATTTGTACGAGACGCTGATAGAGTTTAGATGTTCTTTTTGTAAGTGCAAATCATGACTGTTATAATTCAAATTAGTGTAACGTTTTTCATGTAAACTACTGTTAAATCACAAAATATTTTGCTCGTAATGACAATTATTATAAAATTTGTAATTCTACTTCTGACAGGCGTCCGCAAACGGCTGAAATATACATAGTAGGCTGAAATGCGTAACGCATATAGCATAAACGAGTTATTTATTCACCGAAAAGTATCAACAAACCCCTTAATTATAATCGCACGGTGATTCAAACAACGGAAAAAATACACGGAACAAAAAAATACAAATCTGTCTTCTTCTCGGTAATCCCTATAAATCGACACAAAGCCTTTTCAACGTTTTTGAACCTCCCCCTTTTTAATGGACACCCTATTCCCCCTTTCAGAAATAAAAGAACTTATCGTTCCAAATGCAAGAGAAACGCACTCCTTTACTGATTAGAACCTTTCTCTCCCCTTGTAAGAGATCGTCTCCCTCATTTGTCAACCCCCCCCCCCCCCCCGCTGCATAAAAGAATCATGACAAAAAGTATGCGTTTGACAAACAACGTTTGATGAAGAACAGTCCAGAAGTTCCGGAACTTTGGCGGAACATACAGTCATACTCACGTTCCTCGTTCCCCTACATGTCAGTTCCATCCTAGTCAGCTCTCCCTTATGTTACGTAGCTAATTATGCATCGGAGTGCTCAATGAAAATCGCTATAATTGAAACGAAGCAAAGGTTTATTTGCCATATTCCTCCTCGGTGGAATTCCCCTCTTTTCTCAAAGTCAGTTACACAACTGCAATCGGTTTAAATGCAAAAGAAACGCAGCCCCTTTTACTTATTTAGATCTCCATCCCCCCTATATATCCCCCCTTTATATATTTTATAGATAGAAGATGGATTATAATCTAGTCTCTGTAAGTGACTCTGAGCCGTCCATTTTCTGCCGCGAACCGATTCAAGTGAGCGTGCCGCTGCCGTTGAAATTGCGACGAGCAATCGAATCGAGCAGGCGAATAGAGCAGTCGAAACAAGCTGTCGAGTAAAGCAGCTGAGTCGAGCAGCGAGTCGAACAGTAGAGTCGAACAGGCAACTCGAGCAGTCTAGTGGAGCAGTTGAATCAAGTTGTTCAGTCAAATAGTCCAGTCGAGCAGTTAAATTAAGTAGTCAAGCGGTTGAGTCGAGTTGTCCAGTCAAGCAGTTGAGTTGAGCAGTTTTGCTGCTCGCAGATCGAAGTCAGATGATGATGACGATCGGTGCCTTTACCTGGAAATGCTTACATAGTGAATTTGCTAAGCTATGTAATGGCGGCTAAAAGAGCGTATATCTCCGACAATTAGCCGAAACACAAATGGCATTATAGCTGGCATGGCCGAATCACAAAACGCCGAAACACGAATGGACAAATGTTACATTCAATCGAAAATATTCAGGTCTTCAACCTGGCCAAACGTTGGGTATATGCTGCCCTGACTCACTGCTGCTGCATTCGGACTCAACTACGCGATAATTCCTAATAGTCAGGAAACCTAGGAAAATGGATGCACCTAAATAGAAGTAGTTTCTGGTTCTGGCCTGCGCTTCGAACGGCGGATTACTGGCGACCACTAGCAGCCTGGACCATCTCACCCTGAATCATCTAGGAAACATTGAGCCTTTCAAGACTCGGCGAAATAGTGGTTCAGCCTTTCGTGATTCTGTGACGTTGGTGAATTTCAACCAACTAGATTTCGACTATTTGTTATTCGGTCAGACGGTACCAGCCCGTCTCGGAGTAGGCGGCTGACTATTAAATACTGTATTCTGCAAGTTATGCTTAAGATGGCAGTCCCACTAGCGGGATGTAAGTATCGTGACCCCGGTAAGGAAGTGTACCGACACTTTAACATACCACGAACATCGAAAATGGAAATAAAGAACTGATTAATCGGCATAGGACATGGCAAGGAACATAGAAACGATTAGAGAAATTAGAATTGGACGATTGGAATCCCGGTATCTATTTGTTCGAATGCAAATTCACACAAAACAAGCCTTTTACAGACAAGAATCCTGGACGCCGAAGGAAGATTATCGAAGATTGCTTGGAGTTTTTGAGCGTGAAATTTTGCGATCAATGCTCGGCGGCAAAATGGAAAAAGGAGTAGTTATTCAAATATGCTGATGTAGTGAACGTAGTACTACGTGGCAGGTTGTGATGGGCTGGGCACGTGCTACGTGCGTACAAATTGCGTACAAATCCATTTAACTTTAACAGTCTTTCCCCGTCGTGTTAGATGTTGTAGCCGAATTTTGTTCAATATGCTATTTTTTATCTTTTCTTTTCTATATTCATTAAATGTCAATTTGGTCTTAATAATGAAATCAATTGTCTCCCCATTTATTATATTAATTCCTAATATGTAATCATTCTGTGTCATTTTGTTTGAATTCTATTTTTAATTAATATTTATTCTATATCTGTCTGTTCTGTTGTATTTCTGTGCAAATTTTTACAATGTTTGCGGTATGTTCATTGGATTTGGCGAGAATTCGATAATCCGGGATTTTGGACTGATTTATCCGTACATAAAATAGTTTTTCGTTTGTTGGACCCGACTATTTAGAGTCTTTACTTTGCGTCTGGAGAAATGAAGTCTACGGATAGTAGAGTCAATGTAATATTTTTTTCTTACATTTTCAGGTTTCTTGGTATCATTAGGGAGATCGGAGATGCTTAAAATTCTTATTTCACCTCTTCAAAAACGAAAAATTTCATTCTTACGACTTTTTTCATTGCGACTCTACTTATAATCAACTCAATTATGCTATTTCGAACCATAATTTTAGCCTTTTCTCGACGAAGAACTTGAACTAACGCCACTTTTAACTACCTTCTTGCGTCATACAGCGCTTGAACCAATTTTACGACCTTGTCATATGGCTGGCCGCCGCGCCACCACTGATGGCCCGGTATCAGTGTAGATAGTTCCATAAGAAAACAACTTCCCTATGCATGGTGGCGAAGAGCAGTTCGTCTGCAGAATGACGTATACACGTCATGTCCCAGTTTTTACCGCACTTCTGCCCTTTGTTAGCGGCTAGCAGTTTGGTTCATTCGTTCCGTTTCCTTAGCATACCAACATACACTGACCCCCGGTTTGCCATTCTGACTCTGCCGTATTTTTCCGTGTCTTGTATCTTTTCCAGAGCGTAGTGGAGAAAATTCATTCTAAAATTAGACTAATAACCACTAGAAACGTACGAGTTTTCATTTTGTTTTGCTCCATACACTGCCGGTGGAAGCATAACTGTCCCATGTCACATTTTGCCATTGATATTTGGTTTTCTAACGTTATAATTTCATATGTATTTTTAAAATATGAATCGAAAACATGGTGTTTATACTAGGAAAAATCGAAAAAATTTGAAGACAATTTGTCCCACTGAAAAAATAAGCATATCTGTCTCACTACATATATCATTTCATATAAAATGTTTTCAAGTCCTATACCATATTGATGAAAGTTTTTCAACACTTTCTCGAAGAAGGACAAATAATAACATCAAAACTAAATAATTTTAGAAAAATCAGTTTTTCAACTTTAAATGCGATTTTCCCATTTTCATGTTTTGTAACATGAGACAAATATGTTTTTACCGGCAGTACAGAGAACGGTTATTTTTTTTGTAGCGGATTTACCACTTCGCACGATATCTCGTGACATTTTTTTGTGATGCTCTTTATGTGATGTTTTTAGAATGTTTCCACCTTAACATTAGCAGGTCAACTACATATAAAAATAAACGCTTCGAACGATGCAAAAAGTAACAAGTTTTATGCACAATTTTCAACAGGAAAGGACAGATCACACCACGAGGTGGATTACAAGAAACCTTTTCATACACAGCAAAATATTTTCTTGGAAGAAACATAATTCCATATCCGCTCGAGCACTCGCACTCGCACAAGTGTTCGGCATCAGAGTCGGGCGCTAGAAACTGTGTCACTGTCGACGACTGACGTCCGTCGCGGTAAATGGTTTGATGACCATTTATAGTTTCCTCTTGGATTTGCCAGCTCACAGAACGCCACATACGAGTCCACCCGTGGACCGGATAAAAAGTCGTAACTAGATGCTGTGCTCTCGAATAAATGAAAAAATGAAAAAAAAAACTAGTATTTTTCATCTAAGCTCGTTTCATTCACATCATACACCTACACAGCGTGGGAAAGGCAGGAAATTGTGGCACGGAATTTCCTGTGTATTTTTCAGTTTTTTTTACTCTAAATTTGTGAATGAGTGAAGCGTATATTGTTTCCTATTTCTGCACCCAATCGAAATGAATTCCATTGAAATTAATGTTTAACTACGATCGTTTCTACTATAATAAAATTTCAGATGTGAGAGACTACTAGCAGAAATTAACATATCAAATCACAGAATCAGTTTACAATCGTCTATAAAACGACGCCAGTCGACATGAACTGATCTGTGTAGCACCATCTGTTATGTTGTGACAGCTGTAGCCAGCTAATTATATGACAGACAAATTAATATGTCTTGCTTCTAGACGACCGACCGTCAATCAGCAAGAATGGGTGGACACATGATGGATGCAATTAAATTGCAGTCAAACAGACATTGAAATATGCTCATTAACCCATTTCTTACAGAATTAGTATCATAAACGCCATTAAAATGTTTAGATATGTATTTATAAAATTCTATGTCCTAATTTCGTAATAAAAAAAGAAATTAAAAGTACTCAAGTTATTATACCGTTTAACTGTAGCTCTCTTTTAAAAAATCCCTTAACTGGGCAAAAACACGATTGTAAATTTTGAAATATTTTTTCTAGGGGTATTCTATGATCGGTCTCGAAAAAATTATTGAAATTGTCGAATTGGTTTGTATAATATAAAAATTTGGACTAATTAGCAGATTTATTCACCATAAAACATTGGTATGTTATTTTATACTATCAGTTTCATTGCTTTTTCCATCACTTTAAAACTCTAACTGCAGACTTATTATTTATAGCAAAGCAACTAACAAAAGTCATCCAAAAGCTATTAAAGCTGGCGACAGTCATCCCTAGCGTGAACTGCTTAAAAAATTCGACTTCCGTAGCCTATCGCAAACAACAAGGCGATATTGTTGAAAAAAAACTGAAGGCCTCATATTGCTACCAAGAGGAACACCCCAGAGGTTGTAGAACCGTGAAATGAAGTAAGAATCAGGCTGCACAAATCCACAAATAGAATTTTATCGAAAAGGTATAAGATCGACTGTGTAAGCTGAAATTTTCTGCTAAATTATTTTCACGACCTATATTTCAATTTGGCGTAAATTTTATTGATTTAAAAGATTTGTGAAATTTACAGGTCGGTTCGGCATAGCTTCGGTTAATCAGAAGAAACATAACAATTTGTCCAACCAAGAAGATGAATGGCAAAATAGTATCGTACATTTTGATGATGGCTTTTGAATAGAAAAGGTGTACGTTTTCTGTATACAGCCTGTCAATACTATAACGTCCTAATGTATTTGAATATTGAACCAAAAAGAAACGTAAATTTGTGCCCAATAGAGATGCCCACCAAATGTCGGAGTTTCCGACTGCCTAGCAACAAAAGTGTTACTCCAATTTGATTCTACTTTCGTACATTCCCATGATATTAGCTTCATTTTCAAGGCATAATCAGATAAACTACCAACAAGATTTACGTCCATCGAATTGATGAGGGTCTTGCAAATGCACCAGTCAGTACATAGTAGATGTACCGGGCTATCCGAGGGTATGTCAAAAACCGATTTTCTTAATCGGTTTTATTTTTGTCTGTCGTGGAATTTTATTTAATATTTATAATTAGCCTCAAAGCTAGACTTTATTTTCCACGTTGGGTATTTTATCACTGCGACCATTTGTTTGATCTATTGTGATATATCCCCCGTTTTATTATAACTATGTTGTCAAGATGACGTATCAGAAGTGATCGTCATTGTTTGACTAATAGCATTTATCCAGCATGATGATGCACTTCGGATGTCTTCGGTTCTCCAAATATCAGAGGGTTCTAACAGCACTCTTTCTTGATCTTTTATTGAGAATTGCCGGAAATCGGCATTAGAGGTGTTTCGAGTCTTCTTTTTCTATGCCACAGGAGCGACATATATCATCTTGAAGCTTTCCCATTAGCTTCAGATGATATTGGTTCGGACAATGTCCTGTTATATCAAATCTCGGCTGGGAGAGGCTGTTGGAGTCAATAGGATTGTAGCACTAGCCCCGTAATTGTCCTATACTCTAGCAGCCAGCTAAGTTCTCTTATAAAAATCAGAAGTACATGTTACAATTTAAAAAAAATGTTTCAATAAAATTGATGTCAGTATCTAAAACAGAGTTAAAGCCTTCTACTTTAAATTTCAGAGTAGAATCGGTTCGTCAATTGCTTTATAAAAAAAAAGTTTCTTTTTGCAGCAGCGGATTCAATCCTCGGAAAAAACGACGCATCAAAGTCATTTAGGTTAACTGCCATTTCTTTTGCAAAATTGGTCGCTGACAAATCAGTCCCAACTAAACGACAAAATTCTAATTTCGAGAAAAACGAAGTCAAAGTTTGCCACTCTGTGTTGTTTCTAGATTGTAGCTATCAAATATCAATCGTTCGAAATCATCTATATCGCTGACTGTTTGAAACATTTATGTAATCTGATCAGAGTAAAATGTAATTTAGGAAATCTTTGATCATTTGCTGTCATTAATTCTTTTTTTTAAATTTTGCGACTTGGTCCGCTTTGAATTAACACGGACTAATTGTCAGTTTCGTGAAACCCATTATCAGAATGATAAACCTTCAAGAATAAAAAAGTTCAAAATTTCTGTTGCTTCAGAAACTTCGTCCTCATATCTTGCAGCTTAATCAAAAGATGAATCTGCTAATTACTGATTTTGAAGAAATTCGAAAATCTCCCGAAAAATTTCTAAATTTAATAGTCAATACGACTTTTCCACCAAGTTTATCTGACTGTTTTAATTGTAAAGTTTTGTTGCAAATAGGTTATCATGAGAATAATGAAGGCTGTAGTGTTGTAGCACTGCAACACTGATATTTTTGGCATAGTACAAACGGAAAGCAAAGAATAGTGTAGGGGTATGAACCATGAACTGCAGGCACTACTTGACGATATTCCCATAGCATAGTATCTAGCGAAAATCGGCAGAGTATGATAAGCTGGTTACGTCGCAAGAATGCCGGACGACTATGCAGTCTATTCTCTTCAAGACCTCCAGCGACATTAGGAATAGAGGGACCTAACGTGCTAGATGGCTCGACCAAGTTAAGGCCGATTTGCTTGTATCAAGACGCTCAACGAATTGGTGGCAAGTAGCCCATGACCAAATACAGCGGAGGGTAACTCTAGATACCGCACGAGCCATCCCGGCTCTATGCCGCTAAAGAAGAAGGAGGAAAGTTTTATATTAACCACTTATTTATTTGATGCTCCAGTTTATTTTAATGCCAAAATGGCGCACCCTCAAAGTGGCGCTCCAAGCAACTGCTTGTTTTACTTGAGGGAAGCGCCGGTCCTGGTTTCGACTGCCTAGCTTCGAAAGTGTTATTCCAATTTGATTCTACTTTCGTACATTCCCATGCTTTCAGCTCCATTTTGAAGCAGAAGCAGATAAGCCACAGAAGGGCTCAGGTCCTACAAATTAATGAGATGATCCGAGTCTTGCAAGCGCATCAGCTCTTTCATTTCCATCGATTCCACAGTGACCTGGGGACAGTGACAGGTTAAACTGGTTACATCAAGACAATTTTTGGAATGATTGAATACATTCTCAGGCGAGTTTGGATGTGCATGTCGCCGACTTTAGAGCGTTTAGAGCTGCTTGGCTGTCGGACATGATGCATATACCTATTTGAATGTCTCCTGCTCCCACTTGATTGTCCATGACTTGATTGGTGGACCTCTGAACTACGGAATCTTCGGAACAGATTGCGTAAAACGAGGAAACGTTATTTTAAACAACGTTCAGAGGAAAACAAGTGCTTACTTCGTGACATGGAGAAACTTTTCAACAATCGGCTGAATACAACCTTCCACGAGTACATATTACGAAATGAGTCGAATGCCAGGCAGGATCCGTCGTCGTTTTGGGCTTTCGTAAAAAAGCTGCGGCGTAATGGCGGTGTACCTCACGACGTGTTCTACAAGGAAGCTCGCGCTGATGCTGCTGAAGGAGCTGCAGACCTCTTTGCAAACTTTTTTGGTAATGTATACCCGAACACCCCTCCAGTTCATTCTTCGGATGAACATAGAGATTGGTTGAACAGTATAGTGCGTTACGATATGCATCTGCCGCAATTGAATGTTTCGGTTGAAAAAGTGAAGGAAGTTCTTTTGAATGTTGACTCCTCTAAAGGTCCGGGTCCAGACAGATTGCCACCTTCGTTCATTAAGCGATTTGCCACGTCCCTCGCCTCGCCTGTTTCAATTGTTTTCAACCTGTCACTAGTTAGTGGAGTATTTCCCACAGTGTGGAAAGTCGCCTCCATCACTCCAATTCATAAAGCTGGTAACATCCATAATATCGAAAACTACCGTGGGATTTATATCTTAAGCTGTCTGCCCAAAGTTCTCGAAAAAATGGTATATGATGTGGTATATTGTGCGGTTCGGCCAATAATATCTGAGCATCAACATGGTTTTGTAAAGAAACGCTCCACGACGACTAATTGGATGGTATTTGTAAACTCGTTAATCTCCAGCATCGAAGAAAGACGGCAAGTTGACGCGATTTATATTGACTTCAGCAAGGCCTTCGACATGGTTCCACACGCACTCGCAGTTGACAAAATGAGATGCTTAGGATTACCCAACTGGGTTACTCAGTGGATGCTGTCCTATTTAACCGATCGCTCAGCCTTTGTCAGCATTAACGGTGTTAGTTCGGCCAGTTTTATGATACCATCGGGTGTTCCTCAGGGAAGCCATCTTGGGCCCTTAATTTTTATTCTCTTCGTAAACGATTTGTGCAGTAGATTACGATCGTCTAAGCTTATGTTCGCAGACGATTTGAAGGTATTTCGTGAAATCAAAACCTCGCTTGACTGCTGCGCTCTCCAGGAAGACATTTGTTCACTTTTACGCTGGTGTGCATTGAACGGCATGCAAATCAATGCATCAAAATGCTGGGTCATATCATTTAGCCGTTTACGCGAGCCGCTGCATCACGAGTATATCATAGGACACAGTATCTTGCTTCGTGTCCATACTGTTAAGGATTTGGGCATTTACATTGACACGAAAGTCAGATTCACAGTGCATGTATCCACGATTATTGCTAAGGTATATGCAACGCTCGGTTTTTTGAAAAGAAACACTAACGACTTTCAAGACATCTATGCGCTGAAATCGCTATACTGTACACTCGTTCGGAGCTTGCTTGAATATGGGGTCGTTGTTTGGGCACCCTATTACGCGGTACATGCGAATAGAATTGAGTCCATCCAAAAGAACTTTATAAGATATGCGTTACGTGTCCTACCGTGGAACGATACGACGAATCTTCCTCCATATGTAGAACGTTGCAGGCTTATTGACATCGATACGTTAGCAGCCAGAAAAAACTACTGCAGCGAATGTTTATTTTCGGACTAATCAACGGGGATATTGACTGCAGCCCACTTCTTAGTATGATTTGCATACATGTCCCTCATAGGCAACTGCGTAACCATACAATGCTATGGCATCGTTCCCATCGTACTAACTACGGCCACAATGAACCGTGGACTATGTGCTGCCGTGCTTTTGATGAAACGTCAAGTGTGTTCGACTTCAATATCAGTAAATGTACTTATAAAAATAGAATTAAGGCCTTAAGTTAGTGAATAATCTGTGCAACTATATGTTGAAGAAATAAATAAATAAATTTTTGAAACATCTGTATAGAAAACTGTTGAGCCTGGACGAAGATCGGGACCAAGGTGAGTTAAAATAGGGGATCTAGTTTTCACAGTTTGGAGAATATGAGTGCGCGGAGCGATTGGTTAGCAACCATCGACGTTCTTTATCACATTCAATAATTTCCGCTTTGAAAATTTCGATGATCGTCAAGAGTAACCCAGCAGGGGTGATAAACAAATTTGAACATCAGAAAGCCTCTCTTGACTAGCCTTGATCGGGACCACCATCTTCCCAAGAATCACGTCTAGGCTCAAATACACGAAATATTCGATTAAAGTTGTATTTTTCCTCCATCCAATCTTCATTATTAGTTACAATAGGATTAAATATTACGCCTCCTTGTGGGCACCCTTTTACTGCTCTAATGCTTATAGATGAGCTTCCAAGGTTTGCTGATATCTCCCTTTTTGATAACATTTCGCTAATCCAGTGGATAATGGATATATCAAAACCAGATTTCATCATAGCCGTATTCATTGAATTATGAGATGAATTATCAAGTGCGCATTCTATGTCTAGGACTTCATTTCCAGTCGATTGGTGAAAAGAGAACCAAAATCCATCGAGAAACAACCAAGTTATGGCCATTTCCGGAGTGACTGGTGCTGTTGCATGCAGTCTTGTCCATTTATCTCGACCTTGGGCCACTCGTCGCCAATATCCTAGTAGTCTCAAAAGTCGCAAATCACTCTTGACCTGGTCGTGCCATTTTGCACGTTGAACTCCACTGTTCCTGGTGCCGGTGAGGCTGTAAAAGAGCACTGTTTTCGTCGCACCGTCATTTAGCATCCTCACTCACGGCATGTTCGGCCAACCGTAGCCTACCGCTAGATTAGATATTGCTAGATAAACGATGGAAATCTCTCCGAGCAGTGCTTGTAGCTCGTGATTTATGCGCATCCGCCACTCTCCACTTCCCTTTGTACTCCGTCATATACCGTCCATCCGCAACACCTTCCGCTCTACTACGGCAAATGCACGTATGTCTTCCGTATGCAGAGGACTCCGTAGAGAGTTCTGTACATCGTCAGTTTTACACGGTGGCGTATGTTCCATGATCGAAACATCTTGCGGAGGGAAAAGTTTGCTCGACTTCCAGCTTGAATGCTCCGTTGAATCATCTTGCTCGTACATATTATTGTCGGCGGTGACCAGAGATCCCAAATATACGAACTCAACAGCCACTTCCAGTTCATTGCCGTCAATAGTTGCTGTCCGTGGGAGGTGAACAACGTTTTCTCTGGAAATTCTTCCCACCAGATATTTGGTTTTTGATGCATTGATTTGTAATTCATTCCTCCTAGCCTCCGCTTTTTAGTCTGGCTTAGTTGGCTCCGCCATTCCAAGGTTTCTGGTAATGATGTCGAGGTCGTCTGCGAAGGCTAGGAGTTGGTTACTTTGGCCGAAGATCGTTTCGATGCTCGCTTACTGGATTACACCTTCAATAATGCTGTTGAATAACATACAGAACATTCAATCCTCTTGCCGTAACCGTCAGTGCGATTCGAAAGGACTCGAGAGAGTCCCCGAAACACACATATAGCACAGCAGTCGCTCCATTGTAGCTTTGATCAACCGCGTCAGTTTGAACGGAAACCGTTCTCGTGCATTACATGCCATAGCTGTTCGCGCTCGACCGTATCGTATGCTGCCTTGAAATCCACGAACATATGATGCGTGAGCAGGTTGTACCCCTGATATTTCTGGAAGAGTTGTCGGAGCGTGGAAATTTGATCTGTAGTAGCACGGGCCCCCAGAGAGCCCGCTCGATACTGTCCTATGAGATCTCTTGCTATTGGAGTTAGATGACGTAACATGATCTAGCACCTTGTAGGCAGCGTTGACCGGCGTATTGTCGTGATAATTACAGGGATTACAATCTAATTTTTCGACCCTGTGCTAGTTTTCGCACCACTGCTGAAATATTCCTCAGACATGTTTTTTTAAACAGTAGTTTGCACAATTTACGGAGGGAACGGCTGAAGAAAGTCTTTTTTCTACCATTCCCTCCGTAAATTGTCAAAACTACTGTTATAACAACAACAAACCCAAACTTGTGTTGATTCCAAAACAAACAAAGTGCAAATTCACTCAGCAAAAGTAAAATGTACCATTTTTATAAGGAGAACATTGCATATTAGCATGGAACTTTTTTTTACAACCGCAACATCATAATGTGTTATCTGTTATTCTTACCTATGATTATATTTTTGCTCCGAGAATGAAAATAGTTTCATTAGAAAAACTAGACACGTATTATATTTTATTCGTATGATCACAATACTTGATTCTAGCAAGAAAAAATATTAATTCCAAACGTGATCTATCATCGTTTAACATAACCGCAGTCGTTAATATAGAATTCATTTGCTGCCAGTGCAGCGGTGGTACTGAATAAAGTCTAAATTGGCTTAGCGGGCTCTGGGGAAATTAATGATACAGAAAAATGCAAATACAATCTCGACAAACTCCAATCCACCCTATTCCTGTTTCCCGTTTTTATCTACATGCCAACGGCGAATCGCTGAATTGTCTGCCATATTCCGATACTGTTGCAGAGCGGGCACATGGGTTGTGCCGTTATCACATCCTCCAAGCAAACCAACCAATCAATCCCCGTTCCCGGATTCCCGCATCACCGCAGTCTGGTCTGCAGTAGAAACATGAATGAAGAAATCAACCTAAACCGTAACTGGTTGAGCCAGAATTGATTCCGCAGCGGAGTTATGTGACTAAAGAAGCGCTCCTTCCTCGCAGTCGGCGCTCCTCGGCGACTATTTACAGGACTCGCCAATTTCTAGGTCTGATCAAAATCGATCACCGTCGAACGGCGCACTTCGCTCAGCAGCAGAATGCTCAAGGTAAGTGGGATACGACCCAAACATGGCTGGCAGCAACCGGCCGGCCACCACCGTTCGGGGCGATGTCTAGAAACATGCTTAGGTACCACACCGGTTTACGATATGCGCTGTACGACGAGTGATGCACTTCATGCATCGGTTCGTTTCGAACGGAGGGACAAGCTTACCTAAATGAAACCAGACAAATGACGGATGTGCATACCGGTATGGGCTCACTGGGACAGGTCACAGCCATATGTGTAAGCATTTATGCTGGTTCGAGTAAGGGGGGTCCCTTCCGTTTTGAAGTTGAAATTGGTGCTTTCATGTCGTTACAAGCGGAGAAGAGTATGGCACTTTGGAGATCGAGAATTTTTAATAGTCATTAGAATTGCCGATCGCAGCAAAGACACCCTAATGAGAGCATGCGGACGAAATTTTCATACCCGCAAATGTTTTCTCGAAAGGCTATAAGTGATGCAGTTTGTTTATTGTTCACGAAAAAAGCGGGATATTTGATACTCTTTAATGGTCATTTGGCTAGCGAACAAGAATGTTCACTTTCATTACAGAGATGAGGATCGGTAACTTCTACATACTTTATTGTTGAGTCATTTGCAAATCGTCTTTTCAATTTCCTACACTGAACTGCAAATAGAAACAGAACTGAACTCTTGCGTTATGCAATTTTGCTCGTGGCCATACTGTCTGAGACCTATGTCCCAGGGGTAATTTCAGCGACATGAAATATGAATCCTTCCAGCAGCAGCAGCAGCAATAGCGGCATCCTTCGTTGAGCCCATTTTTGTTCCGTGCTGCACATGGTGGCATACTTGGGAAATGATTAGCACACTCAACTTTCGGAAATTACAGTGTTTCCGCCATTCACCATCGGGACAAAAGCGTCACAGACTGGCTGGCACTCGGTAGGATAGTCTCGGTGCAGTTGTCATTGTCATAATGGGACATAAACATGTGAGAATGGCCCCAGATATATGAACGTAGACGTACAGTAGCGGCAACGGGGGCCTATCATAGAGCACCATTTCGAGAATCTGCTAGGCTAGTCCTCCTGATAAGGGAAATCCGTTAAAAAACCCGTTACCTACCAGTACCTATCATATCTGATTGGACGACTTGACATTTTTGCTTTTCCGATGGCATAAGAAACATTTTAATATCGATAACATTTTGTACTACTTTTATGAACGGAATGTTATGTCAAGGCAATCTAGGCAGTGGTCATTAATTGCAGTAGGTACTTTCAATATGTTTGCTTAAATTAAAATTATATCCAAACGAGCCTGTTTTGCACTCTAGCATATGAATCGGGTAAGCAAAACAACCTTGGCTCAAGGCAATTCTTTTTTGCTGTGTTTCACCCTTCTCGCCCGAAAGGCTGTTTTTACATAAAGCTATCCTTATCGAGTCAAAGAGAATAGCTTTTTATATCTGGTCCCAAATCGGCATTAACGTCATTCACACCTCATCGTTACGCTCTACCGTACAACCTCAGATACACACACCCATTATGATGATGATCATCCGCCTTCTTGCTATGTACTTAAAATCATTCACGATGATGTGCGCATATTTTACCTGTCGGCAGGAAAATCTTCGAGGGATATGAACGTGGCTGTCGACACACCGATCACGTGCGGAATGTCACATCGTCGCATCCACCACCAATCTCCAGAACCCGAATGGGATTATTCTAATTCAGCCTAGGAAAATATTTGTACAATCTTTCCCGATTTGCAAATGATGGAACGGCATGAAAATCTAGCACTGTAGGTACGCGCTGTTTTCCGGTACAGCGTCCTAGGGGAAATCATACGTAAATGTTACGCAAAATGCTGTATTCTATTGGAATGAGCTTTCAACACTGAAGCCAAAACAAACAAGATTGCAGTAGAGTTTTTTTGCTAATCGGGTTATAGGGTTTATTTCTAATTCCCGTCGTAGTAAGGAAAGTCACTCTAATTTTCATCATTTCTTAGGTGGATTTAATGAACACTCCAAAAGATCTGCTGCTGATTTGACTCAAACACACTTACCTTCCGATCCGTGCCCTTTGAATTCACTAAAAAGCGATTATTGAAGCATTTTATTCAAACTACGCAACTGACTTTATATCTTAAATTCGTCGTAGCGTTTTAAAATCCGTCCATCAAAATTTTTCATCGTCCGAACTAAAAATCACAATAATGTTTACCAAGCTAGCGCGCATGTATTTGTGTGGCACGGCATGACAAATGTTATTCTGCCAAATTTCTGCAGGCCATGCAAGTTTTTCCGGTTGCAGAATAACGACAATGGGTTGCGTGAATTTTTTTATTTTATGAATGACGGTAATTGAAACGATTAGTCGACATTTTATTCTTCGTCGCACGAAAAAACGTAGGAAATTTGGCTGCTAGGCATTCTTGAATGAAAAATGGCATTTAAATAAATCTCAGCTCACTTTGATTGAGCGCATATGATAGTCAACAAACTAAAATATTAGGGAAATACTAATGTTGCATTGTGTGTCATAAAAATCGCTGATATTTTCAATAATTTATGTTGGATAGGACGGGAATAGGCAATTACGACGAAGCAGCAACATACCATATATGTATTACTAAATGCGGCTTCAGACATGTCGATCTTATTAAGTGGCATTGCTTTATGTTTCATGCTTCAAATTATTCAAGATTATGTTCAACAGAAGAAAAGGAAAACACAAAAAGAAAAACAAAGAGTCTAAGCCTGCAATACAAATAGGTTGGCAGAGAGAAAGTTAGGAACATGCGAAGCAGAAGAAAAACTAACAGAAATAAATTCAAAATGCGGAAGAAGTGCCACAAATATATAAGGACATAAAAGAAGACCGGATGATAGAACAATTTTTGCGTTAAAGCCCTTTCTCGCGACTTTGATCCATGCCAAAACAGAATAGAAGAAGAAAAACAAATAGCATAAAAATTGAATTCCTATCTTCCTAAAGAATCAAACAATAGAGGCTTTCTGTTTTTGCTCCTAGAGCTTACTTACTTATCTTGGTGCGATTTTACTTACTTATGTGTCCATGTCCGCCGGTCCGGTAGAACAAAGGGATGAATGGAGTTCCTCATTGGATACCACTATCGGGCGTGGATATTGAAAGGCGGCTACCTGCTCAACTTGTTGTACCGCTACTGTGAAGTTGGTGGCAATGTCAGTGTTCACTACCATAGACTTAGTTTTCGCTACATTGACTGTGAGACCTGCTGCCTGGGAGCTCTCGGAGAGGTCGTCTAACTTGCTCTGCATATCGTTTCGGCGTTGTGCGAGCAAGACAATGTCGTCGGCTAGTTCGATGTCATTTAGCTGCTCCATCGTTAGAGGATTCCAAGGCAATCCTCGATTTGGTTTACTGTCAATTGCTCCAACTAATATCTCATCCATAACGATGAGAAACAGAAGCGGTGATAAAATGCAGCCCTGTCTCACGCCAGCAGGAACCCTTATGGGGTCGGATAAGACGCCGTCGTGCAAAACCTTGCACGAGAACGCCTCGTACTGAGCCTCGATGAGATGGACTAGCTTATCTGGAACTCCTCTACGCCGAAGTGCGCCCCAGATGTTTTCGTGATTGAGTCGGTCGAACGCCTTTTCGAAGTCAACGAACACCAGCAGAAGAGAGTCCTGGAATTCGTTGATCTGCTCCAATATAATGCGGAGCGTTGTGATATGGTCTACACATGATCGACCAGCACGGAATCCAGCTTGCTGCCGCCGGAGAGTAACGTCGATCTTCTCCTGGATCCGGTTGAGGATTACCTTACAGAGTACTTTGAGAGTAATACAGAGCAACGTGATGCCACGCCAGTTACCGCATTCCGTTAGGTCTCCTTTCTTAGGGACTTTGACCAATATGCCCTGCATCCAGTCCACCGGAAAAGTTGCGGTTTCCCAAATATTGCTGAAAAGCTGATGCATCATCTGGGGTGACAAAGATGGGTCAGCTTTGAGCATTTCTGCTGAAATACGATCTATCCCTGGCGCTCTATTGGATTTCATACTCTTGGTGCCTGCTACAGTTTCATCCAGCGATGGCGTCTCCGAGTTCATGCGATTGATTCGACGAACTGTAGGCGTCATACGCTGCTGGTTTTGTTGGTCTCTGACATTTGAAACTCGGAAGAGTTGTTCAAAATGTTCAGTCCATCGCTTAGGCTGTTCTGTACGGTCAGTCAATAGCTGACCAGCTCTGTCCTTTAGCGGCATCTTTGTATTCATCCTGGCACCACTAAGGCGGCGAGAAATATCGTACAACAAACGGATATCAGCATTGACGGCGGCGGTTTCTCCTTGTTCGGCTAGGGAGTTAGTCCAGGCTCTCTTGTGCCGCCTACAAGCACGTTTAACAGCCCTCTCCAGTTCGGCGTTTTGTTGACGGGCAGCTGTCTTAGCCGATCTGGTCCGCGCTCGCTCAATACCGGCTTTCGCCTCTCTCCGCTCGTCGATCTTCCTCCAAGTTTCATCCGAAATCCACTCCCTCCGCCCACTGCGCGCTTTGCCAAGGGTTACATCACTGGTCGTGATGAAGGCGTTCTTGATACCGGTCTATTGCTCTTCGACGGTTCCACCAGGTGGCAACTCCGAGGCTCGAGATTCAAGTTGTTCAACAAAGGCCCTTTTTACCACAGGATTCTCCAATCGGCGGACGTCGTAGCGGCACCCAACTTTCTCCTCCCGTCGTTGCACACGTGCGACGCGCAGACGTATCTCAGCGATAACAAGATGATGGTCGCATGCAATGTCAGCGCTGCGTTTGTTGCGTACATCAAGAAGGCTCCATCTTGGTGTGATTCCCTTTAGAATTTCACCTGCATAATAATGTTCCGCTAGTAAACTCGGCCCATACTCCAAACTCGGTTGTTGTTACCGTTCGTAACATTTATATAATCGAATTGAATCGAGTAGTCCAGTCGAGCAGTTGAGTCGAGTAGTTTAGTCGAGCAGCTGAATCGAGCAGTTAAGCCGAGCAGTCGAATCAAACAGGAGTCGAGCAATCAAATCAAGTAGTCTAGTCGAGCAGTTGAATCGAGCAATCGGATTGAGTAGTTGAGTCAAGCAGTTCATTCGAGCAGTCTAGTCGAGCAGTTGAGTCGAATAGTCCAGTCGAGCAATGGAATCAAGCAGTTGAATCGAGCAGTTGAGTCGAGCGTCGAATCGAACAGTTGAGTCGAGCAGATGAATCATGCTGTCTAGTCAAGTAGTCCAGTCGAGCAGTCGAATCGAACAGTCCAGTCGAGCAGTTCAATCGTGCAGTTAAGTCGAGCAGTCGGATCGGGTAGTAAGTCAAGTAAATGTGTCAAGCAGTTGAATCGAGTAGTTAAGTCAAGTAGTCCGCACGAGCTGTTCAGTCAAGCAGTCAAGTCGATCTGTCTAATCAAGCAGTTGAGTAGAGCAGTTGAATCGAACAGTTCAGTCGAGTAGTTCAGTTAAGCAGTCCAGTCGAGCAATCCAATCGAGCAGTCTAATAGCAGAGCAATCGAGCAGTCCAGCAGTGAGTCGACCAGTGAGGTGACTGAGAATAGAACTTATTGCTACGCAAACATGAAAACATGTCCTGTCAGGGGACTGTTTTTAATTACCGATAAGCCTTTTATGACGTCCTGTCAGACACCTGGTTTTCGGTACAGACATAAGCCTCTTATATAAATAGATGTTGTTTAATTAGGGTTAAGTTTATGAGATTTATTATTCAGAACACAGAAAACACAAAGCAGTAAGGCCATTTCAAATTATTTTCAAAGTTTTTGTCCCCCGCCCTTCAAAATTGGCTCTAAAAATCGGGGGGCTAAAAAAAGATGTTGAACCTGAGTAAAAATTTTTTGAATAAAATCAATTATCTGTGAGTTTTACAGCCTAAAGAACTCGAACACAGCGTGTACGGAGTGTTAACGCTTCTAGCACGAAACAAAAATGGAAGTACAAATAATGTAGCTTCCGAAAACCAGCAGAATTTTTTTTTTCGGATTTGACTTTGTTTTGGAAGATTTTTGCATAGAAAATAACAACGTATATATCAAAAACAAGTATAAATTCAGGTTTCACGATTAAACTTCAAGCAAAAATTCTTAAAATTTTTTTTTACGTGATTAAAAAAATCGTTTTGTTTGTTTTCACCTCCCCCCCCCCCTTCAGTTGTCTAGCATCGGAAGGATAAAAACTATAAAAAATATTTGTAATGGCCTAACCTAAAATTAAAAAAGATGAAAACTTATCCAATTTAATTTTACTATGTATATTTTATTCACGACAGATACGTATTTCGCTTACGACTTGCAGGCTTTCTCAGTGTCTGAGTTCGAAAACAGACACTAAGGAAGCTTGCAAGTCGTAGGCGAAATACGTATCTGTCGTGAATAAAATATACATAGTAAAATTAAATTGGATAAGTTTTCTTCTTTTTTAATTTTAGACGTCATATTCTACTAAGACGTTCCAAAAACTTCACAAAGCAGTAAGCAGAAAGCAGAAAACAGAAAATAGAAATTAGGAAATAGAAAATACAAAATAGAAAACAGAAAGTAGAAAATAGAAAATGAAGAATGAAGAATGAAGAATGAAGAATGAAGAATGAAAAATAAAGAATGAAGAATGAAAATGAAAAATGAAAAATGAAAAATGAAAAATGAAAAATGAAAAATGAAAAATGAAAAATGAAAAATGAAAAATGAAAAATGAAAAATGAAAAATGAAAAATGAAAAATGAAAAATGAAAAATGAAAAATGAAAAATGAAAAATGAAAAATGAAAAATGAAAAATGAAAAATGAAAAATGAAAAATGAAAAATGAAAATAGAGAGAGGCTGTTTGTCAATAGAGAATAGAATCGTACCACACCATACCGTACCAGCTTCGCAACTGTCTTGTACTGTAAACAGAAGGTCAAGTTTCGAAAACGGAATGCAGCGATGCATTTTTTCGCAACAACAGTATTTAACTGTTTAGGACATGTTAGTTTAACAAAACATAGATAATTGACAAAGGACAGACAGTTATACGTATAACCAAAAATTGACAAAATTTGTAACAAATCTTACACGGAATGTATGACGGAGATTCTTGAAAAAGACTACAAAATAAAGTCATAACGTCGGAGAAAGTAGGATCGGGTAGAAGTCCGACCACTACCATGAATAAAATCATGAAATCATAAAGTTTGAAGCAGTTCGTGATATCATGTTTATTATTCATGGTGTATTTTCATAAAAC
The DNA here is from genome assembly GCF_943734655.1 of Sabethes cyaneus. NCBI lineage: Eukaryota > Metazoa > Arthropoda > Insecta > Diptera > Culicidae > Sabethes > Sabethes cyaneus. The sequence continues at coordinate 69,849,630 of NC_071355.1, read as the reverse complement.
ATAATCTAGAAACCTGAAATTATGAGTCTTTTTGCGTATTTTGGAGATTAAGTTTCTATCCGTGTACAAAATCTGTTCTGATTTAGCAAGACTGACGGCCGGTAAAAATAAAATAATAAATTTCACAGCCGACAAAACGTACCTAGGGTATGTTGCTGCTTCGTCGTAATTGCCTATTTCCATTCTATCCAACACAAATTGTCAAAAATATCAGCATTTTTATGACATACAATGCAAAACTAGTTATTCCCTAATATTTTAGTTTGTTGTCTATCAAACGCGATTAATCAAAGTGAGCTGAGATCTATTTAAATGCTTTTTATCATTAAAGAAGTCCTACCAACCAAATTTCCTACGTTTTTTCGTGCGACGAAGAAGACAATGTCGACTAATCGTTTTAATTTCCATCATTCATAAATGAAAATAACTCACGCAAGGCATTGTCGTTATTCTTCAGCCAGGAAAACTTGCCTGACCTGCAGAAATTTTGTAGAATAACATTTGTCATACCGTCCTACACGAATACATGCGCGCCAGCTTCGTAAACATTGTGTTCGGACGATGAAAAATTTTGATGGACGGATTTTAAAACGGTACGACGGATTTTAGAAATAAAGTCAGTTGCGTAATTTCAATAATATGCTTCATTAGTCGCTTTTCAGTGATTTCAAAGTTCACGGAGCGAAAGGTAAGTGTGTTTTTAGTCAAATCGGCACAAGAACTTTTGGTGGGTATGAAATGGGGAAGGCAACTAGGAAGAAGCGCCCAACATAGCTCTAGCCATCCCAAGCCCCTACCTAGCGCCTCCACGTGGCCATACCTGGAAATACTTCAATTTGTATAATTGAGTAGCCAAGCTAGGAGGTGCGGGGTCGTGCGGTTTTCAGTTCCTAACCTTACAAATGTAGTTTTAGGCAACCATTAAACCACACGACTTTATTTTCAAGTATTATATGATTTAAACTAATATTTTTGGCAAACTAATCTATTTTCAGAGAGCGAAATAAGGCGCTATATCCTTGGCCAATTGCAGCCTGGCTTCTGGTCTAAATACCATTAGTTCATCCCTGAAGGTCCGGAGTATCACTTAACCTTTATTAGCAAAGATACTCCCAACGATTGTAAATAAATCATCTATGTGTACGGGAAGCGTTTGGTACGGGAGGTCCACGCTTTCTTCCTTCCCCTTGATTTCAAGGAGTTAAATGGAATTAGATATTTTTTCTGGTTCCACTTGATTCCTTGGAATTCTCTCTGCGGTACATGCTGCGCAGTTGGCCTGGCCGTTGACAAGAAAAATGATTGATTCAAGTAATCGTCATTTTCCAGGATGCCTTCAAGAATTGGCTGCGTTAGTGTGAGATTAGAGATTAGAGATTAGAGAAATCGGCACAAGAACTTTTGGAGTATTCATTAAATCCATCCAACAAATGATGAAAATTAGAATGGCTTTACATATTACGACGGGAATTTGAAAAAAAAACCCTACGTTATCTATTTCCCATGCAAAAGTCAACCAAAAGAGAGACGTTTAACCACGTTTCGGTCATTGGTGAATTTCCATTTTCTAGGATGAATATGTTTAAGTTTGTCTTTTTAATGTGAAATCATAATAAACTTCTTGCGCTTTACGCATCATTTTTCATATAATAAAGTGTTTATCAATCACTTGAAATTGACATTGATGTTGGGCTATATCACATAGCGCTTAGAATGTATAAGATTAAAAATGCAACTTTTGACTGTTTAGACGAATAATTGCAAAACATCCCTGAAAAATATTGAAATTTAGAGAAATACTAGAGATTCCATTTTATTTATACGCTAAAAAATTAAAATTAAACATTATTTTGTAGCTGAAACAAATAACTAATGTTACTTTCTTTCTTGAAGCTTCTGTCAAAACTGGGTAGATGAGTCCGGAACGATTATTAGCTGAATTGTTTCGGAATGTTGACTATATCCATAAATCACTTCAAGGTGAACCAGTCACTGGTTGAAGCCCCTGAAATGAAGACTCTAATACGTTCACACATTTTACATTTGTAAAACAAAAATTACAATATCATTCGAGAAATACCTATACGTTACCATTTTGAATAACGACCAAATTTACAAAGTTGCATTTATTTAGACCCCCTCCACATTTTTAGTTGCATAAAATGAACCTGTTTTGGTGGTTTAGCTCAGAAAGTAAAAAAAATCAATTTTCAGAAAAAATATAAATAATATCCAGTAGCGGTAGCAGAACATGCAAAACTTGCATCCCATCATGCATACAAAATGTGAATTGCATATGGGTTTCTGAATCGCACGATTGCATGCACTTCGGACTAGGACGCTCGATATTTATGACTCTACTGAATATAACCGTGGGACACGAAGGCTGCAACCGAAGAGGATGGACTCTTTATGCGAGTTTAATTGGCCTGTAAATGTTTCGAGTCACGAGTTTTGAGTAGGTATTTGCGATCCAACAAAGGTTTAAGTTTTTAGACTCTGCTGCTCTTGCCAGCTACAGCGAGATTCCAAAATTTTTTTTTTTTTTTTTTTTTTTGAAACCAGAAGCAATACCGGGGCAATCCATTTTGCAGTCCCATGGCAGATAGTCCTGCAATATTTGCAATTGACTATTTAGTTGTTCCTATTCCTATTCACCCCAAATAAAGGCAGTCCAAAACATGCAACCGACATCGTTGAAAACTCGGCTGGATTGTGAATAAGTACGAATTGACTTTCTTCGCACATAAATCACCGGTCGAGAGTCGAGCTGCAGGAACTCGGTAAAGTTCACCAACTAAAACTCGTAAACTAGGGCAACCATATTTAGTCGTCACCGGCACCAGAATCGTGCATCGTACCCGCCCGTGCTGCTGCAGAGGACTACACAAGGTGGTAGGGACCCCCTTTCCTCTCGGGAGAATGATGGTTTTGTCAGATAATTTGTATGTAATGAGAAGTGCGGTCTAACACAGAGGTGTTTGCAAAACGTTTTCAATGCGGTGCTGCTCGGTTGAATGGGCTTTCCCTCACCCGCCGCGCCCGTCGCGTCGGGGGTTTCTTGTGTGGTGAAAATTGCCCTCATCTCACGCTCGATGGTGTGCAAATTTATATATGCAAAACTCAAAACTGACATTTATGCTAAATAGTAGGTACTGGGCTGAGCTGGCGGCAGCCACCGTCGGCCGCCCTCTCGACGCTAAATGTTGCTACCATAGATACTGGGACTGGTACTGGTGCGCTACACTTAGGCAGTGTTCGCAACTACTAGCGTCAAACCGGCGGGCGCGTGGTTCTTGGCTGCGAGATTCCATGGAGTGGAATGTGTACCACTTTTTTGCATTAATGAGGAAACTTTTCAATAAAGTTTTTGTTTTCCATTAGGTGGTAATGGCCATTGCGACGGAAAATTAACACATACAAAACAATAAATCGGGGCCCTGTCAATTTGAAAGAATAAAAACGAGTACGTTATGGATCGCTGGTTGCGATTCTGTGGTCCATCGTGAGGTAGTATTGAACCAGAAACTTTGTTTTCAATCAATATTTATTTTCTTTTAACCTTTATTCACTGTTTCGAACTAGGTTTTCAACAGTAAAACAACAACAAACTAGGATAACAAATACATAGTGAGGGAACAATGTTTCGCAGTAAAGCCCCAAGAATATGCAGAAGTCAGGATTGCGTGTTAGGAAGGCGATCAACGAGAAAATGTGTCTATTGAGGATAAAGGGCCGTTTTTTCAATTACAGCATCATCAACATACACTGCCAGCACGACCCGACGATGAGAAGGAAGCGTTCTACACAAGGGAAGAAATGTGTAGACCGGCGATAGGAGATAGGATCCCACAGCCTGCACCCCAACACGAACGATAACGACTAACGATGTATAAACTTCGCAGCTTCTCGAGGCCTGGTGATCCGAAGCACCTTTTTCCCACGCAAAGATATCCACGAAGCTACAATGAACCAGATGGACCACGTTTTCATAGATGGCCGGTGTTTCTCTAACATCTTGTACATATGTTCTCTACGGGATGCGGATATTGACTCTGACCATTACCAAGTAGCAGTATATGTGCGCTCAAAAATGTCAACCGTATACCAGACACGTCAAACCGTCCTTTTCGACTGAAAATCAGGCAACTAGGTAATCCACTGCCAAGGCACTGCCTTCTTTCCAGCAACGAACCAGTTGACCACGATCCTGAGGAGTAAACAGCGCCAAAAGGAGGACAGAGATGGTGAAGAATTACAACAGCTATTCAGAACTTATGACATGCGAAAGTTTTACGAGTAGATGAACCAATGTCGTAAGGGCTTCATACCGAAATTTGACAAGTGTAGGGACGAGGGAGGGAATCTAATTACAAGATTTCAACAGAGGCCAAATGTTCCATAACGGACCAAATATTTACCTTGCCGAAGGTCCTTCGGCAAATTTCGAGTTTTCATCTTAAGAGCCTTGAAATTGACTTGAAGGCAGCGTACGATTCAGTTACAAGGTATGGCAGAAGTGCGTTATGGTGAATTTTGAGTAAACATGATTTTTTGATTAGGTTTATTTGTTTTAAAGACACTTTACACCTTTCGGTGCATTCGTGTCTGTTAAAAGGTTTTATCATCTATCTACAACGGTTTGTATAGTCCTGTTTCCTGGAGGTAATTCACTTTTTTCTTTCATTTTCGTTATCGTTATCAAGTGGTTGCTGGAGGCTAGTAGAATTCACTTCATGTTTTTGTCTCGCGTTCTTGTACTTTCTACAGTACAGTATTAAATGTCGGACATCGACCATCGTTCCACAAATTTCACAGATTAGCGGGTTTTCTTTTTCAGCAAGTGGGTATGAGTTAGTAGCGTATGACCTATTCGCCTATTCTGGTTAACGAACGCTGTTCTGCGACGTTCTCTCGGTCGATCCAACAACAAGTGTCGGCTTTGATTTCACGAAGTTTAACAATCCGTCCAAGTCTAAGTTCAAATTCAAGTCGAATCTCGTCTACATCCCTGTCCACGTCCACGTCCACGTCCACGTCCACGTCCACGTCCACGTCCACGTCCACGTCCACGTCCACGTCCACGTCCACGTCCACGTCCACGTCCACGTCCACGTCCACGTCCACGTCCACGTCCACGTCCACGTCCACGTCCACGTCCACGTCCACGTCCACGTCCACGTCCACGTCCACGTCCACGTCCACGTCCACGTCCACGTCCACGTCCACGTCCACGTCCACGTCCACGTCCACGTCCACGTCCACGTCCACGTCCACGTCCACGTCCACGTCCACGTCCACGTCCACGTCCACGTCCACGTCCACGTCCACGTCCACGTCCACGTCCACGTCCACGTCCACGTCCACGTCCACGTCCACGTCCACGTCCACGTCCACGTCCACATCCACGTCCATGTCCATGTCCACGTCCACGCCCAAGTCCAACTCCACGTGCACATTCTAGCTTACATCTTCGCCCAAGACCAAATCAGTAAGTAAGTACTACATATTAACTGATTGTTTTTCGTTTTACTGACATTGACTTTTTCGCGGTCAAACGTAAACTCTGTTTTGATTAAAGCAGAGGAGCGTTTGGTGCGAAAAATGTTAGACTGAATACTGAGCAAGTTTCGATCTGCGGCCAAAAATATATTGGGTTTAGTTTGTGGCAGTGGGACTCCAACCCACAATTTCTCGATTCTCGAACACACCCGGTGTGGTTTAACACCGTTGTGCGTCGACGACGGTAGGCGGCACCAGACTGTTAGCTTCTACATAATGCAGTCGATAACAGTCTATCTTCTCGTGTAGAAGCAAAGGGCAGTCATATTACAAATAATAACCGTCACCGGGGGAGCGTATGTGTGCGAAAGATGGAATGCTTGGACTGGTAGAGACGAAACTAGATCTGAGACTCATTAATACATGGGTGTGGTATAGTTTAAATGCGCAAAGCACTCGAGTACTAATCGAGAAATTGTGGGTTGGAGTCCCACTGCCGCAAACTAAACCCAATATATTTTTAGCCGCAGATCGAAACTTGCCCAGTATTCAGTCTAACATTTTTCGCACCAAACGCTCCTCTGCTTTAATCAAAATAACTGATTGTTGTTTATTGTTTATTTATAAGATTCATCTGACATTTGCCTCTTATTGAATAAACTAGTAGACTAATTTCTAAAACAAACATCAGGAAGACGGTCACGAAAGACTTTGATGGGCACATTAAAGCCGAACACTTCAAATATTTCATAAAAACGATGACACATAATACGTACAGGTTCATGAGCTCCAAATAAATGACTTCTTGGCTCCAAGTACAAAAAGTTTCTTTATCGCAGCGGTCTTATGGAAGCATATATGTTCAACTGTTCTAAAAACGCCGGACAGTCGATGTGTTTCGTTAAAAGTTTAGCAGTTAAAAGCACTTATGCGATAAGTCGTCTCCGATGGCCCAGCAAACCACAAATCGTATAATAATGTGTGAAAATCATCTAAAATTTCGCTAAACAAAGTCGAAATCGTACACAAAGCTTAATAAAGCGAACCCTAGTTTACATTTATTCGTACAAAATGATAGTAATTGAGTCACATACGATTTTCGTCACAGAATTGTATAGCATTATGAAACTAATCATGCTGAGTCGAATTTGATCGTATACAAATACTTATGAATGTAAATTGTTTTCATATAATTTGCAGTACGTATATCGCCTCCAAAACAGTAGGCATATGCTGGTTTCGCGCATCGAATGCGATTTTTCTAGATATATATCGGTACGTATATCATATTTGTGACTTTGATATACGTACGAAAATGTTTGCTGGGGGCTGAAGTCGGCAGTGGTTTTCGTACAGTGGGAAAAGAAAACGGATCACGTCCTTGGAAATGGCGAAAAGCAACGAATTCTTCTGTATCATTTTAATCCCGTAAGCTCAATTAGCATGAAATGGGCACCACACAATAGAGCTAGCTTAGAGGATTGATCTCACAAGCAAACAATATAGTGATTTCAGGTATAGTGAGTCACGAAACTCATCCCAGTTGCTGTTGGCCCTGGCGATGATGTTGTCGTAGTGTTTCTTGAATGTAAGTTCATTATCTAGGACCACTCCCAGATCTTTTATAGAATCGGGGTGACCCGTGTTGTCTCCATTCAACTTGGCTCACTCGTCGCTAATTATCTAGGCCTTTCGACCTGGTCCAGCCATCTGATACGTTGGGCCCATCTGTTCCCGGTGCCGGTGGGGTTGTTGAATAGAACCGTTTTCGTCGCTCTGTCGTCCGGTATCCTTATGACGTGTTCGGCCCATCGTATCCTACCGACATTCTCCAGATTTAAGATGGAAATCTCTCCAAGCAGTGCCCGTCGCTCAAGCAAACTTGTCAACTTCGTACAGGACCGTGTGTTTCATGACGGTTATGCGCAGAGCGAAGTAGTTCCCGTTGAATGCGCCGCTGGGTCTCCTTAATAGTGTTGTTGTCCGAGGCTGCAGCACGCTATGTCCGAAGGCACTTATTATTTAATTTTCATGCATCTCAGATTTCTCTTCACAGGATGTTAGTATTGGCCAAAACAATTAATTTAGAGAAGGTCTTAAAATATTCTATCTTGAGTTTTTTACAAAATTCAATTTTCAAGCTTATATTCGGGTCATTCCTTCTCAAGTGATCGTACGTTGCCTCCAGCTACTTATAGAACGCTTCCTTCGCGACGTCGGGTCTACCTTCGTGAGGGCAGTGCACGTTGATGATGCTGTTATTGAAAAACGGTCCTTTGTCCCCAATAGACACATTCTGTCGTTGATCGCCTTCCAATCTATCGCACGATCCTGCATTCTGCCCAACACTACTAAGCCCGTTTCCTGTTCATTGAAGGTATCATCATCGTTCTGGTAAAACTAGGCCATTCCGCCGCGGATCTTCTAAACCTTCTTTTCTTTCCGACATATTTTCTGCAGAACTACCATGGCGAGCTGGCGGGGTTCAAGCTGTTCAAACAGCACCCGGTCGCCACTTGCCAAATTCAGCGTTCTGCAGTTCCAAATACCGAGTTTCCATTTACGTCCTTTTTTTCGTTAAAGTCGACCCTGTCGGTATACAGCCTTAGTTTCCATCGGGGTTGGTTACGCGATTTCCGGTAAGGTTGCTCTTTTTTTTTCTTTGTGTGGATATTATCACTACGACCAGCATTTTGATCTAATGTGATCTTATCCAGGTGTCGTTCCGCACTTCGTTGTTATTGCAGTATCGCTATAGAGTGAGCGAACTACTTATTATCCGTGCTTAAAGTGTCGGTGTGTTTTCACACCTGATCATTGAGTGATGTGTTTCGTACGCATCTCTGGGACACTCTCGAGTCCCTTCGAGACGCGACGAGGGTTGAGACAAGGTGACGGTCTATCCTGCATGCTGTTCAACATCGCTCTTGAGGGGGTGATCCGACGAGCGGGCATTGAAACGAGAGGCACGATTTTTACCAAGAGTAGCCAACTTCTAGGCTTTGCAGATGACTTCGATATCATAGCCAGGAACTTTGCGACGGCGGAGGCAATCTACGCCAGACTGAAAGCGGAGTCTAGGAGAATTGGGCTAAAAATAAATGCGTCGAAGACCAAATACATGAAAGGAAGAGGCTCAAAGGAAACAAATGCGCGCCTCCCACGGACGGTAACCGTTGACGGCGACGAACTAGAAGTGGTAGAAGAGTTCGTGTATTTGGGATCGCTGGTGACCGCGGACAACAACACTAGTAAGGAGATCCAGCGGCGCATCCAAGCGGGGAATCGGGCCTACTTTGCCCTTCGTAAAACGCTACGATCAGGAAGCATACGCCGCCGCACGAAGCTAACAATGTACAAAACCATTATTAGACCGGTAGTTCTTTATGGACTTGAAGCCGTGACGCTGCTTACGGAGGACATACGCGCCCTTGCCGTGTTTGAGCGGAAAGTGCTGCGGACGATATTTGGCGGAGTACAAACTGAAAGCGGAGAGTGGCGGAGGCGTATGAATCACGAGCTACAGGCACTGCTTGGGGAGACTCCCATCGTACATCTAGCGAAAGTTAGCAGGCTACGGTGGGCCGGACACGTCGTAAGGATGCCGGACGACAGTGCGACGAAAACGGTCCTCTTCAACAACCCCACCGGCACCAGGAACAGGGGGGCCCAACGTGCACGATGGCTCGACCAGGTCGAAAGCGATTTGCGACTTCTGAGACGACTAGGAAATTGGCGACGAGTGGCCCAAGACCGAGTTGAATGGAGACGAGTGCTTGAAACAGCACGAGCCACCCCGGCTCTATGCTGCTGAAGAAGAAGAAGAAGCTGAAGACATCAGAATCCATTTTGACACATAAGCTTCTATTAGCGGCGTCTGCAGATACAACTCAATTTCCTAAGCAGTATTCCGTGGTCAACTCGATCGAAAGCAGCTTACCGGTCAAGATAAATAGCGTCAGTTTGAAAGCCATGTTTTGTTGCCATATGTTTGTGCATATCCGACAATAAAATAACAATACCTTCCAGCAACGGCTACCCCGACCATACAGTACGTATAAGTCAGATTAATCAGCACTCACTCCAGTGACTTCAAAGCCTTCCTTTGCTTTTGTATCCTACATGGCTCTAAAATCTTCGCCGCCATTATTTTTTAAAAAACAAGTAACGTAAATCAATAAAAAATAATATACCGACAGGCAATTTTACTGGGAATTCTATCAATAATCGATGTGACAAATATAATGGTGGTGGAATATAAACTTTCTTTGCGAACTGGATTCTCCTTCTCAAGCGGAGGCCTCGCGTAGCTTAAGAATTCAATTTGTATTCTGAGAAAATGTGCACTTTCGCAGGACTCTTGCTGCATGCAGACATGCAGCGTCTACGGAGCCATTAATCTCCGACAGGCTAGCATCGGGCGAAGGAATGAGGATTGCACACTGTGGTAATAGAGAAAAAGTAAAAGATTGAATCCGAAGATGACGACCGACGGTATGGTGTAAATCACTTTTATGAGCCTTTTGTGCGTTTATTTTCTTTATCAAGTTGGCGCATTAAGTGATTTATTTTGAAAGATGGAATTCGTTCATTCTGAACAGTTTATGATAACGTTTCACTTCTAACGAAGAGAAACCGCCGCCGCATCAAGCCAAGTTGCATTGTTTCCCCGCAGGATCCGCATTAGTGGTTCACTAGCATAATGGTGAAATATGGTCATCCCAAGATTTCTATTCTAAAAGCTCGTTCTCAGGGGTTTTCCTTGGCAGGCATAAAATTTCATCCCAAACTCAACGAGAAATCATCACTTTACATTACGCCTTCAGGGTGGACAAATCCGGCCACGTCTATATTCTTTGGCAGTTTATCTTTGTGGTGGTAAAAAGCCGCCACCGCTTGGAAGTGGTGAATTCTTGTCGCAACAAAGATGAAGGAAAAAGTACAAAACGCCATATCCCCCACTGGATGGGTTCTTTTTCTACGTTATTCTTCCTCTTTCGACAAGATATCCGCTGCTCACAGGGGACAGGAGAAAAAGCGTTTCCGTTAAGCCTACTCCATCTATGTAGCACCCGTCTCGAAGTCTGCTTCTACACTCACGTTTCCAAATATGATACACCGACATTAACTAGTCAGAAGCAAATTTCAATGGGGCGTAACGCTTTGACGTGTCGCTTCTATAGCATTCATTCTAATGTCCTTCCTTCGGTGTTGCATCCAATGATATGAAAAGCTTCAAATCCCTGCCGACGCCATTACTGTTGTTATTGTTGTTGTTGTTGTTGTCGTTGGCAACATAAACACAATAATACCATCTGTCCTAAAGCGATTGTCACCAGCACGGGCGTTGACGCCGGATGCTGTCACCATCGCCATCGCCTCGCCCGGTGCGACTTCCACGGAACATACGTTCACACCCGTTTTGATTACCTCCAGCGTCAACAATGTAGCGCCGTGTTTTTATTCGGGTTACTGGAGCGATTGCAACTCTGCTTGCTTTATCGTCCGGCCGTTGCCAACGGTAAGGCTCAGCTGGGGATGTGACCGAGATCAAAAGAAAAGCTCGTTGGAAATGAAAAATATACTAGAACCGCATGGGTGTGTTCACAATCCTATACTACTTGCAGCAGTTCTTAATTAATTAATTACAAAATTGGAAACAAGTAATTGGTTTTTATAGAAGTACAATGATTCAAAAATAAATTAAATGCTCAGAGTAAAAAGAAAAACACAGCTTGGGATATATTCCAAGCCTTCTTAATTGTCAATTAAATTGCATTAAAAATTGAAAAAATCTAAAAAAATTAGTGAATTAATTTTTAAAATATATTCGTATTATTTTAATGTTTATTAAGCAATAAATAGAATATTCATTGACAGTAAATAATTGTAAGCACTCAGACGTCGGTCTGCTCGTTTTCAAAATGGTACCACTGGGTTCGATAACATTTACCTGGAAAACAATCGATTATGGCTTCGCGCTTGGGACCAAATTACCCTCATTCACGCATCACGTACTTACCTTTTCTCTGCCATGCATTGCATTATGGTGGCGGTTCAAGCCATCACACAGAAGACGACGACGACGACGCGACGTGACGCGACGACCAGAAATCGGTAAACATCGCGTGTCGAACGACAATCAACCTTCCACAGCTCAAATCCTAATCCGATGAATACGCGAAACCCCGTAGTGCGACCGTGTAGTCCGAGAGATTGAAATAGTGGAAATGGGGAAAATCGGTGGCACAGTTCTAACTGTTGCAACACGGGAATACATTTTAAAATGTGGACCAGAGGGAAGAGACAACGGGTCGGTATATAGAGGTAATTAACAGTCTCAACGGCGGCACTAGTCGACGTATAGGATTTCAAAGTTCTGTTACTATCCATGGCAGTCTCGTGAATACATTTGTCAACTACTGGCTAGAAACGCCTCATGAACATTTAGATATTTTAGAACTGACGATCAGATGGTATGACGATTGTGATACCGAGGCAGATTAAATTTGCAGGCTAATGACTATTTAGAATTGGATAAAATTTTAATAGGTTAGGTACTGCAGTTAAACTGTTACAGCAGCACAGGCTTCCTAATTGAGACCAATTCGGCATCTAATTTGTTATAGTAAACTTCAATAAACTTAAAATCGATAGTTTCCCATGCAAACGTTATCGCATCTTGCGAAATATGTAATAAACAAGAATTCGACGTATAAGTTTTAAATAAACTTAGTGCTGACACTTTCACTTGTCACTTTTCGTTTTCCATTTTTCATTTTTCATTTTTCATTTTTCATTTTTCATTTTTCATTTTTCATTTTTCATTTTTCATTTTTCATTTTTCATTTTTCATTTTTCATTTTTCATTTTTCATTTTTCATTTTTCATTTTTCATTTTTCATTTTTCATTTTTCATTTTTCATTTTTCATTTTTCATTTTTCATTTTTCATTTTTCATTTTTCATTTTTCATTTTTCATTTTTCATTTTTCATTTTTCATTTTTCATTTTCCATTTTTCATTTTTCATTTTTCATTTTTCATTTTTCATTTTTCATTTTTCATTTTTCATTTTTCATTTTTCATTTTTCATTTTTCATTTTTCATTTTTCATTTTTCATTTTTCATTTTTCATTTTTCATTTTTCATTTTTCATTTTTCATTTTTCATTTTTCATTTTTCATTTTTCATTTTTCATTTTTCATTTTTCATTTTTCATTTTTCATTTTTCATTTTTCATTTTTCATTTTTCATTTTTCATTTTTCATTTTTCATTTTTCATTTTTCATTTTTCATTTTTCATTTTTCATTTTTCATTTTTCATTTTTCATTTTTCATTTTTCATTCTGTTTTTCTGTTCTTCTGTTCTTCTGTTCTTCTGTTCTTCTGTTCTTCTGTTCTTCTGTTCTTCTGTTCTTCTGTTCTTCTGTTCTTCTGTTCTTCTGTTCTTCTGTTCTTCTGTTCTTCTGTTCTTCTGTTCTTCTGTTCTTCTGTTCTTCTGTTCTTCTGTTCTTCTGTTCTTCGATTCTTCCATTTTTTGATTCTTGGAACAGTTTCTAATTTGATTTGTTTAGATTTTTTTACTCTGGACAAGCAATTTCACATTTCCTTTTTTTTCGTCTTTTTTCTGTTTGTTATTTGAAACCCCAGGATGTTATTATTTTTGTCCAGTTAAAATAGCGGTAAAGATTTACAAAACAAAATTTCTTGGACATGCGCTAAAAATAGAAGCAAATCACAAGACGCAAAAGAGCGTAAACAAAAAAAAAGATAGTTCCACTCGTTTAAAAGAGAACGTTTGCCATTTAGGTCGTCATTCCAGTCACATACCTGATCCGTTTAAGCGTTCGCGATTAATTCGAACCGTATGAAACAACGGTGAACATTGAAGCGCGTTCAACGACCATATCGCTCGGTCTATAAAGTTCTGCCTGAGTTCATTTTGCAATCGATAGATTCGACTGGCATGAAACGACGAAATTGTCTTATCGCACCTGTCAGGCGAACAGGAACACAAAACAAACACAACCTTTAATCACCTTTCAGAACCTTTCACTCCGCACCGTGCGTTCCACCACATCGTGTTGCACCGCGCTCTTTTAGCAGTTCTTAATTTTTTTTATGCTCCTCCGCACGCCCACGGCAGATTCCTACAATGTTGGGCAAGAGCTCCGTGAGCAACGCGGTTCGAATATTCAGCGTATACCTGCCTGGTTGTAATAAAAAGAACTCCACCTGGTAGAACAAAATCGAAATCCACATCAGGCACACCGCAAACCACGTTCCCCGGTTGTGTGGCGGACAGAAAAACTGAAATGTCCGAGAATCACCTATGAACCACGAACAGTGCCTGCAAACGAACGTCAAGTGGAGCGAAAATATAGTTCTGAAGTAGTTAAACCCCTGTTCCTGACTGGCTGGGTCGGGTTTTCATTTCACCGAGCGCTCAGCAGGTGCCGGAAGCGGTCCTTGATTTGTAATAGTTCCACTTGGTTCGATTTCACCCGTAGTCCCGTCCCGTACCAAGCGAGAGCAAAAAAACTGGAAATAAAACCGCAGTTTTAAGAACGAATCTGGCTCTGTCGGCTCCAACCAACGGCTCCGACAGCGAAATCCACCCAGGTGAAGACAATTTCGAGAAAATGGATTTTAAATGGCTTATCGATCGGATTGTTGGCGCGCGATACACGGGCTGACAGGATCAAAGAGAAAATCACTGTCGAAGTGACACAACATCAGCTCGGTTCCATCTTTACCGCCGCTGGCTGGCGCTCGCTGACTGCATCTTATCTAGCATGTAACACGATTGACGGTAAACTGTAGACATAAAAGCATATCAAGGAAAACATAGAATTGGCGGGTTTTGATGCCAACGTCACTTGCTTCCGGATTGATACCGCATGGGGGTACAGATTGATCCACGAGTCGCTGTTTGACGTTCTGTTAACTTTGGAAGCTCCGTCAATTGTAATAAATGGGTTGGAAATCAGGTGATAACTCACTCGATATTGTGTGACAAGTGAGACTCGTATTTCAAAGTTTTTTATACAATTCCTGCTACCTAAACGAAAATCGTAAGCAATGCAGTGGGTTTCGATTCTAGGAAAGGATTGAATTATTTATCCTGTCTTGAGCATGCTATAAATCGGTGTCACTGTTTAAAGCTCTCTTCTGCCTAGTTAACATCGTAGTATTTTGAGTGAATTTACGAGTGAAAACAATCTTCGTTTAGTGAAAAACAAGTACGCAGGTCAGAGGTCAACAATCAACATTGAACGCCGTTTCGAAATTGCAGACTGTTATTTAGCATATTATGCGAGTAGTTGTTACTGATTTATTCTAATTTCTCCAGCTTACTTGTTAAAATCGTAACCAGTAAGTAATATTGTAACCAAGAGAGTTCGATGCTTGATAAATTCGAATTACGTCTCGCAAACGGAGAGCGATTGAACAATTTACATCTCAAGCGCGGAAGAAAATGTCTTCAACTTTTAGAGAGAAATGAGCACCGAGAAGCAAGACAGGAATTCGATTCAGAAACGTCATACTGAAGTTTCTTTACGTTAGATATTTTCGATTCGCTCTCAGTCACTTGTACATTTATTATTGTAACGCAAAGAACCAAAACCCTTTTTCTTCATTTGAATATGTCTACTCCCTTTGTCACGTCCCCTTTTGTTTCTCAGCCGCTTGTAATCTGTCTTCTTTTCGATAATCCTTATACAGCGAGACGAAGTTTCTCCAATTTACTCGGTTGTGAGCTACCGCTCTCCAATTCCTTGGACACCTTGTACTCTCTACTTCACCTGGTCTAACTATTTTGCTCGACAATTCAACAATTTTTATTTTACTGTATTGTGATAAAAGCTTGGAAACATTCCTACACATTTAACAAGAGGACAAGTTTAAATTCCTTAAATACTCGTACTCTGAATATCAGTTTTATTCGTTTCTTATACCTAGTTTGTAGTTCCACTAAGAGTTTTATCAGGTCACAATCACACTTCTTCTAGTGATTGGCGGCGATATCGCATTTGGAAAATTTTTGTGTGGCTTATAGTACTAGTCAATTTTAGATAACTGGATTGGAACGAATGTTAACTGGTTTAGGGATTTTGCTCAAAACATAAAATATTTGTCATTGGACATACAACTTATGGTTGAACGGAAAAAAATAAATAAGTAATCCGGGCAAGGAAATTGGCGAATGTGAACCAGTGGTAAATGATTCACTGGTGATTCACATTCGTCAATTTCGTTGCAAATAGTGTATATATAGCAGCATTTATTGAGAGAGGTTGATTTGAAATATAATTGCCTTTCAACTAACATACGAACAAAGAGTTTAAAAGACAGTTGAAATATCATCAATTACCTAACGTCCTCTACACATTAATTGTTCTTTTTGACATTCTGTTAATCAGTGATTTAACCCTTCGTTACTCGCGCTGTTGTATTTTGTACAACACTTGTAGATTTTTGGATGCCATTTTGTTTTAAAGTAACAGATCGATGTCAAACCAAAATGTATTCTTCAATAAACTTATTATGAACAAAATGACATAATTATTTAATACATTAATGCTTTAAACTGTTCAGCAAAATAGCTGAGCTTGAACCGAAATCGCAGAAACGATGCAAGCGGCGTGTGAGGGGTACCGCACTTGGTCCGTACTGGAATTTTCTCTTATTTTTTCAAAACGGAAAATGGTTTCTATATACAGCAACGTTATTTAGCAGTTCATGGTCATTCCGCAGGTGTGCAAAAGTTCATAATTTCGAGACTTCACGGCGCTAGTGTATGGGCTAGTTTTCTGAATGTGTTTTATCTACGGAATCTACGGGGGGGCTCTGTAGCCGCAAGGTTACCGAGTCTGCTTTGACAAGCGAATGGTCGTGGGTTCGAATCTTAGTAGAATCAGGCCATTCGATGTCAAAGTGACTTTAGCATGGGTTTATTCTCTGGCCCCCCCATCACCCTTCCTTCATGCTGAGTTCTACATTATCCCGAAGACGCTTCTTATGGTTAGTATACTGGTATGAGGACCTAATGAGGTAATAGTTTTGAACGTCAGGAGGACTCACCAGTGCTAACTATAACGAGGCGAAACAGGTTTGGTATAGTAGGACATGCATCGAAGCATGGGTAAAACCCTCAACACGTAAGCACGCATAAAAAATATAAGCTTATCGTTTACTCAATAACGATAAAGCACAGAAATGCAGTGCAGAATACAGCATACACCCGGGCAGCATTACAATAGATCAATAATGTTGTGGTCAAAGTGATAAGCCCATTCAAAAAAAAAATCTACGGAATCTGTTTATTTGTATGATCCTGTTTTCAGAAAATGTTTTAGTGGACCAAAAATGCTAGGCTGATGAACGGAAGTATCCAATTTTCACACTATGTATCATCACTGTGCAAAAAATTTTCTGACCATCCTGCCCAAGTAAATCAAAACACCACATCAGCCCTACTTTCTAACCACAGATGCCCCACTTTCTGCCACCTGCAGAAATGGTATCATGTGATGAGATGATTTATGTGAAAAATATCAAAGAAAACATGATAACTACTAGAAAAAAAATTAATCAATAGAATACTACATCATTTAGGAACGATAAAAGGATCTTTCTGAATGCAGCAACTTGTATATGGCTGCAATTGTAAGATGTACAATTTACAGCGGGTTTTGGCGCCACCTGGTGACAAACTTTTAAAATTTTATCCTCCAAACCAGCGGTTCCCAAATGGGGGTTCGCGAACCCCCAGAGGTACGCCAAAACTTTAGTTCGCTTCAGAATAGTATAGGGAAATCCGTCAGGGGGTACGCGAACCGAAAAAAGGTTGGGAACCGCTGCTCCAAACGATAGGTCTTAACCTACTGATTAACTTTGCTGACGACAGTAACTTTCTAAATAGCCAGGATTCCGAGATATTCCGAGATAAAAAGTGTTGTACAAAATACAACGCGCGAGTATCCCTGTTACAAAAGTTGGCGCGAGTAACGGAAGGTTAACACTTGGTAGCGATACAATCGAAAGTATATAAACAACTTCATGCAACTAATAGTAAAGTAACAATTAAACGCCCGGAACGTATTGTCGAATCAGACAGTCGCTAGTTCTTCCTCACTTTGAAAATGGCTGTATCACGTCACACGCATAAATATTCCGTCAACCCCTTTTTCACAAAAGACATCAATTTTGAATAATTTTTTGTAGTAAATGTCAAAACGCCCCCACCCCGATCAGGCGAAAGATAGAGTTGATCACTCATTTTTATAACTGTTCACTTTCCGGACATTAAATTGCACTAATTTTATCGCGGTCCTGAGAAATCCTGAGGAGACTTATCACTTTTTCTGGGGCACTTCTGTAACACAAAAATCAAAATTGGTCTAGGTGTTTAGCTAATAAATTTCGAGAGTACTTTACCAATTTTTGTGGCGTACTTCCCAAGCACAGATATCAAATTAGTATAAGTCTGAACGCCTTAAAGAATCTTCGACCTGTTGGGAGTGTCATTATTTAAGGGGAAATGAGCAGTCATTAACCTTTCATCGGAAGGCTTAATTTTGGAAGCAGTTTTTCGGCCCAAAACAGGGGCTCTGTTTGTGTTTGGACGTGTTTCGCAAGCTCTCCTCAAAAAGAATATTTTCTCACTGTCTCCGGGCGCCGGCACACTGGCACAGACCGTCGGTTTCGCATTCTTTTTTGCATACATCGATTTTGCAAGTGCCTTTCTGGTGACGTTTTTGTTTTATACGAAATTGAATCAAGCCGCTCCCCGTTGGGGGAACTACGGAAATAATACGGAGTATTCCAGATTGGATGAACCCCAACAGAGAAAGTGGTAGACTGGTAGTGTTGTGTTCTCAGACAACGTTTTCATCATTGGTCGTTCATTAGAAAATGCTGCTGGCCCCATTGACGATTCATACCCGGTGGACAATGGTACGAAATACGTCCATCAAGGTACGAAATGAGAAAAAAGTCAAAAACCTACTAGCTATGAATGAAGAAAGTATTTAATGGGTGATGTTGCACTCAACGAAAAACTCTGTGAAATGTGTCGGTAAGAATTGGAAAGGTTGAAAGGACTGGAAATGGAACTGGCTGACTTGAAGTAGGTATTGATCGATTTAAAGGGCACGAAGAAGAAAAACATGACGGAACGGAAAACACAAATCGAAGAAGAGATTTCGGAAATGGAAACGGAAGAAGACGGAAGTAAGGTGATATAAAAGAGGAAGCAAACAATTATGACGTCAGTCGGGCCAAGATTAGGCTCATCCCCCCACACAAGAAGCCTGGAAATACAGGATGAAACTTCTCGCAAACTGGTAAGAATACCCTAATAGAATCCTCCGGTAGTACCACCAACGCAATTGATCATGGACTAGCACCAACAAAATATCAATGGCTCTGTTCTCTTTATGACTGAAGCGGAAATTTCTAATACCCCAATGCTAGTGATATCAAACCTCAATCTACTGATTCCTGATTGCCTAATCGAAGAACCGACTAACACATTCTGCGCTATATTGAACATGACATCCCCAACGGGGTGACAAACTGACAGCTCCCATATATAAAAAACGTACCTCGAAATGCTGGTTCCTAGTTCCGCTACTAACCTTTGAGTGTGGTGAATAACTCGAAATGATAACATTGCATGAATTTTCATGCAATACGCGTGCAAATTTTGTCTTTCAGTATACTATTTAGAAACTATTGTTTTACTCAAGACCGTGAAAAAATGTCGGCATGGACCGACAATTCCAAAATCATCGTCGTAAATGCTTATTGCAACAAAGTTGATCTACCTTTTCGTTCTACATTTTTCGTTGAAAACTGCGTAAACAGATACAGAACGTTTGAAGCATGAACCTACAAGAAGGCATTTGTGCAAACGAAAACCAAAACAAGTAAAATATTGTTTTTCTACATATGCTGGGTGGTACTGCAAGAAATTTCCACTCGGTTTGTTTACGTTTGTATATTTGCCGTGTGATGGATTAAGTAAATCTTATTTGCTTACGACTTTCATCTTAATTACATAAGGCCATTACAAATCTTTTATAAAGTTTTTGTCCTTCCGGTGTTCGGCCACTGAAGTGGGGGGCGAAAAAAAAACAAAGTGAATTTTTTAATCGAGCAAAAAAAACATGGATTTTCAGAATATTTATTTAAGGTTTAAACGTGAAATCCGAAGCTATTCTTGCTTTTAATATATACGTGATTATTTTCTATGCAAAAATATGCGAAAAAAGACAAAAACGAAGGAAAATTTTTTTGGACGATTTTCGGAAATTCCATTGTTTGAATTTCCATTTCTGTTTCGTGCTAGAAGCGTTAATTCGAATTAATAATTAATAATTTTTCGAGTTTTTCAGACTGTAGAGCCCACAGACAATTGATTTTATAAAAAGAAATTTGACTCATATCCAACAAATTATTTTTTTGCCCCCCGATTTTTCAAGCCAATTTCCAAGGGCGGGGTGACAAAAACTTTAGATATGATTTGCAATGGCCTAATTATAAACAAATACAACAAAGAATAAAAGCAATCGATTTACAATCAACAAGATAAATGTGCAATTTTGTAATATGCGCATTTCAAATGTAACGCAAGATGAGCTTTTGCTTCTATAATTGATGCTACAAAAGTGAACGTTTTCCTATAAAAATAATGCTCACTTATTATGGACGACCCGAAAATGCGATTGCAGCTCCGCTCACAACACTGGTATTTGTTACTGGAAACATGATCTGAACTGTCAATATAATAGGAAGTAGGACGTCCCATAGTTCTAATGGGGGATTTCAATGCTCACCACGAAGTTTGAGGATCCTACAAATCGGATTATAAGGGAAGGCGATCTTGTCGGTTACTGTTGATAACGATCTGGCAGCACTGAACTATCGTGGTATTATTAGCCTTTCTGCGGCATACAAGTTGTTTGAAATAGTAATGAGTAATTTCACTAGCTAGAACAAAATGCTATATCTCTACCGACCAACACGGATTTATGCCTGGTCGATCCGCAAGCACGAATATTATGGATTTCACGTCCACCTACATATCCTACATTGAACAAAAAGTACAAATTGACGCGATCTGTACTGATCTGAAAGCAGCGTTCGATCGTATTGACCATAAAATAATGCTGCAGAAAATCTCGCGACTCGGCGCATCTCGGAATTTTACGAAATGGCTCAGTTCCTATTTGTGTGGCAGAATTCTACATGTGTAGCTCGACTCCTGTTTTTCTTCCCAGTTTACTAACTGCTCGGGTGTCCCTCAAGGCAGCAACATGGGACCTCTCCTGTTTGTGTCGTTTTTCGACGATATTGCGACGCTGCTTGGAGTAGGATGCAGATTGATGTATGCAGATGATTTGAAATTATATTCTGTGATTCGTTCTATAGATGACTGTGTCCGGCTGCAGAGGCTGTTGGATTTGTTTGTCGATTGACGCAGGAAAAACTGTGATCAGCATCGCAAAATGTCAAGTAATGACTTTCCACCGCATCGCCAGTCCAATCGTCTACAACTATCAAATAAATGAGCTCACTAGAGTTGATAACGTTAGCGACCTTGGGGTACTGCTTGATGCCAAACTCCCCTTCAACTTGCATCGCATCACTGCAATAGCAAAAGTTTCTCGACAGTTAGGTTTCATCGCTAAAGTCGCTCGTGATTTCAATGATCCTCACTGTTTAAAGGTGTTATATTGTTCATTAGTACGTCCACTTATTATTTTCAATGTTTGTTTGGTATGGTGCCCTTACCAGCTGGCATGGAATCTACGCATCGAATGAGTTCAAAAACGCGTTGTGAGGCTCGCGTTGCGAGATTTACCTTGGCGTGATCCAGCAAATCTACCGCCGTATCACGATAGATGTCGTCTCCTGGGTCTTCAGACACTCGAGCGTCGTAGGAAGGTTCAGCAAGCAGTGTGTGTGGTGTGGCGAAGATATTTAATGGCGAGATCGATGCACCGACAATCCTGTCTGTCTAAAACATTCGTGCGTCGCAACGCTCACTCCGATCGACCGGATTACTGTAGCCGCGATTCACCGGACAACCTTTGGATCACACGAACCTATAACTGCCTGCATTCGAACTTTCTCCGCCGTTGAGAAAGTCTTTTTGATTTCAACGAACCGTCGAAGGACGAAGGAAGGAAAAAAGTTTTTTTAACAAAAACTTATACCTGTTTATACCTTTTTTATCGGGAAGGACTTGAAAGATTTTGTTAGTGAAACTTCTATTCCTTCAATATACCCATTTTGCAATGTATGAGAGACTTGTAGACCATATAATTACCTATCTCAAAAAAGTTTCATTAATTTCCGAGATGGGCTTTTTTGGGAAAATCGATTTTTAGTTTTTAAAATGCTTTTTTCTCAGTGTAGAAATTAAATTTTATTTTTTTCATCGAAGCATTGAAAATTTTTCAGTTGTCTCGGAATAACACCAGGAAAACTTTCCGGGTGGCAAAGCGTAGTTTGTGGGAGGAGTTCGTTCAGTCGTTTAAGGTGAAATTAGTCGTAATCGATTCTGCAAATTTTTAAAGCAGTTTTTTTGTTTGAAACAAAAATTTTGTTCATGAAATTGTATATTCGCTGTATTCAAATTGGCAAGAAGAATGCAGTGAATACATTTTTATAAACAGAACCCCGCTTTTGGGCCCAAACACTGCTTCCGAAATTGGACTCTTCGACGAAAAGTTAATGACTGCTAGTTTCCCGTTAATCCTAGTCAGGGAATCAAAAATCACGAACGCACAAGAGACAAAGATGTTGTCCCTACTTCAACATGTTGCGACAATGTATGATGAAAGTTTGTCACTATTGCATGGAAGTTAGGACAAAGACAAGCTATCGGAGCTGTTTATCGTGGATAGAGGTGTTTCATGACAACTATGTTGTTGCCTGCGAAAAAGACACGCTGCTGTATGCAATACGTATTGTACGCAACAGAAGCAATCCTAATTATGTTACTCTGTGTCGGCAGCGGCAGTGTTTGGTAGTTACCAAGGTAACGTTGGTAACTTTTGTACGCCAGATTTTAGGTCAAAGGAAGCTGGTCTTTTCTTAAGGATTTTGCTGCTTGTCCCTTTTGTTCAAGTTGCTGATACAATATTGTCTTTAACCAGCCGACTGGCGACAAAGACCTTTTTTATTGTACAATTACATCACCAATAACAAGCGCTTGTGAGAGCGAGTGTGTATCAAAATATATTCCCATCGAAAGTTGTCCTACTTGCTGGTGTGAAGGGACATTCATTTGTTCTAATATTTTGTTATCGTTATACATTCTGGTTCCTACGTATGTTTGTTTTATAGGCAGAAAATAACTGGTTTATTGCTCTTCGTTTTTGTCGGTTATTTCTGCGTACAAACAATGATATTTTGATTGCCTGATCCTAGTACACAAATCAACCTTATCTTGCGCACTGTACGCAAGCTGAGCGAAAATTCTTCGGCCTTGAATGAACCATTTTCCTCCGGGGTCCCTGCCGACGTCGCTAACTAATACAACTGTGACACTTCTATGAGTGGATTGCTTTGGCCGATTGATCCAGGTAATTGAAATTCAGTTGGATTGGAACAGATCTGCTAGGGTACTCGGTGGTAAAACACCTACCTACCGTTCAAGACAAAAACCGTTTTTCTGACGTTGATCAACCACATATGGAAGACAGGTTGCATCCCTAAGGAATGGAAGGAAGGAATTGTGATCTCGCTACCGAAACCAGGAAAAGACCCTAAGATGCTTGGAAACCAACGACCTATCACCTTGCTAAGCTGTGCCGGAAAGACTATGGAAAGGATTATTAACAGAAGATTGATCAAAATTAGTTTCGACTCACCAACTCTTGGACCCCTGTCAGTATGCATTTCGGCGTGGTAGAGGTTTGGACTTCTACCTGGACAACGAACTTTTGTCACTTTTTTCTGGCACACTTGCCTGACACAGATATCAAATTGGTCTAGATTTAATCGCGGT
Source organism: Sabethes cyaneus (assembly GCF_943734655.1). Lineage (NCBI taxonomy): Eukaryota > Metazoa > Arthropoda > Insecta > Diptera > Culicidae > Sabethes > Sabethes cyaneus. Next base: position 69,826,102 of record NC_071355.1, on the reverse strand, counting down.
CGTAAGATATTTTGTTGGGACAAGGAGACTTTGTGATTTGTTCTGGCTTACTTCCCAAGCACAGATATCTCACTGGTCTAAGTTCAATCATCGCAAAGAATCTTTGACCGGTTGGAACGGGGAGATTTTGTCCCTTTTTTTAAAAAAACACGTTAAAACTATGATGGCGTTTTTCCTAACCAATCCCGAAGCGACGATTTCCAGTTGGACCATGCCCCATTTTTCCCAGCTTAGGATATCCCAGCTTAGGAAAAGAGGAACGTTCCCTGGCCTAATCTTCAACTCTTTCTTCTTCACTTTGTATCTTGCCCTAGAGATACTACTTGACACCTACATCATTGATTTCATTATAATTATAAAGGCCAAGACAACACAACAAGAGGTTGGTCTAAATATAAGCTCATCTGAAGTAATCAAATAAGCGGTTGCAGGAGTAACCAGAAGCCAGAGAGAATACATCATCATATGTTGAGGGTGAGAAATGAGTGAAAGTTAAAATTTGTATTCAAAAACTTTATTTTATTTACGACTTTATACTTTTACTTAATTATAAGGTTTTTTTTTCATTTGTTAGTTACGTTAGATTACATCCTTTCGCAGACGTTTTAGTTGCATATCGGTGACTTTCCTCTTTTCCGGCGTCTTCCTTATTGCCAGATGTTCGATCACGATGATTTTACCGCCACTTTTTGGGCTAAGCAGCGCTCGTATTTTACGAAGCAAGGAGCGCATGGTATCGGCCATTTTGGTCGTCGAATCGTCAGCTGCTGTGGCGATGTTACATGTTCCCTGCATCGAAGCTTCATAACAAGCTGAACACAGCCCATCCCTGGCTGAATTACCGCCGGGAAATCTACACTGTTCACAGTTACACACTTTATTTGTCGGCCGCATGGTTACTCAATGACTCGAAATACAGCGAAGAACTTCAAAACTTAAAATGTCTCTTGACACAAGTGTTAGAAACTTTGACTGACTGATGACTGATCAATTTCGTCTTTCCTTTTAAGCACCGTCATAGGTATGTTTTAAATTCTTGGTAGTTGAAAATTGTCACAAAATGCATTTACCTATTTTAATAGGGGTTGACCTGTGCGCTAGGTAAAGTTGTAAATATATCGACTGATTTTGTGTTGTACCTAGAACTAGCACTAGATACTTCTTTCGAGAATTTCAAAACTTCTCTATGAAAATTCAAGGTCCGTAAAATCGATGGACAAAATGGTAGATTCCAAACAAGTGCATAAATTAGAATTAAAATTGGAAAACTTTCAAAAAGAAATCTTTTCAGTTGCCAATTGCTTCACTCGGAGTAATTATGTAAATTAAGCACTTTTACACACCGATGAGTTTGAATCATAAAACAAGAGATATCAATGATTTTAAGTACTCAGAGCGAAAAAAAATCTGCTAACGAGCCGGAAACAATTCAGGAAAAGTTCAGACAAACCGTATAAAATGAAACTTATGTTCGTAGTTCGTCTGCTTTATTCCATTTTTAATTTGTCAATAGTGCGTTCTTTGAAATTAATAGGTTTCTTCACACTTAAAAATTCGGTAAAATTTACCGAAATTTCAACAAGCGAACGTTCGGTAAAAATGTCGATGGTGTATATCGACGTTTACGGATTTTTAGTAACGTTTGGTAACATAGAAAATTTTACTACTTTTTATAAGGTGTGCTTATTGAAGTTAATACGTAGAAGATTTTTCGATCGATCGATGCAAAAATGTTGGCAATGATCTGAAAACCGCCAAGTTATTAGCGCTTAAAACCTATTGTTTTTACGCGACGCTCGCATTTTTTGATTTTTTTTTTTTGAATACCAGCTACCTTCCCGAAAGACGTAGTCCTATGTCAAAAGAAAATTATAATTGAAACCACATAATTGATACATCTGTTACAAGTCGATCGGTATCTTAACCATGAAAATCCATTCATAATTGGCCGATCTATTAGCGTTCAAAAGAAATTCGAAAATTGAAAAATATTTTTGCTATCTGACAAATTGCAGAACTGATGAAATGGGCAACGTCTGTTTAAGACTGTTATAACCTGTGTTTCTACCTCAAAGAAAGTGAGGGATAAAAGGAGATCACTTGATTCAGCGGCTTCTACGGTATCTTTAATGTTTCTGAATGCGTTAGAAGTATCCTTCTAGCAGGAGCTAAGTGCTTCTCCGAACCCTCGGATATAAAACATAAGCATTTTACCTTTATATGTAGTGCGTGGTATTCGTCTTGTTAACTGTATTATGCGTTTCTTTATCGTCAGGAGAAAACAATTTGCGAAGAGCACTTGCGCATTTTTCCCGCTTCTGATCGACCACGTAAATAGTTTCCCGTCATTATCCCGCATTTCATCGCCTGATGGAACAAAATCGTCGTACGCACTTTTACTCGCCTTGTTATGAGAACACTCATATTGAAAAAAAAAGAAATTATATGACATTTAGATAACTATAGTTTAACTATCTACTTTGGAATCCGATTTGTGAACCCACAGAAAATATTGGAAATTTTTTTTTATATCTGCAAACATAAATTTCGTTATGTTATACCGAAGTTACGTTGTATCGAAACAAAAACAAAATTTGTTTATATTCAAATAAAATTGATTGCAAATGAAAAAAGAGCATTTTAAACAGGTAACTTCCAAATTTAATGATTTGGACTTGGTGTTTGAAAGATAAATTATAAATGCGAAGAAACGAAGAATGTGTGAAGATTTTGCTAGTTGAAGGTTGAAAATCGAAATTATCGAACTATATATCATACACTCAATATATCATACACTCAAAAAATTCAAAAATAGTAATAGATAGTAATTAATCGAGGTATTACTGTATGTGTTTAACTGATCAACCGGAATGGTAAAAACTATGCATAATCCAATCAAATATTATTTATATCTCCACAATTATATTAAAATAATGTAATAATAGAACATTGCCATTTCTATGTTCATTTTGCGTGTTGTTATTCAACTTCAACATCGACGGTATTATGTGGCAGCCAGCCAGCGCCGTGTTCTGATGCTAATAGTATCAAACTAGGTGATGAATATCGCTGCGGGGCTCCCGATTCAGGCCCAACAATGCACGACAGTGTGATTAATTATGGGCTGCCTGTCCGTGCCACTTTGGGCCAAATAAAGCGAGAAAACCGGCGGCTTGTTTTCCTTGCGGAGAAGTAAACAGCCCACCCTCCCGAGGCGGCGAGCGAGTGGTGATGTTTCCTTTTTGCTCCTGAACTCCATTCAAGGTTCCATGTTCATCATCATCAGCTTGCTCATTATTCCTTCAACATCATTATCATGAAAGATTCATACATTTGAGAAACATATCATCGCTCGTATAAGTGCTTGCTGCTCTACCATCTTCGACGTGCTGCTCGGCGATAGGTTAACTCCTATATGTAGGACTAAGACCACAGCTGCCACTTGGCGGGAACGAAAAAAGCAGATGATTTCGATGATGATAATGATGATGGCTTCGGTGCTTCTTTTCCCGACCCCGAAGACGGCTTAGTGTACTGTACGGGAAAATTTCCTATCAGTTGACTCTGCTGGGGAAAAGATGATGTATTTCGGTTTTGCTTCATCAGATCATCTCAGCCTGTCCCTCGATGATGGCAACGACAACGAGTGTCGTCGTCTTTAAGTGGAAGCAAAAGTGCTCGAAATGGGCTTTCAACCGACAACGAGTCGAAGATTAGCTGTTCAGGAATGTTTAGATGTTACCACTACTCTGCCGGCTCCATAGGCTGACAAGGAACTGCTCTTTTATGAAATATGAATATGAGACTACCCCGGGGAAGCACAAAGCCAAAGGTTGCCTGTTTCTAAGGATAGTTAGAGTGTTTAGCCAAGTTTTAAACAGTTCATATATGCTCACTCAATTATAACCTAGAATAATTTATTATTTCACGCTTTCAATTGGCCACTTTATTTATATTCGTAAAATAAACTACAGAAGAATTTGTTATCAATATTTCAAATTGCAAATGTATGTTTACTGTAACGTTCGATGAAACACGAAACCTACCGGCGATGACAATGAAGCACCCCTCGACTGCTAATGCTCGACGGAAAATAGGAAACCCGAACAAAACGAGAATCTGCACCAACAACCTTAAATACTAGGTTGTGTGTTGTCATTGCTGGCGGAAAGCCTTCAGTTTCGCATCCCATTATTTCGATTTGCGGTTGAAAGTTAGCGTAAACTGATAGGTTCGTGCCAGCCGGAGTAGGATTTATTGTCTACGTTTGCTTTACGACACTCATTTTGTGTCTGTCTCAGAACAGAATACAACGTTACGCAATCCCATTAGGATTAGATAGAGTTTGTTTTTGTTCGAAATTAAGTGATACTTTTAACATAGAACTACGTTTTTGTTTACTATATTGTGGCGCATTTCATAAGTACGAGAAATTAACATATAACGAAAAGTGGCTTTGCACGCTTTTAACTCAGCCATTTTTTATTGGAATTTAGAGGTATTTTCATCAAGTGATCAGAAATTATATTATTCATTGATTGATGAAAAAGAATATGATAAAAATTTATCACGACACCAGGGATGGTTCAATCATTTAGACACAATTTTGATTCATTTGACAGTGACAGGACATTTAAATTGTATAACTAGTTATTATCCACAATTTTACCGAATAAAGTTTTGCCGTATCTTTTTTTTTTTGTTAGAGTATAGTCACTTTAACAGCTTGGGTCATTCGTGACTTCTGCGGGGTTGGGATTTGAACCCGGGTCCTCGGCGTGAGAGGCGTGAATGCTAACCACTACGCCGGGACTGACCCCTTCTGTATCTTTTATATTTACGGTGCAACAATGCTGATTGCTCAATAGAAGCTCAGTGAACATTCACTTAGCTACTAATGAGCTCAAAGAATCAAAGAATGGCTTTTGGTTTAAAAATGCTTTAAATTTTCGATTTTTGCTTACACTGAAAAATGCGTAAAATGGATTAACGTTACTTATGCATCTCACTGTAGTTCTGCGATCAATATAACCCAGGTAACCAATAAGCTTTTCTAATGCAATTTAAATGCAAGCCAACAAGCTTTAAAGTTGCCTTAAATGCTACTTAAATGCTATTTTGGCAAAATATGCGGCTACTTTACTGCTATCCCTCTTATAGTGCTGACAATGCTTATTTGCAGCTAGTTACCGACCAGAAGAATTTAAATAGAATTGTGGATGCCAATTTATAACAGTTATGCAGTCAAAACGCTGATAAACAGCAACCTGCAGTATAAAACGCCAGGGATGCTAATAAACGATTGATTTACTGCTTATACTAATGCTTATTGGTTACCTGAAAAGATTGTTATTTGTGTTGCGCTGACGCGATCATTGAATATGTATAATCTAAGTGATCACACCAAGAAGCTCAGGAATTAGGCTATTAGGGAAAATATTGAATCAGTTAGTTCTGAATTGCGAGTTAGCGAAAATAAAGATATAAAGGTGGTTAAGCTCTAGTCAAATCTACAGGTTACGGGCCCAGTGAACTCTAGCTTGGGCGACTTTTCCTTACAAAAGTAGAATGACTACGCCGCAGAAGAAAGCTATTGGCGGTCAACCAAGTTATGGCAAGAAGATGAAAAAGATTGTGGACTGAAATCCAAATAACACAGCAAATGCGGGCAACAGCAGAACTCCGCCTTAGACATCGCCCTTTGGACATTTATTGTACAAGCTCCACTGTCGATCTTGGTTTTTTGCTTGTTACATAATCCTGAAACAGGCTACATGTGTACTTACAGACTGGCTAATGTTAATCAATTTTCGTGCATCAATGGTTGCAACCGCAGCTCAGGAATAAGAGAGTAGATAAAAGAGCTTTTCGATAATTATCACTGCCAACGAACGTATGCTACCCGAGCAGGAGCGAAGAGCAAAATAATATCAAAATGTGTTATTCGAAATTGAATAACTCATATCAAAATTTGGTCTTGGTTTGGCTGACATAGTTGGTAAAATAACAAAAATAATATCAAAATTTTACTCTTTTAAGGCCAAAAGAATAACTACTTGTGTTATTTGAATAACAAAGCCATAACATGACTATATTCAGAGTTTAGAATAACATATTTTAGTTAAGATATTGAATAACAAATCCAGTAGTATATGAGATAATAAAAAATCATTTTATAAAATATTTATAATCTAAAATCTCTTTAATTAATAAAAAAATTGTATGAAATATATCGAATGTCATTTCTAAGGCCAAAATAAGATATGATAACAAAATCAGTTATTAAAGTCATCTTACAACCACTGTTTTAAATATCTACTCTATAACAAAATCTGTTATCAATGTATCTCCATATCTATTCAATAACAAAATATACCATTATAACACAGTTTGATATTGTTTTTATATTATTTTGCTCTTCGCTCCTGCTCGGGTAAACACGAATATTGGTGTTTTTCTAACTATAGAAGCAGAAGGATTTAGACCTTTGTTAACTCATACAAATTAGTATGTTAATATTTTTAGTAATTAGGTAACCTTCATTAATCTTTTTTGTAATTGTTACCTAATTTAATTTTTGTTGAAAAGATGAGTGATTTTATGCCTACGGGAGAAGACACAAAATGTAAGTGTCACTTTGGCTCCGTTAAACATTTGTGCGCGAGCCGTATAAATAAAAAATATTACTAAAATATCTTTGATTTGATAACAAAAGCATCAAAATTGGTTCAGTGGTTTAACACTTACAATATTGCTGTTGTGACGCCGCAGAATAAAAAACGATCTTTGCAATTCGAGCCTTTTTAGCGTCGATCAAAACTAAAATATATATTTTGACCGTTAGTGTTATTTTGGTCTTAACGTTATTTTTACTTCCTAATTACATTATTGTTTTCTATCTGCCTTGATTTATGCGAACTTCTTTTGCTATCTATCGTGCCGTAAATTGAACCACCCTAATAAATATTTTCCCGGCTTTAGTTTTCAATGTTATTGTAAATCGTGATAAATTACTCACAGCTCCGATATGTGTAGTTTGTTTTTGCCTTTCCGTTTTAGCTTTTCCGTATGAACACTCGTATCTTTACTCGTACTCAAACTATTTTTCTTCCCGCAAAACACTTTCTTGACACTACAACAGCTATTTCTTCGTGCTATCTTTCAACTCACTTTCGAGAACTCTTTCCAACTATCGGCCTTTTATACTCTATAAACTTCAACTATCTTCAACTATAAATTCTATACACTCCGACTATCTAAGATGACTTTCACTTTTCAATCAATCTTCTATCCGCTGTTTATTTTCTTCCAAGTCTCACTGACACAACTTTGTTTATTTTCTCCTGTCAACTTAAGTTCGTTGCGCGAGGGCCTCACCAGTGTGGCCAGAACAATTGCTTAGAACGGTTCAAATGCAAAATAGAATTAATGAAAATTTTCGGAACCACCCTAGCTCAGAAGCGGGCACTGTTTTTCATTCTCCCACTGATATATTGCAATTTTTAATAGATTAATTAGGTTTACACCATTGCAAAATATTTTTAAAGTTTTTGTCACCATCACCTCTCTCTTCCCCTTTGAAATTGGCTTGAAAATCGGGGAGCAAAAAATAATTGGTGGGATATAATGAGATAGTCAATTTTTTTTAATAAAATTATTTGTCTGTGGGGTCTACAGCCTAAAGAACTCGAAAAACGAGTAATAACGCTTCTAACACGAAACAGAAATGGAAATTCAAACAATGGAATTTCCGGTAAAACTTTAAATAAAAATGCTTAAAACGCAGTTTTTTTTCCTCGATTAAAAAAATCTCTTCACTTTTTCTTCGCCCCTCCCTTACCTTCAGTTGTCCAACACTGGAAGGACAAAAACTTTATAAAATATTTGTAATGGCCTTATAACGATAACCTTTCCAATCTGTGGCATCCTGGTATTTATACCATAAAAGAATTACCTATTATGTGCAATGTGTGTTGTTCACACATTATTAAGGTGGTTGCCTGTAGCGTGCAACGGGTTAGAGGGAAACGGTCAGAGTGAGTTGACAACTTCCCGCGTTGAATTGGGGCGTCAGTCAGTCAGTCAGTCGTGAGATGGTGAACAAGCAGGATATCACATTGGCGATCTATTGCTAAATCCAACTTTCGGGATGAATTTCGTGGTAAGGTTAGAAAAATAGAACATATTTTGCAGTGCAAATGAAATGACACACTAGCCGGTATGGCAAAATTGCACACTAGAAAAAAAAAATATCACGCCAGCTTTTATTGAGATTGATCCCAAAGTAAGCGAAATACAAGGTGCAATACTTCAAGGTTAGCATAAAAGATGACAAAAAATTTCACTTTCAAACACAATTTAAGAGAAATTTCGGATACGGATTGATTGAATCAACCGGAAACTCAACTGGAGTAGTAATGTAATTCATTGAACAAATCGCACGTCTTGAACATGTTTCGTACACAACAAAAATAAATGGTAAAACAGTCTGACAAATTCGTATTTTAGTTGAGCCGGCGAAAGGGCCATGGCCAACCCGGAAAAAAATTACATGAGATTTTGTAGTAGAAACAAGGTCTCTTCAACAGTTTTTTTTTATTGCGGACTTTAAAATTTTTGGTACGCTTGTTGCAAAATTGTCATAAATTCAAAATTTATTTCTACTTTTTATGGAGTGAAATTGGGTAATTCGTATTAGAGTTGAGCCGACGAGAGGGTCCTGGCCAACGTATATTAAAATTGAACCTTCGAGACGGCTATGGTTAATGCACATTAAAGTTGAGCCGTCGAGAGTGCCATTGGTAACATCTATGAATATTGAGTCCAGACGTGAGTCCAAATGAGTCTAAAGCCAATGTTTTGAGAGCCTTAAAACATTGAATAGATAGAAAATAATGACCATTGACTTCAGGAAAGTAAGGATGACAGACGTATTACATCAATGACAAGATATGGTGGATACTGGGACTGTTATGCGTGTCCTACCAAAGATTTTAAGACAAGTAGTATTTTCTATTTTAGGTCGTCACACTACGAAACGGATATCGATTTTCTTTACCATCTATGTATGAGGGTTAACGAATTTCAATATAACAAGCAAGAATAATTGGACCATTGCATCAGCAATATTAAGTATCTATAATTGACTTGATATAATATATATTGAATTGTTCATTTTACGCATGGGGAGGATGTGGCATCCTGGTAATTATACCATAGAGGATACCATTTTTTTACGAGTTGGGAAATCTGATGAGCACATCCTTTGGACTAAGTTATCCGGAGTAGAGTCCTGTCCGCTCACTGCCATCATGTTGTTTCTCGCGCCCACGAAACGAGGGCATATGAAGAAAGCATGTTCTGCAGTTTCCTCTATACTTACACGCATTGAGGACACGCGGGGGACTCCGCAAGCCCGAACTTGTGCATATACTGTCTAAGACAACCATGCCCTGACAGAATCTGTGTCAGGTGGAAGTTGACTTCGCCGTGGCGCCTATTGACCCACCCGGATACTTCCAGGATAAGTCGAAGTATCCACCGGCCTTTTGTGGAATCAGACCATGCCCGCTGCCATATGGTCATCGAGTCCGATCTTGTGGTACTCCGTATGCCTCTAGTTTCACGTTGGTTAAATCATACCCGCTAAGACGTCATATGAAACTGTGCGATACGCACTCGCCACTCTCAAGCACATGAGACGATTGGTGCTTAGCTAGATAGTTTGTGGTACCTAACGCCGATGACCACACCGCACCGGCCCGCCATATCTGAGTATGGACTGGACCACGTTGGCCTTCGCTTGCTGCCATATACCGCAGACCTATTAGACATCATACGAGACAATGCCGATAGATGTGGAAGCCTTCTTGCAGGCATAGTCGACGTGGCTCCCGAACTTGAGCTTTTCGTCGACCATGACTCCAAGGAGTTTTAAGGACCGCGTTGACAAAATAGTGCAGTCCCTGACGCTGATCTTTGCTTGATGCACCGACTTGCGGTTGTTCATCACGATAACCTCCATATTATGATGCGCTAGCTCCAGTTTTTTGGAGCGCATCCAATCTTCAACAATGCTTATAGAATGGGCAGCCATCAACTCAACCTCTCTGATAGATGATGTCCGCAAAGCCGACAATCGCCACCCCTACCGAGAACTTTAGCTTCAACACCTCGTCATACATGACGTTCCACAACACCGCCACCGGGCCCAGTATGGGACCTTACGGAACCCCTGTGGTGATTGGAACGCACTTCTGGCCCTCATCCGTGTTGTACCATAGCACACGATTCTGGCAGGATTTGCCTGTAATGTGTAATGTGTGTTGTTTACATACGGTCAGAGTGAATTGACATGGTATGTTGAAACGGTCAGAATGCGTTGACAGCTTTCCGCGTTAAATGGGGCGTCAGTCAGTCGTGAGATGGTGAACAGGGAAGGAAATGGCAGAATGAAGTAATGAAACACAGGTGTTTTATAGTATCCCCAAGACCTGAGGAAGAAAGGGCATGAAATTAGATAAGAAGAGACTCATTGAAGCGACACTTACTAGGCTTGTAGCTCGTTTCATTTTACCAACCTAGGAAATGAGATAATAAGAGCCAATCACAAACGGATTTGTTATCAACTTTTTTTCCTAGACCCCCGTGATTCTCGTTACTTGATACTGCGTAACCCCTGAACCACAGAGGTTTTGTTGTAATGTAATTTTTAATTTCATTTTGTCATGTAACACCCACTTCATTTCTTCGTAGCCCTATTTTATCAATTTCACTTATTTTTACTTTTTGGATTTTGTCATGTGTCCAAAGCAAAGCAAAGCCTAGGTGCTACATTCCGTTATCGAAACTTGACCTTCTGTTTTTATACGACAGACTTCGCAGCCAGCTGTTAGAGTGCACGACAATTGCAGGGCCACTTGCTACGATCCTATTGACTCTAACAGCCTCCCCCGGCCGAGATTCGAACATACGACGACTGGCTTATTGACCAGCGTCGTACCTCGAAGTCAACTGGGTGTCTATATTTTCCTATTTTTACAATCTCACTTGTGATGTTCTTTATCTTCTATTTTTTTCATTTTCTCACTCGTTACGTTACTTTATTCCCCTTTATTCCATGTGTGATGAGTCCCACTGCGACTAGTACCATTTTCTATTGCGATATCGCCCTTTTGCTTGTGTTTGCTGTATAACCTGCACTATATTTCTTCTTGTTATAACCGCCATTGAGTGATTAAATAATATTGACTGAAAATAAGTTAGGCATTTCCATATATTAAGCAAAGCTCCCAATATAACCAATCGCTTTTTGTGATCTACAATATAGGAGCAATTTTCAGAAAAGCAGTTTATTTTCCTAGAACAATTTATTTTCAATACCCGATAATGGATATTTATGTTCTGTGAAAACGAACTCATTTCTCCGTAGTGATTTTTTTCCAAAATTGAGGAGTTCCAGCTTTGCTTGGCTTTGACAGACATTAGGTATATCTACGTAACTATGTATACCGATGACAGCATCCTAATTTTAATTTTAACTGTAAATGGCAAACACTCCGCTTTAGCCATCATGATTTACCATTTCCGACCAGGACTTTTCAGCTCAATCAACGGCCTATCTAAAAGCGGCCGTGTCATCTAGATCGAAAAACGCACTGAATCCTACATAAATAATACTGTGCTTTGCACTATTATAGCGGAAACAATGTCGATTCAATATTTTCGTACCTACCTCTCTGTTCGGATGAGTGAGTGGGTAAATTTGCTATCACAAAATCCTAAATTGATTTTTTAAGGAGCTTTCGTACATGATATGAGTTTTCTTACGCAAGTTTCAGACGTGCTTTGTATTCTAGCACTGACTGAATTTTCCTCGTTAGATGAGTAATTTTATTTTGCTTTTTGAATTATGAATAGGAAATCTCATTCACTAATAAACTATAACGTTAGAAGTTAAAGTTTTTTCCTGAATTTCTCGTCTGTTAAGTGGATTGCTTTCGGCGGATCACGCGCGGCAACATCCAGAGCGAAATTAATTGACTTGTCGCGCGCTAAATCAAGTGAGCCGCACAAAAAACAAACCCGCACTTGCCAAATCTGTCCACGCTGAGTTACGTACAATATATTCGAACATGAACGCTATGAAAATTCGAGTGACAGCCCAAATTGATGCGTGAATATCTCGTTCACATGTTTTGGCGAAATATGTGAGAATACGGCCGGTGCCGCGGCAGTGGTGGCCGACCAGGAATGTTAGCCTGTGAAATAACCGGTTTTTCTTTTCATTTTTTAGGTACGAACGTAACGTACCTCTTCGCTGGTTGACTTTTTTCCGGCCATGGATTAGCTGCTGTCAATTAGCACTGCAGTTGAATGACAATTTTCGACTTTAGCGTTATCGGTGATTGAGCGACGGTTGATTGGATACATGACAGCCACCGGGGAGGTGTGTATATTCTATGGCAGCGGATATTGGCTGGCGATGCGTACCTGAAATTAAATAGAGAGAGAAAGAAAAAAGTTATTTAATACCATAGTATCACTAAACGAACATTTGAAACGTAGTTGATATTGTTTTACATAGATTTTCAAACTCGTTGGAATCGGCTTTTACTTAATTCTTTCACCAGCTCCATTGTTTTCATATTTGATCTAACGAATTGACAGTTTAGTTGCAGAATGCAAAAAAGAACTATTACAAAAATGTTGGAGAGTAAAATCTCCCAGAAAACTTGAATAGGTATTTGCAACAAGAATTGACTTGTTATTATTACGTTTTATTGGAACTCTGAACTTTTTATTTGGAAGCTTATGGCACGTTCGGTGGTGGATGCAACCAAGTAGAAAGAAAAACTTTTCGGACGCAAAAGTTTAAATCACGTCCCACTGAGTATGCTTGCAGCTTTTATCATGCCCCTCACGTCCCTTAAAGTGCATAAATATTTAATTCCAACACAGCTCTTCTGGCAGAACTACTGCTCCGCTGTATTGCACCTGCTACCATACCGCATCCTTTCGGCTAGTATAAGCGATTGTTTTGCTATTCTATCGAGCACCAACCTCATGCTCTAGGTATTGTTGAATAAATCGAACTGACCATTCGGGAACCAATCTTTCGGAACGACTAGGTTATACCGTCGGAATTGCTAGAGGGACAAATAAATTAGTTGTCGTTCAATAACAGTGTGCTTTTTTTTCGCGAAATCAGAAAAAAGAATCTGCATATGGACAGTCTGAATTTTCGCTAACGTTTGACTGTCTATTTTCAATATAAGCGCACTGATACAAACTGATTTCCACGTCCCGGAGCCCATGTGGAAGTTAACATATATGCCAAATTATAAATCAATATTTTAACACATTGGATTTCCTGGGATGGGGCACACTCGGACATGTGCCCCACCTTCTGTTCTGAAATTTTATCTAGTACACAAAGATTTGCGAATGATGCCCTATGTCTTATTTTGGGATTATAAAGTCTGACTGAAAGTAACTCTGGACGTCCCTCGTATGTACTAGCACGCCTCTTAGTGGTAGGACCTGGAACATCTTGACATAACCTCGTTTACATGTTTATACAGAACAACTGCGCAAGTTCGTCAAAATATTTCACCACGTTGCGGAGCAGTATAGAATGGAACTCGGAAGGCGAAAAAAAATCTTTCACATACACCAGGAAAATCCAGATTGGTCTGGATCAAAGCTGGCTAAAGCGCTAAAAATGCCGAAGTCAACAGTCTGTAATATTCTGAAGGGTTTGAAGGAGAACCTAGATGTGGAAAGGCGGCAAAGAACTTACAAGAAAATCGGAACTAGGGACCGAGAGCTGTGGAGGAAGGTCTTGAGTTATGTTGAGTCCAATCTTGGCATTTTCATCCGGGATATGATTGAAAGATACGACGCTAACTATGAAACCATAAGAAATATCCTCAATATAGAAGGCTATAGCTCTTATTCTGCAAACATCCCAATCGGCACTTGATGCACAATTTGGTAGTCAAGACACGGGCTAGGCGTTTGTACGAGCAACTTAGAGTGATCGATGTCCCAAATTTATGCAAACAGCTGGTTGCTTGAGATTTACGCAGGCAATTAGACGTACTTAATAGCTTTTCTGATGGCATTTGACACCAACTGACACTCCCTGACTCCCGAAATAAAGGCTGGTTGACGGGGTTGCGATTGCAGCGAAAAAGTTCGTGGAGTCATGCTTCTACAACACTCAATAATAGCCGCATTTGAATGATTTTGGTACGCAAACCTCCCACGTTCCGGTAATAAATGGAGAAAAGATTATCTTTGCTTCAATGATGGGTGATTGACGATTCGAAGAATACTGTACTGGAGGAGTATCGGGATTATTACGATACAAGTACTTGCTCGCGATAATGTATTAGAATACCTCCTCTCTGTGCTCGCGTACAGGATCGGGACGGTTGCAGAACGCTGTCGTACCGGTTCTGTAACAATATTCCGAGTGCCGATGTCTTTGTGGGGATGCATGGTGTAGGTTGATCAAGTCTAGCTATGGAGCTAGAATTGGTTGCGTTAGTATTAAATTAGATTAGATTAGAAGTTTAATTTCATGTTCGACCACAAGTTCAATTCAAGTCAAGTTATATTTTCTTGAATTGAATTCACTTCAAGTCCAATTTGATGTACAACTGAACGACCCACTTTAGGTTCTATTTTATTTCCAATTTCACCTCCCATTCCAGGTCCAATTCTAAGAGAGAAATGTCCGACTTTAGGACCAATTTCTGGTCTAAGTTCAAGTGCAATTTAAAGTCCAAGCGAGGTTCAATTTCAATGTTCCATTTTAAACAAAGTTTCAAGTCTAATATAATTTCTAACTTAATTATATTTTGGATCCAATCCCAAATCCAACAATTTCAAGCACTAACATGCCAAGACATAAACAAAAGTTGGGGCACTCGACCCTTCGAAAAAATGGTGTACACTGAAGTCGCTTTTTACGTGACTATTTTTACGCGAATTTCGGAATTTACGCGGTTTTTCTTTACGCGAATTTCGAAATTTACGCGGTTTTTACGGAATTTACGTGTTTTTTTACGCGAATTTCGAAATTTACGCGGTTTTTTTACGCGGTTTTTAGGCGATTTTTGGAATTTACGCTGTTTTTACGCGAATTTCGGAATTTACGCGGTTTTTTATGCAATTTTCGGAATTTACGCGGATGTGCTCAAAACGTCTATTTTTTCTTGTACTGTTGAAATCCACAAAGTTTTTTTACGCGAAATTTTGATTTTTTACGCTAGTTTTGGAATTTACGCGGTTGTTTACGCGAATTTCGGTATTCACGCGATTTTTTAGGCGAATTTCGGAATTTACGCGGAACGTATCATTCGCGTGAAAAGCGACTTGAGTGTAATCGTAAGATGGCGAATCTGTTATTACTTACCATAAAAATATCAGTTGGTTAGTTTGAAAATGGCGGACATTTGTGGGCAACTTGGTTTGAAATCAAAGTTCAAATTAAACTAGAAATTGGACTTGAAATTGATATAGTAATCGGACTTAACATTTATTTGCCATTGCAAATCATTTTCAAAGCTTTTGTCAGCCCCCCTTTGGCAATTGGCCTGAAAAATCGGGGGACAAAAAAATGATTTGTAGGATATGAGTTAATTTTTTTTTAATAAAATCAATTGTCTGTGGGCTCTATAGCCTGAAAAACTCGAAAAAATGAGTGTACGAGTTGAGTTAACGCTTCTAGCACGAAATAGAAACAGAAGTTCAAACAATAGAATTTCCGAAACTCGGCCAAAAATTTTTTTTTTTTCGTTTTTGTCTTTTAGTTCGTAGATTTTTGCATGAAAAATAACAACGTATTTATTAAAAGTAAGAAAAGATTTGGTTTTCACGTTTAAACTTCTTTTCTTTGTTTGTTCTTTGTTTTTTTTCGCCCTCCCCTTCAGTGGCCCAACACCGGAAGGACAAAAACTTTTTTAAATATTTGTAATGGCCTTATTAAAGGAAGGTGGGGGTGCATTCAATTAGACTTGAAATTGGACTAATTTTTGCTTGAATCTTTACTTCAAATTGAACTGAAAATTGAACCTAAATTTGGAGTATCTTGGACTGGAAAGTTTACTTGGATTTGGACATGAAATTTGAGTTAAACGCAGTGCTTAGAAATCTCATATTTAATTGATGCAATACGCCTGAATTGATGCAATATGCTTTCCAGTCTTTTCTCTTTGCTTTTCGTCTTTTTTTTCATTTCCAGTTTTCGGATTCTTCTAACTCTTTTTATTTCTTTTCTTTCTCGTTCATCGTCTTCATCTTCATCGTCTTCAAGGAAATATAATGATAGAAAAGACAAAAAACGGGGCATCAAAATGTGGAAAACGGGGATGATGAAAAAAGCAAAGCCTGGGTGCTAATTCCGTTATCGAAATTTGACCTTCTGTTTTTATACGACAGACTTCGTAACCAGCTGTTAGAATACAGGACAGTGCGGGGTCAGTGCTACGATCCTATTGACTCTAGCAGCCTCTCCCAGCCGAAATTCGAACATACGACGACTGGCTTATTAGACCAGCGTCCTACATCGTGGCCAACTGGGAGGCAGGTACGGGGCTGATGAAGACATCTCATATTTCTACTTTTATATCCCGCTCAACTCTTTTTCCGTTTTTCTCGTTTCCTCTATCTGCTTTATTTTTTCTCTCGTGTTGTTCTTCTTTTTCCGTTTGGTTTCTCTTGGTTTCTGTTCCGTATTTCCTTTTTTGTCTTTTTTTGCTTCTGTACCCTCTCGATCTTTTTTCCTTTTTTCTGCCAGCTTTTTCCTGTTTCTCTGTTTCCTTTCTCTGCTCTTCCTGTTCCGTTTATCTCACCTTTTCTGTGTCGTGATTTTCCTCCGTTTCGTTTTCCGTCTTTTTTCTTCGTTTTCAGTCCCTTTTCTTCTCCTCTTTTCCTAGTTCGTTTTTCGTCCAATTCTGTTCCCTTTCGACTTTTTTCTTTATTTTTCAGTCCCGGTTTCCGTCCCCGTTAAATTTCCGGAAATTTTCGTTTTAAACTCCTTTTCTGTTCCGTTTTTCGTTCCGTTTTTTTTCGGTTTTTGGCTGTTCCTTCTTTTCTATCCCGTTTCCTTTCTCTTTATTTTTTCACTTTTGCAACCCAGTTTTTACACATTTTCTTTCTCGTTTTCTTCATTTTCTTTTGAGATCTTCCTTCTTTTCTTCTTTTTACTTTCGTTCTATATCTTTTTCTGTCCATTCTCATCGCTTTCCCTATTTTTCTCTCTCATTTTCTTTTTTTTTTCACTTTTTTTCACTCGTGATTGTTCGTTCGTTTTTCTTCATGTCTATTTTTATTATTGTCTCTCTTACGTTTTTCATCATTTTCTGACCAGTTTTTCCAGTTATTGTCCCGTTTTTTTTCGGGCTCGTTTTTGTTTTTTCTCCATCTGTCTCATTTTTTCTGTGTTCTCAATTAATACTTATCGCAAAAATAGTGGCCGATTAAATTGAAAGTTGCGGCTTTGTGGGTTACAGAAATTACTTCGTTTTACAGAGAGGGTGAGGCATGCACTTCAGCGTGCCCCAGCCTGGGCATGCCAGTGATTGAGACACTACATTGTTTGACGGTCTGCGTCATAGCACCGATAATGATGGAACGCGAAAAAAACCAGCGGCCTTTGACCGACGCAATCGCTAGTTCGGATTTATCAAAAAACCTACAAACAAAAAACGAAAACACATAAAACATAACAACAAAAAACTATTTCAGAGATCTTTTATTACTTGACGAGTATAGTATGCTTTTGTCTTCAGTATAGTTTTACGTAGTAAATTCCATCGTAAAAACGATGCAGTTACTCGACAGTTTAAAAGGTCAGTATTAAATCAGACCGGCCTAAGTCGCAAAATTGACAAGCGAGTGGTCGTGGGTTCGAATCTTAGTAGAATCAAGCCATTCGATGTCAAGTGACTTTAGCATGGGTTTATTCTCAGGCCCCTCCATTTACCCTTCCTTCGTGCTGAATTCTATATTTACCCTCTGAAGCCTCTTGACAGTGCAAATGTCCCTCCTATAGTTAAGTGTACTGGTCAGAGGTACGAATGAGTCCTCGCCAGGGACGGCTATAATATGGGATAGTGCTGGCAGCGAGGAATAAGTGGGTAAAGTAGATTAAGCTTTGAAGGAAAGGTAAACCCCAATACACGCAAGCACGCATAAAATTTAATAAGCATATCGCTCACTCAATAGCGATTATAGCAAAAAGAAATGCAGTGCAGGTCATACAGCAAACACCCGGGCGATATTACAATAGATCAACTATACTGGTCGCAGTAATGAGTCCACACATGGAAAAAAAAGTCGCAAAATTTAAAAAAATGAGTTAATCACAGCATACGATCAAGAATTTTCTAATCTATATTTTACTCTAATTAGACTACATGAATGTTGCAAACATCCAGAGTTATGAGATGATTTCGAACGCTTGATAGCTTTAAACCATACAGAGCAGCTAACTTTGATCGCGTTTTTCTCGAAATCAGAATTTTGTGACTTGGTTCGGTCTGACTTAACACTGACCAAATAATAGCTGCTCAAGAGCTCAGAAATCATTTAAAGCCGAAGAATGCAAGTCTGCCATTTCGGCCTGATTATCTGCTGAAATATTTCAAACAATAATTAGAGCTAGCGTTTCTGAACAAGATCACAACCTAATTATACAATTATATACTTGTTTGCAATTGGACGAGAATACAGAAAAATCGAAATCAAAACAAAAAATAACGTTGCCGTTTCTGAATTGGTAATTAACAAAACCAAACCACCGAACTGAACGAACTGCGTGAAAATGTGCCGGAATTAAATAAGTTGGCTGGTGCTGCTGTGCTGTTTTCGGTTCGTTAGGTCCATCCGTCGGGTGGATGCTCCGAAGCTGTTCATGATCCACATAGCAAATGTTTCGCTTACTTTCGAACTGAAGCGTACAGACTAAGTGACAGCTGTTTCCAAGACCATCATACACAGCTGCAATTTTAAAAATAGTTTACTCCATGCTAGACCTACAATTGTGATATATACCTTGATGCTATAGCAGAGAGACGACCTTGCCGCTGCTGCTGCACCGCCAAGCGCGCCGGTCGGTGAGTGGAACAAGGTAAGAAGTTCGCATCACCGGAAAATTAAGCTGTAACAGCAGAGGGGGCAAACCATTCCAACCCACCCGTCCATCCGGTACGGCGTGGAGAGGAAGAATCACACACTGACTGGAAAAAAGTGAACTCAATGAGAATTCACACGCGCTAGATTATTATTACTGCGGCTGAACGAAGGTGAAAATGAAAATGTACTGAGCTTTTGTTTCGTTACCACTTCATAGTCATCATCATCATCATCATCATAATCATCATCGTTGTTGAATGAACTTAGCAACGAATGTGATGAGGTAATTGCCAGCTGATTCCATTTCATAACTGGTAAACCATTAATTGTTTGCGTTTATTTCGGATTAATCAACATCGGTGACGGTGTTTGTATTTCCTCTGCAGCTTAATTAACCGCTGGCTGTTTCCAGTTTCGCAAATTAATTCGATTTTGCTACAATCATGTCTAAGTTTCGGGCTGACGCGTATCGAGCACGACTGTCGTGCCTTGCGACAAAACTTCCCGACAGCTGTTGATTTTACCACCGAACTAATTTGCAACTTTATGGCAGCTTCCGCCTTCCGCCTAGCAGAGAACCGAATTATGTTTCCGGTCCCCCTTACCGACCCGAACCTTGCGCGTCTGTTTTCGCACCCCATTAAATAGAAAGAAGCAGCAACAGCAGCAGAGCGCTAATAGCGGTTTCCTGTCAGCCTAAAATAACTTTGTTTCGACGAGCAAGCTATCGGCTTCGGATTGATCCGGCTGAGGATCGATTGATAGGTACCTACACTAGGGTTTTCTTTTACGTTGTTATTATGCATCGCATCACGTGAAAAGATTAGTTTAAATCCCTTGAAAAATGCGAAAAATAAATACCGCACAAAAACACGTGAAAACCGATGAAAAAGAAAACTTTACTGTATAATTATGGTGGGTTGTAGGGAAGATTGTGTCGCTTGTGATGAATAATAATTAACTGCCATTCGTTTTTATTTTCCTTGTCCGTCCCTAATACAGAGGAATTTTATTCGTTGTTACGGAGTTCACTTCAGGCTTAACTAATTTTGAGTTTTTTTTCCTAAACAAATATTGTGTAGGGGAACTGATTGCATTAGCGTTCTGACCTTAATAAATGCAATGCAATTTTGCAAATGAAAAATTGAAAATTGGAGAAATTGTTACCTTAAGTCGAACATAGATAGAAACTAAATTAAACTAGAAATTGGTCATAAAATTAGACATGAAACTGGACTCGACGTTGAACATAAATTCGATTGACAGTAGACTTTAAATCAGTGTTTAAATTAGAATTCTATTTGATTTCAAAGTGGATATGATATCCGGATTTGAAATTAAATTTAAAGTTGGTGTTGGCTCTGGCAGCACGGAGTGAGGTTTCGTCTTCTCACTTCGCAGCTGGTGCTAACGGGCGCACAATAGGCGAGTTTTTCTAGGCGTTCTGGCAGCCACATTTACTTGATCGTCAAGCCAACTACCCGACCGATCTGTCCACTCGGCAGTTAGCCTTCAGTCACATTCGAGATCTCATACCGATTACATGCTAAATTAAGAGATCCCTTCGTTAATAAAAGTTTATATAAAACCCCAAATTGTTTGTCATCGTTAAGTTAGTTAAAATAAAATAAAGTGTGTGACAAAAGTGATTCTCCTCGCCGCCCGTGATCCGAAATCACCTCCGGAGCCGCTACTGTCGTCTACGACTCAACCTTTCACCATAGCCCCTTGCGCTAATTCTCGTTCCGGGTGAACCGGATTTCATACACCATCAGACACAACGTAGGACCATCTATCGGGGATCAAACCTTCTGGCAAGCGCCATCATAAAACTGGTGCCGTGACCAGGATCGGCCACATCGTCCGGATTCAACAATCATCCGAAGCACGTGAGACGATCTTCTGGGCGCTGCCATTTTGTTCCGGCCATCTTTATAGGCGTATATCCTAATTATACAAGGCTCGAATAATCGGCCATCAGGTAATTACCTGTCCGATTGATATTTTGTGGCTCGCAGGTGCCCTTAGATTCCCGTTTCGTTTCTTTGCATATTTTGTCGACGGACCGGATCGTGATTGCTGCCAAGCCGTTTGGAGTACATCTTGACTGCCACCGGTTACCGTCACCGAGAGGACAATTTGTCCAACCGCTCTATTGTTCGAACACCGCCATTGTGTTTTTGGCCATTAAGCGCCATTACAGCGAGCTTGGATAGTCCCAGAGACGCTATTCCACCATTGCATCCCGGCAATTCAGTGGATTGATACAACAATCATCGCTACCAATCGTCATTGCGGATCGACATTGGTTTTCTGTGCATAATTTCTGCACCCAGTTCAACTATCCAGCATCTATATTCTGTGGATTTTCGTCGAGATTCATAAACTGCTAGCGACATCCAGCTCAATGAGCACGGACTGTGCTTTTATACGTTCCGGTTGGCAGCTTTATATTATAAAATACAAGGCACATACTTGCCTTGGAATTGGTGAGTACCATTCCAAGTATTTATCAATCCACTCACCAGGCCTACCGGGGTCTTTTCGTTCGACAGACTCGTTTCTCGCCAGTTAGTTAACATCATCCGAACACGACGGAAAATGGCACAACTACATAAAGCAACTTTACTATCCCGGCGAGCAACGATGATGACTGCATTGGGTCGGGCAGAGGCCTTCGTGAATTCCTTCAACGCAGAACGGGATCAAGCTCAGGTATCGATCCGTCTGGAATACCTGAACAGCATGTGGGCGTCCCTGGAGGAGGTGCAGGGGCAGCTAGAAGACAGCGAGGATACTGAGGAAGGTAGGCAAATCAACGCAGACATTCGTGCCGATTTTGAGCCTCGGCTGTTTCAAATAAAAGCCGACTTGATTTCCAAACTTCCTGTTTCAAGTCTACCAGCTCGCATCCCTGAAAATTCGTCTCACACTTCCGCTCTCTCTGGGTTGAAACTTCCGACCATTTCTCTCCCTGAATTCAATGGAGACTACATGCAGTGGCTAGGATTTCATGACACCTTCTTGGCATTGATCCACTCTAACGGGGACGTTCCTTCCATCCAAAAATTTCACTATTTAAAGGCAGCTTTAAAAGGTGAGGCATCGCAGCTGATCGAATCGATAGCCATCAGCTCCGCGAACTATAACTTGGCTTGGCAAACACTCGTCGACCGATACGCGAATGATTATCTACTGAAGAAGCGACACTTGCAGGCTCTGTTCGATATCTCTTCGGTTCGGAAGGAATCTGCCGCGTCTCTGCACGCTCTGGTCGATGAATTCCAGCGTCATACTAAAACTTTGGGTCAACTAGGTGAGCCGACTGACTCCTGGAGCAGCATCCTGGAGCATCTTCTATGCACTAAACTTCCTAGCGACACACTGAAATCCTGGGAGGATCATGCATCAACGAATAATCAACCAAACTACGACTGTTTGATCGAATTTCTACAGCGACGAATGCGAGTCTTGGAGTCCGTCATGGTTAACCATCATCAGCCACCATCCGTTCCATTTGTGTCCACGTCTACGTCCAAGAAGTCGTCCAACTTTCGCTTGTCATCTTGCGCTTCCACATCCAGGCCTGAAAGCAAATGTCCTGCTTGTAACCAGGAACATCCGCTAATGAAATGTGCAAAATTCAACCGATATTCTCCAACCGAACGGCAGCAATTCGTGTCTGCTAAACGACTGTGCCACAACTGCTTGAAAAGCGATCATATCGTTCGAAATTGTCCTTCGAATTACAATTGCAAGCACTGTAATAAGCGTCATCACTCCATGCTGCACTCCAGTGAAAATTCTAGGTCAGCAAATGAACCAACCGTCGTTCATACGTCTATGCCGACTCAAGCGGTTCAGCCCATCGACAATAATGGATCCCAATCTTTCATGGCATCAGCGGAGAGTGTTCACAGAGTTGTTGCTAGTACTGCTGCGCCGCAGCCTCGAGAAGATGTCTTTCTATTAACTGCGTTGGTTAAGATTATTGATGCTTACGGTCAGGACCATACAGCTCGTGCTTTACTCGACAGTGCTTCCCAGCCTAATCTCATTACTGATCGTTTGGCACGCAGTTTGCATCTGAAGAGAAGTCCAGTGAACGTGACTATCCAGGGAGCAGGCAATCTCTCCAAGAGGGTGCGTGAAACAATTTTCGCTCGCATCAAGTCCCAGAATGATCAATTTGAATGCGGGATCGAGTTTTTACTGATGGATACGGCTACTGCAGATCTTCCTGCGCAGGACATCTCCGTTCATGATTGGCAAATTCCGCAGAATTTAGTGTTAGCAGATCCCCTGTTCAACAAGAGCCAGCAGATTGACATGGTACTAGGCGCAAAACATTTCCATTCATTCTTCCCTAGCACAGCTCGTCTCCGGATGGCCGATAATCTTCCGATTCTGGTGGACAGCGTATTTGGTTGGGTCGTCACAGGCTCAGCTACCACGACACACCCCGCTCAGTTGCAGTCCTCAAATCCTAGTATCGTTGCTGTTTCCATGCTGACACTGGAGGAGAGTATGGAACGATTCTGGAAAACCGAGGAATTAACCGTCAACAATAACTACTCCATCGAAGAGCGCTACTGTGAAGATTTCTATCAATCTACGACAACACGAGACGAGTCGGGGCGCTACATCGTTCGTCTGCCACGAAAGCCCGACTTTGATGCTATGTTAGGAGAATCTAAAACCTGTGCACTTCGCTGTTTCTCTCAGCTTGAACGGCGACTCGACCGCGATGAAACATTGAAGAAGGAATACCATAAATTCATAGAGGAGTACCTCTCCCTTGGCCATATGCGACTGGTCGAGCCGGACGACGGAAATCACTCCCACACGTTTTATCTGCCCCACCACCCTGTCCTGAAGGAAGATAGTACGACTACCAAAATTAGAGTGGTATTTAACGGTTCAGCTCGTACTTCGACCGGCTTCTCTCTTAATGAAGCACTTTGTGTGGGTCCGGTGGTTCAAGATGACCTCCTTTCAATTGTTCTTCGGTTCCTCACTTACCCTGTGGCTGTCGTCGGAGACATAGAAAAAATGTACAGGCAGATTCTACATCATCCTGATGACCTCGCTTTGCTACGCATTCTGTTCCGGTTTTCGAAGGACGTCCCTGTCCAGACTTACGAGCTTCTAACCGTGACTTACGGTTTAGCTCCATCATCTTTTTTGGCTACACGAACCCTTCAACAACTTGCAAACGACGAAGGCTCTGCATACCCCTTAGGGGCCCCCGCGCTGCGCAAAAATTTCTACATGGACGACTTTATCGGAGGAGCGAACACGGTACAGGAAGCTATCCAGCTCCGAGAAGAGTTGTCTGAATTATTAACCAAAGGAGGATTCATCTTGAGGAAATGGACTTCGAATCGGTTAGAAGTTTTGCAGGGGCTGAGGAACGATCAGATCGGCACACAATCCAGTGTCCAATTCATCCCAGACGAGTCTGTGAAAACGCTTGGGATCTGGTGGGAGCCAGAGTCCGACCAACTTCGGTTTGATTCTCCAATACTACAACGTTATGAAGCTCCTACGAAACGATCCATCTTGTCTGACATCGCTAGGCTTTTTGATCCGCTCGGCCAGATTGCACCTGTCGTCGTCACAGCGAAAATCATGATGCAGGAATTATGGGCACTCTCCTGCGACTGGGACGAACCAGTACCTCACTCCATCCAGCTGAAATGGGAAAACTTTCGACGAGAGCTACCAAAGATTGCAACCTATCGAATCGACCGGTACGCGTTTCTACCCGAGGCCACCGTAGAGCTACATACGTTCGCTGATGCTTCCACTGCTGCATACGGAGCCTGTACGTACGTTCGATGTGAAAATGCTCTGGGTATCGTTAAAGTCCGGCTACTAGCTTCGAAAAGCAAGGTGGCTCCACTAAAAAGGCTCACAATCGCTCGTCTAGAACTTTGCGCTTGCGTATTGGCAGCTCACCTGTATCATCGCGTAAAGGAATCAATAAACATTTGTGTCTCGGCTTCCTATTTCTGGTCTGATTCTGCAGTTTGCTTGTACTGGCTTCGCGCACCACCCAGTTCCTGGAAAACTTTCGTTGCGAACAGGGTGTCAGAAGTACAACACCACACACATGGCGGGAAATGGAATCATATATCCGGATCGGAGAACCCTGCAGATCTCGTTTCACGCGGGATGTCAGTCGAAGAATTCGTAAATAGTGAAGCCTGGAAGTATGGTCCATCCTGGTTGGTTCAACCGCATCAGCTTTGGCCAATTTGTCATCTGCCTACAGTCCCCGAAGAAGTACCTGAGAAAAAATGCGTAGCTGCATCGGTTCAAACGACACCTGGCATCAACCCATGGTTTATACGGTGGTCCTCCTATAATCGATTACTCCACATCATCGGCTACTGCCTGCGTTTTTCGGAAAGAACTCGATCAAAAACCAGAACCCAGCCACGTACACCTCTTTCAGATAACGACGTTGATCGACAGTCGCTCACTGTCAAAGAAATTGCTAATGCCAATACCCTTCTAGTGCGCTTAGCTCAGCAGGACGCATTCCGTAATGAAATCAAGGAGCTTGAGCGAGGAAATTCTGTTGCCAAAAGTTCACCTATTCGTCGTCTCATGCCATTTGTAGACCCAGAGAGAATTTTGCGAGTTGGAGGTCGGCTTAACCTTTCTCAGCTTCCATACCAATCGAAACACCCTGCCCTCCTCCCAAAGAACCATCCGTTCACTCGGCTTATCGGCGAGAACTACCATCGAAAGCTTGTCCACGGCGGCGGGCGTCTTCTTCTGTCAACGATTCGCGAGGAATATTGGCCCTTGAATGGTCGTCACTTGGTGAAAAGCATCGTACGAAACTGCTTCCGCTGTTCACGCCAGCATCCCGTTCCCGAGCAGCAACAAATCGGTCAGCTGCCTAGTTCTAGAGTCAGCCCAAGTCGCCCATTCTCACATACGGGTGTGGACTATGCAGGTCCACTCTACATAAAACCCGTTCACAAGCGTGCAGCCCCTGCCAAGGCTTACCTTTGTGTATTCATATGCTTCTCAACAAAAGCTGTCCACCTAGAGCTGGTTGGGGACCTGTCCACCCCAGGATTCTTAGCTGCTTTGCGTCGATTCATTTCGAGACGGGGAACCCCGGCGCACATATATTCCGACAACGGAAAAAACTTCGAAGGAGCCAAACGCGAACTGGCGGAATTGTTCGCAAGATTCAGGAGCGAAGTTGAGCAAAGCAAAATCTCATCTGCTTGTTCAGAGGAAGGAATCGTGTGGCATTTGACTCCCCCTAAAGCACCAAACTTCGGGGGCCTGTGGGAGGCGGCTGTGAAGACCGCCAAGAGACATTTGTTTCGGCAATTGGGTAGTACACGCCTTAGTTTCGAGGACTACTATACGATTCTGCACCAAATTGAAGCGGCTATGAACTCACGTCCTCTGTTGCCGATGTCCGATGATCCCAACAACCTTGCTGCATTGACACCGGGGCACTTCCTTACCGGATCATCGCTTCAAGCCTTGCCCGACCCAGATCTTCTACACACTCCAGTGAACGCCCTCGACCATCTCCAAAGACTGCAACAACACGTCCAGAAATTTTGGTCACACTGGCGATCAGAATATCTGCAGGAGCTGATAAAGGATACGAAACGTGCTGCTCGAAACGACGAGATCCAACCAGGCCGCATGGTAATCCTGGTAGATGAAATGCTGCCAGCAATCCGTTGGCCACTAGCCCGCATCATACAAATACACCCTGGAAGCGACAATTTGACACGCGTGGTAACTTTGCGTACAGCAAAAGGAACCATAACAAGGCCAATCACGAAGATCTGCCTGCTACCAGTTCCGGAATCGACTCCCGAGGATGAGCAACTGGATGTTCCAGCCATCAATCACCATCCTGAGCAACAAGAATAAATATTAATCTATGTATAAAAGTGAACCTAAATAACTAGTTAATTTGAACATAGTAGTTCAAGGCGGCGGGTATGTTGGCTCTGGCAGCACGGAGTGAGGTTTCGTCTTCTCACTTCGCAGCTGGTGCTAACGGGCGCACAATAGGCGAGTTTTTCTAGGCGTTCTGGCAGCCACATTTACTTGATCGTCAAGCCAACTACCCGACCGATCTGTCCACTCGGCAGTTAGCCTTCAGTCACATTCGAGATCTCATACCGATTACATGCTAAATTAAGAGATCCCTTCGTTAATAAAAGTTTATATAAAACCCCAAATTGTTTGTCATCGTTAAGTTAGTTAAAATAAAATAAAGTGTGTGACAAAAGTGATTCTCCTCGCCGCCCGTGATCCGAAATCACCTCCGGAGCCGCTACTGTCGTCTACGACTCAACCTTTCACCATAGCCCCTTGCGCTAATTCTCGTTCCGGGTGAACCGGATTTCATACACCATCAGACACAACGTAGGACCATCTATCGGGGATCAAACCTTCTGGCAAGCGCCATCAGTTGGAATTAAAATTTAGACTTAACCTTCTGCGATAGACTCTAGAAATTAAATAAACGCAGCAGATACGTTACGTATTGAATTTTGATTCTGATGTTTGCAATGTCTTCCCGACTCATATCTGATGGTTTAATACATTCAATTGGTTGCTAAACATATGTTTACAATTCTAACATAATTAAAAACTGAATTTACATAATTCAACCATAACAACTATAACGTGAAGTGTAGGTATCCAGCAGACTACCACATCAACATAATCGTTAAAATTAGGGCACCTCAGCAGCAGAAGGTTAAAATAAATTTTAATTTTACTTAAAAATGGACATGACCTAGGATTTCAAATAGGACTTGTATTGAATATGACATAGTACGTAAAATTGGGAATATGATAATAAATTGAACTTGAAATTTGATCCGAAATCAGGCTTGAAAATAGATTTGAAATCAGAGTTGAAACTGGAATTAGATTCAATCAGAAAGTGGCCTCCTCCTCCTTTTAAGGTAATGCAATGGACTTGAAATTGGGCCTCAATTTTACTTCAAATTGCACTTGAAATTTGATTTGAAATTGGACTTACAATTGGATATCAATTGGACGTGAAGTTGGACTTGAAATTAGACATGAACTGCTTGCGTCCTCTCCCAGGTAACAAAGTGAGTTTTATTACTCTCTTATGGTCGTCTTTATGACCAAAATGACTAATGAATGAAGTCTACAGCAAAACTTAAATTGTTACTTGGGCTACCTTCTCTGTAAGCCAAATTATTTCTGTTACCCAGAATCCTGGAACTGCTTGCCATTATTTTTGTGATAAGTTCTAATTGCGTAAATAGGAAAAATAAGACAGGAGAAAAAAAAGAAAAAAAGCTCGAAAAAACATGACAAAAACTGGACAAAAAAGGGTTAGAAAAAGAGGAAAAACGTGAGAGAGAAAAGAATAAAAATTAGCATGAAAAAAAAAAACGAAAGAAAAAACGTGACCAAATGGGAGGAAAACGGAACAATAACGAGAAAAAAGTAAAATAGAAGAAAACGAGAGACAAAAAGAGGTTAAACGAGCAGAATGGACAGAAAAAGATGTGTAACGGAAGAGAAAAGAAGAAAAATAGTAGAAAACTAGAAAAAAAAACCCTAAAGAAAATGAGGAAGAAAATGTAGAAAAACTGGAAAATCAAACGAAGAAAACGAAACAGAACGGATAGAAAAAAGAAAAAGAAAAGAAGCAAATATGGAAGCAGCAGAATGGAGACGTAAGAATAGAAAAAGAGGAAAAACGGGACAGAAAATAAAATAAAATGGGAAGAAAATATGTAAACCGAAGACAAAAGCAATTAAGCGGAAAAGAAAAACAGAACGTGACAGAAAAGAAGGAAAAGTAGGCGGACAAAAAACGGGATAGAAAAGAGTTAAAAACGGCTACGAAAATAAGATGGAAATCGGAAAGGGGACACAAAAGGACAAAAAACGAACCAAGAAAAGATGAAAAACGGACCCGAAAACAAAGAAAAGAGACGAAAAACAAAACAGAGGAAATTCAGGACTCAGAAAAAAAGGAGAAATCCGTACTAGAAGAGATGAGAATAGGAACAGAGGAAGAGGAAAAAGCTAGCAGACATAAAGAAAAACGAGAGGTAGAACAGAGTTGCAACGAGACAAGAAAGGAAATGCGGAATAGAAAACAAAAGAAACCAAACAGGAAAATAAGGCTAATGCGAAAGAAAAAAGAAAGCAGACAGGAAATTGAAAAACGACAAAAAATGTCAACTAGATAAGCACTCAAGTCTTTTTTACACGGGGGGTACGCTGCGTGTAATAATAAACCGTTTAACAAAACCACGTTAATTCGAAAAACGATGTAAAAAAATTCTTCATGGTACGATGGTGGTCTAACAAGCCAGTCGTCGTATGTTCGAATCTCGGCTAGGTGGTGCTTGCTAGATAGAGTCAGTACACACTTAAAAAAAAGTACCGAGTTCGGTAAATTACCGTAAATTTTACCGAAATCTGAGCAGCAGAACATTCGGTAAATTTTTTTTATGATGCCAAATAATTACTAATGATCCGTAAACGTCGATTGGCACCATCGAATTTTACCGAACGTTCGGCTGCTCCGAGTTCGGTAAAAAATATTTAAGTGTGTAGGATCGTTGCACTGGCCACGTAATTTTCCTGTACTCTAACAGCTGGCTACGAAGTCTGTCGATAAAGAAGGGTAATTTCTAAAGACGGTACAAACCCATGACTTTGCTTTTTGTCTAGTGTAAAAGGAGAAATATGGGATCGTATCGTATCGTATCGCATCGCATCGCATCGCATGGCATCGCATCGTATCGTATCGTATCGTATCGTATCGTATCGTATCGTATCGTATCGTATCGTATCGTATCGTATCGTATCGTATCGTATCGTATCGTATCGTATCGTATCGTATCGTATCGTATCGTATCGTATCGTATCGTATCGTATCGTATCGTATCGTATCGTATCGTATCGTATCGTATCGTATCGTATCGTATCGTATCGTATCGTATCGTATCGTATCGTATCGTATCGTATCGTATCGTATCGTATCGTATCGTATCGTATCGTATCGTATCGTATCGTATCGTATCGTATCGTATCGTATCGTATCGTATCGTATCGTATCGTATCGTATCGTATCGTATCGTATCGTATCGTATCGTATCGTATCGTATCGTATCGTATCGTATCGTATCGTATCGTATCGTATCGTATCGTATCGTATCGTATCGTATCGTATCGTATCGTATCGTATCGTATCGTATCGTATCGTATCGTATCGTATCGTATCGTATCGTATCGTATCGTATCGTATCGTATCGTATCGTATCGTATCGTATCGTATCGTATCGTATCGTATCGTATCGTATCGTATCGTATCGTATCGTATCGTATCGTATCGTATCGTATCGTATCGTATCGTATCGTATCGTATCGCATCGCATCGCATCGCATCGTATCGTATCGTATCGTATCGTATCGTATCGTATCGTATCGTAACGCATCGCATCGCATCGCATCGCATCGCATCGCATCGTATCGTATCGTATCTATCTGCCTCTCTATCTATCATATTCATATTTATATTCATATTCTAATATTTTATTCAATCCGCAATCATATCAAAGCAAAGTGTGAGTTGCTGAAAGAAAGTTTTTAACAATCGATTCATGTCCCAGAAAGCACCTAAGGAACGAATCGGTAAAGTAGAGCAAACTATCAAGGAAGGATAAACCCCAATAGACACAAGCAAGCATTAAATTTAATAAGCATATCGCTCATTCAATAACGATTATAACAAAAAGAAACGTAATGCAGAATACAGCAAACACCCGGGAGATATCACAATAGTGATAAGTCCATACAAGAGAAAAAAAGAAAATAAAATTTATTTATTTATTTATTTATTTGGTTAAAATAACTAGTTTACAAAAATGGCGAAATTCTGATGGCGCTCGATAAAATTTAATGCGCATATTCCAGTCAGCATTTTTACATGTATACTTAGATTGCAAATTAGAGTTACGTACTGATATGTATCCTACAAAATCGCATTTGACGCACAAAAGTCGCTTATCCGTACCATTTTGGAGGCGATATACGGACTGAGGAATAATTTGGAGCAATGTGAGGTGAGGTTATGTAGTATCGTAATTGTAGTATCAGGTGAAATTGATCACTTTTTCGAGTATTTTTTATATGTCTTTGAATAGAAACATATTTTAAAAAATGATTCAATTTTAAACTAAGTGCTGTAGTGCTGGCTTCACGACAGTGTCAGGTACATCTTCTAAAAAAATATTTCTTTTAGTACAACCTAATGTAATCGCGAAATTGAAAAATCACAAATCACGGGTGAAATTGATCATGATAGAAATCAAGACGATATTGCTATCAAACCATATGCTTTGAAAGCAATAAACTAGCGTGCAGTATAAAATCTGGCGTAATCGAGATAGGCAACATAACATCCTGCATGTAGGCAACATTGACGCGTATAGCAACTAGTAGAAAAATGAGGCAGTCGGCCCTTTTTTTGTGTGTGGATATTATCACTACGACCAGCATTTTGATCTATTGTGATCTTATCCAAGTGTTGTTCCGCACTTCGTTGTTATTTCAGTATCGCTATAGAGTGAGCGAACTGCTTATTATCCGTGCTTAAAGTGTCGGTGTGTCGGCCCTTTATTAGCATGGTTGATGCGTCTGCTAAATAAACATGAACGATGAAAAGGATATCAAGCAAATTTTAGCATCGTAATCGCGTTTTTTGCTTAAACATTGCTGTATATATGTGTAAATGTGTCTTTTGCACTCTTTTATAAATCTCTATTCTGTTTCGCAGAAAGAACAAATCTTTCGCAGGTGGCAGCTCCATTTCGCAGCTATAGCGGTTTAGAAATCAGTGTTGTCTAGGTACATGATGTTATCAATCGTTTTATTTTGTTGAACAAAATAAAACAAGTTATAAAAATTCTATTGCATTATTTTGTTCATGGACATTTTCAAAGCACAGCCAGATAATTAGAGAGCCGAATTAGTTCTATTAAAACTTCCTTCTGCAACGAAATTTGTGTTAACGAAAAAGGAGTTTTATCGGACATGCTGAAAATTGCGATTCGATCAAAATAGTAAATTTCGAAAAATCAAACCAATCACAAGATCAAACTTGTTAAAATCCAAGTGACTTTGATCTTTAACATAATCTTTATATGAATGGATACATTGTCAGCTTTATGAATCAGTATAAACGTAGAAAAATGAATTTTTTGCTCGTTGGTCCGCGGTGATCAACTTCACCCGAATCGACGGTACCGCGTTGCACGTCGTAAATTGAGAATTGTGTTTCGGAGGAAAACAGGGTGTAAAAGATCATTGATATCTTCGTTACGTAATATATGAATGTTACCCTTATGTTAAGACTAATTGTTGCTAGACACGTATCACATTGCTAGACAATTTCTCTCAGTAGTGATATTTTTTTGATCTTTTTAACGGCCATTTTGAGCACATCTCGAAAAGAATTGATATATTTCCAACTGAACTGAATTTTTCTTAAGCATCGTATATTTTCCAGCTGTGCTTTTTGTATTGCTAGATGCAAAAATATGATAACTTGCAACGTGGAGGTAACGGAGCACAACTATTTTATATCTAGCTGCTCTTGCAAGTTACCTCTTCTAACCACATGTTCTATAAATTATGTGGTAACAAGCAGGATAAACCAAAATAATTTATCATGAATCAAAAAAGTTTTACGAATAACTATATTCGTAGCTGATTAAAAAATTCATGCTATTTGAAAACATTTGTGGTCATATTTTCCACCGCAAAAGTTATGCCATTACAAATCTATCTATTTATATAAGAGGTTTATGTGTGTACCGAAAACCAGGCCTCTGACAGGACGTCATAAGAGGTTTATCGGTAACTAAAACAGACCCCTGACAGGACGTCATGCTTTCATAGCACTGGGTTGTATTCTCAGTCACCTCAGTCACTGATTGACTGCTGGACTACTCGATTGTTCAACTGGTTGGCTAGACTGCTCGACTGGACTGGTCAATTAGACTGCTCGATTCCACTGTTCGACTGGATTTCTCGACTCAACTGCTCAATTCGACTTGTCTACTCGACTCAACTGCTCAGCTTAAATAAACTACTCAACTCAATGGCTTGACACAACTACTCGATTGGACTATTCGGATCGGCTGCTCGACTCAACTGCTCAACCCGATTGCTCGATTGAACTGCTCGACAAGACTACTCGATTTAACTGCTCAACTGAACTGCTCGACTCCACTGTTCGACTTAACTGCTCGACTGAACCGCGTGACCCGACTGCTCGACTAGACTGCTTGACTAAACTGTTCAATTCGAGTGCTCGACTCAACTGCTCCATTCATCTGCTCGACTGGACTACTCCATTCAACTGCTAGACTGACCTGCTCGACTAAACTGCTCGACTGAACTGCTAGACTCAACTGGTTGATTACAGCTCGACTTAACTGCTCGACTCAATTGCTCGACTAGACTACTCGACTCAACCGCTCGACTCAACGCTTGACTGGACTACTCGAATCGACTGCTCGACTCAACTGCTCGACTGGACCACTCGACTCAGCTGCTCGATTACTGGTCGACTGTACCGCTCGATTCAACTGCTCGACTCGACTGCTTGACTAAACTGCTCGACTCAACTGTTCGGCTTAACTGTTCGACTGAACCGCTTGACCCGACCGCTCGACTATACTGCTTCACTAAGCAAAAAGTTTTTTTAATCGAGCAAAAAAGCGTTTTAAGAATTTTTACTTAAAGTTTAAACGAGAAAACCAAATCTATTTTTGCTTATTATATATACACGTTATTATTTTCCATGCAAAAACCCGAGCCAAATCCCAGCCCCGCAGAAGTTACGAATGACATAAGCTTTTAAAGTGACTATAATCTAACCAAAAAAACATAAGCAGAATTTTTTAACGATTTTCAAAAATTCCATTGTTCTAATTTTCATTTCTGGTCCATGCTAGAAGCGTTAAATTCGCTCGTACACTCGTTTTTCGAGTTCTGTAGGCGAGGGTGACAAAAACTTTAAAAAAATATTTGCAGTGGCCTTATTATTACGAATTTGGTACGAGGCACATTCGTAGCACATTTTGCACCAGAACGCATTTGAGGCACGGTTATTGTCTGGCATCGTTTTCGACGTGATCAGGCTACGAAGGTTGTTTAGTAGAGAGAACATACTTGTGCAGTTACGTTCTGTTTCATACACAATCGTCGTGGTTCTGTAGTTGTTCGTCGTCGTCGGTTGTTCTTACGGTAATATGTGAAATCAGTTCAACTTCGATTCTAAATCATGTCAGCTTTTTTCGGAGAAAAAAAAATTCGCTATTTTTCGATGTTTATACGTGAGCTTTTATAACATTCGTAAAATGCACGAAGCGTTTTTAAATTACAATGATTCGTACGAATACACCCTCGTCTATATGTACGAAACATTGAACATTGATTTTACGACTCTACTTCGTGGTAGAAAACAACAAAAGAATTCGTAAAACAAACATTCATTTTCATGCTATAAATCATGTTTTATTCTTAATGTTTGTTCTGCTTCTTTCAAGTGCATTCATTGTGGGTGACATTTTACAGGTGAAAAAATTACAATGAATTTAACGGCAGGTTGAAAGATTTTTCTACAATCACAAACACAGCAAAAAATCAACATAATTGCTAGAGTTTCTTTGCTTTGTTATCAACAAGTTTCAATACCTGATTAATGTAGATTAAAAGTTGGAATAACAGATCATAAAACAACCATATACAGCGTTGTTGCAAGTTATTGCGGTTAACCGTAACTGTTTAATCCAACAATATTATAAATTAAAATCACATTATACAACATTTCTACAAGTTTTATTTCTAAAAGGCTATAAAATATCAAATGAGCGTAATTGAGCATAACTGAACGAAGCATTAAGAAAAGATAACTTTCATCATCATGCTGAAAGCTTTGCTTGCAGAAATTTCCTTTATACTTCTGGCAAAAGTCAGAAGCAAGCCAAATGAATCGTAAAGAAACTGGAAGGCAGTGTGATAAAATCGATTGTCTTCAAGAATCCAACCGATATCAGAGGTAAAGGCCCTAAAGTTAGAATAACCTTTATAAAGACGATGAGGTTTCATGAAATTTGACAAACGAACTGCATTAAAAGTAACCATCAACTTCAGCTTGAGCTTCAAATCGAGGGTCTAGTATAAAATTCGGCAGAAATAAAATTTAGTTTTATCATAACAATACAAAACTTTGCGTTGTACAACAGTTATAATGACAGAAATAAAACGTAATTGGAGAGATTTCGTAAAACTGTAAGGCAACCGATAATTTTACCATCCATCATAATCGGATGCGGCCAAGCACTCGTAAACGATGCTAACGTATTTTCCCATCAAAACTTAGTCCAAACAATAATGGCCATAAAATAAAGTCCCTCGCTTTCGAGCAGAATTGCTGCGGAAAATAAAACGCAAGGAAGATGAAAACTGTCCTACTCCTTTGCTATAAATATATCGCTCTGCCAATCGGCAATGATAAGCAAAGGCAGGGAGGCCTTTAGCCGAGGTGATCAAAAGTGATTAAAGTTCGTAATTCGATTTACCAGATTCTTTGTTAATTACTTCCGGACCGCTTCCGCTTGGAGTATTATAATTATAATGTTATTCCCCATTCCTGGTTCATTGAAACGTTGAATGTGGTATGCTACTGGCAAGTGCGTCCAACTACAAGGAGACTATCCTGTATAATCTGATTCACTTTTTGTCAGATTGTCAGATAAAATCTACTTTTACGTCTAAAAAAGAAATGCAAAGTGCTAGTGTCAGCACAATTAATGCACCAGTAGAGCTAGAGAGAGAAAGCAACAAGTTGGTGAATGGTCCGCTGAAAACTCTAACAATAAATGTCGACTTTTATGCCCCTTTTAAACACAATTGTTAACCGCAAACAAATTCGATGTCCGGAATAAACGATTCAATTAAATTTCCACTTCTTCGAAAACTGTGACATCCAATTACTCCGGGTAGTTGGGTAGGGAAATCGTCTTGCATCCCCACTCCAGCGAATAGCAGTAATCGTACGACAGGTTTTTTAAAGGCCATCCCGAGGAAAAAAACTTATCTCATTTATATGAATCGCATAAAATAAAGTTATTAAGGTCGAATTTCTTTTTTCCTTTCGATCCCAACACCACTCCCCGCACCACTCTGGTTGCGGTTGCTGGGTGTGGCGCATCCGGCAACACGACAACCTTTCTCCCGCCTGCCGACCACCGCACTTGGAAAGTACAGCTAGGGCCAGAGATATAGCACAAGGAGAAAGGGCACGACCTAGCAGCAGCAAAGGGCTAGAAGTTGGTGGCATACAGCCGCCACCACCACCACAACAACAACGGTCGGAAAAATGTTATCCAAACAACTGAGCTCTGTAATCTCATTTGTGGCTGAGCATTAAAAAAGGAAACCAGCAGCGGCGGCGGCACACGGTTCGGGTCGAGCCAGTGGATTGAGGACTTGAGGTAAACCGCTCGGTTCAGGCCGTCGCTGAACCCGAAATCCCCGCGTACAGCCAAGGAGGCAGAACAGGGGGAGGATTGCTAACTTTGGGGATCCGTTTGCCGGTGTGGAAATCTAAATGGGAAACGAAGCAGGAGATTTGTTACGAAATTTCGTTTGGCTTAGCTTTGCTTAGCTATGTGCAACTAGTTGTTGTGATCTAATTATTATTTAACAGCTAATTTGGACCGTAATCCTACATAATTGATTCGTTGGGATCTGTATTTGGCTTTTGCCAGTCGAAAAACCTTAAACAAATCCAACTCTCAAAGGGCTAACATGTTGTTGTGCGTGATGTTCACCAACTGTCATCTGTTCCTGGGCGATGATTCTACCAAATTACTAAACTATTTGGTATAAAATCACAACTGACAGCATTACTGTTGTTAAAATGGGACACCTTCTATTGTCGTGCAAATCTTCTTAAGTCAAAATGAGAAGTTCTACTACAAACCAACAAACGCTTCGAAAATCTCTACCCCCAAAAGCAGATCCGATCTACTTCGGATAATGGAAAAAATCTATCAAGATGTACGGAAGCAACCATCTGCTAGTACAACAACCGCACAACAAACGAACAGAGGAACGAACGAACAGCCTCAGTCAGAGAGTGGTAGCAACAATGAAAAGCATACTTCTGAAATTGCAGCAATTTCCAACCCAACTCCGCCGAACTGGGCGAAATGTAACATTTGCATCTGCCGCTTTGAAGTGTGTTGATTTCGTTGCTGACGTGGGTGGGTGGCTGACGAGCTTTGCTGAATGGGGCAAACGGAATGTGTTTTCGTTGGCTTGCTCCCGACCCTAACGGCCTGGCGGCTGGGTGGGTGGTCTTGCTTGCCAACCCACCCCACTCTACCCAGCTGAAGCTGATGATAATGATAGAGAGCTTCCGTTGATGGATGGCTAGAATGACGTACGAGAACACACATCGTTGAGTTGCTGTAGCTCTTTTTTTCGGAATGCTTGTTGTAATGTGACGGCAATGTGTATGTTCTATGTTGCGGCATATGCTTCAAGTGGCGCGGCTTGCGCTTTAATTCGCCAGCATTAGCATAATGTGCTTGTTTACAAGCCACTCGCGGGGGCGGCGACGATGTAGTGGTGGTACAGTGAATCCGCGATTTTTCGCATTTTTTTCCCTTCCTTTTGTGCCTTTCATTGGAGGTACTGACACTGAGAGATTACCTTGTTGAAGATGCAATTTGTCATTTTCAGAGTGTTGTTGTTATTGTTGTTGTTGAATGAGTCGAAATTGCTGTTGGTCACGTGTACCGAGTTACCATTATCTGCTTGTCGAACATAATTTGGAGGTGAATAGGGGATGAAACCAGTTGAAGGACTGGTTGAGTGGGAAGGCTCATATATTACATTACATATTAAATCACATTGAAATTTTCAATGATGTAAAAAGCCATATCGAGTTTAAACCAAGTGCCATAGAAAAGCAAGCCAGCAACGTTGCTAGGTTTTCGCATGACCCTAAAAAGTACCTTCAATTCCGAAATGGATAACATCATTACCATGTCCAGTCCATTATTAGTTCTGTTATTATATCGGTACATCAAAGAAAACAAATTTCATCGCACGGTACGATTTGACTATACATCTCCTTATTTATGTTGTTTAAAATACAGGGGCTCTGGAGCTGCAATGTTACCGAATACAAGCGAGTGATCATAAATATACCTACTTGAGTTGAGCCCGAATCTAACGATTCGGAAAATATAATTATCTGTCAAGAAAACTGCGAATAAAGGGTGTCCCACATCAAATTGCACCACGGAAGAAACACTGTAGAAAAATACCCATTGGATATTTTCTCTTGAAAATTTAGGTAGAAGTAGTTTAGAGGTGTCATTTACACTGTATTTTTATAGCTGTCAGTTTTTCCAAAAAATTTTCCAAAAATGGCGTCACCCGAAAAGCAACGTCGCGAATTTATTTTGCGCAAACGCCTGGAAAATCTTCAACGAAACTGCGAAACTCTGAGAATACCGCCCAGTACAATTTTGATGTTTAAGAGGAAGTAAGGAAGCAGAAACTTTCAAAGTTTGCTAAAAAATATATGATACGGCAAGCGATCTGCTCATGTGGCAAACGGAGTGCGCCGTTCGTGACTATCGGAACTGTAAACGGGCAGATCTACCTCAAGGAGTGTCGACAGAAGCGTCTGCTTCCTCTGCTGAAGCAACACGAGGGCCCTACGATCTTTTGGCCGGATCTAGCTTTCTGCTACTATTCAAAGGATGTCCTGGAGTGGTACGAAACCAACGGGGTTACTTTCGTACCCAAGGAACGTACCCCGTAGGAACTAAGAACGTAGGAACGAAAATGAGGAAAATTGGGTTTCTGAAGAAGAACCTGCAGCCAGATGTTGTAAAGTGTAAGGTGCGAGTAAACGGTTATGGCATCGAAGTTGAATGAAATGAATATGTCAAAAGCTTACTAATGGGTTGTATTTAATTGTCTAAATGTCTAATTTGATGTGGGCCACTCCTTTACTTTACATTTTCCAGTGTTTGCGTAGACGCTTAATCTTTGCATTAATTCTTTGAGCATCACGGCATGCGAAGATTTTATAATTAGAATAATATAGCTCTAAGATGTCGTACATAAAAGAGTCATAGCCTGAAACTGAAACTTGCTCGCAAACATATTGAAACATATTTTTGTGCTCGCAAAAAGCCTTGGGCGTCTTTCTGACCCTTCTTTATCGACAGAGTTTACAGCCAGCTATTAGAGTACATGATAGTTTCGGGGTCAGTGCAATAATCCTATTGACTCTTTCTAGCATGCTCTTTCGTGTGAGTGGCTCTGAACCATCCATTTTCTGCCGCGAACCGTTTCAAATAAGCGGCACGTTGATATCTTGATGAGCAATTGAGTCGAGCAGTCGAGTATAGTAGTTGAGTCGAACAGTAAAATCGAACAGTCGAGTCGAGCAGTCAAATCGAGTAGTCTAGTCAAGTAGATGAACCGACCAGTCGGGTCACAAGTCTTGTCGAGCAGTGGGGTCAAGCAGTTAAATCGAGTAATCTTATCGAGCAGTTCAGTCGAGTAGTTGAACCAAACAGTCCAGTCGAGCAGTCGAATCGATCAGTTTATTCAAACAGTCGAGTCGTTGAGTTGAGCAGTCGGGTCGAATGATTAAGTCAAACAGTTTTGTTGAGCAGTGAAATCGAGCAACGAAATCGAGCAGTATAGTTGAGCAGCCGATAGGAATAGTCAAATGGAGCAGTTGAGTCAAGCAGTTTGAATCAAGCAGCCGAGTCGAGTAGTCCAACCGAGCAGGTGAATCGAGTAGTTGAATTAAACAGTTTGGTCGAGCAATCAGGTCCAGTGGTTGAGTCGAGCAGTTGTGTCGAGCAGTTAAGTCGAGCAGTCGAACCGAACAGTCCAGTCGAGCAGACGGGTCGAGCAGTTAAGTCGAACAGTTAATTCAAGCAATCGAGTCGAGTAGTTTAGTCGAGCAGATTAATCGACTAGTTTAGTCGACCAGTTGAATCAAGTAGTCCAGTCGAACAATCAAATCGAGCAGTCTAGTCGACCAGTGAAGTGACAGAGAATAGAACCACCTGCTACGAAAGCATGACGTCCTGCCAGGAACCTGTTTTTAGTTATCGATAAGCCTCGTATCACATCCTGTCAGAGACCTGGTTCCGGCTACAGACAACCCTTATATATATAAAGACTGTACAGTAATGTTCTGATTTTGTCAGCTCAAAATTTTGTCTACCCACGATTTTATCAGCTTTTTATCCCGATTTTGTCAGCTGATACATGTTGTTTAACTTTTGTGCTTTTAAACATGATTTTAAAACTCTTCAGTCAACATGAATTTTTGGGGTTTTTTTATATTAAAAATCCTACAGTTTCTAAACAAGCAAAGATAGGGGTATACTATATTCAGCAATGTTGTGTATTTATGCAAACTATTTGTAAAAAGTTCTAGAAGTTTTTTTTTCTTTTTTTTTAGAATCGAAATAAACGAAATCGCAGGTGTATACGATTGTCTTACCGAGCCTGGAAAGCAAAAGAGTGCTTCCTTGTGATTGGCTGTTTCGTTCGTTTTTGACAGTGTCTTGTATTTCTGCTTTTTTAGTAGTTATTTGACAAATTATTTTTATACTTGCTATACTAATCAATTTTTAGAAAAATTTCTAATCGATTTATGCAAATATCTCTAAGATTAAAGTGAATTAAATTGTCGAACCGCGGACAACCAAACTGTATCCAACGTGAATATAAGAACTACGGAAAACTAATATTAACTACGGTTTGGGAATTAACTTTGAACTTCAACTTATCTCGACTGTGATAAACCTAGACCAATTTGATGTCTGTGTCAGGGAAGTGCGCCATAAAAAACGAATAAAGTCCCTTCTCCCTAGCCCAGTGGTTCCCAACCTTTTTTCGGTTCGCGTACCCCCTGACGGTTTTCCCTATACTATTCTACAGCGAACTAAAGTTTTGGCGAACCCCTGGGGGTTCGCGAACCCCCATTTGGGAACCGCTGCCCTAGCCCAACAGATCACAAATTCCGGCGAGACGATTAAGCCTAGACGAATTTGATATCTGTGTTGGCAGAGGTGGCATAAACCGCAGCGCAGACCAAAAGACACACATTCTTAAACAACACAACACTCGCCATGCGGTGTGTGTTCGCTCACAAATTCCCTTCAGTGTCTCTTTTGCTAAACACGCTCTTTCGTGCTTTACGCGCACCAACAAAAGGCAGTCGCAAACGCAGAGTGATAAATTTGCTGCGTGCTTTACCACACCAAGAGCCGCACTCTGCGCGGCTGGATTGTACACCCTGCGCTGGGTCAGTTGAAGTGGTGTGATTGAAAAAAACATTTTTACTGTTGCGGTGCCTGATCCGTACTAACTTAACATAGACCATATTAGTTGTTAAAAGGGCAGAAAATTTGTAAATACAAAACAATTTTTTTGCGCAATTTCGCACGGAGTGTGGCAAAGGGCAGCACCAAGTGCTGTTTGTCACTCACTGGGCGATTTTCACCGAGTGCTGTCGTTCGCTCCCACTCTGCTTTCGCTCGTACGCTGTGTGCATATTAGCTGTAGAGGTGTGTTGCCGAATCGCTCTGTGCGACAAGGCATAATATTGGAACATTGGGCGCATGGTGTGAGCGAATGACAGCCCTGTGTGTTGGAAAAGTGCACTACAGCTGTACTGTTCGGTTATAATATGATTCTGTATGGATGCGCATGTTTTCCACTTCATTGGAAATAATTCTGAATTTTATTCTAGATTGAACGTATACTACTACAATGCTATTGCAGATTCCAGGAAAAATCCTCATATTGCGGTTATCTTGACAGCTGAATCCAACCACAAAAAGATAAGCGCATGATTTATTATAGTAATTAAGTATTTGAAAATTTACCAAATCAATTATTTTCCACCACAAACACGTTACAAAACTGATATTTTATCGAGCCAAAAACCAGAAAACCTAAATTTTAATTTTGCGGTTGTCTCGCGGTTATCTGCTGAGCGCGTTACTACCGCCGTAGCAGGAGGATTTATTATAAGCGCCGCAATACTACTTTGATAAACGTTGCATACAACGAATGTAGCATGTAAGGGAGACTGTTGCAGGTTGAGGCTAATTTTGTTTCCGGTCCACAAAAATTAATTTTTTGTGATTAATTTAACTAATCGAATAACACATGGAATATTCGAATAATTTTTAATCGAATACTGCCAGCACGAGTAGTGGAATTAATCGAATAGTTCAATGAGTACGAATAATGCCCGAATAATGCTCGTTAATCGTTCATAGTTGTTCGATTAATCGAATTAATCAAAGAAATATTCGAATATTTTTAATTAAACACCACTGACACGAATACATAGTTGAATTAATCGATTAGTGCAGACAACGCTCACCGATTAATCGGTAGTCGAATGATTGAAAATTTCGGACATGACTATACACATCATTGGAAAGGTATTTAGATTCATCCCAATTCTGTATTTCGAACGGATCTTTATTGCGTTCGACTTGTTTCGAACAAGGTTCTGACACACTTCCCTAACACAGACATCAAATTGGTCTAGGTTTATCGCGGTCGAGATAATTTCAAAGTTGTCCGCGGTTGTCCAGTGCAATGTTGGTGTGTCATGAATCTAAGCACTCGAAAGATCTTGAGCGTCACCATGCTAAGTTTCATGGTACACCAACGTTGCACTGGGACCGCAGACAACCAAACTGCAAACAAACATGAATATAAGAAAACTACGGAAAACTAATATTAACTTCGATATTCCATCTACCACGTTTTTATACAAGGCTGCGGCTTAGAATAAATTTTTATAGCATATCGATATATAATCGGTTGAAGACAACAGGAAGATGCCTTCTTTTCTTCAACGGTTTACTTTCAGGACATCAACTTTGTCTAGATTACATGTTCAAATGATATGGTCAATCGAACGGTAGGGATAATTAAAGGGTAGTTTACCACCTTTACAAACTTGTTTACTTTCAGGTCATCGAATTCGTCTAGGTTCAATGTTTAAATAACAACATCGATCAAAGAGCGAGGTTTCGTTCACTCGAAAACCAAACAAATTGTTGTCTGAGTGTCTAATAGAAGGTGACGTAATTCCTAGAAAGGATTGTGTATGTGATCTTGGAGTAGAAATAGATAATGAGCTCAACTTTGTTCGTCATGTGGAAAAGATAGTAGCAAAGGCAAATTCACTGTTCGGTTTAATCAAACGCCTTAGTGGAGATCTGAATGACCCGTATACTATCATTACTCTATATAATTCCTTAGTACGCAGTGGTATTAAATACGCGAGCATAATTTGGCAACCATGCTATGACGTGCATAAGAAACGAGTCGAACGAATTCAGAAAAAAATTATACGCTATGCCTTCGGAATTTAGGATGGTCTGGAGAGATGCCCGATTACAAGTCGTTGTGCATGTTGATTGGAACTGAAAGCTTAGAGAGCAGACGACGTACCACAGATGCTCTTTTCCTAAAGGATCTACTCAGCGGCAGGTATAACTCGCCATATTTGTTGAGTCAGATAACCGTGTACGATGGACGTTCTTCGTTGAGGCGGGTTAGGCCTTTCCAATTGACAAATAGAGTCCAAAACTATGCTAGAAACGAACCAGTATATAGAATGATGTCCATATTTTATAATTATCTAGATATTGTTAATGTTCAAATGACAAAGCAGCAAATTAAGTGTAGTTTTAGATTGTTTTATGTAAATTTTATATGATAAATAATTAGTTTTAATGATGATAACGGGCGAAGCCTATCAATCAGTTAATCAATAAATAAGGGTGGTTTCGAATTTTGACGTAGGACTACGTCTTACGGCAAGTTTTGAGATAGGGTGTCATTCCAAAAAATCGAAAAAAGCGAGCGTCACGAAAAATGAAAGGTTTTGAGCGCTAATAGCTCAGCGGTTTTCCGATCGATTTTTAATATTTTTACACCAATCAATCGGAAAATCCTCTAAGAATTGACTCAAATGAAGAAAAGCATGGATTCTTGATGTTGAACTATTGAAAAATTGAAAATAATGAACCTATGTTTTACCAGAATTCTCGCTTCGTGATTGGTTGGAAGATTCTTTACGATGATCTAAACCTATACCAATTTGATATCTGTGCTTGGGAAGTAAGCCAAAACAAGTGACAAAGCTTCCTCATTTCAACAAGATTCCTTAACACCGCGGGTAAACCTAGACCATTTTGATGTCCTTGCTTGGGAAGTACGCCAGAGAGAGTGACAAAACCCCCTCGTGCCAACAGATTTCTTACGAACGCGATTAAACCTAGTCCAATTTGAGGTCTGTGTTAGGAAAGTGTGCCAGAAAAAATGACACAAGTTCGTTGTTCCAACAGATCGAAAATTCTTTACTGCTAGTGATGTCCGATTACTTCTCGATTAATCGAACTAATCGATTATCTGTCAAAATAATCGATTAATTTTTAATCGATTGCTTTATGTCCCGATTATTAGATAATCGATTACCTGGCCGATCGATTATGCCGGATTTTTTGAAATTTTAGTATTCAACAATTTTTAGCAAATTTAATTTATTACAGTGGCTGGCGCTTAGCTACTAAATTAACCACATGCGATTGGCCAGTTAGTTGGTTTCGCTTAGTTGGTTTCGAGGTA
Source organism: Sabethes cyaneus (assembly GCF_943734655.1). Classification (NCBI taxonomy): domain Eukaryota; kingdom Metazoa; phylum Arthropoda; class Insecta; order Diptera; family Culicidae; genus Sabethes; species Sabethes cyaneus. Next base: position 69,781,174 of record NC_071355.1, on the reverse strand, counting down.
CGATGCTGATCTAACAAACCGGTCGTCGTATTCGTATGTTCAAATCTCGGCCAGGTGATGCTGCTAGATAGAATCAGTAGAGTTGTTGTACTAGCTTCGTAGCTGTCCCATTCTACTCTAATAACCCTCTAATAATACGGATGTGAAGTCTGTCGATAAAGAAGTGCCAAGTCGTAAGCCTGGTATCCAGCTGAAAAGAAAACAGCTCAAGAAAAAAACCTGCTATTTACCGACCAATCTAATGTAGTTCTTTTAAGGGGGGACCCTACTCTGGAAGATTGAAAAATAATGGATTTTCGTGAATTTTTTTCGCACATTGAAATTATAGTTAAGTGTTGGGGTATTTTGGTTATAGGTTGAGGTATATTCGAACATGTATTTTCTGTTTTTTGAATGCCAAAATAGTGATTATTATTCTAGTGGCAGCTGGGCACGTGGATGCTTTCTAGAAAATAGTTCTTTGCTGGCGGTACGTGCTGGGAACCAACGGAGTATCGGAAAACGAATTTCAAGGATGATTTTGAAGCTTTAGGTCAATACCTAAATTGTTACGTAGCGGTTTTTGAAAATTTAAAAAATGGCGGCATAATTTCCAAAATAAAGGTGTTTTTTCATCAAAAATCACCAATCGCGAGCTTATAAAAAATTGAAAAATTGAGATATCAAAAAACGGCTACGTAACAATTTACATAATTCATTTGTACATGCTAAAAAAAATTTCAGCCAAATCAGACCACTGGATTCTGAGATACACGTACCGCCAGCTGAATAAACAAGGTTTCGAGAAAAACGTGTTTAAAGTTTCGTACAGCGATGCACTTCCCTTGAGGTGACCCCACAGTTTTCGCCGTAACTTTTCGACAAGATTAGATATCAAAAAATCCTTTTGGCTTGACATTTCTGAAGGTATAAGCCTTTCGAAAATGCAAAAAAATAAAATTCTATTTTTCCGAATTTCCAGAGTAGGGTCCCCCCTTAACGTCAGTTGCATAGAAATCGATTGAACAACAATGGAGATAGAGCCGAAAGTGTAACTGCAAGTATCCTTATTTCTGGTATCGGGACGTAAAGGTTATAATCAATCGATTATTTCGACTAATCGATTATATAGCGCCGATTAATCGATGTCGATTATTGGCCGCCCAAAAAGTAATCGATTATTAGCTAATCGATTAATTGGAAAAATCGGACATCACTATTTACTGCGACTGCGAGACGATTAAACCTCGGCGAATTTGATATCTGTGTTGGAAAAATGTGCTACAGCTGTAGTGTTCGGTTATAATACAACTCTGTATGAATGCCGCATGCTTGCCGTTTCATTAGAAGTGTAGTGAAAAGATGTGCTGTTGATGAAATAGGATTGAATTGGTAAAATCCCTTTAACGTGGGAAACCATGGATAATAAAAACAATCTTTAATTTCAGTAAGGTAGCAGGAAAGCAATAGTTTGTGTTCTTGATTTCGTTAAATTGTTTTCAAATGCACAATCTTTTGAGAATTGAACGTATGCAATATTACTACTTTGATGAATGTTACATACAACGCATGTAGCATGTATACAAAGAGACTTACGTAGTCCTGCGTCACCTATATATGCGGTCGTGTCTTGTACACAACCCCTCCGATTTTTATAAAATTGTTTACCTACAGGACTTCAATTTAGTCCAGGTTTGCTGGTAATGAATAATTCCCGTCCTGTTGGAAAGCAAGGGTTCGGTCACTTTGTTGTTAGAATCGTAGTAAACGAAACTGCAAGTGTGTAAGCCTTCCGGGCCTGGGAAGCAAAAGAGTGCTTCTCTGTGATTGACTGGTTCGTTCGTTTCTGACAGTGCCTAATATTTATGCTTTTATCAATAGTGATTTGACAAATTATTTTTATATTTGCTATACTAATCAATTTCTAGAAATATGTCTAATCGATTGATTGATGCAAATATCTCTAAGATCCATTGAATTAAAGTGTCGAACCGCGGACAACCAAACTATGTCCAACGGGAATATATGAAAGCTATGGAAAACTAATATTAACTACGGTTTGGGAATTAACTTTGAGCTTATCTCGACCGTGATAAACCTAGACCAATTTGATGTCTGTGTGGAAGTGCGCCAGAAATAATGACTAAAGTTCCTTGTCCAACAGATCACAAATTCTTTACGGCGAGACGATTAAGCCTAGACGAATTTGATATCTGTGTTGGAAAAGTGCACTACAGCAGTACTGTTCGGTTATAATAGGATTCTGTATGGATGCGCATGTTTTCCTTTTCTTTGGAAATAATTCTGAATTCTATTCTAGATTGAACGTATACTACTACAATGCTAAATACTACTTTGATAAACGTTGCATACAACGAATGTACCATGTAAAGGAGACTGTTGCAGGTTGAGGCTAATTTTGTTTCCGGTCCACAAAAATTTATCAGAATGTTTTAATTATGAATGTTACACATCTAGTGATGTCCTTTAATCGTTCGATTAATTCAACTAATCGAATAACACATGGAATATTCGAATAATTTTTAATCGAATACTGCCAGCACGAGTAGTTGAATTAATCGAATAGTTCAATGAGTGCGAATAATGCCCGAATAATGCTCGTTAATTGTTCATAGTTGTTCGATTAATCGAATTAATCAAAGAAATATTAGAATATTTTTAATTAAACACCACTGACACGAGTACATAGTTGAATTAATCGATTAGTGCAGACAACGCTCCCCGATTAATCGGTAGTCGAATAATTGAAAATTTCGTACATGACTATACACATCATTGGAAAGGTATTTAGATTCATCCCCATTCTGTATTTCGATCGGATCTTTATTGCGTTCGACTTGTTTCGAACAAGGTTCTGACACACTTCCCCAACACAGACATCAAATTGGTCTAGGTTTATCGCGGTCGAGATAAGTTCAAAGTTGTCCGCGGTTGTCCACTGCAACGTTGGTGTGTCATGAATCTTAGTACTCGAAAGATCTTGAGCGTCACCATGCTAAGCTTCATGGTACACCAACGTTGCACTGGGACCGCGGACAACTAAACTGCGTCCAACGTGAATATAAGAAAACCACGGAAAACTAATATTAACTTCGATATTCCATCTACCACGTTTTTATACAAGGCTGCGGCTTAGAATAAATTTTTATAGCATATCGATATATAATCGGTTGAAGACAACAGGAAGGTGCGTTCTTTTCTTCAACGGTTTACTTTCAGGACATCAACTTTGTTTAGATTAAATGTTCAAATGATAAGGTCAATCGAACGCTAGGGATAATTAAAGGTTAGTTTAACACTTTTACAAACTTGTTTAGTTTCAGGTCATCGAAATCGTCCAGGTTCAATGTTTAAACAACAACATCGATCAAAGAGCGAGGGTAGTTTCGAATTTTTATAAAATTGTTTACCTACAGGACTTCAATTTAGTCCAGGTTTACTGGTAATGAATAGTTCCCGTCCTGTTGGAAAGCAAGGGTTCGGTCACTTTGTTGTTAGAATCGTAGTAAACAAAACTGCAGGTGTATAAGAATGTCGTTCCGGGCCTGGGAAGCAAAAGAGTGCTTCCCTGTGATTGACTGGTTCGTTCGTTTTTGACAGTGCCTAATATTTATCCTTCTATCAATAGTGATTTGACAAATTATATTTATATTTGCTATACTAATCAATTTATAGAAAAATGTCTAATCGATTGATTGATGTGAATTAAATTAAATTTTGAATTAAAGTGTCGAACCGCGGACAACCAAACTGTGTCCAACGTGAATATATGAAAGCTATGGAAAACTAATATTAACTACGGCTTGGGAATTAACTTTGAGCTTATCGCGACCGTGATAAACCTAGACCAATTTGATGTCTGTGTTAGGGAAGTGCGCCAGAAATAATGACTAAAGTTCCTTGCCCAACAGATCACAAATTCTTAACGGCGAGACGATTAGGCCTACTTTGTTGAACGTTACATACAACGAATGTAGCATGTAGAGGAGACTGTTGCAGGTTGAGACTAATTTTGTTTCCGGTCTATAAAACTTTATCATAATGTGTTAATTGGGAGTGTTATACATCATTGGAACGGTATTTATATTCACCCCTATTCTGTCTTTCGAACAAGGTTCTGGTACACTTCCCTAACACAGACATCAAATTGGTCTAGGTTTATCGCGGTCGAGATAAGTTCAAAGTTGTCCGCGGTTGTCCACTGCAACGTCGGTGTGTCATGAATCTTAGTACTCGAAAGATCTTGAGCGTCACCATGCTAAGCTTCATGGTACACCAACGTTGCACTGGGACCGCGGACAACTAAACTGCGTCCAACGTGAATATAAGAAAACCACCGAAAACTAATATTAACTTCGATATTCCATCTACCACGTTTTTATACAAGGCTGCGGCTTAGAATAAATTTTTATAGCATATCGATATATAATCGGTTGAAGACAACAGGAAGGTGCGTTCTTTTCTTCAACGGTTTACTTTCAGGACATCAACTTTGTTTAGATTAAATGTTCAAATGATAAGGTCAATCGAACGCTAGGGATAATTAAAGGTTAGTTTAACACTTTTACAAACTTGTTTAGTTTCAGGTCATCGAAATCGTCCAGGTTCAATGTTTAAACAACAACATCGATCAAAGAGCGAGGGTAGTTTCGAATTTTTATAAAATTGTTTACCTACAGGACTTCAATTTAGTCCAGGTTTACTGGTAATGAATAGTTCCCGTCCTGTTGGAAAGCAAGGGTTCGGTCACTTTGTTGTTAGAATCGTAGTAAACAAAACTGCAGGTGTATAAGAATGTCGTTCCGGGCCTGGGAAGCAAAAGAGTGCTTCCCTGTGATTGACTGGTTCGTTCGTTTTTGACAGTGCCTAATATTTATCCTTCTATCAATAGTGATTTGACAAATTATATTTATATTTGCTATACTAATCAATTTATAGAAAAATGTCTAATCGATTGATTGATGTGAATTAAATTAAATTTTGAATTAAAGTGTCGAACCGCGGACAACCAAACTGTGTCCAACGTGAATATATGAAAGCTATGGAAAACTAATATTAACTACGGCTTGGGAATTAACTTTGAGCTTATCGCGACCGTGATAAACCTAGACCAATTTGATGTCTGTGTTAGGGAAGTGCGCCAGAAATAATGACTAAAGTTCCTTGCCCAACAGATCACAAATTCTTAACGGCGAGACGATTAGGCCTACTTTGTTGAACGTTACATACAACGAATGTAGCATGTAGAGGAGACTGTTGCAGGTTGAGACTAATTTTGTTTCCGGTCTATAAAACTTTATCATAATGTGTTAATTGGGAGTGTTATACATCATTGGAACGGTATTTATATTCACCCCTATTCTGTATTTCGAACAAGGTTCTGATACACTTCCCTAACACAGACATCAAATTGGTCTAGGTTTATCGCGGTCGAGATAAGTTCAAAGTTGTCCGCGGTTGTCCACTGCAACGTCGGTGTGTCATGAATCTTAGCACTCGAAAGATCTTGAGCGTCACCATGCTAAGTTTCATGGTACACCAACGTTGCGCTGGGACCGCGGACAACCAAACTGCGTCCAACGTGAATATAAGAAAACCACGGAAAACTAATATTAACTTCGATATTCCTTCTACCACGTTTTTATACAAGGCCTCAGTTTAGAATAAATTTTTATAGTATATCGATATACACTCAAGTAGCTTTTTACGCGAAGGATACGTCCCGCGTAAATCAAAACCGCGTAAATTCCGAAAATCGAGTAAAAAACCGCGTAAATTCCGAAATTAGCGTAAAAACGCGCAAATTCCGAAAATCGCGTAAAAAAACCACGTAAATTCCGAAAATCGCGTAAAAAACCGCGTAAATTCCAAAAATCGCGTAAAAAACCGCGTAAATTCCGAAATTCGCGTAAAAAACGCGTGAATTCCAAAATAATAAAACCCAAATTGTTACTTGGGTTCTTTTCTTCAACGGTTTACTTTCAGGACATCAACTTTGTCTAGATTAAATGTTTAATGTTCAAATGATAAGGTCAATCGAACGGTAGGGATAATTAAAGAATAGTTTAATACCTTTACAAACTTGTTTACTTTCAGGTCATCGAATTCGTCTAGGTTCAATGTTTAAATAACAACATCGATCAAAGAGCGAGGGTAGTTTCGAATTTTTATGAAACTGTTTACCTTCAGGACTTCAATTCAGTCCAGGTTTACTGGTAATAAATAATTCCCGTCCTGTTGGAAAGCAAGGGTTCGGTCAATTAGTATTTAGAATCGAAGTAAACGAAACTGCATGTGTATCAGATTGTCGTTCCGGGTCTGGGAAGCAAAAGAGTTCATTCATTCATTCATATTTGACAGTGCCTAATATTTATGCTTTTTTCAATAGTGATTTGAAAAATTATTTTTATATTTGTTGTACTAATCAATTTATAGAAAAATTTCTGATCGATTGATGCAGAAATCCTTCGAAAAATGGCTGAGTTATAAGCGTGCAAATCATAACCAGTTTTCGTTATATCGTTATTTCTCGTACTTCTAAAGTGCACCCCAATTTAGAAAACAAAAACGTTAAAAACCCACGTTGCGATCCCCCAAGAAACACCGGAATAACTCCGGGCTTTGTAACATATGGCCACGAGCTGTAGAAATTATGGAAATAGAACAGGTCTTCGGGAAAATTTCCAAATTTGGTGAAAAAATATTGAATCTTAAAGCAACTGTAGATCTAGTGGACGTAAAAACTTTCATGTCAAAACAAATTAAATCTCTTGTACTTTACCGTCAATCGTATGAAAACGGAACGAATGCACGCGGTTGTTTGACAACCCTTTCGACACTTATGCATCGCGTGACGAGTTGCCGAACAAAGCGATGCTTATCAAACATCCAACTAAGTCGTTAGCAAAACACGATAAAATGTGCTGATCAACAATCTACCATTTTATATGTACCTATTACGTATTAATAATTCGTGGGAAAACGGTGCACGTTTTCTAAGTCTTTAATGGAATCACCAGTGATTTAATTTTGGCTCCACTTCGTTCGGTTTACCTTCACCCTGCTGGTATATAAAATTTGACTTCATCTCCACCCGCTACAACACTACCGGTTGATCGTTTCAAATCAATTCTAGAAAATATTTTCCAGTACGGTGGGCTATATTTATAATATATCTTGTTTCATATTTTCGCTCGGCAGTGTATCAAACAAAAATGTCGGTAGCTTATTGAATTTCGAGCATTTGCTTTTCGAGCCGTGTACAGCTCAGCCCATCTGACGGAATAAGCTTCAGTACAGAGCCGCCGAAACAGAGCAGCCAAACACACAAACAACATTAGTACTAGCCCGCCTGAACAAAAGCATTTTGTAATTAATTTTTAATCTCATTTTATTCTGCAAATTATCTAGGGTAAATGATTTTGAAATGGACCTAGTCGAATTCTGATCTTGAATGGACCTATTTTTAAATAAGAATTTTAGGATATAATTATCAAGTCTTTGTACTGTATTTAGCTTTTATGTTTATCCTTAATCATTTCTGAACCTAAATATACTAAAATTAAATTAAAATTATAGCCAAAACCACTTTATTGCCGCTTATTTAAAAGTAGCTGTTTTTCAGCGTTTTGGCAGTCACCATAGAGCATTTTCAAACTGTTACTACCCGGGACCCTTCTGGTTTGAAATAAAACAATACTCTTAAAATGATGCTAAAATATGTGTAATTTCAATTTAGGTATTTAAAAGTTCAGTAAAACCAGTAAAATCTTCAAATTCCTTAAAAATGTTAACCCCCTTTTTTGATCTTGAATGGACCTAGTATTGATTTTAGAATGGACCTAGTTTTGCGCTCCGAGACATCACTGGCGGTAGCTATCATTGCCTACCACTAACGAACACGCCGTTGTATATTCCATAAAACTGTTTGTTGTCACTATAGTATTTCCGTTTATAATTAATCTATAAGCACGGGATATTGAAAGTAGGCTTGATTTATAGCCTAAATAAAAACTTAATTATATTGATAAAACTAACTATCACTCATCCTTTTTCGTAGTTGCTTCATAGTGTTTGTACATTGTAGCCTCTATTTTTGAAACTAAAAAGTCTTCCTAATTAGTTAGCTAACATATGTCATTTTATGCTTAAAACAATATAAACTTAATTTATTCTCAGTATTGTACAAAAATTTTAACCATCATTGATTAAAAGATAAGAGGGATACTAACTGCCTTCTGTTAAGGGGGCATAGTACCTTTTCAATTTTTTAAAATCTAAATTTTTTATTGATTATTTCGAAAGATTAACATTTTGACCATATGTGTTTGAAGTGGTTTGCATGAATTCCAAATATTGACAAATTTACAGCTATTTGTACCGCGCATGTCTGGAGCGATTAAACAACGAGTAAAAACTTCAACGTCGTTTTTCTCGAAACCAGGTTTTGAAAGTCGGTACCATAAATATCTCAAGAACGGCTCAAGCAATTCTTATGATTCTTTTTTTGTTTGAAAGCCAACAAAATTATCTAGTGTTTGACCCATCCTTTTCTTGATATTGTAATTTTTGATTTTTTTAGAAATGTTTAAAGTCAATTTTTTCGCTTAAAAACCATACTTTTATGTTTCAATGTCCGCCATTTTGTTATGTGTTCGAATTCTAAAAAAGGATGGATCAAACACGAGATAATTTAATGTTCTTTCATGTCGTTTTGGAATTTTTCAATTCGGATAAGCCCCCTAGCGCCAATCCATGGTACCGCAATTCATGTTTTTTTTGAACGACTATCTTCAAGGAGCCGTAGGGGCAAGGGTAAGAGGTTCCCTTATGAAAACAAAATTGCAAATATTAGTATAAAATGCAATGTTTCGAATGCAAAAAGTATAAGGGTCCATGCCTAGTGGCACGGGCGCAGGCTTGAAGTAGGACTACGAATGTAGAGCAATTCGTCTCCCAATCGTAACACCTGACAGAGCATTTCCCACCAATTTAAGCCGTTCTGCTTCCGCGACCAAAATTTGGGTTTTCTAGTTTATTTAATATTCTATTATAGCAGCTTATTGTCAATTGCAAGTAAAATTGTACCATCCAAAGTGCGATATCGCTCATAAAAGTGCTATTTTGCATTAAATCGTTTCGGTATCTTCGGCGCACTTTTTCGTTATCTTCCAAGCAATAAGTGCGCCGAAGAAACCGAAACGATTTAAGCTAAAATAGCACTTTTATGAGCGATTGCACACTTATTGATTGGACAATTTTCCTTGCAATTGACAATAATAGATCGATGTTTCGAATCCAACACGGTCGGCGTAATTTACACTCCACACCAAACAATAATCGGCTGCTGCCGAGTTTTACCACCTTTGTCGCGTCCGGACAGGGAGATAAAATCGTAACTCTCACTCACTAAATCGTAACCCAAACAACGCGAAAATGATGCCGTTCGCAAAATCAATTCAACTGCTTCATATACTTATTCAGTAGTTCTTAAAAGAACTGATTGTTTTCTACCAGCTGTTAATAATACGAATCGAAGAAATTTACTGCTTGGCAGCAGCTTTCTTCGGACCAGATTCTCCGTTAGAACTTCTTTTGGCTTTAGAGTTTTCGATGCCTTTGCTATGGTCTTCATTGACTTAGTAATCTTGCTTCTCGCTAGCAAGTTTGGTAGGCGAACGAACCGGAAGCGCCAGTTCTTTGCTTGGACCAGAAAATTTTCATCTCTTCATAAACAAATTCGTTCGTCCTAAAAAGGACGGGTTGTGGTAAATTATGTGGTTGAAAATCCGGCCAGCAGAATGGCTTGAATGTTTGAAACAACACCTCCCAGGTGACAATGGTTACCGGACAGAGCATTTTCCATTGATTCAAGCTCTTCCGCTCCCCGCAACTATTTGGTTCTAATATAGCTGATAATGCTCCGGCAACCAACGCGTTCGGCGCACTCTACACCAAACAATGATCCGCTGCTGCCGCTGCGCTGCGTTTTACTAGTTTGTCCTTGCCGAGTCCAGTGAGGGAGATACAATCGCAACTCTCTGCTGTCTGTTCGGCACCGTACCGATGCCAATGCGAAAATGATGCCGTTCGCCGGCTTACTTCTGATTATATACCAGAGCAAACGGCAGCAAGTTGTAACAAAGGCGGATCAACGTAGGGTAGAGAATCATAGACACGAAAGAAAGGCGGTACAACGAAACCGTACATTGTTTGAACAAAACCGGTGTCCGGTGCTTCCTTAATGAAGAGCTACCAGTTTCTGCAGAGCAACCTAATATGAAGCATCGTCTTCATGCCACCGAAAACCAGTGGAAAGGCCGCAAAGCGCGATAGGAAAAAGAAGAAGAAGCCACGCCACTAGGAGAGCAACGCTATTTTCTTTCATTTAATGCCGACAGGGATGGCACGGCAACGGGCATGGCAGACGTGCACTCACAGTTGTGTGTGGTTGTGCCGGGTGAGTTTGCCAAGCGCGCCGTCTCGGAAGGTACCAAAGTATAGCGGCCTATAGTAAATGTGTCTTGTCAGGCTTCTGTAACTATATAATTAGCCCTTTTTAGGGCCTAATATATAAATGAAGATGCAATTCGATTTTCTCACTAAACGCTTTGCCTCGAATTACGAAGTGGCGCAGTTTTCTTTTCAAAGAATTTTGCCAGGTAATGTGGCTTTTCCGTTTCATGCTTTCCAGAAAGAATCACTAAATGGCATAATTTTGCATATGTAGGTAGGTATATGATCAGTTGTATTCAGTAAGTATGTTATAGTACAGGACAATTATTCAATAACTTTTTCTGCTCATTAACGAGCGCTTTTATTGAAACTGTTGGAAATTGGTGTGGAACTTTTTTATTTAATAATTTGGCTAAACTATAATGGTCTTTTCGACTCCATAATGGATCTGTTGTGGGAAAGTTGCTGGAAAGAAGGCAACTTATTAAAACAAAATGAAACTGTGAATGCTTGCATCTGTTTGTTCATTTGTTACAATAACCTGATGCTTTTAACATGAGTTCGCAATATTTGTCGTAATGCCGTTTAAACATCCAATTACTGTACGTGTTAAAGCTTGGATAAATAAACTGCCAACTTGTCATGTGCATTTTTAAATGAGGAATATCATTCATGAGAAAAATCAATTCAACTGCTTCATATACTTATTCAGTAGTTCTTAAAAGAACTGATTGTTTTCTACCAGATATTAATAATACAAATCGAAGAAATTTACTGCTTGGCAGCAGCTTTTTTCGGACCGCATTCTCCTTGGAACGACTTTTTTTTGGCTTTGGATCGTTATTCTCGGTACCGATGCCCATGCGAAAATGATGTGGTTCCTCGGATTACCGTTGGTTATATATCAGAGAAAACGGCAGCAATTTGTAACAAAGGCTGATCCACGTAGAAAAGGGAATGGCAGAGAAGAAAATAAGGCGTGACTTTGTACGTTGTTTGAAGCTTCCAGTTTCTGTAGATCAAGCATCGTCTTCATGTCATGGCACCGACAACCAGTGGAAAGGCCGCAAAAAGCGATAGGAAGAAGAAGAAGCCACGCCGCTAGGAGAGCTACGCTATTTTCTTTCGTTTGTTGACTTCGGCTCAGTCAAGCATAATATCAAGTTATAGTGAGTGTGGCTGGCTGCCGGGTGAGTTTGCCATGCGCGCGCCGTCTCGGAACGTACCGAAACAGTCACCAAAGTACAAATACTCATAGTAAATGTATCTGGTCAGGTTTCTGTAACTATCCAACAATTAGCCCTTTTTAGGGCCAAATATATACATGAAGATGTAATTCGATTTTCTCACTAAACGCTTCGTCTCGAATTACGAAGTGGCGCAGTTTGCTTTTCAGAGGATTTTGCCATGTAATATAGTTTAAACATTACTGGCGGGCTCGTACGTTCATACTTGATAAACTTCCAATTTGTCATGTTCATTTTAAATTGAGGAAAAATGTGAGAAAAATCAATTTAACTGCTTTGTACACTTATTCAGTAGTTCTTAAAAGAACTGATTGTTTTCTACCAGATACTAGTAATGCAAATCAAGGAAATTTACATCTGGGCAGCAGCTTTTTTCGTGCCACCTTCTCCGCTGGAACGACTTCTTTTGGCGGCTTTCGGTGCCTTTGCTGTGGATTCCATTGGCTTAGTAGATTTTTGTTCGGGGGCAGCCGCATATTTACTCCAGTAGTACAGCTTTAATCGGAGCCGCCTTTACAGCAGTTAGCAAATTTAATTTGTTATCGTCCGTTTTATCAACCTTGAACGAATCGGAAGCGCCTGCTCTCTTTGTTTGGACCAGCTTTTCGACCTTTTCGACAGCTACCTAATTTCAAAACCATTTTCACGAATGTGACCAAGCTTGACACGTCACAATTGTGGCTGGCGGCGATTTACTTGAAGACGGCTTGCAGCGAAGATCCGTTGATTATTCAGGGCATTGATAGCAGCGAAAACCATATCGTTCGCTGGCGGACGAGTCGATGGCTTCTTCGGTTTGTTGGCGTCTCGCTCAGTGAATTTGGATGTCTTCGATGCCTTATTCCGGAGAAGCAGCAAGCAGCAACAGCTAAAGCTTAACAATTTTCGAACGGATTCTATTACAAGGCGTAAACTAAATGTAAATACAATCAAAGGAAGCTTAAACCATAGCTCATCTCGTATATATTTCTGTCATCTGTGCTTGGGAAGCATTGACGTGGGGAGGGAAAAAAATGAAAATATTGAATTAATGAATGTTCGTCTAATATTTTCTTAATTATTACATGTCTGTTAGGGAAACATGTAATAAACTATGTAGAAATGGATTTTTTGAAAAATTTCCAATCGATTGATACCAATATCTCTAGAATCTATTGAGGGATGACTGAGTTATAAGCGTGTAAACCATAACCACTTTTCGTTACATGTTCCCTTTTCGTTTTTCTGAAGTGCACCCCAATATAGAAATCAAAGAAGTAGTCCTACTTCAAAAACGCGATTCAATTTGCCTTTCGCGTTATCGAGAAAAAATTATTTGAAATTAGGCAAAAAATATGGTGTAAAAGGTACTATGCCCCTTAAAAAAGAGCTATTTTTGCTTCATTTGCATTTAGCACAAAACCAGTTACACTTAAATTTTTCAATTGGATTTTACGTATTTGTTTTAGCACGAAGCAAAAGTGTAATCTATATAATCTATATAAGTAATCTATATAAGTAGAGTAAAATTTTCCCAATTTGTTCGCCCTATGTAAAAAAAATCCCAAATTATGCTAAACGGGACAATTCTTGTATCATTAAAAGTAATGCACAGAAGAATGAAACAAGTTATTTGAGAATACAATTCTGAAGATTTATATATAGCTTTATTGTATAGGAAACTCTAATATTGGAACTTCGAATTGAGTTACGAAGCTAATATTCCAAACCCTATTTAAAGTGGTTATCCCTGCTTAACTATCTACGGGCAACATCGTAAAAATGGTTGGAAGCAAAATTTTTTTCATGGACAAATAACGTCCTGTATTTTCCATATAAATACAGCAAAAAGTTTAGCTGTAAGTTTAAGTTTTGACAAAACTCAGATGAAAAATAGTTTAAACACGTTAATCAAGCATATACCAAAGCTTCAAAACACCTTTAGCGCGCTGACCGAAAACCCTAAGGCCAATAAAATTCAACCGGATCCTGTAGTCACAAAATCAGACTCGTCTGAGTAAAAAGAAGCAACCACTTCTGATGGTTAAGAACGCCAACTTCCTCACCCTCGTGAAACTTTGTGATGCCCAACCGCCCTACAAAATTACCTGGTTTGGCAATAAAATCATCTGTGCGTCAATGGAGGATTTAGAAATTAGGTAAAGGCCTGGATAATGATATGGTGCAAAAAATATAAAATTTGGATCAATATCTGGACCATTTTCGAACTGGATATGCCTAAAAAAATAATATTGTATTTGATAATTTTTTAGTTTAGTTAAAATAATTATGAGGTTCAGAATAAAGTAAAATTAGGCCATTACCAATATTTTATAAAGTTTTTGTCCTTCCGGTGTTGGGCCACTAAAGCGGAGGGGGGGGGGGGGGGGGGGGGGGGGGGTAAAGTGAATTTTTTAATCGAGCAAAAAACATGGGTTTGAAGCATTTTTATTTAAAGTTTAAGCGTGAAAACCAAATCTGTTCTTGCTCTTAATATATACGTTATTATTTTCCATGCAAAAATGTACGAAAAGAAGACAAAAACGAGAGAATTTTTTTGGACGATTTTCGGAAACTCCGAATTCGAATTTCCATTTCTGTTTCGTGCTAGAAGTGTTAAGTACACTCATTTTTCGAGTTTTTCAGGCTGTAGAGCCCATGGACAATTGATTTTATACTCATATCCTCCAAATTTTTGTAGCCCCCCGATTTTTCAAGCCAATTTCCAAAGGGGGGTGGGTGACAAAAACTTAAAAAATATTTTGCAAAGGCCTTATATTCCTTTATTTCGAATGTTTGGATCACCTGGCCTTATATTCCGCCGATAAGTAAGCAGGTTGACTTCACATCACCTTTTGGTCGATTGACAGATAGATTAAAAATCAGTTTAGTAAAATATTCAAAATCATGCAACCGGACTAACGTTGTACTACGTCATCCGTGGTCGTATCTTATACACAACCCCTCTGATTTTTTTCTTGGGGGATGTAAAGTTTTCTTTAAGCACCTCTCCCCTCTGACTTGTGACAAAATTAATACCTCCTTGTCCACCGAAATTGAGTGACTCTGAGATCTAAAGTATTCATTTTTGAAACTTCCTATTTTCTATCTGGTACAGTTCTTCATCGACCATCATTTAAACAACGTGTCGCCTATGTTGCCAAAATCGAAACCGTGACAAAATCTAGACCATTTTTCAACTGAAAAAATTGCATATAAATGTGTCAAAAATTAACGAATTTTTCACGATTGCAACGGTTTTATATTCAAAATGTTCGACAGGGGCTGTCGCAAACCTTTAGATGCTTTGCAGTAAGACGTAGTCCTACGTCAGTAAAAGTCTGACCTTTCGAAATATGTAGTCACTAAATAAAAACTCGAACCCAGCTGTACTTGATAAACTACGTTTAATACAAGTTATATTACATATTTTTAATGAATGGTTTAAATTTTTGAAACTAATTGGCGACATTTTTTTATGACGTGGAAATCATTTCAACCATATCTGAACAACAGGTAATAATAAATTCCCAATATACAAATGTCACACACAGATACATACACTACGCATATCAAGTCACTGAAACATTGTTCAATTGTTGGGCTGACATAAAAACAAGACCCTCGGCTGACTGACCGATTTCAAATTTTTCAACCGACTTTCATACCTTTCTAACAGAGTATAAGAAAGGTAAAAACTGTTTAACCTTGTGTACTATTAATAAATAACAGTAGTATAGTTGTACTATTAAAAAAAATTCTTTGTTATTATTTTGTTCATTTACATGCAAGAAACTATGACAATCCTAATTTAGGTCCATTTCAAAATCAAAAATAGGTCCAATTCAAGATCATGTTGGGTCCATTCAAGATCAAAAAAAGGCTTTGGCAAAAAACGATATATTTAATAAAAGTTTCATCAATTATACATTTTTAAAGTACTGATAATGTAGAAAAAAGGTGGTACTTTCCAACAAATAGTAACATCACCACATATTATTTACAAATGACGAGTAAATTGAGCAGGAGTGCGAGTGGTGGTGTTAAAAAGTGCTAAATAGGTCCATTCAAGATCAATTACCCTAATTTGAATCCAAATCATGTTTGCTTTAACCGTTGCGTTCGGTCTGCTACTGCTGCTGCTGCTGCTCTTGGTTCTCCGGATAAGCCCAGCCGAGAAACCGTTTGCGGGATTTGGTTTTTCCTCTGCTCCTCTGATGGATGGCGCTGATCGGGGCTGGAATTTACTGAACCGTTGCCGTGTAGTCACGAAGGAGGTGTTGATGTATGATGTGTTTTATCGGTTTATTTCGCGTAGCGTGTTGACGAATGATTATCATTTATATTTATCATTCAGCTTAACTTTTAGCTACGGTGCGTGGTTGCTCGACACTTCTTACTTCGTGAAATAGAGGATTAAAAGTTTCTTTCTTGTGTTGCTATCGGTTAATCTGTTCAATTAAGTAGCGCAACTATTCGACAATTCATCACGCGACATACTGTTTTGAAATAATTCAAAATTCCTAAACTCTGGTGTGTCTTACTCTTTGAGGAACGGTAAAAATTTTGCGTCAAAACAGGTTTCTGAAAGGCACTGAAGCTTTGTTGATAAACATTAAATATTTTTATAGGGGACTTAGTTCAAAAGGGTTGTATAAAAATCCGTGCTTTGAACACTAATAAACATAAAATTGCCTTTGTTGGCGAAAGTCGCCGACAAATAACTAGCTGTAGTCGCCTGAATCTATACTATCGTGGCAAACAGCTCGCGCTCCCCGTATCTCGATGAATTTTAATTATGATTAAACGTCCGCGTGTACTTCGGCCGACAGAGCGATAAAACAAACTCTCCCTCTCGGAAGCCAATAAATTTGATGTTCCATCACCGACCGACCGGCGCAATATTACCTACTACCATTAGACCTTATCCGTTCATGAACGGACCATGAATAATTATAATCATCGAAGCGTCAATAGAGCGCAATGTTGGCCCAGCATTGCAGCATGTACGATCCGTGTTCAAAATTGTTCCTTTTATCTTGCCAAGTCAAACAAAGAGTGTGGTAACACAGTGGTTTGCCAGTGGAAGAAATCTTCCACTTAACTTAATTGATTCAAGACCAAAACTTTTATCAGAAAATTCTAAAAAATACTTTAGAGTACTTTATAAAATGATTTTAAGAATGCACGAATATCACTTGAATCACATTGCACATCTACCCGTAAAAATGTAATGCTTTTCGTATAAGTATCTTACAGAAACGA
The DNA here is from genome assembly GCF_943734655.1 of Sabethes cyaneus. Taxonomy (NCBI): domain Eukaryota; kingdom Metazoa; phylum Arthropoda; class Insecta; order Diptera; family Culicidae; genus Sabethes; species Sabethes cyaneus. Next base: position 69,764,228 of record NC_071355.1, on the reverse strand, counting down.
TTTGTGAAACATAATACCTATTTTCGGTTCAGAAAACAGATTTTTCATATCAAATTATACCTAACTCAAAGGAATCAGTGTGCCCACCTCGGACACCGCACGGAGTGGTGGGGCTTGTTAAATTATGACTCCCATCATAATGCCTCGATTAACTGCTTGATGAAAAAGAGAGTGAGAGTTGCGTTTTCCATGTCGGAAAACTGCGCGCTGGCTGGCTGGCTGGCTGACTGACTACAAGTAGCTAAAAAATTAGGGATCATTTCACGCTTCTCGAGCAAGATCTGGTTGTTGTTTTTGGTGTGTAAATTTGTGTACTTGTGCGTATTTGCAGATAATTGCCAACTAAGAGATGAACATCTCCGAACATTCGTGCTGCAAAGTGTTAAAGTTTTCATATCGGTTTCTCCCTTGTAAGTGTTCTGCTCTATTAAGAAGATGTTCGTTAATTTGTACGAATTCATGGGTAGCTATAGGCATGATTGCTCCATTTCATTATTAGAAAACAAAAGCCGATTAGAAGCAGCTTTTCTTGTGTCTAAAGCTTTGCAGATGATTACAGGTATTAAAACGATTATAAGCCTGTCACAATCCCTAATCGGTATTTTGATTTCGTCAAATGCGTAATGCCTTTATGTAGGAATTCGATTCAGCAGATGGATGCGAAGCTCATAAAGCCGCTATCAGCCAAATTTAGTATAATTTATTTAATGAAAAGTAAAATCAGCAGACATGTTTTGCAGGTTTGTGCTTTAATATATGCCCAAATCGAATAATCTAGCGAATTAAGGTCCGGACTGCTTGGGGGCCACATCACTATTATCCAAAAGTTCATGTTTTGCATCAGCTATCGTTGGGTCCGATGTCATACGTCAAGACATGGTGCTCCATCTTGTTGCATGACAACGTATTAATCCTCTGAGAAGCTAGCCTTCACCCAGCGAAACATTTGGTTTTTCAAAATATTGATGTACCATGTGATGATGTATTGATGATGATTTAACAGCAGAATCAACAAAAACAGGCGCAAATTTCAAACCATTGAACGCCACCAAATCAAACATCATGACACCAGCGGGATGCTTGGTTTAGAACTTAAGCTTCATTTTCTCCGGAACATCCTCCAACTTCTTCGGTGAAATGAATGTGTGGAAACCAATTTGATCCCGTTTGGCGTACGGGCAAACCGCGGACCTTCACTTTGCGGATTCCACTGCTTAGACCCATTTTGTAGAGACTTTCTGATGGGCCAAATTGTGGCTAAATGACATCTTACTACCAGAGCCTTACTACGTTTAGCCCGGCAAACCCGTGCGATCGCTCAGAGCCCCGCAGTTCAGGGGGGCCTCGCGATTGGTGATGACTGCAGAAAATGTTAAAAATTGTAGTGGATATTCCTTGGCTGTATACCGTGACCGCCCCTAATTCTGCGCAGCTCCTAATTCTGCGCATTTTTCTTTATATGAGTATTTTTCAACATTGTGCATAACTATGATCATTGCGTTATTTTTTTATAAATGTCTGTTGAATATTACGCCATTATTCACTAACGGGTCATAATATTTGAGAACGAAATAATTTAACGTGAAACTGAAAGTATTTTATGTGGCAGAAAACATCGTCGTTAGCACCAAAGCTAAAATTGTCCTTCTAGAAAATTAACAAATTTATGGTCGAAATTCTTTGCAATGATCAAATTACCCAGCATAATTAGAAAGAATAATTAGTCATATTTTTGACAAAAAGAGTGATTGCATGCATTGCTTTCCTTAGAAAAATGCGATGCAATAATGCTCAGATTTAGGCACAGAATTTTTATTCATGTTCCAAATTCTGTGCAGTAATGTATCCTACGAAGAAATCGCGAAAGAATATGCAACCTCGCCCAAATGGCTTAGGTATAGAGATGAAAATTCAAGTAGAATCTTTAACTTGCATTGATTGGCATCCTGTGCTGTGTCTCGGGGTCCGAACGAGCGCCAATTCATGAAACCATGTGTTCTATTTTTTTGTTAATGTCCAACCTCATGGGGCTGTCAGAGAGTGGGGAAGTGGTTTCTATATGAAAACACAAGTTTTAGTATTAGTCTACAGTGTAATGTTCAGTATGCAGAAAACCCGAATCAATTCGCCCTTCACGTTATCGATAATATAAGATTAAAATGAGGCAATCAAAATGATAGCAATATTCCTTTGCCACCCGGACAACACAAGAAGACCGGATCATGGATTTAATTATGGTAATGGCGAATGCCGGATTTTTTTTGTGTGCTTTCAGCGTATAAAGACATAAAAAGCATGGCAAGAGTATTTATTTTCACTTTTTGGGTGCGCAGAATTAGGAGCAAATATGCGCAGAATCAGGAACACGAGCAAGAAAGTGCGCAGAATTAGGCACCGTGGATAAATTTACAAAACGAAAAAAATACTCAATTGTTGGTCGACTTATAATTCCCATATTTTTTACCAGATATTATAGACCGTAACACTACACGTTGCTGCTATCCACGTTGTTAATTTAAATCTAGGATACGTAGAATAGCGAAAGAATCACAAAAATGTCTTAACTGCGCAGAATATGGTACGTTCACGGTACAACACAATTGGCTGTTCAGAAATAATGCATGGTTTCCATCATTTTCTTTCATTGCACGTTGATTCGAGCATTCGTTCAAACGGGCACTAAGCTCTTTTGTATCAATAAAATCACCAGATCCGGATAGTATTCTACCCGCTTTCTTACGGAAAATAGACAGAGTTATAATTTCCGAGCTCATTAACATTTTTCGCGCCGATTTTACTTTGGGACATACCTATATTTGGGGAGAATTGTCGGAAAGTAGACAGATACCTAAAGGCATAGCTAAGGCAGAAAAGAAAGAGAAAATCATGCATAAGTCTTTCAGACCAAGAATCTATTTTAAAGCTTTTCATACACCTACTATACAATGGAAACATTGACCGTAAAACTTACTAATGATGGAATCTCAATATATTTGATTCAAAGGACTGCTGGGGAGCTCGTTTTATTTCTATCCCTATTAATTGCATTTCATTATATATAATGTGATAAATTCATTAAATGCATTCTATGATAAATTCATAAATCAGAGGCATCATATGAGTGGAAGACTGGAGGATGGAGTGAGGAGTCAACCGGAATCACTAGGAGGAAACTCTTAAAGGTTTAAAACAATATTTATGTTGCACTCTCCGAACAAACAAACCATCACGTGGGTTATAGCTGGTGCAGCGAAATTGATTGTTACATCTAAGGCTTGTTCGCGACAAAATTTGGACCTAAACACAGACAGCTTCGGAAATACATTAACCCTCTAGTTCCCAACCCTGCCAATTGGCGGGCTTCAGGTAAATCGTTATAAATCTACTATGCTTAATCGTTTTATGTTGATATCCACCCATACCTTCTCATTATAGTCTAATCTAACTATTCGAGTAGTTTGTTTGTTTTGTTACGTTAATTTGAGACAGATATTTCGTGCGAAACTTGAAAAATGCCAGAAAACTGAGAAAAAAATTATTTTGCTCTGCAGAGTGAAATTCAAATTGTTGTAAATTGCTTATTTCTTGGAATAAATTAACAAAAAAATTATTGGTGAGTAGCTGATAAGTTGTACTTCATGGTAAAAAAGGAAATTTGCGATAAAAAGTTTAGGAACTGGTCGATTGTTATCAAGGAACTGACCCCGCCAATTGGCGGGGTTGGGCATTAACGCCAACTTTTTTTTGGTAATTTGACAACGTGTTGTTTCCGTTTTATTTATTGATTGTTTTCGAGTTTAAGCTAAAAATTATTGTTATAAGCCTTGTTAGCTTCTTTTATATGCCTTGAAAAATTTACAAACATGCAGTGGCATTAATATGGAAGGGGAATTTATAGGACTTATCACCTAATTTTCAGGGCGCCTTTTTGACGAGCTGCAATATGGCGTTTTATAGCTATATCACAAAAGATTTTTGCATTTTATGGTATTTGAAAACCATAACCCTATAACCAAGAAATAGATTCCATGAAACCCGGCGAATTTTGATGCTTAACGACAAAATCTTGATAAGCAAGACAATTATTCAAAATGGGATCTATCATAGACCATTTTAACCGCAAATTTTAATCTATACCGGTTAATAAGTTTGTGTTAATGAACAAATTGACTGAATTACCAGTCGATAAAAGATTGTAGTGAATAAATGTGTATAACAAAAATGAAAAACCCAATTTATCAAACAAATCACAGGATTTAAGTTTCATGTTCTATCAGACTCTAATGGTTTTTCAATGGTTACAGTTTCTAATCATATTATGGTGTAGCCAATCCTGACTTGGGAGCTGTTACTAATATTGTTGTTCGCCTTTCTAAAATTTTACCGGATTTTAAAAATCATATTTTTCGATAATTATTATACGACATTACTGAACTATTCGGAGTTATAGAATCCCCAAATGCCCGCTGCTTACTGATAAGGACATCAGTAGGCAAGATCGTGGTCATTCTGCTGAATTCATTAACAAATTTGAAAATACAACTGTTTCTGTGTCTGTTTGGAAAGATTCGCTTCCCACGGACAGTGGCCATAGACAACGATGAACTGAAAGTGATTGATGAGTTCATATATTTGGAATTTATGGTTACCGCCGACAATTTTACGGGTAAGGAGATTCAATGATGCATTCAAGCTGGAAGTCAAGTCTAGTTTCCCTCCGCAAGACGCTTCGATTAAGGAGCATACATCGCCGCATAAAGCTGACAAAGTACAAAACGCTATTCAGACTGGTAGTCCTCTACAAACTTGAGACAGTAACTTTGCTTACGAAAGAAATTCGTGCACGCATTTGAACGAAAGGTGTAGCGGACTATTTTGGGCAGAGTACAAACTCATATGAACCACAAGCTGTTGGCACTACTTGGAGAGATTCCCATCATACACCTGGCGAAAGATAAGAGACTACGGTAGGCCGACCACATCGCAACGATTCCAGACGACTGTGCAGTGAAATCCGTTCTATTCAAGAATCCCACCGACACCAGGAACAGAGGGGCTCACCGTGCTAGATGGCTCGACCAGGCTGAGGCCAACTTCCGTGTGTCGAGACACTCAACAAATTGGCGACGAGTAGCTCAGGACCGAGTACAATGGAGAAGATTTTTGATACGGTAAGAACCACCCCTATGCTGTCTATGCTGCTAGAAAAAATAGTAATAGTTCAATATAGATCCATGTGCGACTGTCCCTCGGTTCGTCCAATCCACCAAAAAATATATCGGTGTTGTACCACCAATGATTTGGGTATACAATAAGTATATGGAAACCGTGGATATGGCAAACGGTCTCGTTGGTCAGTATCTACTTCGAATGAAAACTAAAAAGCATAGAAATCGCTTAGTATACCATTTATTGGATTTATGTTCAAAATTTATGTTTTTATTCAAAATGTTCGGTTTCATGTTCAAAATGTTCGACAGGGGCTGTCGCAAACCTTTTGAATCTTTGCAGTAAGATGTAGTCCTACGTCAAGCTGCCATAACCGAACGTATATATTTTCCACCGTGTGACATCAGATTTGATGGAGTACAACATTTCCCAGAACACGCTGAAAAAAAATTATAGATGCCTGTCTCTACGATTTCCATCATTCAAGACAAATATTCTTCAACTGTACGGTGTTGTCCTATTTTTTAATTTTAAAAAAATATCTTATGTATACAAAAATTTCAGTTGAAGCTCATTATAACTAGTTCCATCAATACTAGCACTGTTATAGATGTTCTGAAATTGATGTCCCGAATTTAATCGAAAAATTAGATTTCGCAACTTTTTTGCGCCCAGGTGCCCAACCCCGCCAATTGGCGGGTTACGAATTTTTATAAATAATTAAACTATTCCTGAACTTAGTAATTAGAGAATAGATTAGAGAATAGATTAGAGAATAGAAAGAGAATTAGAGAATTTTTTCCATTATTCTGGCCACGAAATGAGCATTTTAGAATTTTTTCAAGCAAATCAAAAATTTGGGCACTAGAGGGTTAACAATGAGTGAAATATTTTGCAAAGTGGTAGACGTCTGAAAATATAACACTTGTTTATATTACAAGCGCTCAGCGTAAAATGGCGTCGAAAGAAGGGCAGATGCGAAAAGCAATTGTGTGCGGTCGCAATGAAAATCCGGATCTCTCGTTAAGAAAACTTGCCAAAAAGCTTGGATTTCCTCCAAGCACTGTTCACAGTGTTTTAAAATCGTTCGATACTCGCTTGGCAACAGCTAGGAATAAGGGAAGTGGAACAAAAACGGATCTGAGGAACCACCACAAGTATGCGAAGGTAAAACAAATATTACGGAGGAGACCAGATCTTTCTGTACGTACCATTGCTCGTAAAATAAAAATGTCGCCAACATTCGTGCACACTTCTAAGCAACGACAAGACATGTAGTCTTTCAAGGTGAGGACTGTGCCAAACCGTAATGATAAGCAAAATACGACGACCAAAACACGCGCTCGTAAGCTTTATCGCGAATATTTAACGAAGTTTCCATGCGTTATAATGGACTATGAAACGTATGTCCTAGAAGACTTTAAACAGTTTCCTGGTATGTCTTTTTACACTGCCATGAAACGGAATGGCGTTGCAGAGCATTTTAGGACAAAGAAGAAAGCCAAGTTCCCCAAAAAATATTTAGTATGGTAGGCCATATGCAGCTGTGGTCGAGCAAGCAAAAGTTACATCACTACGGGAACGGGTAACAAGGAAATATACCGTGAAGAATGCCTGCAGAAACGATTGTTACCATTCCTACACAGCCATGATGCACCCTCGCTGTTTTGGCCTGATTTGGCATCCTGTCACTACGCCAAAGAAGTTTTGGAATGGTATGATGCTAATGGAGTCCATATTGTACCGAAGGAGGCGAATCCACCTAATTGTCCAGAGCTACGCCCCATCGAGCGGTGTTGGGCTTTGGTGAAGAGAGAGCTGTCCCAGCACAAACAACAAGCAACAACTATAGATAAATTTCGAAAATCTTGGACAAACGCAGCTAAATTGGTTGCCAACAAGTCTGTACTGACCCTCTTCTTAGTCTTAATCAGCTCCAGGCCGTGGTTTCCTCTGCTGTACGAAGAAGTCGTCTCCATTCTACTCGGTCGATGGCCGCAATTCGCCAGCCACGTAGTCTACGTAGGGTCCGCAGGTCGCCTTCCACTTGATCGATCCATCTTGCTCGCTGCGCGCCCCGCCGTCTCGTTCCAGTCGGATCGTTATTGAGAACTTTTTTAACCGGGCAGTCGTCCGACATCCTCACGACATGCCCAGCCCATCGCAGGCGACCGATTTTTGCGGTGGCAGCGATGGGTGGTTCCCTAAGCAGCTGATGCAATTCATGGTTCATTCGCCTCCTCCACGTTCCGTCTTCCATCTGCACTCCGCCGTAGATGGTACGCAACACCTTCCGTTCGAAAACACTAAGGGCGCGTTGGTCCTCCACGAGCATAGTCCATGTCTCATGGCCGTAAAGGACTACCGGTCTAATCAGCGTCTTGTAGATTGTTAACTTCGTGCGGTGGCGAATTTTGTTCGATCGCAGCGTCCTACGGAGTCCAAAGTAAGCACGATTTCCTGCCATAATGCGTCTTTGTATTTCTCTGCTGGTGTCGTTGTCTGCGGTAACCAGTGAGCCCAGATACACGAACTCTTCTACCACCTCGATTTCATCACCGTCTAAATGAATCCGGGGAGGGAGGTCAGCATTCACTTCTTTAGAACCTCTTCCTTTCATGTATTTTGTTTTCGATACATTAATGACAAGTCCTATCCGTTTGGCTTCAGCTTTCAGTCCGATGTACGTTTCCGCCATCCTCTCAAAGGTACGTGTAATGATGTCAACGTCGTCAGCGAAACCAAGAAGCTGGACGGACTTCGTGAATATCGTGCCACTCGTGTCTATACCCGCTCTTCTTATCACACCCTCCAAAGCGATGTTAAACAGCAAACATGAAAGCCCATCACCTTGCCGTAACCCTCTTCGAGATCCAAAGGGACTCGAGACTGCCCCTGATACTCGAACAACACACATTACTCGTTCCATCGTCGCCTTGACCAATCACGTTAGTTTATCCGGAAATCCGTAGTAGTGCATAATCTGCCATAGCTGATCTCGATCGATCGTGTCGTACGCCGATTTGAAGTCGATGAATAAATGATGCGTGGGCACGTTGTATTCGCGACATTTCTGCAACACTTGCCGAAGCGCGAAAATCTGGTCCGTGGTGGCACGGGCACCCATGAATCCCGCTTGATATTGCCCCACGAACTCCTTTGCAAATGGTGATAGTCGACGACATAAAAGTTGGGAGAGTACCTTGTAGGCGGCGTTCAACAGTGTGATTGCGCGGTAATTGCAACAATCCAACTTGTCGCCCTTTTTGTAGATCGGACACACGATGCCTTCCGTCCACTCCTCCGGCAGTAGCTCATCCTCCCAAATCTTGACAATGACCCAGTGCAGCACTCTAGCCAGTGCGTCACCACCGTATTTCAGCAGCTCGCCGGGTAGCTGATCAGCCCCAGCCGCTTTATTGTTCTTCAGCCGACCGATCTCTTCTGCTACCTCCTGGAGGTCAGGGACTGGTATTCTGTCGTCTTCTGCACATGCTCCAAGATCTATTGCCATATCGTCACCTCCATGTTCAGCTACATCGCTGTTAAGGTGCTCGTTATAATACTGCTTCCACCTCTCGATCACCTCACGTTCGTTCGTGAGAAGATTACCGTCTGAGTCTCGACACATATCGGCCTGCGGCACATGGCCTTTGCGCGAGCGGTTTAACTTCTCGTAGAACCTCCGTTTATCGTTAGCACGGTACAGTTCTTCCATCGCCTCGCGATCCCGATCTTCCTGTTTGCGCTTTTTCCTCCGGAAGACCGAGTTTTGCCTGTTCCGTGCTTGTTTATATCGATCCACATTCGCCCTCGTACGGTGTTGCAGCATTCTCGCACGTGCTGCATTCTTCTCCTGCACTAATTGCTCGCATTCGCCGTCGAACCAATCGTTTCTTCGGTTCGGATTCATTGTACCTAGTGCCGCTAGTGCAGTGCTACCGATGGCGGTCTTAATGCCTTTCCAACCATCTTCAAGAGTTGCTGCGCCAAGTTGCTCTTCCGTTGGTAGCGCTGCTTCCAGCTGCCGCGCGTATTCCTTGGCAACTCCGGTGACTCGTAGCTGCTCGATGTTGGGTCGCGGCGTACGACTTCGACGCGTGTTATGCACCGTCGAGAGTTTTGAGCGCATGCAAACTGCAACTAGGAAATGATCCGAATCTATATTCGCACTGCGGTAGGTGCGAACGTTTATAACATCAGAGCAGAATTTACCGTCGATTAGAATATGGTCAATTTGGTTTTCTATTCGTTGGTCTGGTGATCTCCAGGTGGCCTTGTGGATATCTTTGCGGGGGAAGAAGGTACTTCGGACTACCATTCCGCGGGAAGCTGCAAAATTTACGCATCGTTGGCCGTTGTCGTTCGTTGCGGCATGCAGGCTGTTTGGCCCGATTACCGGTCTATATATAGCTTCCCGTCCTACCTGCGCGTTCATGTCACCCATAACGATTTTCACGTCCCGTCGCGGACAGCCATCATACACCTGCTCCAGCTGCGCGTAGAACGCCTCCTTCTCATCATCGGGTCTCCCTTCGTGTGGGCAATGCACATTGATGATACTGTAATTGAAGAAACGGCCCTTAATCCTCAACTTGCACATCCTTGCGTTGATCGGTTGCCAACCAATCACACGCTGGCGCATCTTTCCCAGTACTATAAAGCCGGTTCCCAGCTCGTTGGTGGTGCCACAGCTCTGGTAGAAAGTAGCCGCTCGATGCCCGCTTTTCCATACCTTCTGTCCTGTCCAGCAAAGTTCCTGCAGTGCTACGACTTCGAAGTTTCGGGGATGTAATTCATCATATATTATCCTATCGCAACCCTGGAAGCCGAGCGATTTGCAATTCCATGTCCCGAGTTTCCAATCGTAGTCCTTATTTCGTCGCGTGGGTCGACGCCGACTGTTCCGATCCCTATTTTCTTCTTCGTTGTTGGTAACTTTTAGTTTTCCAGGGCGGCTTGTTGGGCCTGCCCCTAACCCCCTGTCTCGCCGGAGGACCATCGTGCACAGCACTGTTTAGAGTCCCTGCTGGCATAAGGACGAGTATAATAATCAGCCGCCCCTAACATGGAGAACAGACGCTGTTTGAGCCGCACCTCCTTGGTGAACAGACGCTCGTGTTTGACGAAGCATTTCCTCTACCGCCATGCTATGGTTACCGCGCCAGTATTCGCGTCGCACCTCCTCACTTCGCTATTGTCAGATTGACAACATTGCCCAGGCTACGCCGCATTTGGTATCATATGACTCGTGGAGGCGTGAGGCGGGAGCTTGTGAGGACCAGGGCTGTGTTTGACGCTCCTTCCAGGTTGTCAACTCACCATTTGAAGCCCAAGTACTGTACTGACCCTCATGGTCCAGATTTTGGCGCGAACAAGCCTTACTGCAAGTCTACCCATGTCCCCCCCCCCCCCCCTATACATATATACATACATACATACATAAGTCAAGGAAATCAATAGTAATAACACCATATTATCTTCAATCTGTAATATGCTTCGGTAAGCAATACTCTCAATTTGCATCTTTTCTATTATGTTTATTACAGCCTCCGTCAGATCGAAACTTTTCCAAACGTTTATTTTTTGTTTCATAAGCAGAAAAACATTGTTTTCCTTCACTCCGGAGACGAATGAGGCTTATGATTTAAAGTCTCCGTTAACAAATAAAAAACAAACAAACATTGTTTTCCTTCGGCTAACATCTGTATAGCACCCAGTTTTCTGCAGATCTTCCATATCTAGTATCTGTAATAAAGTGCGTAAAGCTGTATATAATTAGCCTCGTCCATGAATCGCACTTTTGCCCCGTCCGTTGATCGCACTTTTACCCCGCTGAGCGCTTGACGGGATTTGATTAAATTATGGAAAAGCGAAATATATTTTGTAAATTCTTTTCACCGTATTTTCACAACAGATATGTGAATGATGTAAAACGCTGCTACGAATTTTCAACAAGTAATATCCTCCTGTTGATATCGTATTTGCCGTATAACGAAAAATTACATCAAAGCCGCCCTAAAATAACATTTGCGCATAACTCAGCAACTATGCTTCGTAAGCAACCAAAGTTTACGTTAGATTCAAGCTGTCAATGTAGTCACTCATTCATGCTAATGTAGTCAATTTACTTGGAATCTGCACCGATAAATCATTGAATCGCACTTTAACCCCCATCGCACTTTTACCCCTCTTTACTCTAATCTAATAACCGGTTGCGAATTCTGTTGATAAAGAAGGGTTAAGTTCGAAAGGACGTTTATACCCATGGGTTTGCTTGCATTGGCACCAAAATTATTTTGAACTTGCTTTAAATCATTTATTTTTAATCCGATTTTTGTTTCCTTGGGCTCATTAGAACGATACGACCCAGAACTGGCACACAAAAGTAAGCTAGAGAAAATCCGGAAAATCTATTACCCGGTTTTCGGGAGCATTTATGGATCTTAGGATATTTCATCATGCGGCACTTCAAATCATATTTGATGCGATTATGTTTAGAAAGTACTTTCAAACAGTGCTTCGTAAGCGGGATATTTGTCAATATTTTCAACTAAAAAGTTTACAAAAGGGTTCCTAATTAACAAAACTTCACAAAAATACTCGGTTTTACGCCTTTCAGATCACACCCTCTCAAATCTGGCACATTCTTCGATGGCTACAACTTTGTTCGCCTTCAAGTTAACTACAATGTTGTATTAAATTGCCAAACCTGGCCCTAAGGCACACAGGCAGACTCAATTACGGGTACTTTTCCGTGAGCTCTCCAACTGTAGTGTTGGCCAAACTTCATTACATGCTACTCAACATTATGTTTTCAAAAACTCGTTACACCGCACATTCAAAAATCCAAATTCAACACTGCATACAGCAAGCACATTCACGTACATTTCGGATTGTGACTACAACAGCAGTTGTAAATAAAAATCGAGACACTACTCGTAGCAAAGCCAGCAATGTCCCCTCGCCCGCACCCTCTTCCACCTGTTCAGATTCGCTGGAAACAGTCTCTCGAAGGCCGCGTGCTCTGCTTTTTTCGCGGACTGCAAAAAACTTTTCGTCACCCGGCTCTGTTACCTCGCTCTTGGGCAGAATGTCAGCATTTTGATAATATTTTTTACGTCGCTTCCATCCTCCGTGGTTGGCTCGTTCGAACGAGGCTCGTCGCGTTCTGGCCTTGCACTGACTGGGGGTACACTAAAGCCGACGAAATGAGTAACCACCGCCTCAAGCTGCAGCAGCAGTGGCAATCGTGCCGTTTCACTATCACCGGAGGGACCACCACCGCGAAGAGCCGCGGCAAACACTGGCTAGTGGCTGATGGCTGGTGGCTGGAGCTCATTTTTTGCGCCATTCGCGGATGAGTTCGCGTTTTTACAAGCGCATTTCATTGCAGCACATGGTTCCATGAATAATTCGCATTTTTGCTCTCGACGCTGCTGATCTACCAGCTGCCAGCGCAGCGGGCGGGGGTCGGTCGGGAGGATTGGATTGTGCTGAGATCTGCAAAATGCGATCGTTTCATTTTCCCGTGCCAGCAGCCAAGGGGCGGCGACGAGGGGCTGAGATTTGTGCACGTATGCGCACAAGAATCACTGTTTACATTGTCGGTTTGAGAGGAAAATTAAATAGAAAATTGCTTCGTTCTCGACGTGTTTTTTTTCATTCTTTTTGTAATGGCAATGAATGGAATACTGTACTAAGAGATTCGGAAAGCGGCGGCGCTGAAGCAAGGTAGATTTTTTCGATTAGGAAATTGCTCTGCTTTTTCATTTTCGATGAGGAGCTTCTGTGTAAATCAAATATTGATATTCCCGAGTCAATCGAAAAGGTTGCACCTAAATTATGTTTATTATGATTTCAAAAATTACAAACTTTTTCTAGAATTTACAAACTAAAAAAATAAAACAGTTCCTTTATTACGATTGAAAGTAAAATGAAAAATAACAGTTTCATGCTTGCTAAGCGTATGCAGTTTTTACTAGGCTCCCAGTTGGTCTCGAGATATGACACTCTAGTCTAACAAACCGGTCGCCGTACGTTAGAATCTTGACTGGGAGTAACTGTTTGAATCAACAGGATCGTTGGATTAACCCTGATTTGCATTCTGTTTGGACGAGGAACTTTTGTCATTTTTTGTGGCATACTGCCCTAACACAGACATCAAATTGTTCTAGATTTATACGTGTTCCTAAAAACTTTGTTGGAATGAGGAGCCTTGTCACTGTTTCTGGCATACTTCCATAGCAAGGATATCAAAATGACCTGTTTGATCGCGATGTTAAGGTGAAATTAGTCGTCATCGATTCTGTCAATTTCAAAAGCAGTTTTTTTGTTTGAAACAAAAATTTTGTTCATGAAAATATATTTGCTGTGTTCAGATTGACAAGAAGAATGCAGTATTTACATTTTTACAAACAGAACTCCGTTTTTACACCCAAAAACTGTTTCCGAAATTGGGCTCTTCGACAAAAAATCAATGACTACTAATTTCCCGTTCAGAAATCTTGTTGAGACGAGAAGACTTTGTCACTTCTTTGGCTTACTTCCCAAGCACAGATACTAAATTGGTCTAAGTTAAATCGTCGCAAAGAATCTTCGACCTGTTGGGACGGAGAGGTTTTGTCACGCCATGAGCGATCAAAACCTTTATTTATTCGCGACGCTCGTATTTTTCGATTTGTTGGAGTGACACTCTATCCCAAACGTTGCCTTAAGACGTAGTCCTACGTCAAAAAGGTTCTTTTTACATTAGCTATAACTTAACATGTCCATAACCGTTAGTAACGGTCCATTACACGTCTATAAGACTTAATCTTTTACGACCTATCGTTCGCATTTTATTTGCGATTCTTCGTAGTGCGGCCAGATTACGTTCCACGTTCTAAATTTATTATTAAAAAATGAAATATTTAAAAATAAAAAAAAACGATTTAGTCCACCTATTGGTTAAAGAAACCCTTGTTATCCTATTTTATTTGTCACTAGAGATAGTGTTCGACTGTCGTCAAACATAATTAACTGTTTGAAAGTGATAGTTTTTATCAATAGAACATTTCAATGCAATCGTAAAAACCGCGTGCACAGTTCTTGAGCAAAATTGATATTTAAGAGGTGACTGCCATGGAAAGGCGAAAAAATCAAATCTTTTTTGACGTAGGACTACGTCTTACGGCAAGTTTTGAGATAGGGTGTCATTCCAAAAAATCGAAAAATGCGAGCGTCACGAAAAATGAAAGGTTTTGAGCGCCAATAGTTCAGCGGTTTTCCGATCGATTTTCAATATTCTTACACCAATCGATCGGAAAATCTTCTAAGAATTGACTCAAATGAAGAAAAGTGTGGATTCTTGATGTTGAACTATTGAAAAATTGAAAATAATGAACCTATGTTTTACCAGAATTCTCGCTTCGTGATTGGTTGGAAGATTCTATACGATGATCTAAACCTATACCAATCTGATATCTGTGCTTGGGAAGTAAGCCAAAACAAGTGACAAAGCTTCCTCATTTCAACAAGATGTCTTAACACCGCGGTTCAACCTAGACCATTTTGATGTCCTTGCTTGGGAAGTACGCCAGAAAGAGTGACAAAGCCCCCTCGTACCAACAGATTTCTTACGAACACGATTAAACCTAGTCCAATTTGATGTCTGTGTTAGGGAAGTGTGCCAGAAAAAATGACAGAAGTTCGTTGTCCCTATAAATCACAAATTCTTTACTGCGAAACAATCAAACCTAGGCGATTTTGAAATCTGTGTTGGAAAAATGTGCTACAGCTGTACTATTCGGTTACAATATGACTCTGTATAAATACGCATGCTTGCCGTTTCATTAGAAGTGTAGTGAAAAGATGTGCTGTTGATAAAATAGGATTGAATTTGTAAAATCCCTTCAACGTGGGAAACCATGGATAATTAAAACAATCTTTAATTTCAGTAAGGTATCAGGAAAGCAATAGTTTGTGTTCTTGATTTGGTTAAATTGTTTTCAAATGCACAATCTTTTGAGAATTGAACGTATACAATGTTACCACAGAGAACAGTCATCCATTCAGGAACAAATTTTTCGGGAATTCTTAGATAAAATTTCAAATTAAAATCATCTAATATGCTAGTGTTACTACCACTATACTTTCCTAACTAAATGATTCTTTTGATTTGCACACTGACAACCTTGGGCTGCTCTGGCGCTAGTATATATGAAATACAAGCGCTATGCTAGCGCCAGAAGCTAGATGTTTTGAGTTCAGTGTAGAATTTTATGCGCCTTTAGCGACATCATCACTATAGTTTCCCAACTAATTTGACATAAGTTTTATCCAAGTGGGGACCTTTCGCTTGGACGTCTGTTCTCTGTGATGTTACTACTTTGATAAATACGTTGACATACAACGCATGTAGCATGTATATATGTTACGTATAGCATGTATACATGAAGAATCGAATGATTACAAGCATGAATACATGCTACGATCACTATACAAAGAGACTTACGTAGTCCTGCGTCACCTATATATGCGGTCGTGTCTTGTACACAACCCCTCTGATTTTTTTGTAATTCCCGTAATGCTAATACCTTCAGACATGTTGTGCCGAAATGGTTTTCCGATAACTGATCTTGCTGAGAGGTTACAGCAAAAACTTTTCAACGTAGTAATACGTTTTACGGCAAGGTTTGGCTAGATAGGACGTCGTTCCAAAAAAATCTTTCTCGAAAAGTGGTCAGGTTTTGAACGCTAATTTAGCGGTTTCTCGATCGATTTTCAATATTCTTACACCAATCGATTGGAAAGTCTTCTAAGAATTGGCCCAAATGCAGAAAAGTATGGATTCTTGATGTTGAACCATTGAAAAATTGAAAATAATGAAGCACTTCCAACTGAAAAACCTCGCTACGTGATTGGCTGGAGGATTCTTGACGATGATCTAAACCTGTACCAATTTGATATCTGTGTTTGGAAAGTAACCCAAAATAAGTGACAAAGTTTCTTCGTCTCAACAAGATTTCTTAACACCGCGATTAAACCTAGATCATTTTGATGTCCTTGGTTGGGAAGCATGCCAGAAAGAGTGACAAAGCCCTCTCGTGCCAACAAATTTCTTTCGAACGCGATTAAACCTAGTCCAATTTGGTCTGTGTTAGGGAATTGTACCAGAAAAAATGACTGAATGAAAAATGACTATGAATTAAAAAGGACTAGGAATGAAAAACAGTCCATTGTCCCAACAGATTGCGATTTTGCGAATTCTTTCGGCGAGTCGATTAAACCTAGGCGAATTTGATATCTGTGTTGGAAAAGTGCGCTACAGCTGTAGTGTTCGGTTATAATTTAATTCTGTATGGATGCGCATGTTTGACGTTTCATTGGAAGTGTAGTGATTAAAGGTACTGTTGTTAAAATGGGATTGAATTGGTAAAATTCCTTCAATGTGGTGGAACGATTGGTAATAAAATCTTTGATTTCTGTAAGGTAACAGGAAAACATCAGTGTGTGTTCTTGATTGCGTTAAATTGTTTCCAAATGCACATAGAAATACGCATGTATACTGAAGAATCGAATGATTACATGCATGGATACATGCTAGTGGCTGGTAAACGGCTTGGTAATGCGTACCATCGGTGCCTTGTGCACTGGGCATAAAATAGTCCCCACAGTGGTTCACAGCCTCTTACCTAGCAACTCCTACCCCTACCTCTTCGTGGTACCAGCCGGGATACGAGCAACCTCGGTGGAGATCGGGTAACCAACCCCGGTGGAAACGAAGGTCGTATGCTGACAGGGGAGGAGGGCTCCTTCGAGCTACGTTGGCCATCCGGCGATACTGTGGGGTTGGTTGCGGGCTTTGCAAGCCTGGACCACTAAAAAAACCAAAGCAATGGACTCCGTAAGTAATAATAATAACTCTAATCGGAACAATCGGCAAAGATCCAGGCGACAAAAACGGACTAACGATTGGAAATTAGGAACATGGAACTGTCGGTCTCTAAATTTCCTCGGAAGTACCCACGTACTTTCTAAAGAAGTGAAGAGCCGCAAGTTCGACATCGTAGCGCTGCAGGAGGTATGCTGGAAAGGAGCGATGGTACGTACGTATAGAGATGGTCATACCATCTACCAGAGCTGCGGCAATACACACGAGCTGGGCACAGCTTTTATAGTGATGGGCGAGATGCAGAAGCGGGTGATCGGGTGGTGGCCGATCAACCCCCGAATGTGCAGATTAAGAATCAAGGGCCGATTCTTCAATATAAGCATAATTAACGTGCACAGCCCTCACCTCGAAAGTACCGATGATGACAAAGACGAATTCTACGCGCAGTTGGAGCGTGAATACGACCGCTGCCCAAGACATGATGTCAAAATTATCATCGGAGATTGTAATGCTCAGGTTGGTCAGGAGGAGGAATTCAAACGGATGATTGGAGCGGTTTAGCGCCCACCCGCAAACGAACGAAAACGGCCTAAGACTTGTCGACTTCACCGCCTCCGAGAACATGGCCATATGTAGTACCTTCTTCCAGCATAACCACTACCATCGGTACACCTGGAGATCACCCAACCAGACAGAATCATAAATCGACCACGTTCTGATAGATGGTCGGCACTTTTCAGACATTATCGACGTCAGAACCTATCCGGACGATAACATTGATTCGGATCACTACCTAGTGATGGTAAGGATACGTCAAAAACTATCTGTTGTGAACAACATACGATACCGCCGCCCGCCACGGTTTAATCTAGCGCGACTGAAGCAACCGGAGGTCGCCGAAAACTACGCGTTATCTCTCGAAACCGCGCTGCAGGAAGAGGGTGAGCTGGATGAAGCCCCTCTTGAGGACTGTTGGAATGCCGTGAAAACAGCCATTAACAGCGTAGCGGAGAACGTCCTAGGCAGTGTGGCACCGAATCGACGTGACGAATGGCTGAGAAGAACGAAGCGCGGGTACAAATGCTGCGTAGAGCCACCCGTCAGAATGTGGAGCGATACTAACAGAAGCGGAGGCAGCAAACCCGATTCTTCAAGGAGAAGAAGCGCCACCAAGAGGAGAAGGAGTGCGAAGAACTCGAACAGCTGTACCGCTTTCACGACACACGGAAGTTCTATCAGAGACTCAACGGATCTCGCAAATGCTTCGTGCCGCGGGCCGAAATGTGCAGAGATAAAGATGGAGGTATCTTGACTGACGACCGTGCGGTGATCGAAAGGTGGAAGCAGCACTACGATGAACACCTGAATGGCGTGCAGGCGGAAGACCATGATAGCGGAGGAAGTGACCACATTGGAGCAGCAAGCGACGAAGATGTGCCACCCCCATCGATAAGGGAAGTTAGAGAAGCCATCCAGCGGCTGAAGAACAACAACGCAGCGGGAAAGGATGGCATTGGAGCGGAACTTATTAAAATGGGCCCGGACAAGTTGGCCGGCTGTCTGCATCAATTGATTGTCAAGATTTGGGATACGAAATGACTACCGGAGGAGTGGAAAGACGGGGTTATCTGCCCTATCTACAAGAAAGGTGGTATCACTATCCTGAATGCCGCCTACAAAGTGCTGTCCCAAGTCCTCTTTCATCGACTATCGCCAATAGCCAATAGATTTGTGGGAAGTTACCAGGCCGGCTTCATGGAGGGTCGGTCTGCAACGGACCAAATCTTCACCCTGCGGCAGATCCTCCAGAAGTGCCGCGAATTCCGAGTCCCCACGCACCACCTGTTCATCGATTTCAAAGCCGCATATGATAGCGTAAACCGACAAGAGCTATGGAAAATTTTGGACGAAAACGGCTTTCCGGGTAAGCTTACTAGACTTATCATGGCTACGATGGATGAGATCCAGTGCTGTGTGAGAATCTCGGGTGGATTGTCGGACCCATTCGAATCTCGCAGGGGACTTCGACAAGGAGATGGTCTTTCCTGCCTGCTATTCAACATTGCGCTTGAAGGTGTTATAAGGCGAGCGACGATCGAAATGCGGGGCATGATTTTCAATAAATCCAGCCAATTTATCTGCTTTGCTGACGACGTGGATGCTGTCGGCAGAACATTTGAGGCGGTGGAAGATCAGTACACCAGACTGAAACGCGAAGCAGAGAACACTGCACACTGTACAAAACGCTAATTAGACCGGTTGTCCTCTACAGGCACGAAACGTTGACACTGCTAGAAGAGGACCTACGAGCACTCGGAGTTTTCGTACGGCGGGTGCTAAGAACCATCTTTAGCGGAGTGCAAGAGAACGGTGTATGGAGGCGAAGAATGAGCCACGAGCTCGCGCGTCTCTACGGCGAACCAAGTATTCAGAAAGTGGTTAAAGCTGGACGGATACGTTGGGCAGGACATGTTGAATGCCGGCCAACTATCCTGCAAAAATGGTTTTCGCATCAAATCCGGTAGGAACAAGACGAAGAGGGGCACAGCGAGCGAGGTGGCAAGACCAGGTGGAGCGAGATTTGGCGAGCACTGGGTGCCCGCGGAACTGGAGATCAGTTGCCATGGACCGAAACAGATGGAGAAATTATACTGCGCAGGCCTTGTCATAAGACGTTAGGCCAATTAAGTAAGTAAGTAAGGATACATGCTAGTATCACTACAAAGAGACTTTTACGTATTCCTGCGTCACCTACATATGCGCTCGTGTCTTGTACACAACCCCTCTGATTTTTGCTAAAAAGTAACAGAAACTCCTCGTCTCAACAGGTCGAAGATACGACGTTTACATCTATACCAATTTAGCATCTGTGCTTTGGAAATACTCCAGAGTGCAAAACGACCGCCGTTCTTCAACCGATGTTGTCGTTTGAACATTAAACTTAGTCAAATTTCATGTCCTAAAAGTAAGTAATTTTGATAAAGTATAAAACCACCCCTTTTTTCAATTCAACCGAGTTTATCTTTAAACATTAAATCTAGTGCAATTTGATGTCCTGA
This sequence comes from Sabethes cyaneus, assembly GCF_943734655.1. Taxonomy (NCBI): domain Eukaryota; kingdom Metazoa; phylum Arthropoda; class Insecta; order Diptera; family Culicidae; genus Sabethes; species Sabethes cyaneus. The sequence goes on along the minus strand of NC_071355.1, from coordinate 69,744,125 downwards.
AGGTGAAACGTCATAGAAAAGTGATCGGTCATCCTTTCCTTTTGGTAGATTGTATCCATATAGGTATTGAAAGAATTGGTTCGGAACTGTTGCCTTGCAAGGAAACAGGGCTACAGAAATATTTTTGCATGTGACGAAGCGCAGCAATGCTTAAAACTAGAAAAATCAGCGACTCTCTTATCCGACAATAGTTTTGAACGTTTCATTTGCTGCTTTGTGCCAGTTAGTTGCTTGCAATTCTTTCCATAGTTTCAATAGTCAAGCATTACATTTAGATTAATTTCTTTCGAAAATGATGGATAAGACAAAACAGGAGGGATCCGTAGGGATGCCAATGTTTACTTGACTGTCAGCTCAGTTTAAAGCAGTGTTGCGATTTGCGAAGTCCACACTCGTGTGGTCTAATTTTCTTACACACGCGTACTCATTCTAGCGAAACCCCAGCATAAGCATCCCTTTTAAACTCCCGGTCTTATTTCTTCATGGACTGCAACGAGTTTTTGCGAGTGTGTGTTTAGCTAACAGCTACAGTCGTCGCTCGTCGTTCGTCGTTGCAGCCCATGCTGCTGAAACCGATTACACGCGATGGCTCGCACTCTCGCCCGTAAGTAGAATCGAGGGCGAAGACGCAGAAGAAAAGAAAAAGTAATGCAAAAATTGTATCCCAGTGCGCCACCAGCCTCACGGGCAGCTGATTTCCCTCGAGTTTTTTGACTCGGGAATAAGCTATGCAGGAAGACGATGCGAGGATGTGCGTGTGCGAGTGTGTGGGTACCAGAATGTCTGCACACAGCACCGGCGGCTGTTTCTTTTACGCCTACGTGCGCGGCGTGAGCGTTGAATGCTACGTTTCTCATACTCTTTCACGTGTGAGTAGGCAGGGTTGACTTCTTGCTTGATTCGCAACATTGGTATTTAGCATTAAAAAGCACAAAACATTTTGCATTGCATTGTGTATTACACAACATCTCTGATTGTTCTATACAAGATTTCAGTTTAGAATATATTTTTATAGCATATCGAAGAGCAGAGGTGCGTTCTTTTCTTCAACGGTTTACTTTCAGGACATCAACTTTGTCTAGATTAAATGCTTAAATGATAAGATCGATCAAAGGGTAGGAATTATTGATAGGGTAGTTTTACACCTGTACACAAGTTTACTTTCCGGACATCGAATTCGTCTAGGTTCAATGTTAAAATAACAACATCGATCAAAGAGCGAGGGTAATTTCGCATTTTTAGATAAATAGTCCTGAAGGTACTTCAATTTTGTCCAGGTTTGCTGGTTATGAATAATAACTCCCGTCCTGTTGGAAAGCGAGGGTTTGGTCACTATTTTTAGAATCGAAGTAAACAAAACCGCAGATTATCGTACCGGGCCTGGGAAGTAAAAGAGTGCTTCTATGTGATTAGCTGATTCGTTCGTTTTTGACAATGCTTACTATTTATGTTTTTGTCGATAGTGATTTGACAAATTACTTTTATATTTGTTGTACTAATCAATTTATAGAAAAATTTCTGATCGATTGATGCAAATATCTCTAAAATCCATTGAAAAATGGCTTAGACATAAGCGTGCAAATCATAACCACTTTTCGTTACATGATCATTTCTCGAACTTATAAAGTGCACCTCATTATGAAAAGCATAAACGTAGTTCTACGTTAAAAAAAGTTATATAGCCGAAGAAAGTAGAATGGATTATTAATTGAAATTCTTGAAATTTCATTTCGATTATTTCTCGAATGGACTTTATTCATGCAGATTTAATGCAGCTTAAGTCATTTGGATATGAAAACCATAATAAACTCAGAAATAACTTTTTGCTTAGCCAATCAAAACCAAGTTTTGCTTACTCGAAAGAAAAACTATAACTGCTGAATTCGTGCAACCAATATTTAGATTGATCGTTACTGAAAACCCGTGAACAGTAATTAAGACATTGCAAAATGTGGTGCATAACATTTTTCTCTTCGCTCGAACCTCGAACCAGTACTTTCGATTTCGTTTGTTGTCAAACAACCATAACAAGCTAACGCCGAGCCCATAGTGCATAAAAATTTGCTTCAGCGACAAACAATGCGTAACTTGGAACGAAATTAGTGTCGTTCGTTTTCTCATCCAAACACAAACCACTGACCCACAGATTCACCAGTTTACAGAGTGGCCTGGTCCACCGGTTGACGCTGCGCCCACGCCTCTCTGTGTGAACTTCCAACGACTATGATGAAACAGAGCTCGTTGACTTTTAAATCGTAACAATCGTTTAATGGGTAGCAATTTGCAATAGTACTACTGCATTGTGATACAAGTGTGTCAGTACAGTAACCGAAATGGGGAACCAGCAGTTGTTGGTTAGTAACGACCGTACCACGGGGAGAGACGCAGCTGTACGACAAACAAAACAAAACAATTTCAATTACGGGAATGTTTTTGAGGAATGGAAAAGTGCTGTGAATTATTGACCGTTTTGATTGCATCGCTTCGTACAAAATGGCAATAAACGAGAAATGACGCTGCGGTATGACGTAAACAATTCAGTTAGTCTGTAAAATCGACAATAACTGGGTGAGATACTCTAACTGGCATTCCTTGCATGGAAAAAAATCTCAGTTAAGCTACAGTTTACTGTTACTCCAAACAAAATCTAACTTTTCCCAACAATCTAAAAGCTAAAAATTTTCAACTATTAAATTTCGACAGCATTAGAACTCACCTCCGGACAACCCACAAACGTGGCAAAGCCTGTTCTCACTTGTGAAAATAGCTTCGTTCATCGGCACTGCCTTACAGGACGGACAGACGACCATCGTTGTCGCTCTAGCCCGACAAATGTGGTTTATAAATCGCTTTAATTGAAAAATTTTCACAGCGCCCTCCTGCCGCTCGGAGTCGTTACTGCTGATGCTGTCAGCGTCCGTCTCGATTTTATTGCCACCGCCTTCGATAGGCTCCTGCTATAACACTAACGAACGTACCCCTTTCGGCAATCAGGTCTGACATTTTCGCGAGCAGGCCAAACCGGGACGGAAAGCCTGACGAGCGAACGAAACACGAGCCTTACATGGTTAGTCAATATCGCGAGCATAAATCCAAATCACGGTTTAGCTGTTCGGTCCGTCGGGTTCTATACTGGGTAGGAGCCTTTGCTGAGAGCCACAGCAACAGCAGCCCTTTTAACACTTTGCCAGCCACCAGGGCCAGTGGTTGCAGTGCTGTGTGATGCAACAGTTCGAGGGTGTTCACTGTTCGTATGCCCTTTCGGGGAAAAATAGTGCCGTAGATCAAAGGGTGGGTAGAAACCACCGACACTCGAGGCCAAGCCGGCAGGGGAAGCAGCGAAGCCGAGGGATGCAAGGCTCCACTAGCAGTCTCCGGGTTAGGATGGAAATGGAGTACAGGTTCGACCTTTCAGTGATCTTCTATCCCTGCCGGGACGACGTCAGCGCGGCTCCCACCGAGACCGAAGTATATATGGAATATCTATTCACAAGCTGGGGCGTGATATTTGAACAAACCAGGCTTTACAGAGTATCTAATGTCAGTCGTGCAAACATTTGCCTTCGTTAGTTGCACTCGTCAATGCATACCGGCATTGTACTCTTCTTGTGGTATACTTCAAATCGTAATATTTCCGGAATGCAAGTGCATACATACATCTAGCACCTACAGAACCGTGCCGGGTGGAAATTTGCAAACGACGATAAGTCACTTCGCCGATGAGAACGGTAGGCCACCGATTTGTTCATCCAAATTTGCATCTATCTTTTGGTATGTTGTACGAAAATTCACAAGTTTTTTCTTTGTTCGTTCATGAGCCTGCTGTACTTGAGAGTAGGATGCTTCTGCCGGAGCAAACAGAGTACAAAAAATAACGTTTTACGTTTTGGGATATATTCTGCTGATATATGATAAAATGGAAAGCAATGATTGGAAGCATCTTTTACATTGGAAGTTCAAAAGTACAGTGGACTTGATACCGTAAAATCCATTGCTGTTTGGCGTGGGGCTTGGCTTTAATAATTCATTTCTTTTTCAATCATCACACTTAAAAAACTCAGCAAAATTTGCCGAGATTTGGACAAAATTTCAGTTTTGCAGTTCGACGTTTACGGATCTTTACTAACGTTTGGCATCATAAAAAAATTTACCGAACGCTCGGCTTTCCAAATCTCGGCAAAATTTTGCTGACTTCGGTACTTTTTTTAAGTGTGCACAATTTAAGTGAACATTATTGTACAAAAAAAATTTCAATTGACAATTCAAAACCACAAAGTTACAGTTAAAACTATAAATTTCAATCACGTGCGTACTAATCGAAACGCTATCTTTTTGCTTAAAGATTGTGGGATTAGTGGGATTTTATAACAGTTTTAATGTCAATAGTAAAACAATTCAGTTTTTCTTAAGAAAATAGGACACTCTACATATCGTTCTTAGTGTAAGAAGGATTTAGGATTTACAAATTAAAGGAACTAACAAAATATTAATCTTCCGGAAGACTATGAAGGACAATATGAAAACATGAACAATGAGTTATAAAAATTAATACTGCCATCGGTATAGTTTTAAAATTAAAACATTGACCTCGATTTGGTCTGGGGCTTGGACTTGTATTTGGACTCGGATTAGAACTAGAACTCGGACTTGGATTTGTGCTTGTGTTTGAACTAGTATTTTAACTTGGACTTGGATTTAGATTTGGACTTGAACTTGGACTTGTACTTTGACTTGGTGAACTTGAACTTGCTGAACTAAGACTCAAAAGACTTTGAGTTGTACTTGGACTGGGGTGGGACTTAAGCCAGGGCTGGGACTTGGATCTGGACCTAGACCTTTACTTGGACTTGGACCTGAACTTGGACCAGAACCTGGACTAAGACTCGAACTTGGGTTTGGACTTTGATTTGAACTTGGGCTTGGTGAACTTTGACTTGGTAGACTAGAACATGAACTTGGAGTTGTAATTGGACTGGGACTTGGGCCTGGACTTGGACCTGGAATTGGACCTAGACTAGGGCTCGGACTCGAACTTGGACCTGGATTTGGTTTTAGATTAGGACTTAAGAGTCTTAAGACTTTAGATTAGGACTTGGAGCTTGACAGGGACCTGGACTTGAATTTTGACTTGGACCTGGACTTGGTCTTGGATTTGAATCTGGACTTGGATCTAAATTTGTGCCTGGACTTGAACGTGTACCTGGACTTGGATCCGGCCTGATCTTTGACCTGGACTTGAACCTTGCCTTGAACCTAGTCATGGATTTGAATGTGAACCTAGATTTGAATATGGACATGGTCTCGAACTTGGACATGGACTTGAACTCAGACTTTGGCTTAGATTTGGACCCGAACTTGGACGTGGACCTGGTTTTGAACCTGGGCATCGTTTAGAACCTGGACATGGAATTGGACTTGGACTAGGGCTCGGATGGTGAATTGGATTTAGGCTTGGATTTTGACTTGATCTTAGACTTGGTAAACATAGATCTGGAATTGAACTTTTGCTTTGACTGTGACTTGGGCCTAGACTCAGACTTGACCCTGGATATGGACTCACCCCTGGGCTTGGACTTGAAATGGGACTTGGACTTAGACTAAGACCTAGCCTTTAACCTGGACATGGAGTTGTCGTTGGACTGAGACTTGGGCGTGGCCTTGGACTTAGACCTGACTTGGATCTGAACTTGAACCCGGACTTAAATCTGGACTTGGACCAGTACTTAGCACTGAACCCGGACATGGCCTTGGACCTGGATTTGGGCCTGGACTTTAACCTGGACTTGGACCTAGCGTTGAACCTGGACAGTAGTGATGCCCGATAACTTCTCGATTAATCGTACGAATCGATTATCTACTGAAATAATCTATTAATTTGTAACCGATTGGCTTGTGCTCCGATTATTTAAATTTGAAATTTTATTACCTGACAAGATCTAAAAAATTGAATTTATTACAGTGGTTGGCTTAGCTACTAAAATTACCGCACTTCATCAGCTAATTTGCGCATAATGGGCGGCTTGAAATATCACGCTGAAGTTTGGAAACCATATACTAAGTTTTATCTAGGTAGTGGCTGTGTCACCGTCAAAAGATATTTCAAAGTTTATAAAGAGTATTTATCGATTATTAACTAATCGATTACCCGAAAAAATTAGACATCACTACCTGGACATAGATTTGAACCTGGACTTTGACCTGGATCTGGACTTCGATCTGGACTTGGATTTAGACCTGGGCTTGGACCAGGCTTGAACCTAGAATTTGATCTGGATTTGGAGTTGTACTTGGACTTGGGTTTGGACTGAGACTTGGGCCTGGACTTGGACCTGAGCTTGGACTTGAACTGGGACTCGCACTTGGACTTAGACTAAGACCTGGCCTTGAACCTGGACATGGAGTTGTGGTTGGACTGAGACTTGGACCTAACATTGAATCTGGACAAGGACTTGGACCTAGACTTTGATCTGGACTTGGAACTGGACTTTGATGTTGACTTGGACTTAGACATGGACTTGGACCGGACTTGTACCTGGACTGGGACTTGGGCTTGGGCTGAGACTTGGGCCTTGACTTGGACTTGCACCTGGATTTGAACTTGAACCGGGATCTGGACTTGGACTTAGACTAAGACCTGGCCTTGAATCAGAACATGGAGTTGTGCTTGGACTGATACTTGGGCATGGACTTGGACTTGGACCTGACTTGGACCTGGACTTGAACCCGGACTTGAATCTAGACTTAGACCCGAACTTAGCATTGAACCTGGACCTGGACTTGGACTTGGACCTAGCATTGAACCTGAACGTGGACTTGGGCTTAGACTTTGGTCTGGATCTAGACTAGGACCTGGATTTGGGCCTGGATTTAGTCCTAGAATTGGACGTAGACTAGGCCCTGGTCTTGAACCTGGACTAGAACTTCGACGAACCAAGACTACAACCCGACCTGAAACCTGGACATGGACTTGGATTTGGATTTTGACCTTAACTTGGACCTAGCCTTGGGCATGAACTTGGATTTGGACTTAGACTAGAATTTGAATCAGGACATAAACTTGGAATTGTACCTGGATATGTACTTGGACTTGCAATTGGACCTCGTTATGGAACTTGACTTAAACCTAGATTTGGATATAATTCTAAGCTTGGACTTTGACTTATACCTAGATTTGGTTAAGAGGCATTAAAGCAAGATGGAACTTGGACCTGAACGGCCTTGGACTTAAACAGCGTTAGACCTGAACGGACAAGATTCTAGATGAACCTGGACCGGGCCGAAACAAAGCATTCATTAATGGACTAGCAGTTTTACTAGAACTTCTGGGTATTTTGAAAAATTTTCATACAGGTTGTTCCAGAACATCATAAAGCGCATAGTTTTTGGACGAATACGACATATTTGAAAATTCGATCATTAGGTACATTAGGTACCTGGTCTAACAAGCCATTCGTTGTCTGTTCGAATCTCGGCTAGGCGGTGCTTGCTAGATAGAGTCAGTAGGATCGTTACACTGGCCCCGTAATTTTCCTGTACTCTAACAACCAGCTGCGAAGTCTGTCGATAAAGAAGGGTTATGTCTAATGACGGTTTAAGCCAAAGACCTTGCTTTGCTAGGTACTATTCGTCCAGAAAACTAAAAGAAATTTACCGATTTTTTTGGACATGGCTTGTTCAAAATTAGCTTTTGGTCAGTCAACTTTTAACAGACATTTTTCTGCGAAAATGCCAGTGAGTTTTCTATGTAATTCAGCAAAAAAATATACAGAATAAGTTGATTAGGGAATTTTCTAAGGTCTCGAATAAAAACCCGCAATAGCACGGGTTGTATCATGTAACTCAGAAAAAAATCTGATTAGTAATTAGTTCTTTCGTTTTCATGATGAAAACATCATGGAGTTTTTTATTTTTTCTTTAAAAGCTTTTACGTTTTAATTCTCATTTTACTTTTCCTTTTCAATTTTCATGTTTTCTTTTTTTGACGTAGGACTACGTCTTACGGCAAGGTTTTTTTATTTTTGAGTTTTGGATTTTTCGTTGTATATTTAGGGCCTCGGGTTTCGATTTTGGATATTTCATTTTGAATTTTTCATTTTTTCATTTTTTTGTTTTCATTTCTCACTTTTCATCGTTTTTTTTTCATTTTACGGTTTTCAGTTCCTTTTTCAGTTTTGCCTTTTTATTTTTTACTTTTTACATTTTACTTTGTGGGCCATTGCAAATTATTTTTGAAGTTTTTGTTAACCCCTCCCTCCTTGGAAATTCGCTAAAAGAATCGGGGGGCAAAAAATAACACTTTTGGATATACTTTAATTTTTTTATAAAATCAATTGCCTGTGGGCTCTACTGCATGAAAAACTCGAAAAATGAGTCCACGAGTTGAGTTAATGCTTCTAACACGAAACAGAAACGGAAATTCAAACAACGGAATTTCTGAAAATCGGCAAAAAAATTTCTTTTATTTTTGTCTTTCTTTTCGTGTTTTTTTGCAAGGAAATTGTTAACGTCTATCTAAAAAGCAAGAATAGATTTGATTTTCACATTTAAACTACAAGTAAAAATGCGTTTTAACACTTTTTTTGGTCGAATAAAAAATTTTCTTTGTTACTTTTACTTTTGACTTTTTAGTTTTTAGTTTTTACTTTTTACTTTTTACTTTTTACTTTTTACTTTTTACTTTTTACTTTTTACTTTTTACTTTTTACTTTTTACTTTTTACTTTTTACTTTTTACTTTTTACTTTTTACTTTTTACTTTTTACTTTTTACTTTTTACTTTTTACTTTTTACTTTTTACTTTTTACTTTTTACTTTTTACTTTTTACTTTTTACTTTTTACTTTTCAGGCCATTGCAAATTATTTTTAAAGTTTTTGTCATAAGTTATAGATCTTTTATCCAGCTTTTCAAGCTTTGATCTCTGACTAAACTGCATGTATATATCTAACTTTGCAATTGAAAAGCACTGAAGTTATTTGACTAAAAAATTAAATAATTGCGAATGCTATGCGTCTTTTATTAATTATTTATCGTTATAAATAACATGAAAATATCTTCCATTTCTGTGGTATTCACCAAATTGTTTACAATATGTCTGAAAGAAAACATCTTGTTGTTTTTTAAATAAAATAGTTTCTTTGAAAAAAAAAAGATTCATATCCTAAGCAGAAATATATCCATATATTAAACTTTTGAAAGTATGCTGTTATATCGCTAAATTTGCTGATCTCTGCCTTTGACCCACTAGCATCTCGCAGATTCATTTCCATCCACAACGACACAGTAGGTTAGGCAACCTTTCCCTTCCCCGTTATAGTCCAGTGGAAAATTAATTCGAAGTTCGCTTACCTGAATCAAAAGAACCGCAACACCGCAGCACAGCAGAACAAATGCAGCATTTCCATAAACTTCAGCATAAACAGCTACAGTAATTATATCGTCGATTCGCCAACGCACCAACAGCCTAAGCACCGATTTGGCCAACGAGCGTAATGCATTGCGCCTTAACCGTAATTATACCGAGCCGACCTCTCACTTTCAACTTCCCTACGGTCGCACTTCCCGCGCAAGACCCAATTTTCCACGCTCTCGAAATTTCCCAGACTCTTCACTTTTTGCCTTTTGTTGTGTTTCACTTTCGGCTTCTTTTACTCTATTTAATTTTCAACGCGGGCACCGGAATTATCTAACGCTTTAGTGGAACAAACGGCGATCATAAGACACACTGGCAGACTTTTGGAACTGCATCTATGCTATGGAAGCAAAAAAAAAAACTGCCGCTTACACAACTGACACAATCTCTGCTCGTAATTCAGCACGCATAGACCGCCCGGTTGGGTGAACTGTGTTAGAGGGGAAAACAAAGAGAAGAAAAAAAATATCATTAAACATAATATTTATTTTCCCAACGTATTCGTTTAGATCGATGATAATAAGTAGGGGGTTTTAAATAGCTCAATTTTAAAATCACATTTTGTCGTTTACTACACCCTATTAGATGCAAGCTTCACTTGTGGTTTATCAAAAACTGCATCTTCACCACCCACAAAAGTACAATTTTTATGCCATTAATATCAGACCTTCGGTTACGAGCCTATCCCTTTCATCAACCCCCCACCCATTTGGTTTGGTTTGACACTTACGGTAAAACGTGCACGGGTGCGGTTGGCTAACGTGGCGAGTGACCACCGATCTTCTGTGCACAGTCTCCGTGGCAGATTTTATGGGAATTTTTCCGCCAAGCGGCGTTCTTGCGATGCAATTTTCACGTTGTTCTCACTTTCAGCACTGCAATTATTTTCCTGGCTCACTCTCTCTCGCTCTCTATCACTCTTCTACCACTTCACTTAACTCCACTTGAGTTTCCGTTTCACACCTCACTGCACGCTTCAGCTGCTATATTGGGCAGGCTCGGGTGCTGCCACGTTCCGTGGCAGTATGGTACAGTGGGTAAACTAGCTAGTAGCAAGCCCGCTGCTGCATTCTCCGTGCCGTGCCGGAAGCAAGAGTTGAAAATTTGTTGTTCGTTTTTCCTGCGTTCCGCCCGTTTCGGTTTCGTTTTCGGTTGTACTAGTGACGCCTGCTAAATTGGCTTCATAAATCTTTGCTGGATGCGTTCATGCAATGTGATCTGTTCCGCTCGGGAGCCCGGCTGTGAATCTGGAAAACAGAAAAAAGGAAGGGAGCAGATGAAGTTTAGATGAAGATTTCATTTGTGGAATTGAATCAAGTTGTTCTGGAAAAGTTTACAGCATAACGGCGGGACTGAGCTTTGCTGTATCACAGCCATATAAAGCTGGTTGCAAAGTGTTGGAAGTATAAACTGTGCCACTATACTGTTCTGATTTCAAAAATTCAATTGCACTTCACTATGATAGTAGGATATAACTACTTCTCCGGTATACCCTGAATATAACACGAGGGAAAAGCTCTGCATAGTTGGGGCTATGAGAAACTGTTAAGAGGCAGTTGAGAATTAAATACAACATAGTTTGGTTCATTTCGAGCTTAACGAATTGCAATTGCAATTTCAAACGCTTAATTAATAGTAGTTTAATTGATGCAATCTGCCCACTTGCGTACACTAAAAGCAACAGAAAAAATAACTTGGATTAATATTTATGCAGGTTGCGGAAAATTTAGTTTTGAAAAAGTATTTATATATAAAGAACTACGGCATACATATGAGAAAGGGATGCCTTTACAAATTACCAATGAAACTTGAGAATATACGCATTTAGTACACTGTTTAGTAAAAGCATTTCAATATCAGACAATCTACTAGTAAGAGTAGGGCTGGTCAAACTATTCTCATCAATGTTCAGTGTTCGCTCAAAATATTCTGCACATAATTAATGGTAAATTTCCATATGAAAATTCGTATGATTTTCATGTGCCACATATAAACCAAATCTGCCTAGAAGTACACATGAAAATTATACGCATATGAAAAGTATGTGCAAATTTTTCGTGTATACATAAAAGATATTTGTTTGGCATATAAACTTCATTTGCTGGGTACATTACACATTACAAAAATATATGTGTAGGACGCTTAAAAATATACGAAAAGTTTTCTCAATGAGGTTTGGGGCGGCTCACGACAGCGTCAGGCCAGGAGCGGGGTATGAAAACGAAATAGGGAAATGGAATAGAAACTCTGTACCTAGAACCAGGGCTTGAAAAGGGATCGCAAGTTGAATGTGAGCCGTGAATGTGAGCTTTCCGCATTCAAACTCCGCTTTTTGAATGATCATTTGACTGTTTTTTGAATCCAGTCAATCTGCCGCTTGCGCTGCTGCTGTCTTACAATTCATGCGGCATCTCAGCAAAAGCAAACAGTCGATCTCCCGAAAATGTTAAAAACCCAAGCAACCAAAAGTTCGAATTTCACTTAAGGAACAAACTTGAAAGTTCATATTTGACACAAATTTAGTTCCGCAGAACTTTCTTGCTGAACAACCAGACACAACATTTGTAAACCGAACTTCATTCTCATTAAAGTACCGTTAATATCTGTAGCAACCTGAAAGTTCAACATGCAGCTTGAAAGTTCAACATAGAGCTTGAAAGTAACTTAGAGTTCGGATAATGGTGTCTAAGGAAGGTTAACATGCTTTATGTCTATGGATTTATAGCTTGCTAAGCAGTTTTACCTGTAATTAACCAAACTTCAAAGTTGCCTAGAGTTCGCTGCATAGAGCGCTAAGCAGCTTCTAAAGAAACTTTGGCAAAAGTTTATAAAACAGCATTTTTAGTTCTATTTTTATACTTTTCTATTTTCTACCTCCGCCTCCTTCTAACTTTTGTAAAGTCGGTTCATGCGATTAAAATAGACCATTTAAAAAAAGCCTAACTGACACCGACCGCAGGTGGATTTGAACCCGAGCGTTCCTCGTTGTAAGCCTATCCTGATGCATTGCGCCATCTCTGACGCCGCTAGTGACATGAATTTTGCTGATGTGCTGTTCTTAAGTGTAAGTTCGTTTCGGGGCTGCGATAAATGAGAAATTAGCACATCGAGTAAAAACGATGCAAACCGCATATTCCAGCAACAGCAGTGGTATGCGTCTAAGTCACCGGAAAGAAGTACTCGAGTTCACATCCCTGAGGTATATTGGTTGGTGGTGTGTGGTAAGTTACAATAAATTAATATTTATAAAAAACAGTCGATTATTAACCGAAATTAAATACCTTAGTTAATGAGAAATGTCATGAATCTAGAAAACAGGAAGAAGTGGGAAAATATTCCCCCATTTTTTTTATTTTTAAAATTATTGGAGTTTCTTTTTGGGCTGAACAGTGTTCTATATAGCGACAAGTGAACTTTTTGCGAACTTTATAGTTATGTTAGAAGCTTGGTTAGAAGTTACTTTGTATTCCCTTCGAAGTTTAATCATCAAATACGAACTTGAAAGTACGGTTAATTACTTAAAAATAAGTTGAATAGAGTTCTATTCATGATCATTTCGTTGGCTGATTAAGCCAAAAAATCCCCTTTTTTCGGAACTTTTGGTTACTTGGGAAGCTTAAGAACGGGTTCGTTCTACTGCGTGCAATCGGCGTTTGACTGAGCAAACTGCCAGTTGTGTTATGCATAGCGTTCGTATTCCACCACTAAACGGACGGTATGAACTTGAATGTGCGTTAGTGTGACTGCGGTAGAAAAAAAGGATCGGTCGAAGCCCTGCCTAGAACTTCGGATCGATGAACTACATAGGTGATAACAGGGTGCTGTTCGAGCAGCTGGTATTCCGAAAATTTGGCATTGTGGCACTGCGGGAAACTTGCCGCAAAGATCAGAAGGCGTTGAAGATTCATAGTGATAAAACCAAATTTTACCAGAGCGGTGGTGCCTCTCAGTTGGCCTGGAGGTGCGACACTGAACCTAACATGCCAGTTGTCGTAAATTCGAATCTCGACTGGGAGAGGCTGTAAGAATCAATTGGATCGAAGCACTAGTCTCCACCGCGATTGATTGGACAATGTGTCGTTTTATCTGTCCCGCGGCAAGTAGACTGCCAACAGCGTGAGTATGCGATTGCAAAGAAAAACGTGGAGAATCTTACGAAGTTGCCAAATGTAAGCCAAGTCTTTTCATCGTATTATAAAATAATTGGGGTAGTGAACGTCTCTGAATTTCAGTCTTTTTCTCTAGATAGAAGTTTCTTTTTCGTATGTTATTCGCTGTCTCTCTCTAAAATCAATGAGAAAAAACAGTGTTGCACTGTTTATCTGCTGGTGAATGTCAACGGCCTGATAGTAAGTATCAAATAAATTTTATATGTATTGAAGAGCCGACGGACAGGTAAAGTGTACAAGCTAAATAACCTTCATCAAAAGTTGCCTTCCAGCCGGGAAAAGGCAATTTACTTAGCAGAGGTCAAGGTTTTTTCTTCAATGGTCACTTTGAGTTGCGCGTATACGGAATATTTTCATCTACAATCCGTATTTTATTGAAATATTAGTCGCATAAACAATGAAATATTATGACCTAATTCGAAGGGTTATTTGTTTGGCACATTATAGGAAAATTATTTGATCCATACTTGTAGAGTATGTTTTTGATGCTTGTTTATTGCCTTGCTTTCCTTAATTTTTTCGACCCTTCCGATGAAGCGCTTGGTCCACATGACCAGCATAATTGATAAAGGACAACTCAGATGCTCAGAACTCCGAATATAAATGGAACGGTCCGATGAAACAATAACTAAACTAGAAGAAATGGTTCCGTACGACCCATTTACCCACCCATGGTAACCAAAACATTTCTGCATAGTCATAAACTAAAATGATTCGGTACAATTATTATTCAATGAGGTATATGGTTCAGTACGACCATAGACGGATGAAATGGTTCGGTACGACCGTTGGTGAATAAAATTATTCTGTATGGCATTGAAATGGTTCATTACGACCATATCTTCTTATCTATGTATATAAGAGGCTTATGTCTGTACCAAACCAGGTCTCTGACAAGACGTCATAAGAGGGTTATCGGTAACTAAAAACAGGTCCCTGACAGGACGTCATGCTTTCGTAGCAATGGGTTGTATTCTCAGTCATCTCACTGGTCGACTGCTGGACTGCTCGATTGCTCAACTGGTTGACTAGACTGCTCGACTGGACTGGTCGATTAGACTGCTCGATTTGATTGCTCGACACATTTTCTTGACTTACTATTCGACCCGACTGCTCGACTCAACTGCACGATTGAACTGCTCGACTGGACTGTTTGATTCGACTGCTCGACTGGACTGGATTGGACAGCATGATTCATCTGCTCGACTAGACTGCTCGGCTCAACTGTTCGATACGACGCTCGACTCAACTGCTCGATTCAACTACTTGGTTCCACTGCTCGGCTGGACTACTCAGCTCAGCTGTTCGACTCGACTGCTCGAATGAACTGCTTGACTCAACTACTCGATTGGACTATTCGAAACGGCTGCTCGACTCAACTGCTCAACCCTATTGCTCGATTCAACTGCTCGACTAGACTACTCGATTTGATTGTTCGGCTCAACTGACAGCTTGATTCAAGAGCTCGACTGACTGCTCGGCTTAGCCACTCAACCCAACTGCTCGACTCAACTGCTGGACTTAACTGTTTGATTCGACAGCTCGACTTAACTGCTCGATTCAACTGCTCGACTAGACCACTCGACTGAACTGCTCGACTCAACTGTTCGACTTAACTGCTCGACTGACCCGCTTGACCCGACTGCTTGACATAACTGCTCGACTAGATTGCTCGACTTGACTACTCGATTCAACTGCCCGACTAGACTATTCGATTCAACTGCTCTACTGGACTACTCGATTCAACTCCTCGACTGGACTACTCGACTTAACTGCTCGATAAACTGCTCGACTGGACTGCACGATTAAACTGCTTGAGTTGACTGCTCGGTTCAATTGCTTAACTCGACTACTCAACTCAACTGCTCGGCTGGACTGCTTTACTGAACAGCTTGATTTAACTGCTCGATTTGACTACTCTACTTGACTGTTCAACTCGACTGCTCGACCCAACTACTTGACTCGCTTGCTTGATTCGACTGCTCGACTCGCGTGCTCAACTCGATTGCTTGTCGCGATATCATATGGTCGGTGTTAAATCAGACTGAACCAAGTCGCAAAATTTTAAAAAATGAGTTAATGATAGCAAACGATCAAGAATTTTCGAAGCAACATTTTACTCTAATCAGACTACATAACTGTTGCAAACAGCCAGACGTATTTATTCAGTTAAATAAGGTCATTACAAATATTTAAAAAAGTTTTTGTTCTTCCGATGTTGGCCAACTGAAGGGGGGGGGGCGAAAAATAACAAAGAGATTTTTTAATATCTAATTTCTCTAATTTATTATTCTAAATAATATCTAATTAATAATTTTAGTATCTACTATTGCTTTTTATATATACGTTATTATTTTCCAGCAAAAAAATAGAAAAAGAAAGACAAAATCGAACGAAATTTTTTTTGCGGATTTTCGGAAATTCCGTTGTTCGTAATTTCCATTTCTATTCCGTGTTAGCAGCGTATATATTCATTTTTCGAGTACTTTAGACTGTAGAGTCCACAGGGAATCAATTTTATAAAAGACTTATATCCGGCAAATTGTTTTTTTGCCCCCCGATTTTCCAAGCCAACTTCGAAGGGGGGGGGGGGGGATAACAAAAACTTTAAAAATTATTTGCAAATCCAACACGACCATAAAAACTATTTGTTTCAGTTTCCGGCTGACTCTTTTATGTACAACATCTTAGAGCTATATTATGCAATATAAGAACTCAAAGAACTAATACAAAGATTAAACATATTCGCAAACACTGGCCAATGGAATGTATTTGCAGTTTTCTGAATTCTAAACAGACATTTATATTATCCGGATCGTAAGATTCGATAGATAAGAGACAAATGGTTCGGTGCGATCATTGATAAGTAAAATGATTCGGCACGATCATTGTTCAATGAGGTATATGGTTCGGTAGGACCATAGATGCATGAAATAGTTCGATATGACCATTGGAGAATAAAATGATTCTGGATAGCTTTTAATTAAAATGGTTCGGCACGACCATTGATAAATAAAAAGATTCTGTATGGCACAGAATTGTATGGTCCGATTCGTCCATAAGCAAATGAAATATTTCGGTACGTTTAATGTTTAATGAAGTATCCTTACTAACAAACTTGGTATAAAAAGATTGAACTGAGTGTTAAATCACTAATTTAAGTCGTTATTAGGTTGACGTAACTAGAAGTATCGTAAGTGTGCTACTTGGGGTATGGTTCGGTACGACCATAGTTAAATGAAAAGATATGGATCGGCTTGATACGCATTGGTAAATAATGTGGAATTGTACGATCATTGTCGAAAAGATGGCTTTATTCAGTATGATGGTACTTGATTATCAAGTAGTTATACTGGTTTAAGCAGTGTTACGTTGTGCTACTGTCAAGAGGAACCCTATGAACAGTTCGGTGCATCATCGTTTCGACAACCATCGGTGTCGTAAAAATAGACTTCGCTCAAAAACGCGTAATTGTTACAATACATTTGGGACGAAATAATTGTCAATTTAGAAACAATTTAGTCAAACCGAAAGAAAATCTGCACTCTCTTATATTTGCTAATAGATTAACAGCCAATCATCGTTATAATTTTTTCAAATCAAAGTCAGAGTTCCCGACCTGGTGGCCCGCAAAAGTGTGACAACAACCTTTTCTGAACGCTCAAGTTAACGAACACCTCTTACTGAATAGCCTGCTGCAGCCAATATACCGAATCCTTAGAAGTCACTTTTTTCTGGTTCAATTTCCGCCAAAAGCGTTTATCCATTCCCATGGGCCACTTCAAAAGAGAACCTTTTAATTGCACTTCCGACGCGTTCTTCCGTTTCCGTCGTTTTTTTTTTTTCGCTTTCTCTCTCTGTTTCTCTCTGGTCCCATCGCTCTGATTCACCCACCACCACGACTCGGTTACTCCACCGCACACCGGGCCGTTGTTGCGCACTAGCTGTTGACGCTCGTGTCGTTTTTCTTAATTAAAATTTTAATTGACGGTGGGATGAACGAAAAAACAAAACGTACCCGGCTGAGGTTCGTCGACGACGACCGACGGTGACAACCGCGTCGTTAACGGAAGCGGTGGGATTGAGAAAAACTCCCCGGAATACAGTTTCCATGTCAGTGGCTTTTTGCCTATCCTGTTGAAATCGAGGAAATCTTTCGTTTGACGGAGAGTTTTTCAACCTTCCGAGTACCGACGTTAATTTGGTTGTACCTGGCTTGGACTTAGTCTTGCCTTGTTTCGTTGCTCGAGCAAGCGGGCAAGCGAAGCACGATGCTAGCTAGCAGTAGAATTTACGAACCAAAAATCGAGAAACCTGACCACCAACTCTTTGGCTTCTTGGTCCATTTATTCGATGACATTGGAGCCGGAAAACTGCCATTCCATTTGTTGGTCGAGAGAAGCAAATGGTTGATCCTGTTTTTTATGCTGTCTTCCCATTGTTGTGTAACAATTATCACCAGCTTCGGAATAGTGCTGGTAAAGCTTTTAATTAAGAAGATGTAAGGATCTGATTACCGAAGCTTGTTTCTTCTGCAACTAACGACCAGCCATCAGACCGTGCTGACGAAACGGTGCGATGTGTGGGAGGAGGAGGACGCAGGACGCTTTCGTGCCATTAGAGGCAGATCCCCGGGATCCATGTCCTCTGCGGAACAAGTTCATCGAATGTGTGGCTGCTCTGGGGATGTGGTTGGTTGTAGTTATGGAAGTGTGTAGCCGTGCAATGAACCGGACATGCATCGTTTATTTCCACGTCGAGCTAGCGTTGCACACTTGCAGCAGTGGTTCCGATCGTAAATGACTCGTTGAAAAGAGCTTTCTTTGTTTCCCTGAGCTAAGCGGGTAAGTGAGTGAGACTCGGTAGACGCTGCCTAGTCTATGTCTCACGAATCATTGATGATAATGATGATGAGGATTTTTGTGCTGAATCTTCCTCGCACACGGTATCACGTCATCCAAATTAATTGATCCCCATGCTTTATGACGGCCGGCGATTTTCTATTTTCTCCTGCAAGTGCAAACATCGAAATAATAACTTTTTATGGCCCATTGCGGGTAAGGAAGTTATGCATGGTTTGGTCAGTCAATACGATAGAAAGCAAAAATCAGTAAGACAGCGATTAAAAATAAGAATATTTTTGTAACAACTAAACAAATTTCATTGATACCGTCACTATGCTATTTATATTATCAAATCGGTGAAGCAGCTTTTGTTGAAAGAATTGCTATTACACTGACGGTTTTTAACCTAAAATTAGTTATATCTTATTAATTAATGCATATAAAGCAGAACAGTCTTCAGCAAAAATATTCCTCTTTAATGTGCAAATCGTTTTCTAGAACATCACATTGAGCTGTCTATTGACATAAACATGCTACAAGAAGAAATGTGATTTGAGAGGTCGTTTATAAACAAAGTTCTGTTGCTGAAAATGGGTAAAAGGTAGAAGTTTGATATCTTCAGAAAAAATACTTGAAATTAGTTTATCTTTAATATTTTGGTGAAAAAAAGGTGAAAAAAAATTTACTGAAAAAGTTATTACTTAAAGTGTTGTTTAAGTAACGCTTAAATATTGGACGACCCCTTCAAAAGTTGCCGTTCAAAGTTCAAAAGTTCATTCAAAAAGTTGCCGAAGACCACATTGAGCTGAGACATGCCGTTTAACCGCAAATATTTTTGTCCCGAAATTTTAATTTCTGGCCCATAGTGCACGCCGAGGACCCGGGTTCAAATCCCAACCCCGCAGAAGTCACGAGCTGTTAAAGTGATTGTAATCAAACGAAAAAAACGGGAGAAATAATGAGGGAAAATGAAGTAAAAATAAGGAGGCTGGACAGAAAAAGATGAGAAACGAAAACAAGCAGGAAAGTAGAAAAAACCAAGAAATAAAAAAAGGATAGAAAAGGAGGAAAAGAAAAGAAGAAAAAACGGGAACAAAAGAGAGAAAAATGGGACAGAAAAAGAAAAACAATGAAAACGGTTGAAAAAAGGGATAAGATGGAAAAGAAAAACCAAAACGTAATAGAAAAGGACGACATTGAGAGCAAGAGCGAAACAGACGTAAACGAAATGCAGGACATAAAGAGGAAGAAGGAAACAGACGAGATCGAAAATCGCGATAGAAAAGAAATTAAAAAGCGAAAAAGGACGAAAATCGGGACCGAAAAAAAGAAAAACTCGAAACCGGACAAAAAATGAGACAGGAAAAGATGAATAAACTGGAAACGTGAAAACGGCGAAAACGAAAGTAAAAATAGACAAAAAATGGAACCAGGAAAATTAACACTTAAGTAAAGCCGGACAGGAAAAGAAATTTAAAAAAAAACAAAGAAAGAGGAAAGAGAAGGCATAAACAAGAAAAACGAAAAAAAGAGGGAAAACTAAGCAAGAAAGAGATACGGAAGATACGGATACGAATACGGAAGATACGGAACCGAAAAGAAACAAAAGGGAAAAGAAGAATTTCGGGACAAAAAGAAACCCGATAGAGGAAACGAGGAAAACGGGATAAAAGGTCAAATGGAATATGAAAGGAGAAAAATGGACAAAAACAATGCAAAAAAGGAGGGAAAAAATGAAAACTAGAAAAAACGCACTAAGGTTAGAGACAAGACAGAAGAGAAAAAGACGAAAGATAAAGGAAGGAAAACCGGAGAGGAAAGGGAAAAACGGAAACCAAAAATAGAATAAGGCCATTGCAAATTATTTTTGAAGTTTTTGTCCCCACTACCCTTCAAAATTGACTCTAAAAATCGGAGGCAAAAAAAAATTGTGTGTAAATTTGTGTAAATTTTCAAGGGTGTTGTCTTCGGAGAAGTAAAATAATAAAATATAGCGCATCTTCCTGCACTATTAGGGTGACCATGAATTCACCTATTAGGTATATCACCCTTTTGTTTTCTTAAATAATTTTTTTTTCTCCAAAAGTTTCAGAACATACTAAAATAAGCAACTTTGCTGAATAAAGTAACTATCTATCTCTTACCGGATGCGAAATAGAATGATGTGTTAAAAAGAGCACTTAACAATCAGTTTTATTCAATAACTTTGCACACGATTATTTTATTGCTTTCAAATGTTCTACAAAATTATTCAGTATGCTGAAATACATATTTTCTGTGAAGACTGTTTGACGCTAGGAGGTTAAGTTATAAAATGTATGAAAAAAATCCGCACTATTCCCAGGTATTCCCAGCCATGGTATTCCCAGGAATTCTCTGAAATACACATTTGGGCAGATAACTTTAACAATTCCCTACAAATTGGTATGCAAAATATGCAGATACTTGCAGATGCCCTTCCCTTGCCCTTCAAAATTGACTCTAAAAATCGGAGGCAAAAAAAATTTGTTAAGCTCGAGTAAAAATTTTTTGTATAATATCAATTATCTGTAAGTTTACAACCTAAAGAACTCAAAAAAAGAGTTCTAGCACGAAATAAAATTGGAAGTACAAATAATATGTATAGCTTCCGAATACCGGCAAAAAAATTTTTTTTCGATTTTGACTTTATTTTGTCAGGTTTTTGTATAGAAAATAACAACATATATCAAAATCAAGAATTTTTTTTTTTTGCCTAACTAAAGAAGTCTTTTTTTTTCGTCCCCCCTTCAATTGACTAGCATCGGAAGGACAAAAACTTTAGAAAATATTTGTAATGGCCTAAATGTGACAGAAAAGACGGAAAAACAGCGCATCAAAAAGAGGAGAAACGGAGCAGACTGGAAACAAAAAAAAAAGGATAAAGTCAAGAGAAAACGAGTGAAAAACATGAGGAAAAATAGGAGTGAAAATAAGTAAAAATGAGACAGGAAACGAAGAATAACGGAACAATGAAAATGGATACACGGGACAGAAAGAGGACGAAAAAATGAAGAGCAAAAACGGAAGGAAAGAGAGCACCACCAAACCAAGAAAACGGAACAGAAAAGGAAAAAAACGGAGCAAAAAGTGGAAAAAACAAGACTGGAAAAAAACGGAACAGAAAAAGATAAAACAGAATGAGAGAATAAGCCGCAGAATATCAATTTTAATTGCAAGTAAATCTTCGTGTCTGATTTCGTGTCCATATCCTTTATGAAGTAAAACTTCAAGTTCAAATTAGTCAAAATTCAAATCCAATTTAACGTATAACATCAAGTTCAATTCTATGTCCGATTTTAAACCCATTTTCAGGGGTAATTTAATTCCAACCTAAACCTAAACTTAAAGTTCAATTTATAGTCAAATTTAAATTCTGATTTCTTGTCTAATTTCAAATATAATTCCAAGTCTAACGTCAAGTACAATTTATATCCAATTTCAAAGCCAATTTTAAGCTCAAATTCGAGCACGATTTTAAATCCAATCTTCAGTCAACTTTCAACTTTAATTTCACGTTCAATTCTAAGCCTACTTCAATTTCAATTTCAAAAAAAAGCTTCAAATTATGTTTTAATTTCGATTTCATGTCTAATCTATATAGGGTAGATGATCCATTAGTTGCGCCACTAAGCACAATATAACTTCATTTTGCTTGTTTATTGAGCTATATGCTTCAATTAATGCTTGTGGGATATAAATTTATCAAATACAAGGTATTTGTCACAAGGCAAGACAATTGCTTTCTTTGTACGAGAAGCTTTATAAAGCAAAAATGAATTTT
Organism: Sabethes cyaneus; assembly: GCF_943734655.1. Taxonomy (NCBI): domain Eukaryota; kingdom Metazoa; phylum Arthropoda; class Insecta; order Diptera; family Culicidae; genus Sabethes; species Sabethes cyaneus. The sequence continues at coordinate 69,721,900 of NC_071355.1, read as the reverse complement.
CCGATTCAATTATATTGTACCAACAGTTGCGCTAATGTTTCCTTAATTAAGTTTGATGTTCCTTTAATTGTGTTATTTCATATACATTGCTAGGTTGCCAAGTGAAAAAACATCATAGCAAAACTATAGATGAGCGCCTATAGTTGTGCGCTCATACTGCGCGTTAGATTTTGGAAAATTGGCATTTTAGCAAATAATGCTTTTAAAATTAATGGTGTAGTCTAACTACCAATACTTCTAAAAACCTGTTTTATATAATGAATGTAATTGTTTTATCTAAAATGCTACGGTGACGAAAATATGCATTAATAATGAATAGTAGCGCAACTATTGGTACTACCACAACTATTGGATCGACTACCCTATATAAGTGAGCGTGAGTTTGTATGTTTGTATGTTCCACCATAATTCCAGAACGCCTTGACCGATCTCCACCAAACCTGGCACACATGTTCCTTGATATAAGAGGTTTTGCACTGGTGGGTTGACAAAAGGTGAGGGGGGGGGGGGGGGGGGGGGTTCGTAACAGAAGGGGTCATAACTGGTCATAACTCCGAAATACCTGGACGGTTATTCATCAAACTTGGCACAATTGTTCCTTGGCATCAGAGAATCAGCACTGGGGGGTTAACAAAAACGAGGGAGGGAGGTTCCCTGATTGGTCCCTAATATGGGGGAAGCCATAACTTCGCAGCGCTTTGACCGTTCTTTATCAAAATTGGCACACATGTTCCTTGACATCAGCGATTTGGCACGGGGGTTAACAAAGGGGGGAGGGGAACTAATAGAGGAGGGGACCGTAACTCCGAAATAAAAGGGGGGGGTCGTAACAGGGGGGAGACCATAACTCCGAAATGCCTGGAAGCTTATCCATCAAACTTGGCACACATATTCCTTGACATAAGAGAATCAGCACTGGGGGGTTGACATAAACGAGGGAGGGAGGTTCCCCGATAGGGGTAGGGTCTAATAAGGAGGGTGGCATAACTCCGAATCGCCTTTCAGCGAATTAGCACGGGAGTTGACAAAGAGGGGACCATAACTCCGAAAGTAAAAGGGGGAAGGGGTTTGTAACAGGAGGAGGTCATAACTCCGAAATGCCTGGATGGTTATTCATTACACTTGGCACACATGTTCCTTGACATAAGAGAATCAGCACTGGGAGGTTAACAAAAACGAGGCGGGGAGGTTCACTGACAGGAGGAGGGTCCCTAATAGGAGGAGGCCATAACTCCGAAACGTTTCGATCGTTCTTTATCAAACTTGGCACACATCAGGGAAACAGCACCGGGATTGACAAAGGGAGGTAGGACTAATAGGGGGGAGACGATAACTTCGAAACGCCTTGACCGTTCTTTATCAAACTTTTATACATGTTCCTTGATTTATATCAATTAGAACTGAAGGGGTTGACAAAAGAGAGGGGGAGTAACAGGGGGAGGACTCCGAAATATTTGGATGGTTCTTCCTTAAGTGACAAAAGGTGGAACAAAAGAGGGAGCTGATGACAGGAGGTTGCTAACAGGAAGAAAAAATGAAAATACGAAACACTAAACGGCAATGCTCGCAGCTGTAGATTTGTCAAGTGTAATTATGCGTCGAATCAAAGTGACCCGTATAAAAAGTGTTCCACCATTAGTGATAAGTGTTGCTGGCCGACTCTATTTGAGTCACAGCGGCAATCATTCAAACAGTGTGGAGTTGATCTGAGAACACCATGTTTTTCCCATGATCAACTTTATGTGGCATGTTCCAGAGTGGGCTCGGCCAATAATTTGTGCATACTTGCTCCTGGTGGTGAAACTAAAAACATTGTTTACAAACAAGTTTTGTCTTGAAGTGAGATGAAAGGAATGACAGCTTGTATGTATCCATGGAAGAAACACTGTTGCATCTTCTACTGATTTTGAAACTATTCATTACCTGTGGGTGGGGTGACCATTGTTAGCGGAAGGTGCAAATAGGATAAATGTAATTGTATCTCTTTCTTTATAGGGTTTATAGGGATTTCCGTAAAGAAAACAGATGTGTAAGTTTCCAGGTAGACAAAAGAGGGGGAGCTGACGAGGAACATCCAACAGAGGAACAAGGGTTATATTTTTGCATTATTGCATTTCTGTTACAATAACTGATGTACAAGTGGCTGTCAGACCAAGGCGCCCCGGGTAAGATCGGCCACTCAACTAGTTCCAAATAAAAGTTCCAGCTCAAATTACTTTAAATTTAAGCTCAATTTCGCATCCAATATCAAGTCCTATTTCCAATTCAAAATGAAGTAAAGCTTCAAGCTAAAATTAGTTTAAATTCAAGTCTAATTCATGTATTGTGTCAAGTCTAATTTCTAGTTAAATTTCAACTTTGATTTTAAATCCAATTGCAACCAAAGTCCAGAACAATAATAGTTTCGCCATCCTACTATTGTTCCGTTTCTTCTAGGCCATAATATTCTTCTGAAGGGTTGGGTGCCTCACGTTTTGCTTATGTCTGGATACGCTATTTATGTGCACGTAGAATAAGTTTTCCAAAAAACTGATATCACTATGCAAACTGCGTTTCGTTAATTTTCGAACAGTCTTATTTACTTTAAGGCACCACCATGAATGAACTGAATCCAAAGGACTTCAACACTATGTTGGAACTTGGAAGTCTATCAATGCTCTTGTTGAAAACTTGGTTAGAGCACATGTTTACGAAGTTGTATGTTCTTTTCGTAATACAATTTAAATTGCATAAATTATTGATGTTTAATTTGGAGGAACAAGCAATTGCAGAAATAGAATTCGTGAAGGGTAACAAAAATCTGAGAAAGCTGGAGTTAGACCTACTTGTGGTGAAGCTCATCTGAATTGCTTCCAAAAAACATTCAACTACTTCGACCCAGTGCCAGTGGATGTTTTATTTTCCTAGCAGAGGCACACACATTCACTTCTGACCACTCGGACTGTCCTGATGTAAAACCGACCGATAGAAAACCACAAAACCGCAGAGCTAGGTGTTGGTCGAACCAGTTGACAACTATTACTGCGTACGTACAATGGACTGCAGCAAGCAAACTGTTATGCAATGAGCTACCCACTAGATGCAATTACTCTCATAAAAGTATGCAATTTTTCACTAACGGTTAACACTAAAAATTAATATAAAAATTTTTCATTTAAACTGAAGAAACTATTAAGTATAAGCTTCTGATGGACTGCCCTTATAATAAGGAAACAATCAGGCAAAGTCGAATTAAGACCATTTTTAACCAACAAAAGTTTATCAAACAAAACTCAAACCTGACCGACCACAATCACAACGACAATCATAGCAGGGACAATTCTGCTGTTCACCTTGGCGGCATCATTCAAGTCTGTTATGAAGTATAATGCACCTAGCCTAGGTACTGTTTACTGTTGTACAACTGCTTTTATTTTCCTTCTCGCTATCGGGTTTGTTTTTCAATGATGACGACGATGATGATGATGGTGACTTTGTCCGTGGGCCGACCGACCGGCTTGTGGCCGAAGCTACGAAAATCCCAAACACTCTGTTGTTTATTCTGCAGGAAGTAGGTGCGCGGACTGATTCGTGCGTGGCGGCCGGCTGCCAGGGATGTTGATTCGCTTTTGGACAATTTGCCTTTCTTTGAAGTGTGTTTGTTTTTCTTCCATGGGATTGGCGCAAGATAACCGAGTGTTTGGTTAATAGTATTTGCGCCAAGGTCATCGCTGATGAACCCACCACAACCGCATGGTAAACTCGTTCGGTGAAAACATGATTAGATACAATGATGTTGTACGTGCTGGAGTGTTTATTTTTTTTACTTTCATTTAACTGGAATAACACTTCAGAGGTGTAAATCTAACCTTGCAGGATATCCATTTCGCAACAACCGCATTCCTAAGGTTGCAAGGAACGTGACTAAATGCTATTTACTGTAAAACTACTAAAAAAATTAAGCAACATGTCACATACAATACAATTTGCGTTCCGAATAGAGTCACGATTTCGAGGAACTGAAACTGCAGTTGATTTTGAGTCTTAAATCGGTGCTTTATCAATTTTATTTTTTTTTGATTGGCAGGTAAACTCAATCTTAGAATTGCAACCCGTTTCCAAAGACGTCTTTTCTAATTTGAGAAGAATTTGAAAAATTATCAATTTAATCACCTCTAACACCAAAACAGCATATATTTTTAAAGACTAATGCTTTGTTTGGTCGTTAGTTTGCATCGACTCCGTTCTGCGAATGTTTCCACATTTCTTTTTACAGAGCAATTACGTCGATCGGTTCGGGCGACACCCTATCGCCATGAGCCGTTTCCTTGCCGCACAGTTCATATCTGTAAAACTCAACTTGGTTCGACCTTAACACAGATTTTACTACCTAGTCATTCGGCATCCTTACGACGTGGCCGGCTCAACGTAGTCTTCCAACTTTCGCCCGATGTACAATGTAAATCTCTCCAAGTAGTGCCTGTAATTCGTGTTTCATTCTCCTACGCCATTTTTCGCTATCCGTTTGTACTCCGCCAAAAATAGTCCGCAACACCTTCCGTTTAAATACGGTAAGTGGACATACGTGCACGTCCGTCAGCAAAGTCTGTCTCAAACTCAAGTCTGTAGAGGACTACCAATACCGGTCTGATTAACGTTTTGTCAGCTTTGTGCGACGGCGTATGCTTCTTGAACGAAGAGTCTTACGGAAGAAAAAGTAGGGTCGACTTCCCGCTTGAAAGCGTCGTTGAATCTCCTTACTCGTATTTTTGTTGATGGTGAGCAGAGATCCTAAATATACGAGCTCATCAACCACTTTCTCTTTATCGCCATCAATGGGCACTGTCCATTTTCTCTGGAGCCTGTTCCTACCATATATTTCGTTTTCTTCGCATTGATTTGTAACCCAATGCTCCTAACCTCCGTTTATAGCCTGGCACAGATTGTCTCCGCCATCCAAAGGTTTCTAGTAATGATGCCGTCGAGGTCGTCTTCGAAGGCCAGGAATTGTATAAACATTTGAAGAAACGAGTTCGAATTTTCGAACGGAGCACTCTGTAAAATATTCTTTGCCACCAAAAAACGTCCTGTACAAAATTTTAGCTCAATCGGACTTGGTTTACTGCTGCCGCAAGGCCGTCAAAGTTGGACTTGTATGCAAGTTGGAAAATCACCATAGGAGTCAAATCAGCCTTTTCGAAAAATTTTTTTGATGCCAGATGACTTAAAAATACATGAAACGTCGACATCCGGCGTTATCTCGAAAAAAAAAATCCAAAAATCGACTTTCTGGGACTTTCTTGGAGTCGTTTCTTCGAAATACGAGGTAAAACCCATGATTCATAAGGAACTTTCTTGAAAAAGCCACTGAAACTGTCCGATTTTTTCTCAAACTATTTGTACGCAATTCCAATCTATTTATATAAGAGGCCTATGTCTGTACCGAAAACCAAGCCTCTGACAGGACGTCATAAGAGGCTTATCGGTAACTAAAAACAGGTGCCTGACAGGACGTTATGCTTTCGTAGCAATGGTTTGTATTCTCAGTCACCTCACTGGTCGACTGCTAAACTGCTTAACAGAACTGCTCGACTGAACTGTTCGATTCGACTGCTCGGCGCTACTGCTTGACTGAACAGCTCGATTTAACTGCTCGAGTGGACTACTCGATTCGACTGCTTGACACATATGCTTGACTTACTACTCGACCCGACTGCTCGACTTAACTGCACGATTGAACTGCTCGACTGGACTGGACTGCTTGATTCCACTGCTCGACTGGGCTACTAGACTCAATTGCTCGAATCGACTGCTCGAATGAACCGCTTGACTCAAATACTCGATTGGAATATTCGAATGGTCTGCTCGACTCAATTGCTCAACCCAATTGCTCGACTAGAATACTCGATTGCTCGACTCAACTGACTGCTTGATTCAACAGCTCGACTTAGCCACTCAACTGCTCGATTAACTGTTTGATTCGACAGCTCGACTTAACTGCTCGATTCAACTGCTCGACTGGACTACTCGACTGACCTGCTCGACTCAACTGTTCGACAACTGCTCGACTAGAACTGCTTGACTCAAGTGTTCGGTTCGAATGCTTGACTATACTACTCGATTCAACTGTTCGACTGGGCTATGCGACTTAACTGCTCGATAAAACTGCTCGACTGGACTGTTCGATTCGACTGCTTGACTGGACAGCATTATTCATCTGCTTGACTAGACTGCTCGACTCAACTGTTCGATTCCACGCTCGACTCAACTGCTTTATTCCACTGCTCGATTGGACTACTAGACTCAATTGCTCGAATCGACTGCTCGAATGAACTGACTCAACTACTCGATTGGACTATTCGAATCGGCTGCTCGACTCAATTACTCAACCCAATTGCTCGACTAGAATACTCGATTTGATTGCTCGACTCAACTGACAGCTTGATTCAACAGCTCGACTTAGCCACTCAACTGCTCGATTAACTGTTTGATTCAACAGCTCAACTTAACTGCTCGATTCAACTGCTCGACTGGACTACTCGACTGACCTGCTCGACTCAACTGCTCGAATAAACTGCTCAACTGTACTACTCGACTCGACTGCTCGAATGAACTGCTCGACTCAACTATTCCACGAAGGGGGACATCCAAATTCACATGGGCGACTTCAACGCGAAGATTGGCTCAAACAACACGGACCTTGAACGCGTCATGGGACGCCATGGCCTAGGAGAGATGAGCGAAAACGGGGAGCTGTTTACAGAATTCTGTGGTAATAACGACATGGTCATTGGTGGGTCACTCTTCCCCCACGGCGTTTCCCGCGACGACCGAATAGAAAACCAAATCGACCACATCTGCATCAGCAGGAAATGGAGAAGGAGCCTTCTTGATGTACGCAACAAACGCAGCGCTGAGATTGCATCCGACCATCATCTTGTTATCGCTAAGATACGCATGAGCGTCGCACGTGTCCAACGACGGGAGGAGAAAGTTGGGTGTCGCTACGACGTCCGCCGATTGGAGAATCCTGAGGTGAAAAGGGCCTTTGTTGAACAACTTGAATCTCGCGCCTCGGAGTTGCCACCTGGTGGAACCGTCGAAGAGCAATGGACCGGCATCAAGAACGCCTTCATCACGACCAGTGATGAAACCCTCGGCAAAGCGCGCAGTGGGCAGAGGGAGTGGATTTCGGAAGAAACTTGGAGGAAGATCGACGAGCGGAGAGAGGCGAAAGCCGGCATTGAGCGAGCGCGGACCAGATCGGCTAAGACAGCTGCCCGTCAACGATACGCCGAACTGGAGAGGGCTGTTAAACGTGCTTGTAGGCGGGACAAGAGAGCCTGGACTAACTCCCTAGCCGAACAAGGAGAAACCGCCGCCGCCAATGGTGATATCCGTTTGTTGTACGATATTTCTCGCCGCCTTAGTGGTGCCAGGATGAATACAAAGATGCCGCTAAAGGACAGAGCTGGTCAGCTATTGACTGACCGTACAGAACAGCTTAAGCGATGGACTGAACATTTTGAACAACTCTTCCGAGTTTCAAATGTCAGAGACCAACAAAACCAGCAGCGTACGACGCCTACAGTTCGTCGAATAAATCGCGTGTAGCAGCCATCAAGAGTATGAAATCCAATAGAGCGCCAGGGATAGATCGTATTTCAGCCGAAATGCTCAAAGCTGACCCATCTTTGTCAGCCCAGATGATGCATCAGCTTTTCAGCAATATTTGGGAAACCGCAACTTTTCCGGTGGACTGGATGCAGGGCATATTGGTCAAAGTCCCTAAGAAAGGAGACCTAACGGAATGCGGTAACTGGCGTGACATCACGTTGCTCTGTATTACTCTCAAAGTACTCTGTAAGGTAATCCTCAACCGGATCCAGGAGAAGCTACTCTCCGGCGGCAGCAAGCTGGATTCCGTGCTGGCCGATCATGTGTAGACCATATCACAACGCTCCGCATTATATTGGAGCAGATCAACGAATTCCAGGACTCTCTTCTGCTGGTGTTCGTTGACTTGCGTTGAAATGCGTTCGACCGACTCAATCACGAAAACATCTGGGGTGCACTTAGGCGTAGAGAAGTTCCAGATAAGCTAGCCCATCTCATCGGGACTCAGTACGAGACGTTCTCGTGCAAGGTTTTGCACGATGGTGTCTTGTCCGACCCCCTAAGGGTTACTGCTGGCGTGAGACAGGGCTGCATTTTATCACCGCTTCTGTTTCTCATCGTTATGAATGAGATATTAGTTGGAGCAATTGACAGTAGACCAAATCGAGGATTGCCTTGGAATCCTCTAACGATGGAGTAGCTAAATGACCTCGACCTAGCCGACGACATTGTCTTGCTCGCACAACGCCGAAACGATATGCAGAGCAAGTTAGATGACCTCTCCGAGAGCTCCCAGGCAGCAGGTCTCACAGTCAATGTAGCGAAAACTAAGTCTATGGTAGTGAACACTGACAATTCCTCCAACTTCACAGTAGCGGGACAACAAGTTGAGCAGGTAGACGCCTTTCAATATCTTGGTAGCCAAACAACGCCCGATGGTGGTCCAAGACTGATATAGCCACACGGATCAGGAAGGCCAGGGGTGCCTTTTCAGGTCTGCGAAACATTTGGCGCTCAAACCAGATCACTCTACGTACGAAAACCCGAATCTTTAATTCAAACGTTAAATCCGTACTGCTGTATGCCTGCGAAACGTGGTGCGTCTCAGCGGAGACAACGCAAAAACTGCAGGTATTCATTAACCGGTGCCTGCGATACATTATTCGTGCCTGATGGCCTGATAATTGGATATTCAACGAGCAACTCCATCGTCAGTGTCATCAACGGCCGATAGCCACAGAAATTCGTGAACGTAGGTGGAAGTGGATCGAACACACCTTGAGGAAAGGAGCGAACGAGGTTTGCAGAAAAGCACTCGACTGGAATCCACAAGGACAGCGTAGAAGAGACAGACCCAGAGGCTCATGGCGACGGAGCTTAGCCAACGACATCCGGGCTGTAGACGAGAACCTGTCCTGGCGACAGGTAAAAGCCATGGCGGGTAACCGTCAGCAATGGAGATCTCTGATTTCATCCCTTTGTTCTGCCGGGCTGGCGGATATGGACACATAAGTAAGTAAGTAAGTTTAGTTAAAACTATCTATCTACCTAGTCGTTCTGTTTCCCGTTCATATTTAAGAGTGGCGATCGTCGGAATGTTAAGAACTGCAGAGGTATTAGCATCTTGTCTGTAGCTTCCAAGCTTTTTGAAATTATTGTTAGCACTGAAATTCTCAAGAGCTGTATATGAGCTTCACAGCACGAGTAGTGCCTACCAAACAAGTTGACGTAGTTTACACTGGCATAAAAGCTGCATTTGACCGGATCATCGCATTCTTCTACGGAAGCTGCATCGTTCGGGAGCCTCGCAGCTACTATTGGCTTGGTTCGATTTACTTTTACGCAATAGAATATTACAAATGAAGTTAACTGAATTGAAGTCTACTGTTTCACCTGTATTAACAAATAAGTTTTGTGTTCCTCAAGGAAGCAATATGGGCCATTTTGAACAGCGACTTTCTAAAGTGAATTTTCAAGCGTCGCAGCGATCTCTGCGAACTATGGCTTTATTCAACACGGGATTCCTCTGAACCACGTTTGGCTACCACGAACCAGTGACAGTATGCATCCGGATATTCACTCGGGTTGAAGAACTGTTCGAGTTTGAAGAGCGCACTCGAAATTTTGTTCAAAGATCGTCAAAAACTGATCCTTTATAACAGTTTATATGACCTTCATAAAGACACTGTTAGATGAATGTATTGAATAAAATAAACAAATAATACTAAATAGATAAACAAGATAACCATTCGGCACCAACTTTTCAAAAAGGGCAATCTGCAAAACGAAGACAAACCGAGTGAATGTTATTATCTGCTGGACTAGTATAGGGAAAGAAGCCGTCTCTCGGTTTGTTTACGTTTTGCAGATTGACCTTTTTGAAAAGTTCGTGCCGAGTTGGCAAATAAATAACACCTAAAAGCAGCTTCGATTCAAAAGCTATGGAAGTCTTGTAACGTCATTACACTTTTTTCTCGTAAAAACTTGAAGGCGTCGTTTAAATTCAATGTTTTCAACTGTCGAAAAATCTTGTTACCAAAAACCTTTTATCCATGGAACGATAATCTCGCAATCAATGATCTGTTGCACAGCAACATTTATTTTCAGGCGAAATAATAAATCACTCCGATGGTTGACTGCGTGCCAGCCCAAAATCCCGAAAAGCGACCCTGCGCGGCCGTGACTTGGATGCGAGACGGGCCACGGTGCTGGCTGTCTAATGACAACATCTCAATTTAATAGGCTGGCTCTGCCTGAATTAAACCCGAACGGGCGATGGTTCCCGGCTCGGCTGCTGGCTTGGCAGTTCGAAGCGAGACGCGACTCGCGTCATGTTTCAACAGTTGCGGGTGGCTATGCTATGTTGTGTGTACGCGATTAAATTGAGCGTTTACTACAAAGCACACACCGAAGATGTCTACGGCGAGATCTTCGCTTGCCTACATATGTAAACATAGAACTGCCAACAACGCCTTCCACGAGATGAAATTGTATGTAATCATTCTTTCGAACTGAAACAGTGATGAGTGGGCGGTAGGTACCTACTGCTTGTGATTGCTTATTTTTCCTGAATTGGCTTTTGGAACATTCTTCGTACAATTATTGTGCCTTTCTTTCAATAGATGTTCGTTGACACAGACGTCAGTTGACGCGGGCATGTTTTTCCTAACGTCACAGCTTTGATTCACAAAAGGTAAGTTCTCCTAAATTAATATTGATCAAAATTTAAAGTTGAAAATTTCTGAAATCTATTTTTTTTGCAAGATTAACCAACTAACCAAGTGAAAAACAGCAGATAAAACCCGCAAACTCTAGCTAAACGCAATGAACTTCCAGATAAACATTGTAGTCAAACAATCGAGTTCGATTCTTAACAACACACGAGAAAAATCGGCCAAGCATCACAACAATTTTCCTCCCGTTCAATTTTCCGGTAAAGTATTGGTAACCCGTTCTCATACGAGAGCCACACCGCATCGGTTGTCGCAATGCACACATAGATTGTTGATTAAAAGTACATTTGTTCGTACAAATATGGTCTTCGCCGGGGGGAGGCGGAGGATGGCACAAGATAAAGCAACGAATACCCTTTGTAGGAACACAATGCATCCCGTCTGGTACATTCGCTTGGAGGGTACTTATCGAAAAAGGAATTCTTCTTTTTACTTCTTCCCGGTTTTGCCTTCGGGCGTCCGAAATAACTACGACGAGATTGGACGGAAGAGGACGATTGGTTGCGAGGTGTTATTGAACTTCTATCTTCTCTCCGAATGAATCCTGCCCGCAACCACACCTTCCACTCCCGCTATTCCTCACGAAAGGGGTGATGGAGGGTGAGTCGAGCTTCGTAGCATCGAACGCGATGAAGGTATCGACGTTCGGCGGGATTAGATAAGAGACTTACAAGCAACCAACGGGTAGACTATAATAGAGGTTCTGTGATTTAACCTCTAACCGAAGGCGCTCCGCTTCCAGCTTTTACACAGCAAACATTATTGGAATGGTTCTGTAATCAGGCGGAAAATGTTGTATTTGTTCAAACTTCCGAACAATGCTATCTATGATTGAGTTCGAATAACAAAATACAATAATGGGTACCGTCAACCAAAAACACGTCGAACTTCCAAAACCGCTTAGCCCAGAAAGGTTTATCCTACCGCTAGGTGAAACCAGCCGTTTTAGCTTCATATTTTTACCTCTTTGATGGCGGGTTATTGCGGGTTATTGCGGCAGCGGACCGGAAAGGATGCTGAGAGGGCTTCTTCCGGTTTCAGCATAAATAAGTTCTGTGCTGCTACCCGTGGTCGGCAGATCCCAACAGAAAGCGGTTTTATGTTTTCCCTTCGCCGTTGTTCCAGCAGATGAAAAATCGATTATGGGACTACATGTGGCTAGAGCAGCTCGCAACAGGAAGGGAGCCCAGCTGGGGAGCCTCCCCTGTAGCCTATCCGTCTGTGTGTGTGGGAGGAGGTGGTGCGGTGCAGCATCGCGTTCGGTATTGATTTGGCTCGGGCAGACGGTTCTATTCATAGCCAGCGGACCCAAAATTCAAGCGAAACAAGATGGTTACGGAGCTTAATTTTATTGGCTTTTAATTGAATCCGACGATGGGGAATGGCATTTTTATGATTATTTCAGACGGCCATCCAGAGAATGTTTAGATCAATTTGCAACGCATTTGGAATGCGACGGAAACGAGGCAGCTGGCTCAGCATTGTGTTGCACATTCCCGGCGAGCTAATTCTGCAATTGATTGCATACCGCCAATAATTTAATAAAATTACGGAATTCGGTATTCTGAATAGTGACGGTCAGGTTGTTGGAAACCACATGTTGGCAATCTTTTCAGTTTGAAGTTGATATTTGACAAAATTTAATCTGATCATCTCAAATTAATGAAGCGCTTAACGTTTTGTTATTGTATATTTTCCCATATAGAGCAATTTACAGTGTTACACTTAACAGTAACACATTTTTGTTATTTAATTCTGAATTTCCCCAAAGTTGATCTGCGCCAATAAACCGGTTGAAACTTTTTTGATAATTGGCCTATGGAATTAGATGCAACCCTTATTCAACTGTCAAAACAAAACCTTCGGTATGATTAAGTTAGGCAAAACTCGTGTCAAAACTTTGTTAGAAAAACTTTTATTGTTGCTCCCCAATATGATGATGTATTCTATATAACTATACAGAATGAATAATGTGCATCTGGCAGATAGAACAGAACTGATATCTTGAATAGACACAATTGTTAGTTGAAAGTTGGACCTTGTCCGTTTAGGGTTGCTGGTGTGATGAACGGCTGGCTTATTTTCGACAACTGCAAATCGCTGGCCAAACAAGGATTTTTTTATCGAATTTCGACAGTTTCTTCTTCCGTACACTCCCGGGATCTTTGCAATCTTAGAGCGGGCAACATAGTATTCGTGTCCCGACGTTTGTCTGGTGTTGGCCTTGATGTAGGTTTCATCATCCATCACAATGGAAAACGGTCTCGTAAACCACTTTCTGTACAGCTTCTTTGCACGAGTTTTGCGCAGCGTGGTACCAACCGGGATACAAGCAACCTTGGTGGAGGTCGGATAACCAACCCCGGGTGGAAACCATGGTCGTATGCTGACAGGGAAGGAGGGCTCTTTCGAGCTACGTTCACGTTGGTCCTCTGGCGATACTGTAAGGTTGGTTACGAGCCTTGCAAGCCTAAACCAACAGAACACCAAAGCAACGAACGACGTAAGTAATAATAACTCGGATCGGAACAAGCGGCAAAGACCCAGGCGACGAAAACGAACTAACGATTAAAAATTAGGAACATGGAACTGTCAGTTTCTAAATTTCCTTGGAAATACCCATGTGCTCTTTGAAGCCGCAAGTTCGACTTTGTAGCGCTGCAGAAGGTATGATGGAAAGAAACGATGGTATGTACGTATAGGGAGGGTCACACCATCTACCAGAGCTACGAAAATCCACATGAGCTGGGCACAGCTTTTATAGTGATGAGCGAGATGCAGAAGCGGGTGATTGGAGGGTGGCCGATTAATCCCCGACTGTGTAGAGTAAGAATTACTCGACTTTGCCGCCACCAAGAACCTTTTTCCAGCATAACCTCCACCATCGGTACACCTGGAGATGACCCTAACAGACGGAATCACAAATCGACCACGCTCTGACAAATGGTCGGCACTTTCCAAACATTATCGACGTCAAAACTTATCCGGGCGCTAACTTTGTTTCGGACCACTACCTGTTGTGAACAATATACGATACAGGCGTCCGCCACAGTTGTCGTAACCGGATGTTGTCAAAAGTTACGAATTATCTCTCGAAGCCGCGCTGCCGGAAGAGGGTTAGCTGGATGAAGCTCCTCTTGAGGACTGTTGGAATGCCGTCAAACAGCCATTAACAGCGAAGCGGCGAACGTCTTAGGCCGCGTGGCACCAAATCGGCATAACGAATGATTGGACGAGGAGTGCCAGCAGATATTGGATATTGGATTAGAAGAACACAACGTAAGTATAAATGCTGCGTAGAGCCACCTGTTAGAATGTGGAGCGATACAAACAGAAGCGAAAAGAACAAACCCGATTCTTTTAGACGAAGAAACGCCACCAGGAGGAGAAGCAGTGCTTTCACGACTCACGGAAGTTCTATCAGAGACTCAACGAATCGCGCAAAGGCTTTGTGCCGCGGGCCGAAATGTGCAGAGATAAAGACGGAGGTATCTTGACTGACGACCGTGCGGTGATCGAAAGGTGGAAGCAGCACTACGATGAACACTTGAATGGCATACAAGCGGAAGACCATGATAGCGGAGGAAGTGACCTCGTTGGTGCAACAAGTAATGGAGATAAGCCTCCTCCGACGATAAACAAAGTTAAAGAAGTCATCCAGCATCTGAAAACAACAAAGCAGCATGAAATGATGGCATTGGAGCAGAAAAATGGGCCCGAACAAGTTGGCCAGCTGTTTGCATCAATTGATTGTCAAAATTTGAGATACGGATCGACTACCGGAGGAGTGGAAAGATGGGGCTATTTGCGCTATCTACAAGAAAGGCGATAAGCTGGACACTGAGAAGTACCGAGCGATTACTATCCTAAACACCGCCTACAAAGTGCCTGCCCAAGTCATCTTTCATCGACTATCGCTAATAGACAATTGATTCGTGAAAAGTTATAATGCCGTCTTCATGGAGAGTTCTTTTTTTTGTATGGATATTAGCACTACGACCAGCATTTGAATCTATTGTGATCTTATCCAGGCGTTGTTCCGCACTTCGTTTTTTGCAGTATCGCTATTGAGTGAGCGAATGTGCGAACTACTTATTATCCGTGCTTAAGTGTCGGTGTTTTCACCCCTTTTTCCTTCTATGCTTTTTACTACATTTCAACCAATCTAGCTTTAGAACCAGGATGTGCAGGGACTAGTTATAATTTGCCCTTCAACAAAAGGCTTCATTCGCACCTAGAGCAAGTATATCTTATCATGGCTACGATGGATGGGATCAAGTGATGTGACGGATGTCTCGGGTGGATTGTCGAACCTATTCGAATGTCAGAGGACTTCGACAAAGTGATGGTCTATCCCGCCTGCTATACAACATTATAAGTCGGGCCTACTATAAACTCCACAAACACTTACGGTTAAACAACCTGAGCCCCCGTAGAAAGTCCTCATTGTATAAAACGCCAATTAGACCGGTTGTCTCCTGTGGGCTATTGCTAGACGTGGATATTGCTAGAACAAGACCTACGAACACTCAGAGCTTTCGAACGGCGGGTGTTCAGAACCATATTTCGTGGCGTGCAAGAGAATGGTGCATGTAGGCGAAGAATGAGCCGTTTCTACGGCGAGCCCAGTATTCAGAAAGTGGTTAAAGCTGGACAGATACGCTGGGAAGGACATGTTGCTAGAATGCCGGGCAACTACCCTACAAAATCCGGTAGGAACAAGACGAAGAGGGGCATAGCGAGCAAGCTGGCAAGACCAGGAGGAGCCAGATCTGGCGAGCACTGGGTGCCCGCGAAACTAGGACCAGCGGCCATGGACCGATTTAGATGGAGGAACTATGCTACGCAGGTCTTGTCATAAGATGTAAGGCCAACAAACAATGTAAGCAGGGGAGTTATTGTTGGACATGGAGTTGGATTTGAGACTGACTGTATGTATTTTTACGTATTTATTTACTTAACACAACAATAGCGGCTGCTGAATTGACGACTCCAGACTTTCGGGTTACACCAAGGAGAACAGTTTTATTCTACATGTAATAAATTTTTTAGTGGAGGTGACCCAGTGCACGTGGCACTTGGTACCTGCTCCAGTGTTCTCCAGCCTTGCCACACCAGAGAATTTAACTACAATTTCAATTTCAAGTCTAATGTTAAATTCTATTTCAAGTTCTAGTTTAAAATATCTGGTTCAATTTGAAGTAAAACTAGTTCAAATTAATTTAAATTTAAATTCAATTTCAACTCCATTTTATGTTTAATTAGCTGACCCGACAAACTTCGTATTGCCACAAATTAACCTGTGTTGTACATAAATCATGAATCTCGGATGATCTTTGTCACAATCTCGAGTTTTGCAAGCCCCCCAGTGGGCGGCGCTTCCGACGGCGGGTCACTGGCAACACTCGCGACCGTCTCGTCCTGAATGATCTAGTGTTACTATAGATAGTTTTTGTGGTCTTGTGTTGACTAATGTTTTATGGAAGAGTCTCGAATTTCTCGAGTTCGATTAGTTTTTGAGTTTCGCAAAAATTTCTGTTTTATTTGTATGAGAGTCCATATACCCCTACCACAGGGGTGAGAGGTCTCTAACTATTGTAAAATAAATTCAAGACTCCAAAATCTCCCACATTTGGTTCCATTTGCTTGATTAGTTCTCAAGTTATAAGGAAATTTGAATTTCATTTGTATGGGAGCTCCCCTCTTAAGAGGGGAAGGGGTCGTAATTCACCATAGAAAAAAATTCTGCCATCTAAAACTCCCACATGCCAAATTTGGTTCCATTTGATTGATTAGTTCTCGAGATAAGCAGCAATTTGCATTTCATTTGTATAGAAGCCCACCCTCTTAAAGGGGAGATGGGCCATAACTCGCTTTCTAAAGAAGAGAGGGGTCTCAATTCACCATAGAAAAAAATCTTGCGTCCAAAACCACTTACATGTCAAATTTGGTTCCATTTGCTTGATTAGTTCTAGAGTTATGAGGAAATTTGTATTTCGTTTGTATGAGAGCCCCCCCTCTTAAAAAGGTAAGGGGTCCTAATTCATCATAGAAAAAATGGTTGCCTCCAAAAACACCCACATGCCAAATATGGTTCCATTTGCTTGATTAGTTCTCGAATTATGAGGAAATTTGTATTTCATTTGTGTAGAAGCACCCCCTCTTAAAGTTGGGAAGGGTCCTAATTCACCATAGAAAATATTTTTGCCTCCAGGAACCTCCACATGTCAAATTTGGTTCTATTTGCTTGATTAGTTCTCGAGTTATGAGGAAATTTGAATTTCATTTGTATAGGAGCCCCCCCCCTCCTAAAGCGGGTAGGGGTCCCAATTCATCATAGAAAAAATTTGTGTCTCCAAAAACACACACGTGCCAAATTTGGTTCCATTTGCTTGATTAGTTCTCGAGTTATGAGGAAATTTGTATTGCGTTTGTATAGGAGCCCCCCCTCTTAAAGTTGGGAGGGGTCCTAATTCACCATAGAAAATATTCTTGTCCTCGTAATCTTTCACATGCCAAATTTGGTTCCATTTGCTTGATTAGCTCTCGAGTTAAGAGGAAATTTGTATTTCATTTGTGTAGGAGCCCCCCCTCCTAAAGTGAAGAGGGGTCCCAGTTCATCATAGAAAAAAATTTTGTCTCCAAAAACACCCACGTGCCAAATTTTGTTCCATTTGCTTGATTAGTTCTCGAGTTATGAGGAAATTTGTATTTCGTTTGTATAGGAGCCCCCCCTCTTAAAGTGGGGAGGGGTCCTAATTTACTATAGAAAATATTCTTGCCCTCGAAAACCTTCACATGCCAAATTTGGTTCCATTTGCTTGATTAGTTCTCGAGTTATGAGGAAATTTGTATGAAAGCCCCCCCTTTTAAAGAGGAGAGGAGTTATAATTCCCCTTATAAAGAGGGGAGGGGTCTCAATTTACCATAGAATAAATTCTTGTCACCGAAAACACCCACATGCTAAATTTTGTTCTATTTGCTTGATTAGTTGTCGAGTTATGCAGAAATTTGTGTTTCATTTGTATGGGAGCCCCCCCCCCCCTCTTAGTGGGGGGAGGGGTTTCTAATCATCACTAAAACCTTTCCTGGCCCCAAAAAACCTCTACATGCATATTTTAATGCCGATTGGTTCAGTAGTTTTCGATTCTATAAGGAACATACAGACAGACAGACAGACAGAAATCCTTCTTTATAGGTATAGATTCTAAGTAAAATTTCGGGATCGATTTCAAGTTTGATTTCATGGCCTAGTTTAAGGGTAGGTTCAGATACAATTTCAAAATCAATTTCATGTCCCATTCTAAGTCTCATTTACTGTCTCATTCAATGCTAACAAATTCACAATTTCAAGTTCAATTTTTGGCTCTATTTCAACTTCCGTTCTAATGTCAATTTCAAATTCACAAATTCAAGTACAATTTCAGCCAAATTTTGAATATCAGGTGCAATTTAAGTGCCATTTTAAGTTTAATTTCATGCCCCTTAAGGTTTTATAGGAGAGGAATTCTTCAGGGCAGGAATCATTTAAAGTCCTGTTTCAACTGTAATTTTAAATCCAATTTTAAGTCCCTTTTCAATACAAATTTTAACTGGAAACTAGAACAAACATATTCAAGCACAATTGAAATTCCAATTTGAAGTGCAATTTTCTTTTAATGCCACCTTTAATTTCAAATAAAAAAATTTCTAATTCAACTTGAACAGCACGTCCCAAATAGTTCAACTTTTTATCCAGTGTGGTTCAACTCCACTTGAAGTCCCATTTCAAGTCCAATTCCAAGTCTAATTTAATTTCAATTTCAAGTCTAGTTTCAAGTAAAAGATCAAATCCAATTTCAATTCCAATTTGGACATAAAATTCCATTTCAACCTCAATTTTCAAACCAATTTTAAGTCATACTTCAATTTCAGGGTCAGTTTCCTATGCCTTTTTGATCCAATTTCAACTATAAATTCAAGTCCAATACCAAGTCTGATTTCAAATCCAATTTGAGTTAAGTTCAATTCTAAGTCGATTGTGCGGATCGTCCTGCTTAAGCCACAGGCCAGATTTCCACACCAATACCAAGACCAATTTCAGCTTCAAATGAAATTTCAAGTCCAATTTCATATCACTTTAATTCCAATTTAAAGTCGAGGAGAGTCTGGGATCACGGTTGCCGGTTGTTTGTTTTCATTCGAGCGCTCCGTTTTACTAGAAGTTCAAGTGTTGTAGTGTTCAAATAAAGTATTTATTGATGCAATTTGCGCGAATGTAGTGTTTAATGTTGCTGCCTTCCTATAGTATGCTGATCAAAGTTAAAATAGTTTACAATCACATGTCAAGGAAACAAAACAAACTAATAAACCCCAAAAAAATTCTTCCAGATGCCAATTTTCAATTCTTACACTCAAAAACATCGGCACGTCGCATCCACGTGAAAAATCATGTAAACTTCTGTACAGTAACTTACGTGAGCTTCATGTACTAGTTAATGGGAAAATTGATATAACTTTCCGGGATTGCACGTAAACTGGTTAGCATGAGTGCGAGTTACCAACAATTTACGTGAATGTTACATGAAAAGTGTGATGGATGAGAATTACCTATGTTTTCACGTAAACTTGACGTGCTGATTTTTTTGAGTGTAGAATTTTCGATATTTATTGACGAAGAGTGGCTTCATTTGACATGAAGTTGGTGCTACGGTAGAGATAATGATTTATGCATTAAAATTGAAATCGTTTAGAAGAATTTTGCAATTACTATTTTATTCAACTAAATACGTGCCAGAATAATGAAAATTATTCTAGAAGTATAGGTATGTAAAAATATTCATGCGGGGCTTATTGTTTACGAAGACGACCGCGGAATGTACGTGTATATCCAAGTATTCTAGAAATGGGTCGCAGGATGAACAATAGAGCTATCCGCTTCCATCTGCAGGACTAAAATTATTTGCATTAACAGAAATAAACTTTATGGATGTAAGTAATTTTTTTACATAAAAGCGCTGCCGCGATGGATTGTAGACACATACACACATACACACAAACACACACACACACACACACACACACACACACACACACACACACACACACACACACACACACACACACACACACACACACACACACACACACACACACACACACACACACACACACACACACACACACACACACACACACACACACACACACACACACACACACACACACACACACACACACACACACACACACACACACACACACACACACACACACACACACACACACACACACACACACACACACACACACACACACACACACACACACACACACACACACACACACACACACACACACACACACACACACACACACACACACACACACACACACACACACACACACACACACACACACACACACACACACACACACACACACACACACACACACACACACACACACACACACACACACACTGGAAATCGAGAATCCAGATCAAGAGTTTGGTCAGGATCAAAGTTGGCTAAAGTGCTAAGAATACCAAAATCAACAGCGTAATGTTCTAAAAGGTTAGGTAGGGTATGTTGCTGCTTCGTCGTAATTGCCTATTCCCGTCCTATCCAACACAAATTATTAAAAATATCAGCATTTTTAGGACACATAATGCAAAACTAGTTATTCCCTCATATTTGAGTTTGTTGTCTATCATACACGATCAATCAAAGTGAGCTGAGATCTATTTAAATGCTTTTTATCGGTAAAGAAGTCCTACCAGCCAAATTACATACGTTTTCTCGTGCGACGAAGAAGAAAATGTCGACTAATCGTTTTAGTTTCCGTCATTCATAAATGAAAATAACTCACGAAACGCATTGTCGTTATTCTACAGCCAGTAAAACTTGCCTGACCTGCAGACATTTTGCAGAATTACATTTGTCATGCCGTCCTACACAAATACATACGCGTTGGCTTCGTAAACATTGTTGTGATTTTTAGTTCGGACGATGAAAAATTTTGATGGTCGGATTTTAAAACGGTACGACGAATTTAAGAAATAAAGCCAGTTGCGTAATTTCAATAATATGCTTTAATAATCGCTTTTCAGTGATTTCAAAGTTCACGGATCGGAAGGTAAGTGTGTTTTAGTCAAATCAGCACAAGAACTTTTGGAGTATTCATTAAATCCATCCAACAAATGATAAAAATTAGAATGGCTTTACTTACTACGACGGGAATAAGAAATAAATCCTATAAGGAACGTACGTGTCAGAAATGAGCAAAGAATTTTCAAGAAAACCGGAAGTAGGGACTGAGCGCTGAGGAGGAACATATTGAGGTGCGGTAAAGCCAATCCAGACAACTCCATCTGGGATATGACTAGAAGGTACGATGCCAACTATAAAACCACGCAGAATATCCTCACTGGAGAAAGCTATAGGGCTTACAGTGCCTGTAAACATCCGAATCGGCACTTGAAGCCGAATTTGGTAGCCAAGAAGTATGCTACACTGAGAATATAATTTCGTATTTTGTTTGAAAAAACATTCGTAAAACTATATTCGTAGCTGGTACAAATAATTTCATACCATTTAAAAACTTTCGTAGGCTTATTGTTTACCGCAAATGTTGTTATTACGAATGGTTCGTATTTCTTACGAGAGCACATTCGTAGCTGTCTTGCATCAAGACCCATTTGATGCACGGTTGTTGTCTGGCATCATTATCGACGAAAACGGGAAGCGAAGATTGTATGAAGAGAAAATAGACTTGTGCAATTATGTCCTTCTTGGTACGCAGTAGCTGTGGTTCTGTGGTTTGCGGCGTCGTCGACTGTTCGTAAAGAAGTGTATGACAAACGAGCTCAGTTCGATTCCCGATAATATCAGCTTTTTTTCAGAGATAATAAAGGTTTCGCTATTTTTCGATAGGTGTCGGTAATGTAGCATACTGACACCTATCGGAAAATAGTGAAATCTAGTATTACTTTTATCGACAGCCTTCGACAGCCTAAAATCTACAAACCATTTTGTAGAATGCAATGATTCATACGAATATAGCTTTGTTACTATGTACAAAACATTCAGGATTGATTTTACGAATCTACTTCGTGGTAGAAAACAACGAAATAATTCGTAAAGCAAACGCTCGTTTTCGTACTATAAACCAAGTTTTATTATCAGTGTAGGCGTAAGTTTTTAACGAATTTTCAGCGGATGTATTTTGATGGACGATACGAAAATGGATTTCAAGCAACTTCCCGGTCAAAATTTTTACACTGCAACTGATCGTGGCGATATGCCAGGTTCGTATTTGCTGAAGAATTCTCAAAGAAGGCCATTAGCTGGCAAGAAATATGTAGCTGTGGACTGAAGACTGAGCCTTTCATCTAGAATGCTAGAAGAAACGGATTTGGCCATTCATTCGTAAGCATAAAGGAAACGTTATATTCTGGCCTGATTTAGTTAGCTGTCACTACCCTCTAAAGTTGTGCTAGAAAGGTATGCAGCTAATAATGTCGATTTCGTGCCAAAAGACAAAAGTTTTGGGTAATTGTCAAATCACGACTTCGACGAAGCGAGGGGATAGCCAACAGTGCTAAAAAATGCGTTCAAAGTGGAAGAAACATGCTGATTCGTCACATGCGTAGGGTATGATGAGTTCGGTTAAGAAAAAAGTTTGAGATTTTATCAAAACCAGAGAAATGCTGTGATGTAATACTGTGAAACTTAAAACCCAATAAAAATACTGCAATTGATTCATTTTGTTTTGCGACACCCCAGTACCGAATTATAAGTTGTTCTACAGGTCTTTATTAATTGTTAGCCAGGCTTTAGTACAGTAAAGGAAACAAATGAGCGTAGATAAGTGATATGTTATGTTATGTTATGTATACTGTTGAGAGACGACCACAGATATTTAGCAATTTTTCCCCATAATTCTAAAAGTCAGCCAACAAATTTAAGAATTAATTGTCATAGACAAAATGAAGTCGAAGTTTTTACTCTTTACTAAGAAAAGAAAGTGGCCCTTATTGACCTGTTGAAGCCAATGTAAACACAATCTTACTGAATCGTTTCCTGCTGATGGAGCCAAACAATATGTGTGGAACAAACGGCAGAGTTGTAAAGTTTTGCTTTTTTAGCAAACAAATCACAGCTCTAGTTTATATTGTCAGTTATTTTTTCTGGTCTCCGAAAAGTATTGCTTTTTCGATTTCACTCTCATATGTCGCTTCCCGGCAGTCGCTTCTCGTGTCAAGAAATCTCCGCATAGAAAAAAACACCCAAAAGTAAATAAGCCCTTGGCGAAGGCCCGGTAGAACAAAAAAAAATAACGAATAAACCTTTCTGCATGACGTTGATTTTCTTCAACACCGCACTCCGTGCCGACAGAAGTGGGATGCTGGTGGCGTGAGTTTTTGGGTTGGGTTTCCGTTTCGTATAGGTGCAAAGGTGCTGCCAGATCATATTTTATGCGAAAGTGTTTACCTTTTCGGAATACAGCGGAAGCAAATTTGGTTCTGGTTTGAATTTCAAATTCGCCGGTGACGATTTCAATGATGATGGGGGACGGTGAAAAAAGGTCGGTCCCAAAGCGGTAAGGTGTTTATTTAATTCCAGTTGATCACTGTGTTGTGTTATGGTGTACATACTTTTGGTAAATTGTATAAATCCTCAAAGCAATAATTGCTTCGCATCCATTCTGGGTGCCTTTTCTCACTTCACCATGGACCTCTCCTCCCAAGCAGAATGGATTGAAAAATGAGCCCATGTATTTGTGTGCAAAGAATCTATATAACTGGATTTATTAGCATAATAAAATAGCGAGTGCTTGAGCTTGCCATCGACAGCATAGCGCCTTCTCTTCCGTACTGCCAAATCACGTTGCAAACCATGGTCGTTCAATTTGGATCTATAAAAAGTCACTTTCCGGGGGTCTCAAAGAGCGCGTTCGCATTTTCCCGGATACGTGACAAATCGTGAAAATGCTCGCTAATATTGTTTGACGCTACAAACAAGTTCCAGTCCATCGAGCGTACGCTTTAGTTATGCCGGCTGCTGCTGTGTCATGATCTCGATTGAGGCAAGGCAAGGCGCGCGTCAAACCGGTGGGCAAAACAGTCCAAAACCGCTGCAGCCGCCGCCACCACCTCCGCATGAAAAATTTGGTCGGAAATATGCTAAAACATGACGGCGCCGGTCGACGATGACAAATGGTGGGTTGTAAAATTATGAGAAAAAGCATCACGGTCATATCGCAAACTTGCCGAAAAAGAGTATTTGATGAGCAGAACAGAGTCTATTATACTAGACGGCGGTTGTGACGAAGTTTCTTTTTTGTGCTGGACGACTAAGAAAGACGTCTGTGGGAAGATCGTTTGGAAGAGTTACGAACGAGGCTAAAATACTGTCATTGAAAGATGACATCACGCTGCGTCGAAAGGCGAGGCGAGGGGCGCGCATGCTAGCTTGATTTTAATGCAGTACGTGAAGTACGTGCGATTCGTGGAATTGTGCCGCAATGTTGGTTGGATTTTTGAGCAGGCCCGGTGCCATGGTGAAGTGGAAGGTGTTAGGATAAGGAAGGTTCTTCACTATGTGGTATGTGGATACGTGTCATACTGCAGCTGCTTGGACGGAAATACTGTTTGGAGGTTGTCAATTTTTGCGCGATGGTACGCATCGGTATGTGACACAAAAATTTTCTTTTATTTATTTTTCTGTTTTTGTACTCAGAAATACAAACTTTTTGTTTGGAACAAATCCGCAATAAAATTAGAGACATGATAAGACGTCATCCAATTTGCTTAACATTCAAAAGATTTCGCGCCAACTCATCTATAGGGTTTGCAGTATTCTCTCCGAATTCAATGAAACTTTCTGTGTGTAAAAAATTCATGAAAATAAGCAACTAAACCTATTGATGTCCACACCGATGAAGAGGCAATTTTAATTCCAGTGTATCAACGCGAAATCAAAAATTTGTTGCTCTGAAGTAATCACTTTGATTATTAAAAAATGTAGGGGAACTGTGGGTAAAATGAACAGGTAGCCAAATTCCCAGTAAACCGATCAAAATCTGTTCCAGATCAATAGGTATCTTCTCCTAGAAGTATTTCAAGCTGTTTGAGACAATATATGGTGATCATAAGCTTTCCAATGTGAAAAACCCGATTTAATCCACCTAGTGGTGAAAGGAACCTTTGTTATACGGTCTTACTTGCTATTTGAGATAGAAATCGACACGCCTTCGTCTATTGGTTAACGTTGCGTAGTGCGTTGGTTTACATAAAATTTTTGAAAATTGAATAAGTTTACAAAATTTGAACAAAATAGGAGCACTTTTAAATTTTGATAGATCCTTTTTTGATGAAATTGCTGAGTAAGGATAAGTAAGTTGTTATTAATCTGAGTAAGTGCAAATAAAAGTAAGTTGACAGAGGAAATCTTATTCTTTAACATATACATTGCCTAGTAAAGGTCTAGTTTATAGGTTTTTGAACTATGCATAATTTCCTGTAATGCCATTCTATTTGATTCACATAAATAGAGTTTTCTTGAATAATTTTCATCAATTTTTATTAACCTTCGGTTACTCACGCTGTTGTATTTTGTACAAAACGTGTAGGTTTTCCTACGCCATATTGTTATAAAATTACAAATCGTTGTTTAACTTACGTATATTTTCCAAAAAAATTATTATGAGCAAAACATCATAATTATTCAATGCATTAATAATTTAAATTGTTGGGAAAATAGATCAGCATAAACCGCCATCATAGAAACGAAGCAATCAGCATGTGAGGTGTACCAGAATTTGGCCCCAACTTGAATTTTCTCTTGTTTCTTCATATGGAAAAATGGTGTCTGTATGCAGCAAAACTATCAGCAAATGTAAAATGTTTTAAATGTATCCGTCTGCTGGTAGTCGAGTAATTCGTAGTCAAAATTAGGGTATTTTTTATAATCAAAGTTCCTAAACAGTTCCTAAACAAGCAAACATAGAGGTATACTATTTTCAGCAAAGTTGTGTATTTTGTAGTACAATTTTGTAGTACATGAAAAAGCCAGACAACAATTACAAAAAGAGCAAAAATAGAAAAACTGATTTTGCAAAATCTTATACAATAAATAAGATTTTTCTATCTTCGCTGCAGAGATAGAAGGTTATTGTCTTTAGCAAAATTTCTTGTAATACATAATATGCTCTATAACTTTGCAGAACACATTAATGTGTTATATTGACACTGAAGAAAAATATTTTTGTTATTTCACTTTTAGGGGGATTAATCAAAATTTAAATTCCACCAGACGATAGAGCTTTCAATTTCAAGAAACTCTTCCAAAGGTTCGATAAACCTAAAACCAAGTTTTCCCAGTCAAAACTCTAGTGCACACGTTTTCTTTGGTTTGGGGCTATTTTGCGCGCGAGTAACTGTGTTACAAAAGTTGGCGCGTGTGTTCGGGGGTAATATCTTTTGACCGGTAAAACCAATTCTTATGAAATTTTGCATATATATTCGTAGTGTCAAAACCTCTAGTTTGATATTAAAATAATTGAAATTAGGTAAATTATCTTAGTTAAAACCATTATAAATTATTGTTAATTTTGGTGTGGTGCATACGGTTGCTCGTACCTTTCAAATTAAACGTTCTATCAAAAAATCAATCAATAGTGATCTATTAGGATATATTACCTTTCAAATGAGACTAATAGCGCATAAATCTGTTTGGCCATCTCTGAGAAACAGGCGATAATTGTTACCTTGTCAAAACAGGTTTTTTAAGCATAACTTTTAAACTAGTTGTTTGTTTTCAATAAAAAATTTCTGAACAATTTAGGTTTAACAAGAGCTATCATTTGATACTAAGATCGTTGAAATCGGTCATGTAGTTCCGGAGAAACCCATGACACGTAGTTTTCACATTTTTGCTTATAACTTTTAAACGAAACGTCGTATCACGAAACAACTCAATAGTGATCTACTAGACAATAATACCTTTCAAACAAAAGTAATAGCGAACGATTCGGTTCAGCCATCTCTAAGAAACAGGCGATAGAAAAAATCATTACATACATACACACACACACACACACACACACACACACACACACACACACACACACACACACACACACACACACACACACACACACACACACACACACACACACACACACACACACACACACACACACACACACACACACACACACACACACACACACACACACACACACACACACACACACACACACACACACACACACACACACACACACACACACACACACACACACACACACACACACACACACACACACACACACACACACACACACACACACACACACACACACACACACACACACACAGACATTGCTCAAATCGTCGAACCCTATCGATTGGTATATGTGACTTGGCCCTCCGGGCCTCGGATCAATTTCGTGTTTTTCGACCAATTTTTAAACCTTTGTTATAGTATAACAAAGGTAAAAAATGAAAAAGTAAAAAATATTTGCTGAAATCTGACGCCGATGCTAATTTCCACTATTAGTAAATAAACTATTTTGGCGAAACAAATTAAATTTCGACTATTGGTATTATTTAGTATTGTTTGATTATCACTAACCTGCGGATCTGTCCAAATATGTTTATGAACTGTTTGTTTATAATAAACCCTTGAAAACAATTGGTGTTTTGGGAGTAAAATGAACACTTCTCTATGGGGGCAAAATGAACAGTCTGTATAATGCCGTTTTATTTTCCATTTATCAGCAGCCACGACCTAATTCCAATTCAAGCAACAAAAATGATGGAGTCTCTCGAAAAATGACGAAAAATGACCGATGAAGCGAGATAAAAGTCAACCATTGTATGAACGAGGCGAAGATACATTATGTTAACTTTGTGAAGTCCCATTTTAATTCCAACAGCCCTGTTGAATATCTACAGCTGTAGAACAATGATAATGTAAAATAATATTTAATTTATCCAAACTGCACGTTAACTTTAGTTTTCTATGACATGTTCATTTTACCCACACGAAAAAAATCACCAGCTGACCCGACTTCATCAGCCCAAATGATGCATTAGCTATTCAGCAATATACGGAAAACTGCAACTTTTCCGGTGAACTGTATGTAGTGAATATTGGTCAAAATCCCTAAAAAGGAAACCTAACTGGATGTGGAAAAGGGCGATCAGCTAGATTACTGTAATTACCACCTACCACGGTATTACTTACGCTGGTCCACGCCGCCTACAAGGTGTTTTCCCAGATTTCGTTGCATCGACGTCTATTTCCAATAGCAAGAGAATGCGTAGGGCAGTATCAAACGGGCTTTATTGGGGCCCGTGCTACTACGGATCAAATTATTACTCTCCGGCAAATCCTCCAGAAATGTCAGGAGCAGGACCTGGCATCGTCGAAACAAATAAATGAAGCTAACTTTCTCTTACCTTCGCTTCATACATGAAGTGACTTGCTTCATTTGTTGAACAGAACGATTCAAGCAAGCTTTAGTTGAAGTTGGTGACTGTTTCAATTGACGACGGTAGAAACTCAGGCACGATTATTCGACATTGACTAGGTTAACTTTAATATGCGTTGCATTGTAGAAAATGTTACTCAAATTCAATTTATTTGCATTCAAAGTTACTGACCTTCTTCTGAATATTTGATAGAAAAGTACAAATGAAAAGTAGAAACCGATAGTCTTGATGAAGTGAAACTAGTTTCGCTGACGCTGACTGAAGCCAGTTTGAAACTGAAGCGGTGCTGCTTCTGTTGAAACCGAAGCTTCACTGCTTCATTATTGAGTGGCGCTATGAGATTGAAGATGACGTTATCGGGCCCTGCTCAGCAGTACAACGTATCCACGCATCATATTTTTGTGGTTTTTAGAGCAGCTACTTTGGAGCGAGTGATGATCCACGTATCCGTTTCGAGGGCACTCTAGATTCCCTTCGAATCACGCAGAGGGTTGCGGACTGTTGTGTATGTTATTCAATATCGCTATTGAAGGTGTGAACTAGCGAGCGGCAATCGAAACGAGAGGAGCGATCTTCAGCATGAGTAGCCAACTCCTAGCCTTCGCAGACGATATCGAAAACGGCGTTGAAAACCAAACATATAGTAAGAAGAGGCTCCAGAGAAAGCAACATTGGCCTTCAATGGACAGTGACTATTGACGCCGATGAACTGGAAGTGATTGATGAATTCGTATAATTGGGACAATCTGGTCACCGTCGATAATAATACAAGTAAGGAGATTCAACGACGCAGTCAACTTGGAAATCGGCCCTGCTTTTCCCTCCGCAAGACGCTTCGATCAAGGAGGATTCACCGCAGCACAAAGCTGACGATGTACAAAACACTAATCAGACGGGTCCTCCTCAACGGACTTGAGACAGTAACTTTACTTACGGAAGACATGCGTGGACTTGCCGTATATGAACGAAAGGTGTTGCGGACTATTCTTGGCGGAGTACAAACAGCTAACGGAGAGTGACGGAGGCATATGAATCACGAGTTGCAGTCACTACTTGGAGAGATTCCCATCGTACACGAATGTTGGGACACTACGGTGGGCCTGCCACGTCGCAAGGATGCCGGACGACTACGTAGTGAAATCCTTTCTCTTCAAGAACCCTACCGGCACCAGAAATAGAGGAGCTCAACGTGCCAGATGACTCGATCAGGTTGAAACCAACTTACGTGTGTCGAGACGCACAACGAATTGGCGATGAGTAGCCCAGGATCGAGTACAATGGAGAGGAATTCTTGATACGGCAAGAGCCGCGGTAAGCTTGATTCCACGCTGGCCACGATCATGTGTAGACCAATCTACCACGTACCGTTTTACATTGGAGCAGATCAACGAATTCCACAACTGTCTTCTACCGGTGTTCGTTGACTTTGAAAAAGCGTTTGAAAAACTGAATCACGAAAACATCTGAGGCGCACTTAGGCATAGAGGAGTTCCAGATAAGCAAGTCCATCTCATCGAGGCTCAGTACGAGGCGTTCTCGTGCAAAGTTTTGCACGATGGCGTCTTGTCCGACCCCATAAGGGTTACTGCTGGCGTGAGACAGGGCTGCATTTTATCACCGCTTCTGTTTCTCGTCGTTATGGATGAGATATTAGTTGGAGCAATTGACAGTAGACCAAATCGAGGATTGCCTTGGAATCCTCTAACGGTGGAGCAGCTAAATGACCTCGACCTAACCGACAACATTGTCTTGCTCGCACAACACCGAAACGATATGCAGAGCAAGTTAGACGACCTCTTCGAGAGCTCCCAGGCAGCAGGTCTCACAGTCAATGTTGCGAAAACTAAGTCAATGGTAGTGAACACTGACAATTCCACCAACTTCACAGTAGCGGGACAACAAGTTGAGCAGGTAGACGCCTTTCAATATCTTGGTAGCCAAACAACGCCCGATGGTGGTACCAAGACTGATATAGCCACACGGACCAGGAAGGCCAGGGGTGCCTTTGCAGGTCTGCGAAACATTTGGCGCTCAAACCAGATCACTCTACGTACGAAAACCCGAATCTTTAATTCAAACGTTAAATCCGTACTGCTGTATTCCTGCCAAACGTGGTGCGTCTCAGTGGAAACAACGCAAAAACTGCAGGTATTCATTAACCGGTGCCGATACATGCGATACATCATTCGTGCCTGGTGGCCTGATAACTGGATATCCAATGAGGAACTCCATCGTCGGTGTCATCAACGGCCGATAGCCACAGAAATTCGTGAACGTAGGTGGAAGTGGATCGGACACACCTTGAGGAAAGGAGCGAACGAGGTTTGCAGAGAAGCACTCGACTGGAATCCACAAGGACAACGTAGAAGAGGCAGACCCAGAGGCTCATGACGACGGAGCTTAGCCAACGACACCCGGGCTGTAGACGAGAACCTGTCCTGGCGACAGGTAAAAGCCATGGCGGGTAATCGTCAGCATTGGAGATCTCTGATTTCATCCCTTTGTTCCGCCGGACCGGCGGACATGGACAATAAGTAAGTAAGTCCATCTCCTCGAGACTCAGTACGAGGTGCCCTCGTGCAAGATGTTGCACAATGGCGTCTTGTTTGACCCTATGAATTCGATCTAATCGACAACATTCTCTTTCTAGCACAACGCCGAATAAATATGCAGAGCACCTTTCTTAGAGCTCCCAAGCAGCATGTAAGACCTGCCAAGTCTATGGTAGTGAACACTGACAATCCCGTTAACTGCACAGTAGCGGGAGCAGATGGAAGTTTTTCAATATCTTGGTAGTCAAACAACGCCCGATGGTGGTCCCAAGACAGATATAGCCACACGATTTATGCCTTTGCAGAACTGCGAAACATTTGGCGCTCAAGCCAGATCACTCTATGTGCCAAAACCCGAATGTCCAAGTTAAATGTTAAATCCATATTGTTGTACACCTGCGAAACGTAGTGCGTCTCAGTGGAGCCAACGCAAAAACTGTAGACATTTATTATCGCTGCCTGAGATATATCATTTATACCTAGCGATTTGACAAACTGGATATCCAACGGGGAACTCCATGGTCGATGTCATCAACGGGCAATAGTATCAGATATTCGGGAACGTAGATGGACTAAATTCCAGAATTGTTCTTAGCATCTAAAACTGAGTCCCGTATGAGACTGCTCCCTATGGAGGTAGTTCCGTCCTATTCTGCCTCTTGGTAGACGTCTCGGCGTCCGTCGAGTCTTTACATCATGTATGCATTTTCGGTACCCTACGTGGGTGGGGGTTTTGTTTGTCAACAAAAGACAAACACTCACGGGAGGGTCTGAAATGCTCCGAATACGCTAGTCTCGCTAAGCGACCAACCCTTTTATGCCCAATACGCTACCGCTAGGTCACGTGGCTGCAATGGCGTCTTTACCTGCTTTTGTACAACTTTACTGGGACGATTAGATTTAATTTTCGACCTAATGTTTTGCTGTGGCTTTTTCGGACACGTCTTCCTCTTCGTGAATAATATCCAAGTAAAATATGTATGAACATAATATGTTGAGCAAAAACTTTCGCTGACAAAGATATAAAACGAGCGTTTGTTCGCAACATAGTTTTCATAAGTACAGTTTTAAAAACTATTAATATTAAGAGCTAAACTATTTCAGAGAAACCATGGTCCTCAGTTCTCCTTCTCCCCTCTGGCTACGTGCAGGTGCTTTCTTCGAATTCATCAAAAATTAATGTGAGAACTTCAATAAATTTGACATGGTAGGGTAGATGCTCCAGTAATAGTGGGATTATGTCGGGGGATATTATTTAAAGACAATTTGTATGCTCAATTTATTAGTTTCCAGTTGAACTTTATAATATGATACACCATAACGTTGGCTTTAAACACGTACCAAAATTATACAATTCTATTGGTTAATATATCTAAAATATTGCTTTTTCTGACATCAGTTTGTGCTCCTGCAGTAGTGGTAACGTTCCTCTAATATAGTGGAAAATGTTTCTATAATAGTGGAATTTTGTTTACCGCCCAGGATGTAACTGACAGGATAACAACGTAGGCTTGGTAAAATGCGAAAAATGATTTCTTACGAATTTCTTAAATAATTGCATGTTATTCGTCTGTTCAAAAGGTAAGTGTCATTTTTGCACCAACATCCTAAATTTTAACTGTGTACCTTAGATAAAACTGTTAAGAAATATATATCTAAAAATAGAAAATTAAAATTCTCTCGAATTTATTCTAAAATCTCCCAAAATTATGAAATGTTTTAAGTTTCCACTATTACTCGTACACCCACAATCACTGGTACATCTACCTTATTGCTTCAAATTGTCACTTTCTAGTTTGCATCAATCATACTAAATTGTCTCACAAGCGAGCAAAAATCAATGCCAAGTTTTGCGATGATACTGACTCAGTAAAAGTAAACGAAGTAAACGATTGCAGTACGAATTTGAATTTCCATTAGAATGCACTTTTTATAAACCAGCTGTGAAAAAAATGTTCAATACCGCGGTAAATCGTTTCAAGCAAATGTTGATAGCGTTGGACGATGAATCGGATTTCTTTCGTCCGTTTCAATTTGCACTGCTGATTGGCGGTAACAGTTTGGAACGTTAAATCTCACTCACTTAATAATTAACGTTATTTTTTATAGGGATTCGCCTGTCAAGCAATAACTTTTGTTTTCAGTGTTTATTTGCATTTTATCGAGTCCTAATCATTTTAGTGCTTATGCTTACAATCGATCGCCTGTATGTCGCGTTTTTTGAATGCAATACTTCAGCGGATCAAATCATAATATTCTGTTTCGCTGCCGAAACGTTTTTGATTATGTTCCGTGTAGCAGCAACACTATATTATCTCGAATATCTGCAACAGATTAGAGGTCATCTGTCGCGTATGTTGAACAAGAGACCACCTCAAATTCCAGGCAGAACTCGTTCTTATCGGTTGACACGAGGGCTCGCAATATTTTGGTTGGTTTGTTTTTCCGCAGATGTGATTCTGAACCCAATATTCAATTTATCCAACACTCCAGCGTACCGTACACCGGGCAATCTAGTTCGACATGGACCAAAATGGAAGTTGTTCTTTGATATTTTAAATTTTTGCTTCTTACCCGTAGCTTCATTGATGTACATAACAAACCTGACCGTACACAACACATATCTTCTGGGATTCAACCGATGTTTCGAGGAACTGATTACCGATTATGATTCATTATTTTTTCGTGTTGATAGAAAGCTCGAGCTCATCATTATCCAAAAGCAAACAAAGATGCAAGAAACCGAAAAGGTTAAAGTGTTTTGGAACGAATTAAAGTTTGAGTTGAACGCCACAGTTATACGTCACAATGCATTGTTGGAGCAATTTGGCTGCTTAAAGCGACTTCTTAACAAAACGTTTACGTTTATATTCTACACAAATTTTTTGACGTTGGCCGGCGGTATACTGCATTGTGTTTACAAAGGACTGTCAGTAGATTCACTTATCGTGACTAGTTATATCGCAGCGCATATGATAGAACTGTATTGGAATTTCAAGCTGGCTAATGATTTAAAAGAAGCGGTAAAAAAGCTTAGATTGAAAATATTTCTACTGAATAAGTTTGTGCATCTTCACAGAACGAAAGCATTTCCTTCAGTGTGTATAACCTGGACTGGCATCAGCGGATGAAGTACAGCCCGACTGTCGATTATGACTATAGAACGGTTCGTACAACGCTGCTACTAGTAATGATGAAGAGCCAAACGACACTTGGATTCAATTGTGCAAGAATGTTTGAAATTTCTGTTGAAACTTTTAGAACTATGATGGTGAAGACCTATGACTTGCTTGTCTTTCTATTAAACGTGACCTCTGAATAGCAATTTGGGAACTGAAAAATGGATAAATCTGCGAAGATCTATGTTATCATTTATTTATTTATTTATTTATTTACCCACGGGCGTAGCCAGAAAAGATCCTTGGGGGGGAGGGGAGACTTTACAAGAACAAACATGACATAGCCTAACCGTAAGCAGCTTATTCAGGAAATGGAGAATTATTTTCAGTTCAAAACTATTTTGGTTGAAATTGAGTGTTCTTCTTCAGACAAATGCCGCTTAGTTGGTTTCGAGGTACGATGCTGGTCTAACAGGTAGTCGTCGCATGTTCGAATCTCGGCTAGACGATGCTGCTAGATAGAGTCAGTAGGATTTTTGCACAAGCCCCGTAAGTGCCCTGTACTCTAGTAGCCGACTGCGAAGTCTGTCGATGAAGAAGGGTCAAGTCCTAGAAAGGACGTTTAATCCCACGGCTTTGCTTTGCTCATCAGACAAAAAATCAAATTGAAATAACAGAGTTAAAGTTATGGCTTCCCAGCCGGTATTGAGGTACGTTGTATGTTCGAATATCGGCTGGCTGAGGCTGTGAAAGTCCATAGAACTGAGTCTCTTCGAAACGCAGCGAGGGTGCTGAAGAACAACTTATCCTGTATGACTCTCAACATCGCTCTTCAGGTGATCCGACGATCAGA
Source organism: Sabethes cyaneus (assembly GCF_943734655.1). NCBI lineage: Eukaryota > Metazoa > Arthropoda > Insecta > Diptera > Culicidae > Sabethes > Sabethes cyaneus. The sequence continues at coordinate 69,687,065 of NC_071355.1, read as the reverse complement.
TTTCGAAAAGAGAGGTTTGATTCTCAGTAAATGTAGCAAACTTCTTGGCTAAGCAGATGACTTTGCCAGGTGGCCAAGCAGGTGACAGAAACTTTGCCACGACGAAGGCCATCTGTGCTAGACTGAAGGCGGAGCCTAGCAGGATTGGGCTATAAATCAACGCGTCGAAGACCAAATACATGAATGATAATAGCTCAAATGGTCGCTTTAAGTAAGACCGAGCCAAGTGACAAAAATCTTATTCAGAGAAAAACGCGTTCAAAATTTGCTGCTCTGTATGGTTTGTAGCTATGGCGAGGTCGCAGAAGGAGGCGGAAAGGAAATTAACCTGGGAGCGCCCATGGAAGATAATAATGCCCTAGCACCTGATCTCCAAGAAGTCAAATGAGAAATCAGGCTGCTGAAGACCAATAAAGCCGCTGGGAAGGACCGCCCACCGGCAGAGCTTTATAAACATGGCGGAGAAACGCTAGCAAAGGCTCTACACTGGGTTATTTCGAGGATTTGGGAGGAGGAAAAGCTATGGCAGATAATGCACGAATACGGTTTTCTGACTGATCAGAGCTACATTGGATCGAGTGATGTGTTTCGTACGCATCTCTGGGACACTCTCGAGTCCCTTCGAGACGCGACGAGGGTTGAGACAAGGTGACGGTCTATCCTGCATGCTGTTCAGCAAAAATCCTTCTGACTCTATCTAGCAGCACCGCCAAGCCGAGATTCGAACATACGACGACTGGCTTGTCCGACCAGCATCGTACATCGAAGCTAACTGCGGGGCGTATTTGAATCCAATTTATGTCCAATTACATGAACAACTTCGGTTCCAGTGCTAAATTCAATTTCGATCTTAATTTCAAGTCCCTCAAATCCCTCAAGTCAAATTGGAACTTTTAATTCAAATCCAACTGCAAGTCTAAATCATGTCCAATTTTCTTTCAATTCAATCCAATTTCCGAGTTCGATTCCAAGTAAAATTACTTCAAATTTAAATCTCATTTTCAATCTAATTTTAAGTCCAATTTTCAGTTCAATTTAAAGCAAAGCTTCAAGTCTAAAAACGTCCAAATTCGAGTCTACAGGGTGAGAATTGTTAACTGTCAGTATTTTTGGACGCGTTTACCTATAAAAATGGGGGTAAGCACAGATGTGTCTGTATATTTTTCGTGTAGAGTGTATTCAAATGTCAACACAGCTAATCAAGGATCCAAAAAGGGAACTTCTGAGAAGTCTGTTTTTGAAAATTTTTCGGCACTGTGACATTTCAAAGAAGCTGAAGCCACTCGGAATTAAAGAAAAATTCATCTTTTGTACCGTCAAGCAATACTAGAAAACCGATTCTTGGAAAATACTTCTCAAACCTGGCCGTTAACGCAGTGTAAAGAAGCCATCAAACGAGTAAGAGAACGAATTTGACGGAAACCAGATTAGTCTGGACGAAAGATGGGTAAGGAAATTCGAATTTCGCTGTCAACCATGAAGAATATTTTAAAAGATGATCTTCGATTAGTTCCATACAAAAAACAACGGGTGCACACCCAAGTAACACACAAAACAAGTTAGAAAATAATATTCCTGGAAAGTAGTCGCTTAAGAGTACTATAAACGTACTTTGAAAACATATGTCGTTATTATTAAGGTTTTGAGATGTTTTGGGATAATATGAATTTATTTGACAGCTCATATCAAATGTATAATGTTTGTTTTGTCAACATGTCAACACAAAGTTTTTATTATGTCTCCGTTACTAAATTTAAACTACTGGAAGAACAAGTTGTAGCTTATGCTATAATAACGTTTTAAATTTGTATGAAATAACCTGATACATACTTCTTTCAATTCTTGTTTCATTAGACTTGAATTTTTTTGCGCTTTTCAGGTAATAGAGATGTTCTGATATATGTAATAGTATACTGTTCGATAACAAGCTGTGTTGCTTGGGCAGTTTGACTGAAAAGCAGAAGGTTGCAAGAGCCGAAAGATATGAGCAGCTGCTCAATAATATGATAATGAAATTCTGTTTTCGAACGAAAAAATGTTCCTGTTACAGGATAACAACAACCAACAAAATGATCGGAAACATGCAGCACATTTTTTTGGTCTTCCTCGGGATAAACTGACTGTTCAAAGGCTCCAGAATGTTTCCAGGGTGGTGGTATGAGAATGTTTCTCTAAAAGTTTGAAGGTTTTATTGCTGTTCGTTGAACCTGGTGATAAAACCAACATTAAATATTACATCGATAATGGTTTGTTGAAGAAACATTTGATTCCCATTGCGGAAAAACACTAAAAGAATGCACCGTACCGCTTCTAACAAGATTCTGCACTGTCTCACTAGGCGAAAGCTACACAGGCTTGGTGTGAGGACAATTTTTCGGATTTTATTTCTTCGGAAGAGCGGCCTGCCTTTTCGCCCGATTTACATCCTCCCGACTTCTTTGCATGGGGTTATAACCAGCCAAACTAGAGAGTACCAAATGGTTGACTGTGGGTCCTCTCAAGCAATATTTGAAGAATATTTCGAATGAAATATCTCAGGATATCGTGCGTGCCAGAAGGAACGCTTTTCAACAACGATTGCGACTGGTAATTAAAGCACTAAAAATTGAAATTTATGCAAGTGTTTTATTTTTGTGAGCATTGACTTTTCTGACAGCTATTATTACTCACCTTTTCATTCAATGCCCCTACACTAATTTCAAGCCCAGTTCCAAAGTAAAATATCTAGTCCAAACTTTGATTTTAAATCCATTTGCATCCGAAAGTTCGGAGAAGTGTACCTAATCGGCCGGTATTTTTGTGATAAGAAGTCATAGATTCGCCATCCGGCATTTACTTAATAGGCCGTATGAATAAAACAATTTGCTTTGCTTTTGCCGTTTAAATCGTATGGGAGCATTTTCTCTAACACTTTTATTCATACGGCCTAATGTTTCAGGCCAAAACATTCTTGTCAAGGATCGGGCGCCCCGTCTTTTGTTTACGTCTGGGAACGCTAGTGGAAAGACTTATAGGTCCCATAATTATCTATCTTCAAAAAAAATTTCATCAACTTCTGAGGTGACCTATTCATGCAAATCGATTTTTAGTTTTTAAAATGCTTTTTTTTTTCAATATAGAAATTTAGTTTTATTTTTTGCAGTATTTTTTATAAAAATTCAGGATATTTTCTAAAAGTCATCACAAAATCATTTTTTGTAGGTCCTCTGGTCGAGTTGGGGCGAAAGCCGTTTCATACAGGTTTTCAATCTTAAATTCCACTAATGAAAAAGGAGCAACACGTAGGTACTGGTGGATAACGAACGAGCCAAAGACTCGCTCCTTAGAAACGCTCGTCAGCCAAGCAAAGCCAATTAATTGTTTCTTAGAAACTTGGTAGCTAATAGAAAAAGCTTTCAAGCAACTCGCAATTGCAGCAGCTCTTCCACACATAAGCCTAAGCCAGGCTAAGTTTTGGTTTTGTTTCTTTTCATTTGACAGATTTCTCAACCCACTACACAGTGTCGTACAGGATAATTGGCTAGAATCTTACCAGCTCTAATGGTCTCTGCCAGGCGAGATTCGAACATACAACGGCTTATTAGACCTGCATCGCGAGCCGGAGACCAACCAGAAAGCACACATAAAAGCGTACCCTTACTTAAAGATCAAAGCAAGATGTTGTTATATTTAACAACAGTGCAAAACGTTGCCTATTTTGCTATCAGTTAGCTAAATGTCGCTCATCGTCGACAGAACTCGACGTGCACCGCGACGACCGTCGTCGCTATCAATAATGCCGGCGCACAGCAAGGTCTAGAAAAGCTCACGCGAAAAGAAAAGGTCGGAAGCGTTTATTCGGTAGGCCATAGAAGGTTACGAAGGCACCGGGCGGGCGATTTCATTACACGCTACACTAGCTGGGCTGGCAGGGGTTGCTCTAAGAGAGCGGTTGTTGGTTGGGTTTGTTGCAAAGAAACAAAAACGACACGACGACGACGACGGTGTCCTTGAACTCCCAGAATAGGACGCTTAGGCAAGCGTATCCACCTGCCGCCGCTACCACCTTGGAGCAGTGGAGAACCTTCAGCAACAGGAAGTGGAAAATTTCACCGCTAAACGAAGCGCAGTTTCGTCAAATTTTCCGCATCCGTACGGTCGGGCAGGCATATGAGTGAGTCGGTACTAGCACTACTGACTGGCAGATTGGGCAGCACTCGAGCCGAACCAGTACCGGGAATTGCATGACATCGCCAACAGCAACAACAATTCAACGCCACCAGAAGAGTGAACGACTGGGGAAAGTAAATCCCCGCATTAAAGGCGAAGTATCGATTACGGCTAAGGATACTATGTACCAACCTAGCGCTCGGTTGGTATTTCGCAGTCTTGTCAGTCGCACTCATTCCGATCCGCTCGACTGAATTCGAATCCTCTTTTTAGACAGAAGCCCCTTAATCCGGTAAGGGCTTATCGAGCTCGTTATGACGCTGTCTGTTTATACTTACGCACATGTAACCAATGTACCATGTTGAACCGACTAGGAACACAGCGAAGCTCCCCGGTGAAACAGGTAGAATTCGATTTCGGACGGAACTAGCAAAGCTCGCAAGGCTATCGATGGTTGCTTTTTGCTGCCGATTTATTGTTACAAGCTATTGCTTTCTGGCAGACTTCTGGCAGAGGGGGTGGGTGCACTTTCGTCGGTTACCGTTGGAATAGTTCCTTTCTGAACCGTGACATTAAGGCAGAACCGCCCCGATTGTGGCAGCGGGTCGAGAAAGTTTGGTAATATATAAGCAAATAAAGAAAGAAATCACGCGATTACCAAGTTAAAAGGCGAAGCAATAATTTGATCTATTCTGTATGCTACCAACTTAGATACATAAGTTATTCAAACAAATCAATGAATATATTTGTTATTTCAATGTTGAAAGTTAAAAATAATTATTTTTTCGGATCAAAATAGATTCGAAAATTTATAGCTTACTGTTTGAAAACGTAATCTGGAACGATGGAGACGCATTGTAATTTAACATTGTTTTTGAAGGCTATTAATATTACAAAAGAATTTAATTTCAGATTATAAAATAGGTATTGTCGCAATCCATTTATAAGCAGATTACAAATGATGGTAATCGCTAGCGTAACGTTCTTTTGAAGGTTGCCATTAGCCCTTCTCAACCCTTGCCATCTCAATCCTTTTTAGAACCATATTGGATAACTTATAACTTTTGAACCACTACACCTGTATTAACTATTTGGTATCAAATGCAAGCTTCCTGAAAATGAGTTAAGGAAAATAAGGAAATAAGGAAAAAGATTTAGCCCGAAAAGAAATATCCGTTTAGCAGAGGAAAAGTAAAAGCATCCATTTCCAGAAGTATCCAAACAGAACACCATGCGTCTCCGTTACATTATCGCAACAATTAAGAAATGTACATCAAAATTGAAAAAAAAACATTTGAATTTTTGATACATTAGGTAAAGAAATTTCAACTTTCTAGAAATTTATAAAAATTAAAAATGTTATGTTATTACAGCTGTAAAAAATATTAAAAGTTGTGTAATTAGAAAAAATAGCCTTCGGCCTTGTATTTTTTACTGGAAAGCTGAAAAATTTGTATTCTAAAACCAAAAAATTATAACTGTCCAGATTTCTTATGCTTATGCATAATGCAAAAAAGCTCACCTTCTCAGAAAAAAAAAATAAAAAAATTTGGGATCTATTCGGTCCTCAAACTTTGGAAACACGGATAAACGATGTATAAAAATTTTGCAATATAAAAACAATTTTAGCCTCAGTCACATTTTTCCTAAGAAGCTCACTAGAATACCTTTAATTTGATACCTAAATCATTAAAATCGGCTTAGAGGAGGTAAAATAATTATTTTCAAAGCCCCAATTAAAATGGAACTTTCGATCTCTTGCATTATTGGTCACTTGGACTTTTGGACTCTAGAACGTGGACTTTTGGCCTGTTGGGCCTGTGGTATTTTGAATTTGGACTTGGACTTTTAACCTCTTGGACTTGGTCTTGAACCATTGGTCTCTTGGACTTGGACTTTTGGTCTCTTGCACTTGGAATTTTGGTCTCTTGCATTTGGACTTTTGTTCTCTTGGATTTAGACTGATGGACCCTCGGACTTTTGGTGTTTTCAATACGGGCTTGACCGTTTAGTCTCTTGGACTTGGTCTTGCACTTGAAATTTTCGTCTCTTTGACTTGCACTTATGGTCTCTTGGACTTGGAATTTTGGTCTCTTGGACTAAGACTTTTGGTCTCTATACAATCCAATTTTGATCTCTGGGACTTTTGGTCTCTTGCTTGGACTTTTGATCAGTCTCGCGAAGCCCACACTCGTGTGGTCTATTTTTCTCACACAAGCGTACTCATTCTAACGAACACGCCGGCATAAGCATCCCTTTAAAACTCCCGTTCTTATTTCTTCACGCACTGCAACGAATTTTTGCGAGTGTGTGTTTAGCTAACAGCTACAGTCGTTGCTCGTCGTTCGTTATTGCAGCCCGATCTACTGATACCGATTACTTACGACGGCTCGTACTCCCGACCGTGAGTAGAATCGAGGGCGAAGAAGAAGAAGAAGAAGAAAAAGTTATGCAAAACTTGTATCCCAGTGTGCCAACAGCCTCACGGGCAGGTGATTCCCTGCGAGTTTTTTGACTCGGCAATAAGCTATGCAGGAAGACGACGTGAGGATGTGCGTGCGCGAGTGTGTGGGTAGCAGAATGTCTGCACACAGCACCGGCGGCTGTTTCTTTTACGCCTGCGTGTGCGGCGTAAGCGATGAAGGCTATGTTTTTTATACTATTTCGCGTGAGGGTAGACAACGCTGACTTTTCGCACGAATTGTAACATTGCTTTTGATCTTATGGATTTGGACTTTGGTTCTATTTAATTTAGACTGATGGTCCATCGAACCTGGACTTTTAGAGTTTTTAATTTGGGCTTAGATTTTTAGTCTCTTGGATTTGATCTTGCACTTTAGTTTTCTTGGACTTGGACTTTTGGACTCTTGGACTTGGACTTTTGGTACCTTCGACTTGCCCTCTTGGTCAATCGAGTTTGAATTTTTAGTCTTTTGAATTTTCCCTCCAGTATAACTCATTAAATATGATTAACATATTTCGCTTTTCTTATTTCACACTAGATGATTAAAAGGGAGATATACTAGAGGAAAAATAATGTGCGGTATACAAAAGTGGCGTAAACAAACAATCAAAATTATTGAAAATGACAATGTTGATGATTTAGCCCCGCAGGTACTAAGGGATACTACTGAATTTACCAGGATGTGGAAGCCAAAATGTTACCCTTTCAAATGTACGTCATCTTTTCTACAACTATTGCCTACTTTTCGAGATGTTGTAGTATAAAAAGCACAACTTTTCATAAAAAAAAGTCATAAAACCAGCATAAAACTTCAAGATATTATTATGACATATTCAGCAAAATGGTACATATAAGCAACTTTCAAGAACTTAGTGGGCCTTCAAAATGCCATCGAAAAGAGTAAAGCAGATATTTTTTAGTTTTTAGGTGTTGTTCATACAAAAAATATTGTATTTCGTTTGTTTGAAGAAATATAACCGAAGTATCTTCGACCATGTTTCTTTAAATTTTATTTTCTACAAGTTTGCCGAAGCACACATTTTGTTTCTTCGAAATTAAAAAATAATTATCCTTAAAATAATCTCTTTTTAAGGTGAATTAATCAAAAATTTATTCCTGTCAAAAGTTGGCATTAATGACATACAACAACTTTACTAAAAACACTAGTTTTTTCACGTTTTCTTTTTAAAAATGCTGAGGTTTGCGTTTTAAACCACTGTGCAGTGCCACAGTATAGAAACGACACGTACGCGCCGTTTTTTGCTTGGAATTGGAATTGACTCTTGGAGTTGCACTTTTGGTTTGCGTTTGGACTTTTGGTCACTTGCATTTGGACTTAAAGACACTCGACTTTTGGACTCTCAACCTTAGACTTCTGGTCTCTTGGAGTTGCACTTAGAGGTCACTTGGATTTTGACTTTTGTTCACTTGGACTTGGACTTTTGGTCACTTGAATTTGGACTTTTGGTTTCTTGTCCTTAGACTTTTGGTCTCTTGGATGTGGACTTTTGTTCACTTGGACTTGGACTTTTGGTCACTTGGATTTGGACATTTGGTCACTTGGATTTACACTTTTAGACACTTGAACTTGGACCTTTGGTCTCTTGACCTTAAACTTTTGATTCCATGGACTTGTACTTTTCGACCCTCAGTTTCGTACTTTTGGTCTCTTGGAATTGGGCTTTAGATTCCTCGGAGTTGCACTTTTGGTCACTTGGATTTAGTGATCACTTGAATTTTGACTTTTAGTCTCCTGGACTTAGATTTTTGGTCTCTTAGACTTTGCCTTGGACTTTTGGTCTGGAATTGAACTTTTGGTTTCTTGGACTTGGACTTTTGGCCCCTTCGATTTGGATTTCTGGTCTCTTAAATTTAGACTTTCAGTTTCCCGGGCTTGGACTTTTCGTCCCTTGGTTTTGGACTTTTGGTTCCTTGGACGTGTACTTTTGGACCCTCAGGTTCGGAACTTTAGTCTTTTGCAATGGATCATTGGAAAAGCTAAAAAATTTCACAGATGGCTCCAGCATAGTCATGTTCTGTCAAACACACTCGACGAACGTTTATGGTCGACTGTCAAACTGCCTTACAATCTGATTGGTCCACCTAAAAAGACCGGTTCAGATTAACCGTTATCAACCGTCAACAACAACGGAACGGCAAGAAATTATGACGTGTAATTTGTATCAGCCTTAAAGTTTACACAGTATAGAAATGACACGTACGCGCCGCTTTTGGCTTGGAATTGGAATTGACCCTTGCACTTTTGGTTTGAATTTAGACTTTTGGTCACTTGGATTTGGACTTTTGGTTTCTTGTCCTTAGACTTTTGGTCTCTTGGATGTGGACTTTTGGTTCCTTGGACTTGTACTTTTGGACTCTCAGTTTCGTACTTTGGGTCTCTTTGAATTGGACCTTTGATCCCATGGAGTTTCACTTTTGGTCACTTGGATTTAAACTTTTGGTCACTTGGATTTAGACTTTTAGACACTTGAATTTGGACCTTTGGTCTCTTGACCTTAAGCTTTTGTTCTTTTGGAGTTACACTTTTGGTCTCTTGGACTTGGACTTTTGGTCACTTTAATTTGGACCTTTGGTCTCTTGTCCTTAGACTTTTGGTTCCATGGACTTGTACTTTTCGACCCTCAGTTTCGTACTTTTGGTCTCTTGGAATTGGACTTTAGATCCCTTGTCGTTGCACTTTTGGTCATTTGGATTTGGTGATCACTTGAATTTAGACTTTTAGTCTCCTGGACTTAGATTTTTGGTCTCTTAGACTTTGCCTTGGACTTTTGGTCTAGACTTGAATCTTTGGTCTCTTGGACCTGGACTTTTCGTCCCTTGGACTTGCACTTCTGGTTACTGGGGGTTTGAACTTTTGGTCACTTGGATTTGGACCACTGGTCTCTTGACCTTGGACTTTTGGTCCCTTGGATTTGGATTTCTGGTCTCTTAAATTTAGACTTTCAGTTTCCCGGGCTTGGACTTTTCGTCTCTTGGTTTAGGACTTTTGGTTCCTTGGACGTGTACTTTTGGACCCTCAGGTTCGGAACTTTAGTCTTTTGCAATTGGACCTTTAGTCTTTTCGATTTGGGCTTTTGGTCACTTCGACTTCAACTTGTGGTCTCTTAAATGTGGACCTATGGTCCCTTCATCTTGGTTTATTGATCCCTTGAATTTGGACTGTTAGACTTTTGAATTTACACTTTTGGTTCCTTGAAATTAGACTTTCGATCTTCTAGGCTTGGACCTCTAGTCACTTGGATGTAGACTTTTGGTCCCCATGAATATCGGGTTCGGACTTTTGGTCACACGGATTTGGATTTTTGGTCACTGGGATTTGGACTTTTGGTCTCTTAGATGGACTTCTGATCTCTTGAATTTAGACTTTAGGTATCTTATTTGGACATTTGTTCTCTTGGATTTGCACTTTTGGTCTCTCAGACTTGTACTTCGGTTAATTTAATCCGGTTAATAGTTAATTTGGTCTATTGGATTTGAACTTTTGGAGTCTTAGATTGAGACTTTTGTTCCCTTGGAATTGGACCTTGGAATTGAACTTTTGGTCTTTTGGACTTCCGCTTTTTGTCACCAGGGTTTGGACCTTTGGTCTCTTCAATTTGGACTTTTGTTCTCTTATATAGGCTTAGACTATTAGTCTCTTGGACTTGGACTTTCTTGATCGTTTGGACTTTTAGATATTCGGCACTGTGAGACTTTCGAGCTTTTGAGCTTTTGACAATTTGCCTGTTCGACGTACACCTACTAATTACGGAACCCACGGTGCTGTCATCGGTCTGCAACGAACCTTCAAAAGAGTTTCTTCTGGATTCGACTTCCACATGCCACGTTCTAGAATCAAAGTAAATATTTTAAGTATACTTAAGCATCATTAGGACCATCTGGGTCTGTTGATTGGTAACAAATGAACAAAGTATCTATAAAAAAAACTCCAAAGGTTCTGAGCTCTTGGCCCTTTTGAACTTGAGATTTTTCCGTTTCTTGGCTCTTTATTGTAACGATTCCAAGAGATGGGAATCGACTGAACTATTACTAGCCTAATAACCACCCCGACCGGTGAATCCTAAAATCCGGATCACTGAAAGTGGAGACAAGGCAAGTGTGAACAGAGTCGGAGACGACAAACCAAAACCACCGATCACGATCCCATCCTATCCTATTTCGAACCTACCGTACATCAATCAACCCCCATCCCGTTCAACAACTGCAGGTTTAATGCTCTCTGTGAGCTTTTCGCCCCACAGCATAAGCACACACGTCAGTTGACGACGTGAAGATTATTTCCACCATGTTAAGGAAACCCGTAGGACGCCATCGCCGAGACTATCTATTCTGAAGTGAACTGTGAGCGAGTCACGACGTACCATAAAGTACGGAAATAAATCTGTCCGTTCTTTTATTATAAAGGTTCCGCGAGTGCCAAAGTGCCGAAGGGACGCTGCACTGGTCATCGTGGACCGCATCCGTTGATCCAGCCACCCAGGAGAACCCGTGGGGGAAAGGCCACAGATAACCGCCAAAGAGCCGCGTTACCCAGGAACCGGAGCAGTGTCCATCGCGAGGTGTCCTGAGCCGACGGGATTGGTGGAGAAGGTGAGTCAGACCCGTTCTGTGATCCGAGCCTCTGCCTTTACGGAAGGTGTGATAGGTGGCCGGATACACCCATTAGGGGAGCATTATTGGGTGAACATAGGTTCACCGATCCCTCTTTTGTTTCGTTACAGACCCGCCCTAACCTCATAGCTCTGCCGACGCCATCGAACGCTGAACAAAAGAGGGGGGGTGTTTCACAATAGACCCTGAATAAAACAACACTACTGGTCTTAAACATTGTTTATTCCCGTAAGCGGGCCAATTCACAAAAATCCAGTTACATTATAATGCAGCACCTTCAGACTTTTGGACCTTAAGATTTTTAGGTACTATATAATTATTTATTAACTTTTAGACTTTTAAACTTTTGAAGCTAAAAGCTTCAGGATTTTTAAATTTTGGCCTTGTACACTATGTGACGTCGAAACTTTTGGACTTCTAATTTTTTGGGTCGCACTACCGAATTTTCCGACTGTTAAGGCTTTATAATATTGTGAATTTCATTGAAAGTTATCCACCGCGCAACTCAAAAACGAAATGCTCAGTTATGTGAACAACAAGTTTGTTTACAGCATTCTGGCAACAATTCTAGCGCGGCGTTTCCTTTAGACCACGTTCAACTTTGGGCAAAGCTCCCAATATTGGACCTTCAAACTTTTGGACTTTTGGGATTTTTCTTCCTTTGTACTATTGGACCTGTCGTTAGTGCGTCCCAGTTGATCTCGAGGTACAACGCTGCCCTGACAAGCCAGTCGTCGTATGTTCAAATCTCGGCCCGGGAGGCTGCTAGAGTAAATAAGAACGTAGCACTAGCCCCGCAATTGTGCTGTTGTCTTAACGACTGGCTGCGACATCTGTCGAATAAAACGAGAAAATCATCACGTTTTCAAAACGAAATGTAGCACAAAAGTTTTTCTTTGCTTACTTTTAGATCTTCATATTTATATGTTATTTTTTTTTCAATTTTAAACCTTTTTGACATATGAACTAAAGTTTTTTGATTTATTTTGTGACATTTGGACTTTTAAATTTCTGAATTTTCCGACATTTGAACCCTGTGCTGTTAGATGTTGGGTCTTCTAGAATTTTGATGTAATTTTTTATGGATTTATAATTCAAGTTTAGTTTTGGACTTTTGGGCTTCCGGTCTTTTAGATTTTTGAACTTTGGAATTTGGGCCTTTTTATTGTGGTACTATTAAACTTTTTAGCGTCTATTGGGTGTTTTAACTTTTGGACGCTTGAACTTATGAATGTTTGGCCGTTGGCACTTCTGAAATCTTACATTTTAAATTTTGGAACCAAAAATGATTCGAAAAGTTTCTTTTCTGTGAAAAAATGAAAGCAATTTTGTGATAAGTGGAATAGATGGAATTATTCTCAACTGATTTTTGAATAGTTCCTTTCTGCAAATGAAAGATACTTTTCGTGTCTCCCCTCTAAGATTATTTTACCAAGTAGGGTCTATTAAAAAATCAGGCTAGAACGAACTACGAACATAATTCAGCATTCGAACATGTTCAAAAAAATTTCACCCTTTCCTCTTTGCGGTTTGCCGTACCCTAATTACTTTGCTGTTCCATTTCCTTCATCTATTGTTAAAATTATCGTTATAAAAAAATATTTCTGCATTTTTATATGCTAATGTACAACGTTTTCACTAGGAGAAAATTGGTTTTTGATTATTCTACCTGATAACTGATTTCATGACGAACAATATTTTATCTCAAAATTCACGGAGTTCTCTGAAATTACGCTATTTTTGAGTAAAGTGACACCAAAAATCAAGGTTGAAACATTAATTTCGATTTTCTTATGTTTGGCTCCAATTTTTGTTAGATGGACTAACTAAAACAACGTATTGTTTTCCAACTAAAACTGAAACAAAAACGCTGCTATGTAAAATATTTTAATATGAAAACTTTTATTTTGGAAACAAACATAAAACTTCGTCTGTTCATATAAAAATAATAAAATTGTTTGGTGCTCGTTCAACGATCAATTGTACCTGCTGGAAGCTTCAGAACTTTCGCAACATCGTTACCGAGACAAGCATTTCATTTTTGGATACTGATTGTTTTTATTTTAAAATAAATAATTAAAGCTATTAAGTTACATGCTGAACCCGTGAATAAATTATATGAAGAATAAGCGGCGTGATGGCAAAAAAAATATTTCTACCGGCTCTATTTAAAATTACATTCATTTCGCAATTTCACATTTCCAGCAGCAACAGCAGCAGCAGCAGCGCGGATAATCCCACAAACAGAAACATACAACGGAAGCCTTTTAATTAAAAATCAATTTTATTCGAACCTGTATCATTTTTGCCTCGGCTCAGCGAAACCAAACCAAACCAAACCGATGCGCTGTGGTTTGCTCGCTGGCTTGCCATTTGTCAGGAGTAATGTTCTGCCATCAACATACAAGACACAATAATCGGGAGCATCACCGTGAAATGTTGTTTACCATCGTATACGATCCTCATAGGCTAAGCCGAAGGATAGCAGTTTTAATTGGTTTTTCATAGAAACAATTTATTCTCCGTGGTGGGTACGGTTTGGTTTTCTGCAGGCGCAGCTAATTACCATATCGGAGAGCCTCGCATGAGACCTTCATGTTTATATTGAAAATCCTACAACAGAAAGCAAAACTCATCAGCATCAAATGTTGCAGCAGTAGTATTGTAAATAGTACCTAACCATCAAAGTGAATGCATAAAAACTTTTCCATTGCTATGATCCCTCAGAATTCAGTCAATGCTTCCGGGATACAAGCACCTATCCCATCAAGCGTAACTATCGATTTTGTTACGAGCTCTTCTGTATCAATGACATGTCGGTCTTTCATCTGATATAGGAAACGTCTCCAACATGTTTGGTATTTTTAGGAAAGCATGCATCACGAGAACTAAAAGTTAATTTACTCTCATCCCGTCGGCATACAAGAACCTGCATGCCAGTTTTACGTTTTTTACGTGTCGTCTACCCAAACACTACCGGGAACCGGGAGCGATCCAAGCAACAAGTATTCAAATTACCGGGCAGATGGTGAAGCAACCGACAAGTATCAACCTTCCCGAAAGTTTTACTGCAGGTTGGGCCAGAAACTGGAAAGTGTATGTCATATCCTCCTCATCCTTAGTCTGCTCGGAGTTCCACTTTAACTTACAGCAATCTCCCACCCCCTAGAAACAACTTGTTTGTTGTTGTACTCTTCGCGCTGCAGTCTACAGAAACGAAATAGTTTACGGCGAGTTGGTTTTTTGCAATACTATTTCAGATTGGTCGACCGCTCTCTGGAATTTGTAATTATCCAAAACGAAAGAACAACTAGGAAATGGTGGGAAACAATTATCACGGCGGTCGCCGAAAGTTGTCACCTTATGAATATGATATGATTGAAACTGCGATGATTGCCATTGGTTTGTTTTGATCCTTTATAGAGGAGATCTAAAAAATTAACAGGTTATTTAAATTGGAAATTTATGGATCCTTTAAGGTCACAAATACGTTAAGTAAACTTCCGACACCTTGTATTTCAGTGAGGACATTTAACATCGATCAAAATAGATGGTAGTCGGACGGATCCATGTCTGATGAATATGGCGGGTGATGAAAAACTTCACAACTACAATTCACCGAGTTTTTTATTTTTTGACCAGTCAGTATCAGTATTGTAACATGTGACCAAGCCTTAGCAGATCAGGAATCCAATTTACTGCATTTGAATAAACCAATTACCCATTCCTTGTCAAAACCCTTATCACTTGACTTGGCCGATCAATGAGCTTGACGGCAAATTTGTCATCATTAAAGCAGTAAAGCAAAAATATTTCATAAAGCCAGCCGAACCAACGGTAACACATTTTTTCAACATCCATTGCATGCCAAGCCATAAATAATTATTTGCCTCTGGAAAACACACTGCCGCCGCAGTCTTTCTTCTCGTTTTCCACAATCGGGAAAAAATTTGCCTTTCGCCACGTAGTGCACACATAATCCACGGCCTCGCTCCGATTTTCAATTAATCCCTTTCATTGTATCAAAAATTGTATTGATGAAAAAATATCTGCACCCTCGCTTCATTTCACATTTGCGATTATCGGGATAGAAAATCCCAAACGCGCACAATGCACGTACCACCGCCGATTGATTGCAGCCTCAGCCCCCGGAACGGATTCACCATTCGCGGGATATTTCGGTGGCTGATTGGGCAAGTTGACGGTGAGTCACCGCGATTCAATGTGGACCTCAATCGCTGAGGTGAAATTCGTTTTATAAAACCGAGGGGCTATTAAGTTACACGCTGTTATAGTGTAATAAAGGAAAAAAATGTTTATGTTTGAAATGTTTAGGTACAACAGAATAAAAATTCCGACTTAAAATGTGAGAGATTCTGACAATTAGTTTCTCATCATAAAGAAAACCTAAGCTTGACTGACGCTTCAACCCACAACAAGTCACCGCGACAAATATTTAATAGCAGAGCGCTGCAGGTGCAAGTCAACAAGATTCCTCCCAACGCAACACAACCGGGCCGGTAATCGAGGCAAACCGAAAGATCAAACAAGTTGTTTAAGTTCATTAATTAGCTTACATCCCTCGAAATCCACTGGAGCAATCCAAACATAAACATTCAGATGCTCAATGTAACCATGGTATCTACCTACCTAGAAGTGTTGTTTACTAGCACCGCAAAAACAAGCCACAATCAGTGCAAATACATAGGTATGCATATGCATACCCTCACACGTCCATATGCAGGCGTTCTGTAGTGTCGGTCCGGTTGTGATCGACCAGGTTCACACGCTAACGAGCGATACGCGAAGTTTATCTTTTTATCGGCGAAAAAGTAAACACACTCTTTAGATTTGCTAATTCACACTTGGGAAGTGTCTTATTTGCCATAAAAGACGTGGATGGGCTATTAGTCAGATGACACAATAAACACGTTTTTGTTGTATTTGATATATAGTTGTAGATATGGCTATAGCTACAAATTTGAGAAGACGATTCTAATGTATTAATTCAACAGAGTTCAGCCATCCGTTACCCTGACTCACCATAATTTCAATAAAAATTTATATGCTGGTATGGTGATCAATAGCAAGGTTGGTTGTCATAGTAATGGTGGAACTATGTTTTGGCATAATATTTAAACGGAACTTGAATTATTTACAGGACTCGATGCGTAACCTTATCAAGAGTCTATGAAATCGGCTCGGACCACTCACACAATGACTTTCTTCAGCGTCTCAAGAATGGTATATTTTCTAACTCGGATTTTGCTCTTCAAAACGACCCAGAGGGAATAATCCATTGGATTTACATTTGGTGAGAACCATTATTGTGTGGTCGAAATGAAGTTCGGAACATTGTTTTTCAACTATTCTTGGTTATTTTGTATTTTATAAGATATGTAGTACCGACTGTAATGTTTGTCTGCCAACGGCGTAAAAGCAGCCTCTAAAACACCCGACATATTCACGATAACCTGATCAGCGTTCATCCCTGGTTACAGCAGCCCAAACCAGCCCAATTATGGCAGGCGCTGCATCCTCGTATGATCAACTCGTATGAATATGCGTCGGAGGATGCGATCAGCGATTTCAGTCCTTTAGCGGTTTGATTGGCACTTCCTCCTGGATTTCGCTCAAACCGCTTCTTCACTTTTCGAACCATCTCAGGTGACGTTGTAGACTTTTGATGACCACCTTCATGGTGTTTTGCGACACTGCCAGTCAAAGGTTGGAAAGATTGCAAAATGAATATACACGCCGAGTATCGGTAAACGATTTTGTCACGAGAAAACAGAGAAGCGAATAGTTCAAACGACAGGTGAGCCACATACATTTACGCTTCATAGCATCGCTGAATATAGAGGGAAGTTCTATACGCTCGAACACTTTAGGTTGTCAGATAAAACTCAAAAAATACCGGCTTTATGGCCATATTTTAAGCAAAAAAATGCAAAGCAACAAAATATGCGCTGCAAGGTTAACTTTGAAAGTAGATAGTATAGGGGAACTGTGGGTAAAATGAACAGGTAGCCAAATTACCAGTAAACCGATTAAAATCTGTTCCAGATCAATAGGTATCTTCTCCCATAAGTATTTCAAGCTGTTTGAGACAATATGTGGTGATCATAAGCTTTCTAATGTGAAAAAAATTGAAAAAGTAAAAAATATTTGTTGAAATAAATAAATAAAAATCTGAAGCCGATGGTAATTTCCACTAATAGTATATGAGCTTTTTTGGCAAAACAAATTAAATTTCGACTATTGGTATCATTTAGTGTTGTTTACTTATCACTGTCCTGCGGATCTGTCGAAAATTCCAAATATTTTTATCAACTGTTTGTTTATAATAAACACTAGAAAACAATTGGTGTTTTGGGGGCAAAATGAACACTTCACTATGGGGGCAAAATGAACCATGTGTATAATGATGTTTTATTTTCCATTTATCAGCAGCCAGGACCTAATTACAATTCAATGAATAAAAATGATCGACTCTCTCGAAAAATGACGGAAAATGACCGATGAAGCGAGTTGAAAGTCAAGCATTGTATGAACGTGGCGAAGATACATTATGTTAACTTTGTGGAGTCCTATTTTAATTTCAGCAGCCTTGTCGAATATCTACAGCATATGTAGAACAATGATAAGGTAAAATGATGTTTAATTTATCCAAGCTGCATGTTAACTTTAGTTTTCTATGACATGTTCATTTTGCCTTCAATGCATGTTCATTTTACCCACACGAAAAAAATCAGGCTCGAATGTGTCGCTTTCGAAAATAAGGAATTTTTCATGACAAATCGTCCTTTTTCAAACACCTTTATATTTTGCTACGTGGAATATGAATCCAGCTTTCAATTCATGTAGTGCGTTCAGCATTTGGTTGATTCCTGGGGAAGCAAATGGCGAAATTGCTAAGGGTGTTCATTTTCCCCCCAGTTCCCCTACCCCAGCACGAATCTTGTAAGTCCCGTGTTTGCAGGTTTGCTGTATAAAAGTTGAATAAAGTTCAACTCACATAAAATGTTTGGTGAGATTGCTAGTAATGTGGAATGCATGCGAAAATGTACGCCGCTACTCCATTTACTAGGCACGTTGATAGGTTGACATCAAACTGATATTTTGCAGCAATTTTTTTCTGATTTTTTTACAGTTTTTGAATAGCCTATCTAATTTTATTTCAGATAGGAATCAAAAATATAGCTTTTGTAGACCAAATAAATATATTTTGCTGATTAATTTACCAAGAATTACCAACAAGTTGGTATCCGGGCATAGAGGACAGGACACAGGTTCAAAAATTAAGTTTTATCTTCATAAGCTTGTATTTTCATGTCAAATTTAAACTGTTTCGGAAAACAACTCTATCGTTCAGAAATATTGCATTTTTTTATTAAAAACATTTATAAATGTAGGGGAATGTCCCCGGTTATGAAACAGGTTTTGTTTATTGGCCATAGCTTTTAATCGGATAATCCAAATCTTTTTGAAGCATTGGAAAGTTTAAACATATACCTATCTTTTTGCCAAAGGAAGTATATGGTTTTTCTTTAAAACACAAAAGTAATAGCAAAAATTCAAAACATGTTTTTTGTGGTTAAAAGAAAAGTGTCCCCGGTTGTGAAACACCTCGGGAAATCTTTAGAAAAGAATAGAAAATATAAAAATATCGAAGGAAAATCTAAAATTAAAATCATCTATTCATGAAAAATACTAAAAATACAAAATCATTAGTCAATTTCTTCGTTTAATCATCTAAATCTGAATCGCAATGAATGCATGTAAAAAAGCAAGCAATCATATTGGCGTATTTGAAATGCACTGGCCTATTACATGTGTTACAAGGAATTGAGTTTATGCTAAACCTAAATGAATCCTGCGGCCATAAAACTCATAATGCCCCAGTTGAAGTAATATACGATCATTGAAGTATAAAATAATTGATTTCCTAGATGTTTCACAACCGGGGAACTCGACTGTTTCATAACCGGGGCGGTGGCCATATTGCAAAAAAATTATATAATAATTTTTGAGTCAATTGTTTCACCTAAAATTTGTCTGTGTGATGAAATAGAGGTCCAAAACTTAGCTTATATGCCTTTACCTGAGCTTTTTATTCCATTTGGTACACAAAATAATTAATTGCAAAACATGCGAAAAAACTTTTCTGGGAGTTTTTAAACACTTTTCCTACAAAGCATTGTAAATGTTGAAGTTTAACCGTTGTTTGCTCAAAAGTTATACAGTGGGATTTCGAATTTGGCATGGTTCGATTTTGGCAACAAAAGTATCCGTTTTGGGCAACACAAAATATTTTACTTCCAAAAGTATGCTTAAATATCAGTCAGTTTCCGCATTACTTTAAATGACGAAAAAATATTGCCCTAAGTGTGTTCATGAAAAAAAGTTTGCGATCATAGAATGTTTCGAACAATAATATTTTTATTGCCGTAGGACTATGTCTTACCGTAGGTCACCAAAAATTTACTTACACCGCATGGATAGGTCTTGGCGGATTTTGTGAAAAAGGTTGCAATCGTTGATTAATAACATTTAGTTAATTTCCAATGCATTTACATTCAATTTTGTCATATCAAAAAGGGTCTCGATTTTGGCACGGTTTCGATTTTAGCAACATAGGCGACACGCAGTTGTTGCCAAATTCGAAATCCTACTGTATTACTATGAGACTAGACGCTGATAGTAACTTGACTGCACTAGGATAATAAAAACGTTAAAAATTACAGGTGTTTCACAACCGGGGCCGTTTCATAACAGGGGACAATCCCCTACTTTTATGAAATTTACTCGTTTCTCTTGGTTTTAATGGTTGAACCAGTTCTCATTTGTTTTCCTTTTGAGACAAAGACGTCATAATTGGGACACCATGAAATCTTGTTATTTACTATTGCTCCTTGTTTTCCGAATATTTTTACCAATCTTTGTGTGTGAGAAATCCTAGTGTCCGGCCATAGAGGCTGTCCGACCATAGAGGACTTCCCTCTTCGAATATCGAGTGCAACGCAAAAATGCGAAATATCTCATTCTGCTGCTTCTAAAGCAACTAATACTACTTCAAACTATTGTCATTTCGTAGTGATATTATTTTGAATACTTCCCGGCATCCCCGGGCATCCTATACCCGCTAAATCGGCCACACTCAATGTTCAATTTTCAATTATTGAACGAATTCCGATGTTTAAAATGAGGCTATGTTGGTGATAAGATTCAAAGCCGATCGATGCATTATCGGCGAGGTAGGCGAATAGTGTGAGAGATGTTCATCGATTCAAATCATCAATTTTTGCGAATTCTCCAAGCACTGCTGTCACTATATACAGGGATACCTCGATATAAGACAATTTATAATTTCCAAAAGTTGTCTTATATCGAAATTGAATGTATCGAAACATTTTTTTCGAAAAAAAATGCATTGGCGGTCGCCAATTTTGCTCTGTGTCGTGTGTTTACATTTTTTGAGCTATTTATTATTGTTTGAGGTATTAGTTTTGTACAATTTTTAGGGTTATTTTGAAATAATGAACACCTGCATGGTGCCGATTTTGGAATCGAAAATTAGCTCTGGTATCGTTACCAGCTATTTCAAAGGAATTTGTCTTATATCGAGGTAACAAAAGTCTTATATCGAGGTTGTTTTATAAGGAGGTTGTCTTATATCGAGGTATACCTGTACCTCCATAATTTGGTTCTGGCAATAATCGTGGAGTCTCAACAACAACAACAGCAACAACAACTACAACAACAACAACAACATCAACTGGTCGTAAACTACGCGTACTCACTCGAAGCTGCGCTATCGGAAGAGGACGAGCTGGACGAAGCCCCTCTCGAGGACTGTTCGAATACCATCAAAACAGCCATTAACATTGTAGCAGAGAGCATTATCTGACGGATGGCCTGAAATTAGCGGAACATGACAATAAATGTAGGAGGTATGACGATGAAAGAAGGTGATAGATGAAGAGAACGCTGCACGGGTCGCAATGAGGCACAGTGCCATTTGTCGAATCGTCGAAGGACGCTGACAGAAGAAAATGCCGGGAACCCAAAATCTCCGGGAGAAAACACACTACCTGGAAAAGTAAGGGGAGGTCAAAAAGCTGCATCGTTCTCAGCAACCGCGAAAGTCTACCAGAAACTGACGCAAGGCTTTGTGCCGCGAGCGAATGATAGTATTTTGACGGACGCTCGTGAGGCGACCGAAAGGTGGAAGCATCACTCCGACGAATACCTGAATGATGAAGAACCATGGCGGCGGGGAACGCAATTTCAACGGTGCGACAAACATGAAAGAGGTGCCAGCCCCACCGATAGGCGAAGTTAAGCCGGCCATTAAGCAGCTAAAGAGCATTAAATCAACTAGGGGAAGGATGATATCGTAGCGGCTATTTACCCTGTGGCAGATTCTGCCCCCACCGGCACCAGGAACAGGGGGGCTCAACGTGCACGATGGCTCGACCAGGTCGAAAGCGATTTGCGACTTCTGAGACGACTAGCAAATTGGCGACGAGTGGCCCAAGACCGAGTTGAATGGAGACGAGTGCTTGAAACAGCACGAGCCACCCCGGCTTTATGCTGTTGAAGAAGAAGAAGAAGAAGAAGAAGGCAGATTCTTCAAAAAGACCGTTACCGTAAAATACAAAGTTCCTACCCAAAGTTCCATAGTTCCAAAGTTGACTTCAAAGCAGCATATGGAACCATCGACCGGAAAGAGCTATGGAGAATCTTGGACGATAACGGCTCTCCTGGAAAGCTGATCAAACCGATTAAATCTACGATGGAAAGAACCAAATATTCGGATTCCGAATGGATTATCAAATACTTTCAAATCTCATAGAGGGCTTCGTCAAGGTGATGATCTCTCATGGCTATTGATCAACATAGCACCACAGACTAACAGACATAACACTGAAGCCTCATTCCATCGCCAATAAAAACGATCATTTCAAATGTTCACTTAAGCCAAGACTCAAACCACAGTCGCTGCGCGAAAACGCCGCTCGCTTGCACTGGCGCTGTTGTCAGATAATATACAAGTAAATTTATAGCATTGCTAAGTTTATAGCAAGCTGCTTTGCGTAGCGCGAAGACTGCACCAGGTGATGCTAGTGTTTTTTCCAAGTTTTAGGGGTGTCATTGAAACGATGTTTTGTTAGAAAATGTGTTCGAAGTGTTACGTCTGTTAGTCTGTGATAGCACTACAAGCTGTTTTGAACTGGGAGGATATGAACACGCAGTGCACGAGCTTTTACAAATTAAAGGTAAATAAAGCTAACGGTAAATGAAGAATTAAAGGTAAATACGTTCAAAACAAAGTACATGCTGGCTGGGGGAACCGTGGTCGACCGAAGTTACTTGGGCGGATGATTGTGAGGAACGTGCTGCTCGAGCCAAAGATGCTGATACTTGGGCAGTAGAGTAACGATCACCGGCGATGAGTTCGATAAAGTTGACGGATTTGTCTACCGTGGCTGACTGGTGACGGCAGACAGTGCCATCAGCCGTGAGATTCGAAGGCGTATTTTAGCGGAAGACGTACTTCACAAAGAACTGCGGTCAAGCAGATGAATCGCCGTACAAAGTATACTCTACGAACATTAGACCGAGTATTCTCTACGGGTATGAAACGTGTATAATGCTTGAGAAGGACTTGCGAGTGTTATGAGTTTTTGAGAGACGAGTGCTAAGAACGATCTTCGGCGGCATACAGGAGAACAGAGTAATAGAGTGTAGAGGCGAAGAATGAACCATGAACTCGCACAACTCTATGGCGAACCCATTATTAAGGTAAACTGGCTAAAGCTAGACGGAAGCGATGGACAAGGCATGTTGCAAGAATGCCGGATAAATTTGCTTCAAAACCGGTCGGAACAAGATGACCAGAGGCGCAGTGAGCAAACTGGTTAGATAAAATGTATACGGCAGCCAAAGAATAGGAGAGTTCATCAAGCTATGGAAGTCTCAAGTCGGGACCAAATTATATGAAAATATTTTATGGCAGCTAGTAATAGTGCCATATTTCTCTATGGCAGAGCGATGTGGCACCATGTTTTACGACTTTTATCACAAATTACAAATATGTAAGTATCAGGTTGGATATATGGTTAATGGAACCACATTTCTTGAATTAGGCATACATATATTTTTTATGGATTATGGATATGGAAATGAATTTAATCTCATGTGTATTCAATTTTACTCAGGTAAATTGATAACCAATTAAGATTTTCGGAAATACTACTAGATAGGTTGACCATATGTGCTAATTATGCAAACAGGCAATTTTTTTTTGAAAAGTTGAGGAGTCTTTGATGCCAAGAACGATAAACTGGATGAAACTGGAAAAATTTCAATATGAGGCCAAAAATATGTTAGGTCGTTCAAGGCAACCTTCACTATCTCGGTCGGTACTCAAGAGTTTTTGTAATTAAACTACCGCCACACTCTATTAGGTAGTCTCATATCTAATTTTGTCCCTCCAGCATCCCAATATTCCAACTATTCCATACACGCACACATAAACTCCGCACAGAGAAGATAGAAGGTTATCAACTGTAGTGTGGTGGAAGCGAGTGAGCAGCCGGTTGCCGACCATTAAGTGGCACATTCAGTGTTGTACTGTACCGGGTGTGTTTATTCTGTTTTACTTGTCTCTAACTCTGTCACGATCAAGTGTAAATGTTTTTGTAAAGTGAAGAAGTTTTAGGTTACGAAGTTTACGTTGGACCGCGACAGAGTCAGAGACAAGTAAAACAGAAAAACAGGCAAAATTTTGACAAAGCTTAACTGACCACAAAAAATTTGGCTATCTGAAAAAGACACTTTTAGATGCACTTGTTTTAATAAGTTTTTAAATATAAAAATTTGTCGTGCCCAGAGGATACCGGACACCAACGAAAAGCGCAAAAATACTAGGATTCCGCAAAACATTTTCCAGCATTTTTAGTACATCCACGGCTTGTTCCGCGCAAATTGATAAAGCGATGTGAAATGTTCCCGAAAACTTGTTTAATATTACCCAAGTAACCACTCAGCATTAAAATGGCAATTAAATTGTAATATATATGAACATATATAACAATTCTATAATGTTCTATAATGTCAAAGTGTCAGGCCATTTACATTATATCCGCTTATAATGCTGCCCAACAACAAATTCTGGCCAGTCTTGACTGATTTAGTGCATCCTACTTTATCATCACTGTCAAAAAAGAAAGGAGAGCAAAAAGTGGCTATAGTTGTTCTGTTCTTCTCTTTCTCTCTGTAGCAATTGATAGTTTTTTCGGTTAATTTGGTGTTTTTGTGTTGGGACCAAGCTGCAAACCGATGTTCATGCTATCGTTCCAATGTTTTTGCAGACAGCGCTAAACGACCATCTTGCTGTAGGCAGAATATTGTCCCAGGTATATGAGTTGCGAGTAGACGTTAGCAAATTATGGAAGCAACTCTAATAAGAACTATTAGATTTCCGTGGTAATGTTTACGACACAAGTAATATTGTTCAGTATTTCAATAAATTTTAATCTTTTTCAAATCAGTTACTTATTACTTTTAAGACGATGCATGTGACTGTGGTTTGCAGTTATTCACATCTATTCAGTCTGATGTTTGTGTAGCAATATTGCCGCTACTCGCATAACAGTTTTATTTATAAACAAGGGTAAAAACTTTATAGAAAATGGGACTGTTATGCGAGTAGCAGCAGAATAATAGCATACCATAAATGCAACATCGAGAATTACCGTGCAATAACATTTTTATGTGCATGTTAGGTTAATGGAGATTCTCGTTTACGAGCTCTTGTTTAGTAAAGTAAAACCTAATATTTTGAAAGAGCAACATGGCCTTTTCCCAAGACGCTTTATAAGCACTAACCTTCCACAGTTTAGTACATTCTGTCTAAGTGTACACTGACCTAAAAGTCGTCTTTGATCGTATTGACTATCAAATTTTAGTTACAGAAACTCTACTGACTAGGAGACATACTCGTAGTAAAGCTAGGCTCTATCGAGTCCGGTAATGTTTGCAATCAGTCTGGTGTTCCTCTTGGAAGTAACTTAGGACCGTTAGTTTTCCTCATATACTTTAACGACGTGTGTTTTGTAATCATAACTGGATGTAAACTATTATATGCAGATGATTTGAAAATATTCCTTGTCGTTAGATCTGTAGAGAACTGCAAGCAGCTACAAAATCTAGCGGACCGATTTGCTAATTGGCATCGTATGGATCTCTCTACAAGCGTCTCCACATTTTCTGTCATCACGATTACTAGAAGCAAAACTCCAATCATATAGGCAGTCGTAGGGCCTCCTTTACAACATGTGGCCAATGTCGAAGACTTGGGAGTAGAACTAGCTGAACAACAATCGAAGCTGTCCAAAGGAGATTCATCCGGCACGCACCGAGCTTTCCATCTTGGTTGGATTTCCACCATATGTTAATTTTCCACCATATGAAGACAGATGCAGACCGTTAAACTTCGATACACCAGACAAAAAAAATGTTTCGAGAACCACTTTTCAACGAGAATCACTTTTCGAGAACCAAAATTCAACCTGGGGCTGACAAAATCGACACATTACTGTATAACAAAGGTGATCTTTTCTTATTTAATGGTAGCTACTTATATTTATTCAATAAATAGTTCACGCGCAGGTAAAATGTACAGCTCAAATCGATTTTAAATCATTAATCATTATTAAAAGGCAGCCAAATAGAACCTGATATAAACCAAACGTTTCATAATAATCTCTATCTTCACTTTACCGCCATCATTTCGTTCCAACAGCGCCAATTACCCAATTTCTTTACGTGGAAATCCATTTCAAGGTCTGCGCTCCGCATGAAATCAAAATCGCATAAATATTAAAGGTTAATTCTATGTACTGAACTTCACCAGACGGCGTCGAATTGCCAAACGTATTGAGCTGACTTTGACTTCGAATACCCAAACCTCTTACGATTGAAGCTCAATGCCAATAAAACCTCCTCTCAGACGGCGAATAATGAAAAAAAAACTCCACGTGATGAGCGCATCTTACCTGTGGCATTCACTGGCCTACAATAGTAGTGCGCTTCTCCAGTCGGCGAGAACCGAGAAACCGCACGGTTGAAAATTAATCCAATTTCGGTACTGCCTGGTGGTGGTGGTGCTGCTGCTGATGCTGGTAGACTGGTTGAAACTTATCTCACTTTGCCATACAATCGAGCCGCTGCGAAGGCCACCCACCGCATCTTCTTGCCGCGCGCCCGTATTCACTACCGCCGACTGGCACGAAGCACTTTTTGCACAAACACACAGCCTCAGCCGTACGTACGATCGAGATCAGTTTTCTTCGTACGAATTTCTCACTCCTGACAGTCGGAAAATCATTACTATTTGCCTGGCTTATGTATTGTTTTGTTTTGCTTTCCGTTGTTTATTTTAGCAATCCTTCCTCAATCGACGTTGTTTATATGCCTGCGCTGCAAGATCTACTTTTTATCGCCTTTCGGCATATTTTCCGCTTTTTTCACGCTCGTTTCGTTTCGTTTCGTTGTGGCCTTTTGTTTTGATCCAAACAACTATTTGCTTACACTGCACATTTCTGCTTCTTTATTCGCTGGCGCGACTGTTGATGGTGAGATTTCGTAAGAGGCACTGCCGTATGTCCAAAGCATGTGTAAAACACGATTTCAACCGCAACCCCGACCCAACGCCATTCACACTTTGAAGGGGAAACCGGATCGACGACGGGAGCAAACGAAAGCAAAACAAAAACAATAAAAGTGGGTGCAGAAAACGATCGAGAGCCGCAAGAACTGGTCGACTGGTTGCGAGAGCTGCGGGCTCCCACATCGGCTCCGGCTGCGATCACTAAAACATATGTTCAAATGGGTTGGAATTTGAGGCCCAATCCGACACTCTTTTCCCGTTTCGACCGTTCCAAGCTAATTTGCATAAGTGTGATAAAGCAATCAAGGGGTCCGCCGTTTATATGCCACACTACCAAGGTAAACGATGTCGTCTATGGTCGTGAAATGTCTACCGTACACTTCAAGACGGAATATCGAATACTGGAATGTTTGACTGACTTTCGCGGGCCTTGATTTCTGGAGTTTTTCTGCACTGCGACTTATCCGTTTTACAAAACTGCTTACATTCCACGCTCTCTTCAGAAAGACCCCAACGTGGGAACCATCGCTCCGTCTCAGTTTCACTTCAAGCGAACATTTTAGGTCCCGCCGATATTCTCCAGTCTCTCTCTCTCGCTCGCTCTCTCGCGTAATCACGTTACTTATTCTCAATCTGTCTTAGTACTCACTTCTCTACACTCGCAGCATATTTTCTGTTTTCTTCGTTTGTCTGTCTGTCCTCCCTCACTGCACCACTGACACACTGTACCCACACGAACCTATCGCCGCCCCCACATGAAACCGGCGGGTGACAAATACGAGCGTATTTTGATGGATTTGGCAGATTTTTTCCTAAACACAACTGGTTTCACGTACAGCCGATACAACCTCTTCTCAAATTAACTTCATTTTGCTAGCAAAACACACTGTCTGCAGATTATCTTCCCTCGTTTTCAGCACGCACGCAACGACTCGATTAAGCAAGACACTTTCTTCGCAACTATGTATGTATAACCGCAGCACAAAATGCCTCAGGACGACCTAATGGTCGCCATCAACGTAGCCGACATATTCATAAAATAATTCACTGCATCTTTCGTGCCTGCCCGGCTGTTGATCGTAACATTTTCCCGTCCACCAATCAGCAGAATCTCGCGTAAGACGGTAAGCGCGGGGGCCAAACCAAAGAACATATGACGACCGTCGCCCCTGTCGCCTGTCAGCAGCGTCGTCGTTCTAGTGACTTTACCATTTACGAACACAAATCGCAAACACCGAACAAACACTCCACTCTGCCTCCACCGCAGCGGCGGACCGCGATAAATCCATGACTGTGCAGCTATTGTGCAAGGCTCCCTTCACGTCACCCCCACCGTCTTTTGATGCAGACACCGGCGCGGCTGAAGGGAGATGAGATTATGAGGTAAGCAGAGAATAAGAAAAAACGCCACGCGCACGATTAGTGTATAACCCCGCGAGCACTGGTTGCAAAACTCGACCGAACGATGTCGCGTACTCCACAATACTAACGATACAGTTATTGGGGAGCTTTAGCTCCGAGCTCCAACTGAAACAACGACGGCGAGGGCAGCCAGCATGAGACCGTTCCACCGCACGTTGCCATAGCCCAGCATTTTTGGCTGCATCAGCCATTGCCATTGGAGGAGCTCAGCTCTCGCGCGCGCTCTCCTTGCGTTCGCTTTTCCACCCATTCACTCATTCTCTTGCTCGCGTTCGGCGGTGACTCTTTTCTCGGAAAATCCCTCCGTTCCGTTCGGCAGGCAAGCAAGATGCGTTTGAGTGAGAATTTTCGCAATTTCACTCAGGGGCCACAAGCTGCATTTCTAGCCCATCTGTGAAAATGTCTCGCCGGGAAAACATTACCAAGGGATACCCGAATGCTGTTGATGGTGCACCGTCCAGTATTGCAAGTTAGAAAAAAAAATTATGGTTTGTTATGGATCTTTTCTTTTTTCAATCGTTTGGAAAATAGAGCGGTTTTCCGCAAATAGAAAATTAGGTTTAGCTAATTCAATAATATCAATGAACTGCCTCACACAAAAACTAATTATAATCTTGCAATTAACAAATAAGTAAAAAAAATGAATAAAGTCAAAAATACGGAGGAACGAAGCGTACAAAAAGCAATTATAGCTCATATTACTTTATTCTTTTACTGCCTGACAACATTTAATAAAAGCATATAGATCTGTGCCAAGAGGCTCGAACGCTGGGTTGGCGTAAAACTACTTTTCTTTTCTTTTTTTCTCAAGCTGCAAAAATAGACAAAGATACAAGAAGAAGATCTGATTTACCGAAATTAAACATACATTATCCATTGTTGAAAAAGAATAGTATACATTTGAAAACGGTCCGTAATCGGCTGTTCGGCGAAGCTTTCGTTTGACGTCGAAACAGGAGCGTTGTACGGCCGTCATGTTAACTTTGCGAATGCATCTCTTGATTCTACCAGTTATTTTTCTACACCAAGGAACTTAAAATTCCGAAGAAATCTTCGATTGAGCGCACTGAGACAGATTTTTCGGGTCGTGGTTTTTGGGTAAAAATGGGATCGAATGGGTATTCAGGAACGGTTGGGTTTTTTTGGCGTAATACGATGATGCTCTATCCGGCCAAAACACGTATTGTCCATTTTCATGATGGCTGGTCTTCCAATACCTTGCTTACGAATAGTTGTAGGGCATCTTAGGATATGGTAAACAGTCGAAGACGGAACATATTTGCTTTTTAAATGTTGTTCCGTATACTTTTTGCCGAGATTTCTGTTGCAGTTCGCAGAAGTGTACAACGCGCTCCCGGAATGCTTTTTGTTTCGACGCCATTTTTAGCAAAACTGGGCAAGCATAAACAAAATAAAAAGAGAGATAGAGAGCTAACACATACATACTCTCATTTCTCTCTGAGCTCGTTTGTTGTTGAGCATAAGGGCCGCGAAAAAAATCCAAAATTGTAATTGCCACCCGTTAGGTACAATTCGACAATGCAGGACATTTTTCAAATATTAAACAGTTTGTTGCGTAAATGTTTAATGTTTGTTAGATGAGGTCGAGGCAAAATTTTAACATAACTAAACTATGCATCAGTTGACAAACGATATACGTTTGTTGGCTAAGGAACCTATTCAAATGATCAATCCTATTTGTCATTAAACGCACTATCTTCAGTAAAACCGAAAATAGTAATCAATTAATCTGGGTTGTTTGGTAAATGGTTGGATAATGCGTTGGACGGACCCCATTGTGGTCCGTAATCTCTTATCTAGCAACTCCTACCCCTACCTCCAGGTGGTACCAGCCGGAATACGAGCAACCTTAGCGGAGATCGGGTAACCAACAAACTAAGGTCGTATACTAACAGGGGAAGAGGCACAGTGTTGTCTCGATACTGTAAGATGGCAACCCCATCCCGAGACTCGGTAGCGTAAACCTTAGTACGGCTACCTACCTAAACCCAAAAAAAACTAACAACAAGAGTCAAGAAATATCTTCTCGGAGCATTCGGCATGGACCAAGGCGACGAAATAAGGACATCGAATGGAGACCTGGTACCTGGAATGGCAGATCGTTAAATTTCGTTGGTGGCGACAGGGTGCTAATCAATCAGTTACAACCCCGAAAGTTTGGCATCGTGGCACTGCAGCAGATCTGTCTCAAAGGCGAGAAGGTGTGGAGGAACCGTGGTGGCAAAGCCCAATTTTTCCAGAGTCCGTCACGAACGATAACGGCCAGCGATACATCAACTTTGCGGCTTCTCGAGGTTTGGTGATCAAAAGCACCTTTTTTCCTCACAAAGATATCCACAAGGCCACCTGGAGATCACCTGACCAACGTACCTCGAACCAAATCGACCATATTCTCATCGAGGGCCGGTTTTTCTCGAACATCACCAACGTACGCTCCCTACGGAGTGCCTATATTGACCCGGACCACTACCTAGTAGCAGTACATGTGCGCTCAAAACTATCGACGGTTTATACCTCGCGACAAAGTCGCCCTCCTCGACTAAACATTCGGCAACTAGACAACCCGCGAACTGCCGAAAACTACGCGCGCGTACTGGATGAACCTCTGCCTTCCTCTGTGGAGCTAGATGCTTCGACCCTCGAAAACGGATGGAGTAGGATACGCTCGGCCGTCAACGAGGCCGCAACCGCGGTCCACTTCGAGTGAACGACATGAACGGGGAATGCCAAGAAGCGATAGAGAGAAAAAAAGAGCTTGGAAAAACTATCTTTGCATATCCACGAGAAAGAATTTGACCAAGCACTGACGAGCAAGTAATGAGTTGACCACGATCCTGAGGAGGAAAAAGCGCCAGAAGGAGGACAGAGATCGTGAGGAGCTAGAACAGCTATTCCGGGCTAATGATACCCGCAAGTTTTACGAGAAGGTGAACCAAACTCGCAAGGCCCACACACCAAAACCTGACATGTGTAGGGACGAGGGAGGGGATCTAATCACAAACTAGCGCGAGGTGGTCGACAGGTGGAAGCAGTTCTTTGCTGAGCACCTCATCGGCGATATAGTATCAGGAGACGCAATGGAAGTTAGCCTCGGAGTACCTACAAACGACAACAGCGAAAAGGACCGACTCCCAGCAGAACTCTACAAAAATGGCCAAGAACCGCTAGCAACGGCACTTCACTGGCTGATTTCAAGGATTTGGGAAGAAGAGATGCTACCGGAGGAGTAGATGGAAGGTATAGTCTGTACCATCTACAAAAAGGGCGACCGGCTAGACTGCTGTAACTACCGCGGCATTACGCTGGTCAACGCCGCCTACAAGGTGCTCTCCAAGATTTCGTTGCTTCGTCTATCCCCAATAGCAAGAGAATTCGTAGGGCCGTATCAGGCGGGCTTTATGGGGGCCCGTGCTACTTCGGATCAAATTTTTACTCTCCGACAAATCCTCCAGAATGTCGAGAGTACAACGTGCCCACGCATCATATTTTCATGGATTTCAGAGCAGCATCCGATACCGTTGAACACGAACAGCTATGGCAGATAATGCACGAGTATGGTTTTGCGGACAAACTGACGCGGCTGTTCAAAGCTACTCTAGAACGAGTGATGTGCTACGTGCGCGTTTCGGGGACACTCTCAAGTCCTTTCGAATCGCGCAGAGGGCAACGTTAGGGGATGGACTGTCCTGTATGTTATTCAATATCGCTATTGAAGAGTAGCCAACTCCTAGCCTTTGCAGACGACCTCGGCATCATTACTAGAAACCGTGGGACGGCGGAGGTAATCTACAGCAGACTAAAAACAGCGGCTAGGAGGATAGGGTTACAAATTAATGCGTCGAAAACCAAATATATGGTAGGAAGAGGCTCCCGAGAAAGTAACGTTTGCCTCCCACCCCCACGTACAGTGACGTAAGAGTAGATGGATGGCATATGCGGCCCTGATTAAGTGGGAACCGATAAATAAGCGAACAATCGTTGCCAGATTCAGAACACGGGTTAGAAACCTTACAGCAATCCAGTACTATGCGCCAACAGATGCTGCCGACCTGCAGAAGAAAGAGTTTTTATAGCCACATCCACTTGAGCGAAGATTGACTTAAACAACGCGGACCTTGAACGCGTCATGGGACGCCATGGCCTAGGAGAGATAAGCGGAAACGGGGAGCTGTTTACAGAATTCTGTGGTAATAACAACATGGTCATTGGTGGATAGCTCTTCCCCCTTAGGGGCGTGGGTTTCCCGCGACGACCGAACAGAAAACCAAATCGACCACATCTGCATCAGCTGAAAATGGCGAAGGAGCCTTCTTGATGTACGCAGTAAACGCAGCGCTTATATCGCATCCGACCATTATCTTGTTATCGATGAAATACGTTTGCGCGTCGTACGTGTCCAATGACGGGAGGAGAAAGTTGGGTGCTGCTATGACGTCCGCCGATTGGAGAATCGTGAGGTGAAAAAGGCTTTTGTCGGACAAATTGAATCCCGAGCTTCGGAGTTGCAACCTGATAGAACCGTCAAAGAGCAATGGACCGGCATCAAGAACGCCTTCATCACGACCAATGGTGAAGCCCTCGGCAAGGGCGCAGCGGGCGGAGGGAGTGGATCTCGGAAGAAACTTGGAGGAAGATCGACGAGCGGAGCGAGGCGAAAGCCGGCATTGAGCGAGCGCGAACCAGATCGGCTAAAACAGCTGCCCGTCAACGATACGCCGAACTGGAGAGGGCTGTTAAACGTGCTTGTAGGCAGAACAAGAGAGCCTGGACTAGCCCCCTAGCCGAACAAAGAAAAACCGCCGCCGCCAATGGTTATTTACGTTTGTTGTACGATATTTCCCGCCGCCTTAGTGGTGCCAGCACAGAGAACAGATTACCAGGTAATTGACGAGAAATGTGTAAAAAGTTTTTATGTAATCAATCAGCAAGGTAATCAACTAGTAATCCTACGATAGAGCCTCCCTCGAGCTGTAAGTGACAAACTAAGGGTACCCCCACAGTGCAAGCGACATGCGACGCGACGCGACATTTCTTGCAGTAGTTATACGCGCAGCCCTTTTTCGCCCGAAGCAGAACCACAGAGAACAGACTACCAGGTACCTTCAATAGAGCACCCCTCGAGCAGTAAGTGGCAAACTAAATCTTGATGTCGCTACCATCGCTGCTATGTAACACCAGCACAAAGAAATGTTGATAAAGCACAGAGAACAGACTACCAGGTAATTGACAAAAAGTGTGTCAAAGGTTTTTATGTAATCTACGAGTAATCCTTCAATAGAGCACTCCTCGAGCAGTAAGTGGCAAACTAAATCTTGATGTCGCTGCCATCGCTGCTATGTAATTCCAGCACAAAGAAATATTGATAAAGGTACATGGATATTTTTTGATGCGTTTGGCAAACTATTTCTGGAGGGCGCTACCGACAGATTTTACACACAAAAAATCGATTACTTCCTTCGAGCCTGTTAATCTGGTAGGAACAAAAATCTGGCAGCGAAAAACTTTTTCTGACAGACATTCTGCCGGATTTCTGGCCGCCGTCACCCGTGAAAACTGGCAGAAATGACACACTCGATCCGGGCAGAAATTTCGCCTCGGTTTTTCTGCCGGAATTCTGTTCGATTTCTGCCAGAGGTTTCGAATAAAAACCGGTTTTGTACCAATTCAGCTTTCCCTCCTTTTTTGGAGGGTAGCAGCAGCGGACTGTAGCAGCACGAAGCGTGCAATAAACAGGTTATCAATTAAATTATACCTGCTTTGTCATGTTCCATATTATTCTCTTACCTTTTGCCCGAAACTGCAAAATTGATGAACCCCTTTTCTCCTGCCTCAAAGTGTCACATTTGACATAAAGAGAATCGAGCGAAAAATGAAGACTATAGTTTTATTCGATTTCTGCCAGGCATCCGACTTTTTCGTAAGCGGGTCTGTAACTCCAGCACAAAGAAATATTGATAAAGGTACATGAATATTTTCTATGCGTTTGGCAAACTATTTCTGGAGGGCGCTACGACAGATTTTACGCACAAAAAATCGATTACTTCCTTCGAGCCTGTTAATTTGTTCTCTGTGGTTTCAGTGTTTGCTGTTGTTTCCATCAACACTTTTGCGCTTCCCTTATAAATTTTTGTTTCTACAGTTGCACGCATAAAATCAGCCAATCAGGAAGCTGGCTCTTTTTTGACAGCAAATTGGCTCTTTTGCGATAGTATAATCAATATATATAGAATGCCAGTGTCGCTGCAGTGCGCGTGGTAAACATCACACATGCTCATATAATGTATATACATTATATATGCATATGTATGTGCCTGAGATTCATCAAAAGGGGAATCTCATTGTCAAACTTTGACAACCCGTTTAAAATTTCAAATATGGCTGCCAAGTATTGTACCTTGCAGCAATTTTACGAGCCCTACACAAATTCGTTTTTTAATAATTATTATCCTGTACTTACTAAATACATTGAAAATATGCTTGTTTAGCAAGGAGGGGTGCAGTGAGCAGGCAATAACGAGACATTGATGGTTCAAATTGCTAAAGTGCAAACATGTGTGGCAAACGCAGAAAATAACCACGCTAATAATTTTCGCGTGGGACTCTAAATAGGTGGAAACTCCGCAATAATGTGATTGGAAACTTCGCTTGCTTCAAATTTCTGAAAAAATCGGTGCAAAAGGGCGCAGTTGTGGGATTCAATTCATCCGGACGAAAGAAAAAGAACGTTCAAGAACACTTTCACTGGCATGAAAACACAGCGATGAGCGCACTGATGACAGCACCAACCAGCGCACAGATAAAGAACAGATAAATAACAATGAGAAACTTTGACAATGAAGTTCCCGATGCACAGACTTGATACAGATTGTTAGCATCATGTTTACCACCATGAGTCCTGTAGAAAAACAGCTACACTGGCATTCTATATATATTGATTCTACTTTTGCGATACAACATGTCACGTCCTGTCCTAGGTTAATCTGTTCTCTGTGCTGATGGTTCATATTGTTATATTGCAAACACGCTAATAATCTTCGCGTGGGAGCTAAAAAGATGGAATCTCCGCAGTACCATTGCTTGCAAACTTATTTTTAGAGGCGGGCGTAATTTCTCTTGGAATTTCTTTATAGTACCTTGTAATCGCTGCTTTTGGGATCCCCTATTAGCAATGCTATAAAATGATAGGTATGTGCTATAAAGTCTGCAATGAGGAATGAGCAAACCTTTCCTTGATTGCACCGCGACTAGCGCATTCGTTTTCGTTCGATCAAAAGTAAACAAAATCTTACATGTGAACTCGGTGTTTAATGTACTTTCTTTATTTAAATCGCATAAATGCAGAATATTCTACAGTACTACAGTTCTGATAGTGATGATAATGAAAACACGAAACCAGCCAACGACAAAAATGAAACCAAGTTACCTTTATCAAAAAATTTACTTCGAT
Organism: Sabethes cyaneus; assembly: GCF_943734655.1. Taxonomy (NCBI): domain Eukaryota; kingdom Metazoa; phylum Arthropoda; class Insecta; order Diptera; family Culicidae; genus Sabethes; species Sabethes cyaneus. Next base: position 69,651,251 of record NC_071355.1, on the reverse strand, counting down.
TGGAAAAAACCGAAGAGCCCTCAACGAAAAACGTAGAAAAGCATCAAGGTCGGATTCGAACATTTCCGCACGAGAGAGGAATTTGGGCCAGTTACGTTTTCATTGACTGTACGATAGTGTAATTTTAATATGTTGAAATATACTTAATCACTTAATTACTTTATGGTTGCAGATAACGATATTGATGCAATCAACGATCTACAACAGTTGCTTGTAGATCAGGTCTCCAACGATTCAAGTTTAGAACTGAACAGAGTGGACAATCTTCATTTGAGCCTTACAAAAACTTTCATTTTGCGGCATCATAATATTCCAACTTTTGTGGACAATGTAAAGTCCGAACTCCACTCGATTAAACGGTAATTATATTTTGTTTTGTATAAAAATATTCTAACAGTTCATTGTGTTTTTTTAGCTTCACAATATTGCTGTCCGACTTAGCCGTCTACTGTAATGAAGAGCACACGCGTACCTTTTTAGCAATAAAAATTCATCCGAACAGTTGCGGGCCGCTTGAAAACCTGGTAGAGAAACTTGACCACTGTATGCGACTTTACAAGCTGCCCGAATTCTACACGGACCGATCTTTTCACGTTAGCATACTGTGGGCCCTGGGTGATCAGAGGAAGAAATTGTCGGAAAGACTTGAAGATTTACAAAGGTCTTTCGCGAGCTTCTACGAGGAAGAGTACTGTGATATGAATGTGAATGTCAGACAGATTCATTGCAAGTGTGGAAATAAATACTATGAATTTGATTTGCTATAAAATAACGTTTAAACTTTAAAGTATTTTATTCAAATTTTGAACACTTACAAAATCCACCGATCGGCAATTCTCTACGAATTGATTTAATAAAATAGTTTTGAAAATAGAAAAAACTATAAGGTATACAGCGCTAAGGGTTGTACGAAAGAATACCGTAGGACTATATCAGATTTCAGATCAAAGACTAATGTAAATTACATTTCTGGCATATGTATGTTTATAAGAATCTGTGAGTGCCATTGTTTAAGTGAATGTTTAAAAGAGAAGAGCGAAATATTCATATTCAATTCTTCATTTAATGCAATGGCTTTGAAAATACGTGGACGGGGGTTCATAAGTACAACGCCTGCAACGTCTTTTAAAAATTACTTGTGTGCATCATAAAGGTTGAAATGGTAATGAATGACCAATTTCTTTTTTATTTGTATGAGAGTCCTTATCCAGAGGAATGAGGGGTCTCAAACCATCATAAAATAAATAAATTCAAAATAAATTCATGCCTACAAAAACCCCCACGTGCCAAATTTGGTTCCATTTGCTTGATTAGTTCTCGAATTATGAAAGAAATTTGCATATTATTTGTATGGGAGCCCCCCCTTCTCCTAAAGAGGGTAGAGGTCTCAATTTATCATAGAAAAAATTCTTGCCTTCTGAAACCCCTACATTCCAAATTTGGCTTCGTTTGCTTGATTAGTTCTAGAGTTTCGAGGAAATTTTTTTCTCATTTGTCTGGGAGCCCCCCCCCTCCTCTTAGAAGGGAAAGAGGTCTCAGTACACCGTAGAAAAAAATCCTGCCTTCTGAAACCCCCATACGACAAATTTGGTTCCATTTGCTTAATTAGTTCTCGAGTTTTGAGGAAATTTGTGTTTCATTTCTATAGGAGCCCTTCCCCTCTTACACCCTCCTTAAAATTGCTCTCTCACCCCCCTCTAAATTTGCTGGTTATTTTATCTATCCAACGACATATAAATCGTTCAGTTTCGTTCAGTAGTTTAGTAGTTATTAGCATTTGAAATCTTTCATTCAAACGTTACACTTCTGTTTTCGTTTTCACAAAGTGCTACCCAGTCCCAGTATAGTAAACAAAGACGTAGTCCTACGTCAAAAAATTAACTTTCGGTAAAACGGTAACTACTAAATATCAATCACGTGTATGTAATTTCTGATTTCCCAAGTCTCTGAAGAATACAGTGATTTTTTGTCTAGAATAGATCTTAGTATTCTCTTAACCTTTCGTTATTCGCGCTAACTTTGAATTATAGATACCTAATAGAATTCTGAATTCTGTGAAGTGAATCACTCGAATGCTAATCTCATTCGGTGAAAAAATTATGAAACTTTTTCCACCGTTTGAAAGCTCTTGGTCTGCGGATCAACTTTGCTGAAAACAGGGTTAACCCTCCGTTACTCACGCTGTTGTATTTTGTACAACGCCTGTGAATCGTTAACTTTATCTCAGGATTCCAGCAATAAAGAAAATTACTGTTTTCAGCAAAGTTGATCCACAGACTTACAAAGAGTGGAAAAAGTTTCAAATTTTTTCACCAAGTGGCATTAGTATTCGAGTGAATTCTGTTAGGTTTTAGCATGCCTATGAATCTAAGTTGGTGCGAATAATTAAAGCTTAAGCATCTATAGTGGCGTCTAGATTTGCAAATGCTAATAAGGCGCGAGTAACGAAAGGTTAAACCTGTTTCAATAAATTTAAATAAAGGTTTATCTGGTTCTTGAGAGGCGTACTAAAAACACCCTAAATACGCTACACGCACGTATTGGTCACCATTCTAGAACGTAGTTTTTAGACAACTCCCGCATAAAATTTCATATAGCAATGTTTTATAGCAAACATATCAATGTATGCGTGAACGCTGCTTGAGAAATTGAAAATCACAGAAATAACAACAAAAAGCAGACTTAACTGTCAAAATCTCTGTCATCAAAGTCTGCCTTTTTCATGCATTTTACAATGTTTTCGGATTTTCTGGCAAAAGTTTTTTTAGTGCTTAGTGTATTTTAAACCATTTCTTCCGGTCATTGCTAGTGGAATATTATTCATGGTTTAGCGCACGACAAAATGCAGCAAAAGTTTGCTTCCAATTGCATCCGGCAAACTTATCGCTGATTTCAGAAACGAGCGTTATTTTCGCGGCGTCTTTAGAAGCTTGTACACTTTGCGGCGGTATAAACAAAATCGAATTCGAAGAAATGGATCAATATCCCTACAGCATCCCGCCAACCTACCAACCATATTCGGATGAGGTAGCGAACAAACCGGGCCCTGATGCGCAAGTTTCTTCAGCTGCCGATACGTACTATGTTAATACCGGTTCTGCTGTGGCTGGATTTGGGTTTGTTCCGCCCATACCACAGCAACAACAACAACAACAGGAAAACTTACCTCCAGTGCAAGCCAATGGATTAATGCCTTCAATACAGACCGGCAGCGGCCCTGCTGGTTATGAACTCTACCCAAATCAGCAGTTTGCCACAGTGCCGGAACCTATTCCGGTAAATTCATCCATAGTTCCAATGGAAACATCCGTTGATCCAGTGACGATTCCGCAAATGATACCGGTCAGAGCACCTGACTATGAACAACCGAATTACATCCGTGAAGCGAATGATAGCGGTCAGCTCATGGGCTACCAGGCAATTCCCGTGCCAGAAACACAACCGGAACAAGTGATGCAAACGACGCTGGAACCGGCGCCACAGGCATACGACGAAATTCAACTAGGAATGGAAAAGACGGCCTCCAATCTTCCGAATGATGAACCAATTACTGCTGCAGGCACAAACGAGGAGGTGACAGCTTCCCAGGAACAGTTAACAGGTAAAAAATGAATTTATAATTGGGCAAATCTGCTGAATGTTGTATAGAATACATGAAAATTCGGTCGTATATTATGGATATCGAAACTGTTTGTTTTGCTTTAACATAATTTTTAAATAGCGAGCAGTTAATCTGGCTTTAGACAAGCGAAGACATTGAAATTTGTTGCAATACTCTGCTTTGTGAGTCGAACCATTATTCTTTGAACTCTTAATGTACTACGCAGGGGACAAGCGAGGATAACAAACCAGGTCTTATTAGGCTCGAGCATGACAACATAAAATTTTTATTAAAAGGGGCACCATTCTATTAATTGATTTTGTATTGTCAAATTTTGTGATATTTTTTGTTTTAAAAAGTAAGGTAACAAGGTTTTTGCAGCGTAAAGTCTGATAGGGTGTAGTCCCCTACGATAAAACTGAACCTTGTCGTGGTGTAGGGCTTTTTAACTAATCAGTAAATGAACAGCGGTCACGTTTACTTCTGAATGTGGGTATATATCAAAATACTTTTGTGATTTCAAGTGGGACTCGGGGTAAAAATTTACCAAATGTGATTGTTGCGTTGTTCAGAAAGTGCTTTTATTCCGTTTAAGAATAATGCCAGTATGGGGATCTCTGACAATAGATGAAGTTTTCTGGGATTCATCCCTGTTTATAACAACTGTCACAAATATCTCCGAAAAATGTCGGATTGATTCAGTTGGTCGGAGGCTTAGGGTTAGTAAGGGGATGTAAGCGGGATACCAGATCCAATTGGATGCCGAAGGACCACTCTGTAATGATTACGGGTAATAGCACTTCTTAGGTAGCAGATGGGAAAATTAGGTCAATTCGTGTCGCGTGTTCAAGTTTCGGCTAGGCGGTGCTGCTAGATAGAGTAGGATTTTTGCACTGGCCCCGTGGCTGTCCTGAGCTCTGATGGCTGCCCGCGGGCTCTGTCTATGGGAAGGGGTCGAGTCTTAAAGAAACGTTTAAGCCCAGAGCTTTACAGCACTTTGGTCTCGGCGGGCGAGTCTCTATATTTTGAAGCTTCTGTCGACTACCGCGAACGTCCAGCTTGTGCTGCGCTCAATTTACTTCGTATCGTGGGAATGCATTGTGAATGCTAAGGGGATGAAAGATTAAATTTGCCCTGATAAGTTGATCCGAGTTGCTCCGAAATTTGTCTTATCTATTGGTTCATTTGTGGTTGTTTGTGTTGGGAAACTAAAAGCGTGCGCGCGGTTGAAGACCAGTGTCAGGCGGGGCTGACGAATTCTCCACTTCTTCACTATACCACATATTGCAACTCGAGTGGTACAAAAAGTCCAAAGCACATTTACAAATTCGATCTATTATTTTTCTTCTCATCATCATCATTATCATCATCATCGTCATCATCATCATTATCATCATCATCGTCATCATCATCATTATATTTAAAATATGACATTCCGGCCTTTGGCAGAGAGATCTTAGAGTCAGTTCGTGGAGTCCGCGCAGGGCCGAAACGCCTCCGCCTGCGGGTATAGGCGTGACGGCTATGCTTGGGGCTCTACCTGTGTTTTAGTGGGCGCCAGTGCCTGTCTCGTCAGGTAGAATTGATGTTTGAGGTCTCCCTGACACTTTGTTGACAACACAAAAGGGCCCAGCGCAGAGTTTTATACGCTATTAAGCGACCAGTTGGATAACCCGAAAAAAAGGAAAAAAAGGAAAAGTAAAGTCTGATAGGGTGTAGTCGGGTTTATTTCCTTGAGAATGTAATAACTACATATTTGTAGGAGTTTAGCTACAAGCGGTTGTCTATACAGCATTTCGCAAGAATCTTGAGCTGCTCCTCGAGAACCGCTTATTTACTTTTTACTTATGTGGCTTGCCGTCCTAAGACTAAACCTGTTAAACAAAGTTTCTCCATGTAACTCGGCTACCGCTCTCCAATTCCTCGGACACCGAGTACTCTCCGCCAAATCTCGCTCCACTGGTCGTCTTGTTCCTACCGGATTTGAGGCGAACACCATCTTTACAGGGTAGTTGTCCGGCATTCTTGTAACATGCCCTGCCCATCGTATCCATCCAGCTTTAGCCACTTTTTGGAAACGGTTTGCTATAGAGCTGTGTGAATTCATGGTTCATCCTCCGCTTCCATAGATACTCCGTTCTCCTGTACGCCACCGAAAATCGTTCTTAGCATTCGTCGTTGGAAAACCCCGAGCTCTCACAGGTCCTCCTCGGGCGTTGTCCATGTTTCCTGCCCGTAGAGAAGAACCGGTCTAATAAGCGTACTGTACAGGGTACACATTGTACGGAACTTGGCCGTAATTCCTTGTGAATCCCTTAGTAGGCACAAATTCCGCTGATAATACGCCTCCGAATCTCACGGCTAGTATCATTGTCCGCGTTACCAGTGAGCCAAGGTAGACAAATTCGTCGACTACCTCAAACTCATCCCCGTCGATCATTATACTACTGCCTAAGCGGCGTCGGTCGGTCTCGGTTCCGCTGGCCAGCATGCACTTTGTTTTAGACGTATTTACCTTTAACCTTATCTTTTCTGCTCCGCGCGTTAGTCTGGTATACTGTTCGGTCACCACCACAGATGTTTTGCCGATAATATCCATGTTATCCGCAAAGCAGACGAATTGGCTAGATTTGTTGAAGATCATGTTCCGCGTGTTGATATCCGCTCGGTTCATAACACCTTGTAGCGCTAGGTTGAACAGCAGACATGAGAGACCATCACCTTGACGAATCCCTCTGTGTGATTCGAATGAGTAACCCACCCGTAATCCGAAAACAGGACTGTATGGTATCCATCGCTTCCTGGGAAAGCTGTTCTCGTCCATGATTTTCTATAGCTCTTTCCGGTCGATGGTATCAGATGCGGCTTCTAAGTTAACGAACGAAGAGTGCGTGAGAAGTCTGTATTCACGACCCTTTTGGAGGATTTGCCGCAATGTAAATATTTGATCCATTTCCGACACATTTCGGCTCGTGACACAAAGCCTTTGCGGGGTCCGTTCAGTTTCTGGTAAAGGTTTTGCGTTTCCTGAGAATGATGCAGCCGCTCCAATTCTGCATATTCCTGCTCTTCCAGATAGCGCTTCGTCTCCCGAAAGATTTAGTTTCGCTGCATCTGATTTGCATTCTGCATGCTGCATTCTGATTTGGACAGTTTGTGTTATACGCGTCAGTAATCCTACATTGAAGTCGCTAGCGGCGATATCCAGTTCATCTGCATTCCGTATATTATTGTGACAGGAATTACGTGAGACAATCAGATGTTCCCTAAAAGAAACTCCAATATGTTTTCCTCGAATTCCTGAATTGTTCTCTCTTTAGAGGATTAGCTTCGATGTCGAAAATGATATGTCTGTGGTCTGATAAACTTGGTTCATCAGAGACATGCCAATTTTTAGCTTTCTCTGCAAGGGGGTGCTGCATATTCATAGAGTAAGGTCTAAGACCTCTTGTCTGATAGGTGGTGGTGGATAGGTAAGGTGGTGTCATTCCCTACAATGATTACATTGACATGGTTAGAAGTAAAATATTCAAGTAAGTACTCACCTCTGTTATTTGTATTCGAGCTGCCTCATGTCGTGTGGTGTGCGTTGGCGTCGCAGTCTATCACGTATGGCTTGTTGACTGCCTCGCAGCACCGCACGGACCCAGCAATCTCGGGCGGTGGTATCTCGTCCTAGTCCTGTGGAAAGTAGGCGGGCGCAACGACTATCTCCTGTTTCCTTAGTCATCGGGGCGAGGTAATAATCGAGTTTACGTCAGGTCGCGGCAATTTCTCCAAGGACCTGAAGCAGAGCTTGCTCATGCTTCGGAGAACCTTGAATGCAGCGACCAAAACGCACAACGACCTCGTGGCGCGTGCAGGAGAGGCTAAGAAGGTGACCGTGAAGGCGTCGAAGGCAGTACAAACGGACGCTTGCCCGTTGACGGAGTGTCGTAACGCGGCCCAGGAGGCTACGGAAAGCGCTACCAGCAGCGGTAAGGCATCCGCCAAGCGCCCGAGACAGTCCCCGGGGGATAGCACCCCTGGCGGACCGAAAAAACGCCTGATCGGTAAAAGCCCTCAGGCTAGCGGGTTGGCAGAGCTAACCGATGAACCAGCGGGAAGCTCCAAGACAGGTGGCCCGTGGACCGAGGTTAGGGCCAAGAGAAAAGGCGGAGGAGGCTCCAGTAAAAAAACTGCTCCACCTAAACCGGCAAGAAAGCGAGCGAAGAAGGGCGACGCTCTTATCCTGAAAACCGACGGGTCGAAATACTCGGAGGTTCTGAAAGCCATGAGAGGAGACGCCCTACTCAAGGATCTGGGCGCGGACGTACGGAGCATCCGCCGCTCACGCACGGGCGATATGATCCTCGAGTTAAAGAAGGACGCCACAAAGAAGAGTTCCGCATACAAGCCCATAGCGGAAGGAGTGCTCGGGGACGGAGTGAAGGTACGTGCTCTCACACCAGAAGTGACTCTCCAGCTTAAGAACCTGGACGAGATCACCGAAGTGCGTGAGGTCGTACAAGCTCTCAAAGAGCAAAGTGGAGTGGTGGTGGCAACCGAGGCGGTTCGCCTACGCAAGGGTCCGGCCGGGACCCAGGTAGCCACCATACGACTTCCGCTGATTGACGGAAACAAAGCCCTGAAAGCTGCTAGGCTAAAAGTGGGGTGGTCGGTATGCCCACTGAGCGTGTCCAAGCAGTCGGAAGCTTGCTTCCGGTGTTTCGAGCACGGACATAAAGCCTGGAACTGCAAGGGGCCAGATAGGAGCCAGTTGTGCAGGAGATGTGGCAGTGCTGGCCATAAAGCAAAGGACTGCGCGGAGCCTCCTAAGTGCCTGATCTGTACCGGTAAACGGGACGCAAAGCACGTAACGGGAGGTCCAAGGTGCCCGGCCGGTGTGCCGGCGACTAAGCCACGTTCATAGTGCAAGTGACACAACTCAACCTGAACCACTGCAGCACAGCTCAGCAGCTGTTACACCAAGCAGTTTCTGAGTCAGCAATGGACAATGCCATAGTCTCGGATCCATATCGCGTCCCTGCCGGAAACGGCAACTGGGTCTCGGATAGGTCTGCGACGGCGGCTATATGGACAACAAGCAGGTTCCCGGTTCAGGAGGTTGTGTCAACTGCAGACGAGGGATTTGCGGTTGCCAAAGTGGGTGGAGTGTTCTACTGCAGTTGTTATGCTCCGCCGAGTTGGTCTATCGAGCAGTTTACGCGGATGGTAGACCGAGTATCAGTTGTGCTGACTGGTTTAAGGCCGGTGGTTGTGGCGGGCGACTTTAACGCTTGGGCGGTAGAGTGGGGAAGTCGTCGCACGAACCATAGGGGTCGGATTCTGTTTGAGGCTCTGGCAAAGCTCAACGTAGATCTGGCCAACGTCGGCAACACAAGTACCTTCAGTAGGAACGGTGCGGAGTCTATCATCGACGTGACTTTCGGCAGTCCTGGTCTGATAGGAGATTGGCGGGTAGATAATGGCTACACTCACAGTGACCACCAGGCGGTCCGCTATGGTGTCGGTCAGATAACGAGGCGGCAGGCGGCGAGTAGGGCCAACACTCCAACCACCCGTGGATGGAAGACATCATACTTCGATCCCGAAGTATTTGTGGAAGCGATCCGGAGAGAGTGCGGTGATCGCGGTATGCCCGATCCGAACGCTGATCATTTGGTTGAGGTACTGTCGCGAGCATGTGACGCTACCATGCCTAGGAAAGGTCGTCCTAGGTATGGCAGGTCACCGGCTTACTGGTGGACAGATGAAATTGCGGAACTCCGCGGAGCGTGCTTTCGTGCGAGGAGAATTATGCAAAGAGCTCGTTCGGATGAAAGCAGGGCTGAACGTCGAGTAGCACTTGTTGCTGCACGCGCAGCGCTTAAGAGCGGGATAAAAGCTAGTAAACGAGACTGCTTTGAAAGGTTATGTGCTAGTGCCAATGCGAACCCGTGGGGTGATGCCTACAGAGTCGTAATGGCAAAGACCAAGGGTGTGATGGCGCCCGCAGAGCAATCGCCAGAGATGCTGGAGCGGATCATCGAGGGCCTCTTTCCGCGCCACGAGCCAAGGCCCTGGCCCCAGGCCGCTGAGTCGTCCCACGGCCGACGTTCCAGTATCTCAGACCATAGCGTAGGATGGTCGGCCTCCCAGCCGAACATCCAAAGTAACGTGGGCGACGGCGGTTTGGAGGTCGGGGAGGAAGTGACGGTTACGAACGAGGAACTCATTGATATCGCTAAATCCCTAAAGGTGAGCAAGGCACCGGGGCCAGACGGTATCCCGAATATGGCAATTAAAGCGGCTATTTTAGAGGCTCCCGAATTATTCGGGGCAGTAATGAATAGATGCCTGGAAGCTGGCCACTTCCCGGACAGATGGAAGCGACAGAACCTGGTCCTATTGCCGAAGCCGGGAAAACCTCCGGGTATCCCCTCGTCATATAGGCCGATCTGTCTACTCGATACTGCCGGCAAGGTGCTGGAGAGGGTTATCCTTAACAGACTCGTACAGTACACGGAGGGTACAAACGGTCTGTCAAGGAACCAATTCGGCTTCCGAAAAGGCAAATCTACGGTGGATGCCATCTTGTATGTCACTAAGACAGCCGAGGTGGCAATCCAGCCCAAGAGGACAGGTATTCGTTATTGTGCAGTTGTCACGCTCGACGTGAGAAATGCGTTTAATAGCGCTAGCTGGGACTCCATAGCCAGCTCGCTTCGGAACGTCCAAGTGCCGGTGTCGCTGTACAGAATTCTGGAAAATTATTTCCAGAATCGTGTGCTATGCTACAACACGGAGGAGGGTCAGAAATGCGTTCCAATCACCGCAGGGGTTCCGCAAGGTTCCATACTGGGCCCGGTGTTGTGGAACGTCATGTATGACGAGGTGTTGAAGCTAAAGTTTCCGGTAGGGGTGGCGATTGTCGGCTTTGCGGACGATATCACCTTGGAAGTCTACGGTGAATCTATCAGAGAGGTTGAGTTGACGGCTGCCCACTCTATAAGCATTGTTGAAGATTGGATGCGATCCAGGAAACTGGACCTAGCGCATCATAAAACGGAGGTTATCGTGGTTAACAACCGCAAGTCGGTGCAGCAAGCAAATATCAGTGTCGGGGACTGCACTATTTCGTCAACGCGGTTCTTAAAACTCCTTGGAGTCATGGTCGACGACAAGCTCAAGTTCGGGAGCCACGTCGACTATGCCTGCAAGAAGGCTTCCACAGCTATTTCGGCATTGTCTCGTATGATGTCTAATAGCTCTGCGGTATATGGCAGCAAGCGAAGGCTTTTAGCCAACGTGGTCCAGTCCATACTCAGGTATGGCGGGCCGGTGTGGTCATCGGCGTTAGGTACCAAAAGCTATCTAGCCAAGCTGGAAAGCACCTATCGTCTCATGTGCTTAAGAGTGGCGAGTGCGTACCGCACAGTTTCACATGACGCAATCTGCGTCTTAGCGGGTATGATGCCTATTGGTATCATCATCAGCGAGGACGTAGAGTGCTTCAACCAACGTGGAACTAGAGGCATACGGAGTACCACAAGATCGGCCTCGATGATCACATGGCAGCGGGCATGGTCTGATTCCACAAAAGGCCGGTGGACACATAGACTTATCCCGGAACTATCCGGATGGGTCAACAGGCGTCATGGCGAAGTCAACTTCCACCTGACACAGATTCTGTCAGGGCATGGTTGTTTTAGACAGTATCTGCACAAATTTGGGCATGCGGAGTCCCCCGAGTGTCCCGAATGCGCGGACGTTGAGGAAACTGCAGAACATGCTTTCTTCATATGCCCTCGTTTCGAGGGCGTGAGAAGCAACATGATGGCAGTTAGCGGACAGGATACTACTCCGGATAACTTAGTCCAAAGGATGTGTTCTAGCTCGGACGTCTGGGGTGCGGTCAATGCGGCTGCTACCCAGATCGTACTTGAGCTACAAAACCGCTGGAAAGCCGATCAACGGCGAATAAACAGCCTAACTACCATAGTCCAGTAGTTATCTAAGAGCGTGCGTTAAGCACAATAGCCCCTCCCTGAAGTAATACCGATAAGGTGGTTCCAGGGGGGATTGAGGCTGGAGACTCGAGTAGGGTTTTAGTGGGTCTGGATCTTCACGATCTTCACGGGATACCAAACCCCACTCCCTGAGCTGTCTTCTCAGGTGTCTGATAGCAGATTTCCCTACTCGTTAAAAAAAAAAAAAAAAAAAGTCATCGGGGCAACCACCGCAATGGCAACGATGCGACGTCGCGTTGGAAAAAATTGGTTCTTATTTAACAGAATAGCAGTCCTAAAGCTTTCACTGTTAACTGCAATAGATCAACTTACTATTAACGTCTGATGAACCGAGTATCGTAGTATCGTTAATCAGTGGCTCCTGGATCAGAAGTGCCCTAAGCTATTTATTGGTGAACTTCCGGCATATACTTGGCGTGGTGGAAGTTTAGTTGAATGCAACGAAAGCTGCTTATTTTGTGGCAGAATTGCCGTTTTCAATTTGATCCAATAATGGATCGAATCTTGGTGAACGGGTTGCAGCAGCGTTTTCGCTGAGTTGAGCGACCGGGTCGCCGACCCGCACTTTACAGCGGATTGAGCCTCTGGGGTTTACTGTTATTTGCTGGTGGTTGCTACGTACGCCTCTTGCGAGGTTTTCGTGGCGCTCTCCTAGTCTTCGTAGGGTTGCATTGTTTAGGTGGCGGTGCGACACTTCCGGAGGGAAGTTGCGCACTTTCCAACCTTAACGCTACGGAATTGCATTGTATTGTCTTGGTGATGACGGGGCACTCTCAGGCGGGAGTTTCGCTCGTATCGTTCTCGACTTTGCAGCAGAGGCCTAATAATTGGAGTCTCCTGGTCAGCTATGTGATTCAGAAAGACGGCGCGGCCGGTCTGCAACGGGATAATCAACCGTAGCTATGGCTACGCTGAAAGCTTTTAGTATTTCCCTGTATGTGCACCCCGCCCGAGGGTGCTTTGGTGCCGAAGTGACATGCTGTCGAGGTTAAAGTCCTCTTCCAAACCTACGTCCATCACTCCGCCAGTAGCGTCCGAACCGATCGGACTACATATTTGCGATCTACCTCCGTGCACCACCGCCACACCTTTTCCTGTGTTTAGTACCAACTTTTGGCGGTTCTTGGCTTCCCTATCAGTTTTTTAGTGATATTTTCCATTGCGATAGTACCTATCAATTGTCCGTTACCAGTTTAGAACAAAGGGAACAATTTACAGCACAGAGTGCTCTAGTACCATGCAGGCCCCGTTCGACCTTGGGAAACTCAATTATCGCAACCATTCATCTCCTGACACGGGTCGCGTTACGCTGAGGGTTGAGGTCCTCTTCCGCATTTCACCACATATGTAGCATGCTCCTAAACTGCTTTCTACATTGAGAGCAAAAGATTTTTACAAGATTTATCGCATAAGAGACTCGATGTGCAGCACTGGATAGATCTACCACAAATTTGCCATGGAGTCATCCGGAGCTCCACGCCGAGCGACAAATCTTAGCAATCCTCCTTAGCTATACTCCTGTATTTCTGCTGCAACGGTCGACACTAAGCTGAAATTGTTTAAATCACTAATCCTGCCGCACTTTTTTTTTCGGGGATAATTTTCACCTTAGTGCAAATTTGTTTGAACGTCTTCGAGGTGCATTAAATACTGTGCATTAAATTGCTGTGTACGCTTCGTCTATGGTTTGACCAGATACGACCATGTGAGCCATCTGCAAAAAAATCTGTTGGGGTGTTCTCTGCAAGTGTTCTACTCATTCCGATCCTGCTTGTTCTTGAGAAAACTAATAACCACGCAAGTTCCGGCCATACTGCATCGAAGATTCAAAACTTGGTGATCCCTTCAAACAACACTACAAATTACGCCAATTCACTGTTCATTCAAGGTGTTATAAATTGGAATAGTTTACCTCCCATAATAAAGCGCTCATCATCGGAAGCAATTTTCAAACGGGGCTGTATACAGTTTTGGAACCGTAGTTAGATTAGGTAGTAAAATTATTTTGTAAGAAACTAGCAATAATATTACTATGACTGTGACGAGCCGGAGGTAGTATTTTAAAAAGGTTGTACCTTACGCTACTGGAAATAAAGCAAATGACAAATGACAAATGACAAATGACAAATCCTCCATTAACCTGGTTGTAACAGAACGCTCGGGTCCCGATACAATTTTCCATCACTTGTTCACTCCTTTTAGGGAGCCACACGTGGCGGCTCATCAGAAAAGGTCGGTCACTGGCGGAGTTATAGTTATATATAGCTACAGATACCAGGATCATGTTCAAACATTGGTCTCTCGCATTAAATTGAAACCAACAGCGGGATCTTTCGACGCTTAATCTATTTCTGTATTCCAAGGAGACGTACGATTCAGTTAAACGAAACAAGCGGTGGTAGACGAGGCTTCAATTCAAGTTGCTTTTTATTCAAGTGACGCTGAAGAGATCTTGAAAACTTGGGCGACTTCAGCGAAATCCACGAAGTGCCAATCAACAGGTTAAAAACTGAAAATATCTGCTCGTGACATCCGACGCGTATTAGAAAATGACCACAATGTCAAACCTTACAAATTCGAAAAGGTGTTTGATCTTACACCGATGCTGCATCCAATTAGACTTGAGAAAGCGAAGGAGTCACTTCGCTTGGTCGAAAGCGATAAATTGCCGATGCACGATGTTTTTGATGAGAATTTTTTTTAATTATTTAGCAATTCGTAAATGCTTAAAACGATAGCCGTTCTGTTTAGATTCCGCCCTCGATTGCCGGATCCTATCCGTCGGTTTGTTTAATTAGGCCTGTTTTATTACGTTTACGTTTCTTCTTCCTCACAGAAGTGTCACCATCGGCAGAACCAACAACAGACCACACCGAATCAATGGAAACCCCGATCCCAGAAGCTCTACCGTGCGTAGAAACTGCTCAACCAGACCACACCGAATCAACGGAAACCCCGATCCCAGAAGTTCTACCGTGCGTAGAAACTGCTCAACCAGTTTCGAACGATGGACCCGAGCAAAATGAACCCCCAGCTTCGGTTGAAGATGTGCAAATGTCTGAGAAGGATACGTCCGCTCCACTTACCAGTACCGATGTCCCATCAGACGCAGCAGAGACTCAACCCGAAGCTGCAATGGAGATCGATTCTACTACGACCCCGGTAGCCTCTAGCAAACCCGTTGAAATTCCGGAAGATCATAGCAGCATAACGGCAAAGAAAAAACGCCGCCGAATAGTCCAACTGAACGATGATGACGACAGTGAAGAAGAGGATGGCCCCGACCGGCTGGAATTGCTTCGTTCACCAGAGCCGCCAAAGGATGAGGAAGAGCCGACCGGTACTGCTAATGTTGGTCTGGATGCTTGCACAGGCGATGAAAAACCAAACGATGACGATGCTGCCGCTGCTGCTGCTGCCGGTAGTGAACGAGAAGACGACGAACGACCAGGATCGGCTGATTCTGGGGAAAAAAGAAGTGCTGTTTCGATTTTTCAGAATGTGGTAATGATTCCTGCTGGTGACTCGGATGCTCACAAGAGGAAAAAAATACGAGTGCTGGAGAGTGACGACGAGGAAGAGGAACAGCGGGTGACGGAGAGTGTCGACGATATAGGATTAACCGGTGATGGCGATGGTGGTGACGAGTTAAACCGGGCTGGAGACCTGCTGATTGATGAAAATGCAGAGCTTGGCGATTACGGTGCGATGGAAGGTATCGAAATGGACAAGATGGAACAGATTGTGACGATGGATGCACCGATCATTGATCCCAGTAGGATGATTAACGAAGATGATGATGATGATGAGGATGATGACGAGAACGAAAACGATGCTGGTTCAGAAGGTGGTGAGAAGGAGAAGGATGGCAGTGACCAGGAAGAAGAGGAAGCGGAAGGTAGTCAAGATGAAGAGTTGGGTGAAGAGGAAGAAGTTGTGGAGGAGGGAGTTGAGATGATCACAGCTGAAGATGATGATGGCGAAGCGATTGGAATAGCCACGGATGATGAGAAAGAACTGGAGGAGGAAAAAACGGCATCGGAGGAAAATGACGATCGGGGGAGTAGCCAGGAAAATCAAGCTTCTGATGCAGAACAATCCGATCAGGATCAGCCGAGTGGGGAAGAATCATCCAAGGAAGAGGAAGAAACCCGAAGTCACAACCGAAGCGTCTCGCGATCGGCGACGGCTTCTCCTGTCGATGGGGAGAAGGAATCTCGATCATCGGATCAAAGGAAAGGGGATGGTCACAAATCGGGAAGCGAAGACGACGTTGTTTGTCAAAATGATTTAGAACTGAATACGATTTCGCTGCTAACGGATGAGGAAGATGACAATACTACTCCCTTACCTCCCCCGAAGAAGGAGCTCCCGGTGGTGCGGATAGTGAACATCAAAAAGGAACTTCTGGATACCCGATTTGTTAAGCGGGAACCAGGACTACATAAGCCGCAGTCGGCGACGAGCTATCAGCAACAGCATTATCTCAAACAGCAGCAGCAGATGGCGCAGAGGAAGGAAGAAAAACAAAAGAAGAAGCAGAAGAAACAACGGATATTCGACAATAACGAGTAAGTATCACGTTCAAACAGAAAATATAACTGAAAATATTATAATTTTCCAATACTTGTGCTTCTTTTAGCCCTTTCGGAGCCTGGTCCAGCTCTTCCAGCGAGGATGAGTTCATTCCAAACGACATTTACTTCGGCACGCCGGATCGGGTGTTTACAGCGAGCACCAAAATTCGCTGCCAACGACAAAAGATGGCCAATGAACGGTACTCGAAGTATACCGGCGGAAAATCCGGCAAACGGCACTATACGGATGATTCGGACGTCGAAGAACGACGCAAACGGAAGCAAAAAATGGAGCAAATTGCGCGGTTAAATTTGCCCGCCTATCAACAAGCACAACTGCAGAGTCTGGTCAAGAAGAAGAACAAAAAGAAACACGGACGGTTCTACGATAAATCGCAGGACATTCCGAACGATATCTATTTTGGAAACGTTAACGGTTTGTTGAACATTGATTTTAAAAGAAATCAACAAATATTAAAAGTATTTTTTCTCCAGTGCCGCTTCACGTACTATATGCCTTTGGAAGCAGCTCCTCGGATGACGAGCGAGCGGATCAAAATCGACCTAATACATCATGGAGACCGCCACAAGCTGCGCCCGTCAAGCATGGTAAATACCAAACAACCAGTAAATCATACAAGACCACATCCTCTTCAAGTTACAGGTATTTCGACAAGTTAAACTGAAATTCTCCATTCAATAGTAATCTTATTCTAATTACAGTAAGTCCACAGTTAGTCCCAGTAATGATCGCTCTGTGCAAGCCATGAAAGAGTATCTGAAAATTGCCGGTTTTAAAAATGTCAAGTTTCACAAACTGTGGGAAGGTTGCAAATCAAACCAGGAACGAGCAAACGCGATCCTGCGCCTTATGCAAGAGAAGGGTCTCGAAGGAGAACCAACGATTGCGAAATGTCGCGAGCTGCGCAAGCAGCTGCAAATGGAACGCGAAGCAAAAGTACTGGACACAAGCTTGATCATCGATGGCGGTGAAGGTAAGCATGAAATAGCCGAACTGGGTTATTGAAAATTTCACTTATTTATGTGCGCGAAACTCTTCTAGGTCGTATAACGCGACGAAGTGCACGACAACCGCAAAACCAGAACTCCAGTGATCCTTCCGATCCGAACGCACCTTCCACGTCCGGACTTTCGCAGGCACCGGTCGTTCCGCCCGAAAGTTTAGAGACGTTAAACCGCATTCGCAATGTGATCGATCCGGACTCGGATGGAGAGTAAAATCAGTTTTGTACATAGTCCAACCAATCGTGTACGGAAAGTCGTCTACAGGTGGCCATAAAGTGTATTTTGGTTCTAGGTTTACTAATCATATGGTGGAATTTCCAAACAATTTCGTAACATAGACATTTTTTCTATATAATTTTTCATTGTTCGACCACAGAATATCGCTATATTTTATACAAAAAGATTAATAGATTTTATATTTTCTGAAAGAAAATGCTTCTCTGAGGAATAAAGTTTATTTTACACTCGCTTCCTTCGTTTCTAATGAAAAAAGTAAAAGTTTAGTACTAATATTAATAATTCATTTCGACAAAACAACATTTACGCGTATATAACGCGCACAGCTGTGTATAAAACTAATACTAACTTGCAAGAATGTGAATGCTTAGAACCCATTAAAATCAAAAGTCACTCTCCCTAGATTATCTACAATCATACTATAATATAATAGTCAGATAAGATTAATTTCAGTTTTGTACATTAGTAAAAAATAGTATGTTAGAATGTAAAATCTCCAATAAAGTATGGCTTTTAAAGTGAAGTGTAGTTTAAATTATTATATGATTTTTGCTGTAGGTATAAAGTAAACGTTTGAATTGAGTTCAAATCTATCCATCAAGTTTACATGATTTAGGGCATACAAGTTAGAATTGATTTTTTGAGCGTATCATATATCATGAACCAAAAAATTCGACTCATAACATTCGGCATGGACCCAGCAAATGAAATAAGGACGCTTAATGGAAGCTACCTATCGCTAAATTCGTGGATGGTGGCATCCATGTGATGGGTCCATCTGGATCTGCACACCGGGCTTCTTCCGCGACGAATCTTGTAAAGAATTTTTTGCTCTCAATGTAGCAAGCATGCTGGATTTTGAGCAAATTGCTGAGAACCCACGGTGTAACGCGACCCGTGCCTAAAGATGAATGCTTGAGGGGCCTAATTAAGTTTCCCAAAGTTGAACTGAGCCTGCATGGCACCAGGGCACCCTGTGCAGTAAATTGCTTTCCCTGTTCACTGCTGGTAAAGAACAGTGGATTCTATTTCCCAGCAAATTAACATCATAGAGATGGAACAATTAAAAACCATTTTAAATTGAATTTAAATAATAACCCATGTGGAGGATCAACGTTCGGGAGTTATTCTCACATCGCCAACTGTTGTAAACGTTATAAGACCAAAAGCACCTGACTTAACACTATGCGGTCCAACGATAACATAAAATAAAAAAATTGGAATGTATCGAATGAAAAATCCTTGTCCGATCACCAGTAAATTATATTTGATTATGAAAAAAATGATTTATGAAAGAAATCTTAAAAGATTCCAGGAAAACAAACTGGGATCAGCATAATTTGAACCTGAAGGTTGGAGTCAAGAGCTTGAAATGCTACTCAAGAACAAGAGGACAATTCAAAACAACTTTCACACCTGATCCAACTAGCAAATCATGAAAGCTGTCCTGCAAAGGAACGCTCTATGAATAGAGATGTACCCAGGTGGAACAAAACCTTAGTGAAATTTAGAGAGTAAACCCGGAAATTATTTAACGAGTTAGACGAACGCAACAGTGGGAGAAGTATAAACAAATTCTCACTGCCTATAATAAAGAAATACGAAGATCAGAGAGGATTCACTGGCAACACACATATGTGGAAGCCTCAGTCGAGGCTGGCCGTGTCTGAGTAGGAGGCAATCGGCCAGAAAACGGCTAAAGGTGCAAGTGAAAAACATTTTTCCGGCGAAGCACGATGTCGTGGTCATAATGGGCGACGAAAACTATTTAACGCTGTACGTAACGGCTGGCAAAGGACCGAGTACGTTCCCACCAAAAAAGTAAATGATGACGTCGAGTATATCTTCTGCCCCAGGTTCCCGAAGAAGATCCTTCTATGGCTGACGATCAGAGAGAAGAGAATGTTCAAGCCGCTGTTGTATGTTGTATAAAAAGTATCGCGCAAAGAATGTGGTCTTTTGGCCGGAACTGGCATGGGCCAAGGGCAAGAGATCCCTAGAGGAGATGCACCGGCTGAAGATAAAGGTGGTTCCGACATTCACCAACTCTCCAAACTGCGATCAATAGTAAATTTTAGGGCGAAGCTCAAACCACTGACGAACTGACATGACACATAGAAGAAAATCCTTTCGAAACCGTCGTCCTACGCATTTTGCTTGCACACTAGCACCTTCCGTTATACATGTTACGGAGTAGCTTGCATTTTCAGGGTTTTATGCTGCAGGGTTTATACTGAAAACTTGAAGCAATGTTGCGAAACATGCTTTTTTGAAAAAAATGAGTGGTTTTTGATTGAACAATGGAATTAACGCGAGTGTCTCGTCTGTTTGTCTGCGCTCAAACATAGCATTTACTTCAATATTTTGTGGCCAAAACGGAAAAGGCACCGCCAAGGCCACGAAAGAGTTGAATAATATGCCGACGTCTATCTTTTGATTGACCATAGTGAAGATTCTGGTGCACAGCAGTAAAGCCACCTGGCAGGGCGTCTAATCATTTTTATAAAGGGCTTAATAAACGTATAGAATTTAAAACAAATTGGCCTAACGTCTTACGACAAGGTCTGGGCAGTATAATTTCTCCATCTGTTTCGGTCTATGGCAACTGATCTCCAGTTCCGCGGGCACCCAGTGCTCGCCAGATCTCGCTCCACCTGGTTTTGCCACCTCGCTCGCTGTACCCCTCTTCATCTTGTTCGCACCGGATTTGATGCGAAAACCATTTTTGCAGGATAGTTGACCGGCATTCCAGCAACATGTCCTGCCCAACGTATCCGTCCAGCTTTAACCACTTTCTGAATACTTGGTTCGTCGTAGAGACGCGCGAGCTCGTGGTTCATTCTTCGCCTCCATACGCCGTTCTCTTGCACTCCGCCAAAGATGGTTCTTAGCACCCGCCGTTCGAAAACTTCGAGTGCTCGTAGGTCCTCTTCTAGCAGTGTCCACGTTTCGTGCCCGTAGAGGACAACCGGTCTAATTAGCGTTTTGTGCAGTGTGCACTTTATACGGGGGATCAAATTATTCGACCGCAAGTGTTTGTGCAGTCCGTAGTAGGCCCGACTTCCGCTGATAATACGTGGTCCTCAGTTGCCAGTGATAAGATATAAGAACTCGTCGACTACCTCGAACTCATCCCCGTCGATTACCACGATACTGCCCAAGTGGGTCCTGTCGCGCTCGGCCCCGCCCGCCAGCATATACTTCGTTTTAGACGTATTTATCTTCAGTCCAAGCTTCTCTGCTTCGCGTTTTAGTCTGGTGTACTGATCTTCCACCGCCTCAAATGTTCTGCCGACAGCATCCACGTCGTCAGCAAAGCAGATAAATTGACTGGATTTATTGAAAATCGTGCCTTGCATTTCGATCGCATCTCGTCTTATAATACTTTCAAGCGCAATGTTGAATAGCAGGCAGGAAAGACTCCCATCCATCGTAGCCATGATAAGTCTAGTAAGCTTACCCGGAAAGCCGTTTTAGTCCAAAATTTTCCATAGCTCTTGTCGGTTTACGCTATCATATGCGGCTTTGAAATCGATGAACAGGTGGTGCGTGGGGACTCGGAATTCGCGGCACTTCTGGAGGATCTGCCGCAGGGTGAAGATTTGGTCCGTTGTAGACCGACCCTCCATGAAGCCGGCCTGGTAACTTCCCACAAATCTATTGGCTATTGGCGATAGTCGATGAAAGATGACTTGGGACAGCACTTTGTAGACGACATTCAGGATAGTGATTGCTCGGTAGTTCTCACATTCCAGCTTATCACCTTTTTTGTAGATAGAGCAGATAACCCCGTCTTTCCACTCCTCCGGTAGTCGTTCCGTATCCCAAATCTTGACAATTAGTTGATGCAGACAGCCGGCCAACTTGTCCGGGCCCATTTTAATAAGTTCCGCTCCAATGCCATCCCTTCCCGCTGCTTTGTTGTTCTTCAGCCGCTGGATGACTTCTTTAACTTCCCTTATCGATGGGGGTGGCACATCTTCGTTGCTTGCTACACCAATGTGGTCACTTCCTCCGCTATCATGGTCTTCCGCCTGCACGCCATTCAGGTGTTCATCGTAGTGCTGCTTCCACCTTTCGATCACCGCACGATCGTCAGTCAAGATACCTCCAGCTTTATCTCTGCACATTTCGGCCCGCGGCTCGAAGCCTTTGCAAGATCCGTTGAGTCTCTGATAGAACTTCCGTGTGTCGTGAAAGCTGTTCGAGTTCTTCGCACTCCTTCTCCTCTTGGTGGCGCTTCTTCTCCTTGAAGAGTCGGGTTTGCTGCCTCCACTTCTGTTTGTATCACTCCACATTCTGACGGGTGGCTCTACGCAGCATTTATACCCGCGCTGCGTTCTTCTCAGCCAATATCTACTGGTATTCCTCGTCAAACCATTCGTTAAGTCGATTCGGTGCCACACGGCCTAGGACGTTCTTCGCTAATGGCTCTTTTCACGGCATTCCAACAGTCCTCAAGATGGACTTCATCCAGCTCACCCTCTTCCGGCAGTTTCATTGAATTATCTTTTGTAATTTTTTTTCATCGCCATCCGAAATCAATTCATTTTTTCAATACATACGTTAAGTGCATCTAAGTATTGGATAAGGGGCAAATACGAAAAAGTGATAAACCTGGAATGAGCACTGATTTAAGATATGAGGGAGCGTCAAATTGGGCTTCCGCCAAGGTGACACAATGTCACGCTACGACTCTGAGGTCTGGGTCACTCATCCCAAAGGCAAATAAGAAAAAAAACTTCATCGAAATCCATTAGATCGATAAGGTTATCGTTGGTTTTGTTAAAAATAATGAAAAAAATGACTATTTAAATTTAATGATGATGATGATAGTTTTATTAAGGACCTTTATTTAAATTTAATCTTATTTAGCAAAAACTCTTCTGAGCAAATCATGAAGGCAAAGCTGCAATAACAGCAGTACAAACCTTTCTACAACTAGAAAAGTCTTTTGAAGCGAAAAAATTTGACTAGGGACCGTGCAATAATTACGTAAGGCCTTTTTCCTCATTTTTGAACCCCCCCTCCCCCCTATATAAGATTTTGTAAGATTTTGGCCAATCCCCCCTCCCCCCCGTACAAGTTCTTAGTAAGATTTTTTGAAACATCAAAATTCAAGTTTTATTTAAAAAGATAGACATTGAAAGAATATTGAAACAGTCAACAAAGTTCAAACAAGTTCATAAAAACCAAAGTTCAAACAAATTCATAAAAAAAAACAAATAATATCAATTATCTATTGTAAATCCCTTAATGGCCCCCTCACGAACAGAACGTATTTCAGCATTGAGGTTGTCAATAAATGTTGGTGTATGCTCAGAAACTCACTAGCGTTCACTTAATTCGCATTGATCCAATCTAAATCGTCTGAAAACGTGTCCTCGTCAAGTAGTATACAAAGAACTTCTTTGCCTCTTCTAGATGACACGCGACATGGTCTTATGTTGGAATTGGCACTGCGTTGCGTCTAATGTACAGATCTGTAATGACCGCGGTTTCCTTTGAAGCAAAATACTGACCCCACTCTGGCCACATACGGCAGGCAAGATATTTGGGAACAGAAGAACAGTATATCCCAAAAAACATTTTTGTTGTATAGTAGCTTATCAAGCACTTGTTCCATTGGTACAGCTATACATTAATTGTGTAAGCTACTTTTAAACAAAAATATTTCTCGTGATATCATAAGGGATTGCGGCTGCCTTGCGGGATTGAGATAGGAAATTGCAACGAAATATGTTGGAATGATCCCGGGCAATCTGTAGAAACGAATTTGGTGAATTTCACATAGTTCTGCATAAATAGTATGAGCGCCAAAGCGCAAGTGGATACAGTTTATACTGATTTGAAGGCCGCTTTTAATACCGTTAATCATACTATTCTTTTAAGCAAGTTGGAGAAACTTGGGTGTACCACAAGATTGTGCAGATGGTTGGAAACTTACCTTACGGATAGGCAACTCTTCGTACAACTTGGCAACTGCCGGCCTGCCGCGTTTACAAATGGTTCTGGTGTGCCACAGGGTAGCAATTTGGGACCATTGCTATTCTGTATCTACATAAATGATGCAGCGTTACTACTCAATGAAGATGGAAGGCTTTTCTTCGCTGATGATCTGAAGATCTATCTTGAAGTCAGAAGAATCGAGGACTGCAGAATGTTGCAGAAGCTTCTGGACATGTTAAGTGACTGGTGCGTAAGGAATCAATTGTTACTGGGTGTGGAGAAATGTTGCGTCATCAGTTTCCATCGCACTAGAAGCGCAATAGAGTTCGATTACGAAATTTCCGGATCAAAATTGAATAGGGTAGAACAGATAAAGGACCTTGGAGTATTACTTGACGAGAAACTCACCATGAAGTCCCACATTTCTGCCATCGTTGACAAGTCCAATCGTAGTCTTGGGTTCATATTTAAGATTGCTGGTGAATTCAATGACCCGATCTGCTTCAAAGCTCTCTATTGCTCTATTGTACGGTCAACGCTGGAATTTGCGAGCATCGTTTGAAGCCCGCACGAGTCTATCTGGTCCGCCAGACTGGAAAACGTACAGCGAAAATTTGTTCGATATGCACTTCGTCATCTTCTTTGGAGGGATCAGCAAAACTTAACACCATGCGAAGACCGCTGTCGTCTGTTGGGTTTAAGCACGCTAAGTCGACGTAGAGAGGTTTCGCAATCGTTGTTTGGCTGCAAACTTTTAACTGGCGAATATGATGCACCGGACATCCTATCGCAAATCGGACTCTACGCACCTTCAAGAGTCTTACGACCCAGAATGATTCTACAGGAAGACTCCTATTCAACGCAATATGCTGCCAACTCTCCCATCGCTTCCATGATCAGACAATTCAACTGCTTTGCTGACGTTTTTATTTTTGACGAACTATCACGCATTTACCGCTAACGTATTCGTGCACTTGACAATGTAAATACTAACAATTAAGTAACTTTTAAGTATTCATTTAGACCCAAATTGTCCTATGAATTATACGAATAAATTATAAATTATAAATAATAGCATAAACCGATGACATCAGAGACTCTGGAACAAGTAGGCCAACTGCTATTTCCTTGAGTGGACAAGGCTAAAATACTCAGCAGGTTGCTATGCATTTCCTTGCAGCATGAAAGATTTCGACACTTCACAACTTACTTCATCAATTTAAAAATTTTTGTAACAAATAACATAAGTTGCTATTAAAAATGTGACTTTTTCATAATTTTTTCGTGTGAGAAAATCTTACGTAAGAAATGATTAAGCCCCCCTCCCCCCCAAATAAGATTTTGTAAGATTTCGCGGAACCCCCCCTCCCCCCATAATACCTTACGTAATTAGTGCACGGCCCCCTAGTTGTCTTCCTTGACATAGAAGGCGCGTTCATTATAAGATGAATTATCATCTTATAATTTAATGGTTATGGCTATGACGAAACGTGGCTTCGATGTGTCCACTACTGGATTAGCAAAATGTTATTAAAAGGAGCGATATCAGGAAACTTTGGAAGCTCATAAAGTCCGCTTTCGTTCAGGCGAAGATTGCCACTGCCATCGCATAGTTCCTTTGAACCGTTGGAAGTGCAGCTCTCAGATTTCATCCCTTTATTCTGCCGCACTGGGTATGAAATGGAGAGAGTTACCTGGAAGGAGCATCAAATATAGCTCTGGCTCTCTTAAGCGCCTCCACGCAGGTCTAATAGCGTTTTTGTTTTTTAACCTGGGTTAGTTCCAACTCGACCACTGAATAAACAAATATTTTCGGGAGAATAAACAAACGTTTTCAGGTTGTCAGTGTATTGCTCATGGCCGGGTTGAAACTGTAAAAATACCCAGAGCGAACCCGTCGTCTAAAAAGTTCAACCTAGAGCGAAACTAAGTTCAACCTGAGTGAAGAAACAAATGTTTTGACAGCCGTTCGGTTGGAACTAGAGCGAACCTAAGTTGGACCCAAGCAAAAACAAAAACGCTATAAGTAAAACGACGACGATCGATGACCATAGCTGGAAACGCTTCATGTACATACTGGAGCAGCTAAGCTAGGAGGTGCGAAGCTGAATGTAGACATGGCGATGCTGGCAAGGTAGTTTACTGAATCTCTCATTTATCACTAACGACGTAAATTAAAATACGGAACAGATCAATCGGCATAGGATCCGGCAAAGAACAAGGAAACGATCGATAGATAACGACTGAAAACTCAGGAGCTGAAGTGTTCGAACTCTCCATCAACCGGCCCGGCATGAGCTTGCTTACATGCTCGAGAATTACGTAGACTCGGAGTGAAGATCGCTGCTATTCAGGAAGCTGTATAGCCAAATTCTGGAGAAAGGGAATTCCATGCAGTAGATCGTATTGCAGATACTTCTTTTAAGTACCACATGTACAACAGTGGCGGTGGATTCGGTTTCGTAGTTTTGAACAAACAAAAGCAACGAGTTATCTGATGGAGGCCCGTAGATGACCGTGTGTTGAGAATTAGAGGCAAGTTCTTCAACTACAGCCTGAACAACGTATATGTACCGACAAAAAATAAGTCTGAGATGCTAAGGATCAGGATGCTAAGGCTCATAAATTTTGCCACAGCCAGAGGAATGGGTCATCTGTAATACCTACTATCCAAGTGTGAATATTCAGAAACGCACCGGGAAGCAACCAAATGGGGACTCTAGTTCCCCGATTGATCATATTTTGATTGACAGTCGACGGTTTTCGGATGCCATTGACATACGTTCGTTTCAGGGACCAAATATCGACTCTCGTCGTGTATAAGATTCGCGCAAGATTG
This sequence comes from Sabethes cyaneus, assembly GCF_943734655.1. Classification (NCBI taxonomy): domain Eukaryota; kingdom Metazoa; phylum Arthropoda; class Insecta; order Diptera; family Culicidae; genus Sabethes; species Sabethes cyaneus. Next base: position 69,625,010 of record NC_071355.1, on the reverse strand, counting down.
TCGAACGCGGCGAATGCTTACACTAAGAGGACGCTGATTGATGGCAGATTGTGTGGCATCGGAATACGCCAGAAGTCCTGATCAACGAACCGCGAGACAGCAGCCAAAAAGGGAAGAAGATATAAGCAGGCTGTGGAGGAACCTCTAATATGCCATTGAAACAACTTCGAGAGAGATGATACGCACGATACCTTCCTATCGTCTAAAAAACGCGAGCACAGCAAGCTTACCGACGCAGAACGGCGGTAACAGCAAGGAGAACTTCCAGACGCTGGCTGTTGAATAGTGAGGTAAACAAAATAACAATTGTGGGCGACGTCAAGCTGTGTGGCCACCAACACGGGAGAAAGTTAAGAAGGCAATTGGTAAGTTGAAAACAGTAAACAGCTGGTGGCAAGGACGATATTCCGGATGAACTTATAAAACCGGAAAGTGAGCGGCTGTTCTGTAGACCAAGACCGTTAGTATAGTCGTTCGTCGGCGAATACTAAGGTGGTTTTCATGAGATCAGATGGATCAGATGTTCAGCAACTTGTAGACACATCACGTATTAGCTAACTTTAAGGCGGAGTGTGATTCAGTTAAACAAAGTGTGCTTTGGTAGGTAATGCTAGAACATGGTTGTCCGACGAAATTAGTTAAGCTGATTCGTGCGATGCACGATAGGTCTGAATCTTGCGTCGGAATAGTGAATAGAATAGGATGAGACCTCAGCGCTTTGTCGACGATCGATGGATTGAAGCATGGAAAAAAGTACTCTCTAACCTGCTATTGAACATTGCCTTGGAAAGTGCAACACAAAGAGCAAACGTGAAAATGAACGGGACCATCATCACGTAATCTCACATACTTCTTGGTTTTGCATATGACGGCAATATAATTACAATCAGCCGTAGAACAATGGAAAAGGTTTCTAGGCTTTTTAAATAGAAAGCAGCAAGATGGGGGTTTTGGCCGTAAAATTCTGTGATATATTCTTGGCGGCAAAATGCAAAATGGTGTGTGACACAGACGCATGAACCTAGCTGTATCAAGTATAAAATAATGTCGATTTACTAAAGGTAGTACAATGTGGCAAGCTGCTGCACGCTATTTTGAGCAGAAAACCAGGAAGAAACCATAAACTTCGGGGCTGACCCTGCACCCTAAGGATGGGCGCTGTCGAGCATGATGCACCACCAGAAATAGAGAGCAGTGAGTTTGATATTTTAGGTCCAAAATCAAAATTTTTCTACTCGTCCAATTTTTTATTTGTCAAATATTTGCTCTTCCTAGCGAACCACCCTACTGTGGCCCCCCACCGATTTCGATGTCTGGGTGCAAGCCGTATTTCGTGGAAAACTCGTCCTCACACACATCCAAGGCAGACCCGTGAGAGCGCGAGAGGAAAATCGTTACAACCACTTTCCGCATGGGCCACATGAATGATGATGTTTGAGTTTGGCGTTTAGCCTTCGGCTCAGCAGTGTTTCGCAAACCGATACCTATGCAGCAAGGAAACCGCATTTTCCGTTCAGTCTTCTCTTTTCGTTCCCGGTGAAAGCACGCTGAACGCCTCTTCTGGTGCTATTATATTATATTCGGGCGGTGGAAAATTCGTGTCAAGCGTAGGGAAAAACCAACAATTCGAAAGAAGCAGCAGGAAGAACAAAACAACAAAACTCTAATTCTTTATTTCTCTCTGCATGTGTGAGATTTTTTCTGGCCCGCATTTTCCAGTGTTTGTTCGTAATTTTATCTTGCTTCGGTTTGAAGTGTGCGGAAAACAGAGCAGTCGAAAGTGATAATTTTCTTGCGCGGCTAAGCGGAGCCCCACCAACATATTTGCAGTGAAAAAAAGGGTACGTTTGTATCTCTTCTGTTGTTATTTACCGTTTATTGGAACTGTGAGCATTGCTATGCTGGAAAACGAGGGGCGTGCTGTGGTGTTTGCAATTTTCTTCGATTGAAGTGGCAAAAAATAGGAGTGATATTTGCCGCAGAATGGTACCGTCGTTGCACGGCAGCAAGTGACATTTCTGCCCGAGGCGGATACTGAGGAAGACTCAACCAACACGAGCCGTGAAAAACTTTCCGATTGGTGTCGCAATCGCTGGGCAGGAAGAAAACATTTTCAGCGTGATAAATGCTATACGCTGCGGGAATGCTTGGCCTATCCAGAGCAGCGGTGACAAGTTTGACATTGGTGCCGAGTTGTGAGCTGTGAGCGTTTTTCTAATTACTTAGTAATGATGCTGGATTTTTTAACTTTCAAATGCAAATCATGAGTTAAGTTTGCCAGTGGATGGCAATGTAGTGCCAAGCAGAGCTGAAATTGAATATCTAAACTAATATAATATTTTTAAAGAACTTTAGAAAATGTTTGTTCATTTCGGCGGATAAAAATCATTGCTCAACCGCTTTGCTATCTCGCATACATGATATTGCGTAACAAAGTAATAACAGATTAGTAGAATGTTATGCACTGCAATTTTTGTTAGCAAATACTTTTATCCATCTTTTGTCAGTCGTCTTTCTGGGGCCGAAAATATAAAGAATATTATTATTCAATACATGACCGGATGATTGCTTTATACACGACCGGATGATTGCGTTACGGTCTGGATTTATTGCTCAAAATTAAAGCTTTTCTGAGAATGACTCTTAATTGAATAGAGGAATACAGTTTGGAATTGTGAATTTTTGATTAAAAGTAGCATGATTTAAAACTAAAGCAATGGGAAATCCATGTTGAAACTGAATGCTGCTGAAAGGATACCCTACTAGCGCAGTTGTTATAAACTAGTTGTGGTAACCGATTAATGACTGATTTCAGTCATAAATAGGTTGCAGCCACCAGAAGTGACAAAAGTGTGCTACTTGGGTATATTGTCAGTTTACATATATAATAATTTCATAACAGTCTTACAAACATATAAACAAAACAATTTTTATATGATTTCATCAAACCAATTTAGTTTATTTCATTATTAGAGATTGAATAGGTGATAAGTTTAAAACTTGAACAAGCTTAAAACTTCTATAGACCGTGAAAATATCGACATTTTGCCAAATATGTTTTGCAAAATTATTGTTATTATTGACTATATATAAAAATTGCTATAAAAATTGTGTCAAAATCAATTATTTAGCAAATACTTCAGTTGTTTGTTTTCCATAGGCCCAACGTTAGTTGAACAGTAAAAAGAACAGACATAAGAAAAAAGATTATTGTTAGCATAGGCCATCAAGATATAAATAATTATGATGGCTGATTCCCATTTTCAAGGAACTCCTTGCCTAGTTACATACAGTTCAAACCCGCGCCGGCAACGTGTGGTCTGATGATATTATTTCAATTATCTTGAAAGGTTAGCACTGATCGAAAATGTTATTTATTCAACTATCAAAATCTACTTACTCCAACTTAGCCCGGGAAGAAGTTAAAAGTGCTCCGATTTTGTTCAAAACTTGTGTATGTGATCCCCTTTAAAATTCAGACATCAGAGAATTCAATTCATCATTGTTATTTAATTTTTATTTCCACTTAAAAAATTAATACAAAAATATTAATTTTTCCTCTTGTTTAAGTAATTTGAGGTCGTCGGCCATTTTTTCTATTTCATTTTTCATAATTTTGTCTAAAAAATGAAGTTCTTTTATAAAACATCAATCGTTGCGGGGTCTAACCGCCGATGTATGTTTATATATTAGCAAAGGCGTAAGGCAGCGTACGATTCAGTCAAACGAAATGAGCTATGGCTGATAATCCTAGAATATGGTTTTCCGGAGAAACTAATTATGCTGATTCGTGTGGTACTGGATGGGTCAAAACCATGCGTCAGAATTGCGGGTGAGACCACAGCCGCTTTCGTGACGTTAGATGGATTGAAGCAAGAGGATACACTCTCTAACCTGCTATCCAACATTACCTTGAAAGGTGTAATACGAATAGCAAAGGAAAGGAACGGGATTATCATTACGAAATTTTACATGCTTCTTGGTTTTGCGGACAACGACGTCGATATTATCGGATTCAACCGTAGAGCAGTGGAAGAGACCCTTAGGCTTTTGAAACGGGAAACAGCGAGATTGGTACTTACCATTACCACCGCCAAAAAGAAATACAAGGTTGCTGGCAGAGAACGTGGGAGTCCAAATGGTGTCGGTGCCGAGGTGGAGCTGGATGTAACAACGATGGATACTGCAAAGTAAAATGACGAATCGCAGCCGCGAATCGGACATTCTACAAATAACCTAGCCAGCAGAAGTCCCGTAGTGTGCAAATTCGTACTGAACTTATTTCATACTCGTTTTCTGTCGTTTCTTTTCCCTTCTTCCTTTTTTTTGTAATTGGTTGTCGTCTTTTCCTAATTCCTTTTCGGTTTTCGTCTTCGTCTGTTCCGCTTTTCCTCTTTTGGATGTCTCTTTTTTCTTTTCTTCTGACGCCTTTATCCTCTTTGCGCTTTTTTCCCTTCTTCCTTTTCCGGTTTTTCTTTTTTATCTCCCGTTTTTCGTCTTTATATCTCTCCAATTTTACCTTTTTCTTTGATCCGTTTTTGCTGTTTTTCTTTCCTTCTTTTTTGTCCCATTTTCCCTTCCCATTCCCATTTTGTTAAAATTTTCCTCTATCGGTATTTTTTTGTCCACTGTTTCCTCTTTCTTTTCGTGTCCCGTGTCCTTCTCAGTCTTTCAGTCTGTGTCGTTGACCCTTTTCAAATTTTTAATTTGCGTCTGTTCCGTTCTTCCTTTTATTATTGCTCCTTTTTTGTCCTGTTCTCTTTTTCATTTTATCCCGTTTGTTCCCCTTTGCTAACCCGTTTTTTCATTTTCTATTCCGTTTTTTCTACTTTGCGTCATTTTTTCAAGGTTTTCGTCTTTAACATGGTCGTTTTTACTTCTTTTTTTCTAATTTTTCTGCTCTTCCGTTCCCCCACTGTTTCTGCTTAGTCTCCTATGTTTTTGGGTTTCGTCCCATTTTCTTCTTTTCCATTTTTCTTATTTTTACGTATCAATTGTGTCATCATTGTTTTTCATTTTTCTTATTCCCATGCCTGTTTTACCTCTTTTTTCATCCCGTTTGTCGAGTTTTTCTAACGTTTTCTACCGTGCTCTTTTCCAGGAGCAGCAAGAGAAAAAAGTTTACTTACATTTTCATAAGAAACTGTTTGCTCGTACAGCGTACTGTTCGGTTCATGAGATATGTATCTTTAACGGGAAATTAGCAGTCATTAACTTTTCGTAGGAAAACCCAATTTCGGAAGCAGTTTCAGGCACAAAACATGGGTTGTGTCTTTAAAAATGTGTTCACTGCATTTTTCTTGCCTATCTGAATACAGCGAATATATTTTTATGAACAGAATTTCTGTTTCAAACAAAAAAAACTGCTTTTGCAATGTGCAAAATCAATGACGACAAAATTTGGACACCCCTAAACACACACATACACACACATACATTAACAATGAGTGAAATATTTTGCAGAGTGGTAGACGTATGTCTGTTCTTTCTGAAAATATATCTTCTTCTTCAGCAGCATAGAGCCGGGGTGGCTCGTGCTGTTTCAAGCACTCGTCTCCATTCAACTCGGTCTTGGGCCACTCGTCGCCAATTTCCTAGTCGTCTCAGAAGTCGCAAATCGCTTTCGACCTGGTCGAGCCATCGTGCACGTTGGGCCCCCCTGTTCCTGGTGCCGGTGGGGTTGTTGAAGAGGACCGTTTTCGTCGCACTGTCGTCCGGCATCCTTACGACGTGTCCGGCCCACCGTAGCCTGCTAACTTTCGCTAGATGTACGATGGGAGTCTCCCCAAGCAGTGCCTGTAGCTCGTGATTCATACGCCTCCGCCACTCTCCGCTTTCAGTTTGTACTCCGCCAAATATCGTCCGCAGCACTTTCCGCTCAAACACGGCAAGGGCGCGTATGTCCTCCGTAAGCAGCGTCACGGCTTCAAGTCCATAAAGAACTACCGGTCTAATAATGGTTTTGTACATTGTTAGCTTCGTGCGGCGGCGTATGCTTCCTGATCGTAGCGTTTTACGAAGGGCAAAGTAGGCCCGATTTCCCGCTTGGATGCGCCGCTGGATCTCCTTACTAGTGTTGTTGTCCGCGGTCACCAGCGATCCCAAATACACGAACTCTTCTACCACTTCTAGTTCGTCGCCGTCAACGGTTACCGTCCGTGGGAGGCGCGCATTTGTTTCCTTTGAGCCTCTTCCTTTCATGTATTTGGTCTTCGACGCATTTATTTTTAGCCCAATTCTCCTAGACTCCGCTTTCAGTCTGGCGTAGATTGCCTCCGCCGTCGCAAAGTTCCTGGCAATGATATCGAAGTCATCTGCAAAGCCTAGAAGTTGGCTACTCTTGGTAAAAATCGTGCCTCTCGTTTCAATGCCCGCTCGTCGGATCACCCCCTCAAGAGCGATGTTGAACAGCATGCAGGATAGACCGTCACCTTGTCTCAACCCTCGTCGCGTCTCGAAGGGACTCGAGAGTGTCCCAGAGATGCGTACGAAACACATCACTCGATCCAATGTAGCTCTGATCAGTCGCGTCAGTTTGTCCGGAAAACCGTATTCGTGCATTATCTGCCATAGCTTGTCTCGATCGACTGTATCGTATGCTGCTTTGAAATCGATAAAGATGTGATGCGTGGGCACGTTGTACTCCCGACATTTCTGCAAGATCTGTCGGATAGTAAACATTTGGTCCGTAGTTGCGCGAGCCCCCATGAAACCCGCCTGATAATTCCCTACGAAACCTTGTGCTATCGGTGACAGCCGGCGTAACAGGATCTGGGAGAGTACCTTGTAGGCGGCGTTTACCAGCGTAATACCACGATAGTTGCAGCAGTCTAGCCGATCACCATTTTTGTAGATGGGACAAACCACTCCTTCCATCCATTCCTCCGGTAGCTTTTCCTCCTCCCAAATCCTCGAAATAACCCAGTGTAGAGCCTTTGCTAGCGTTTCCCCGCCATGTTTATAAAGCTCTGCCGGTAGGCGGTCCTTCCCAGCGGCTTTATTGGTCTTCAGCAACCTGATTTCTCGTTTGACTTCTTGGAGATCAGGTGCTAGGACATCACTATCTTCCATGGGCGCTCCTAGGTTAATTTCCGTTCCGCCTCCTTCTGCGACTTCGCCATTGAGGTGTTCATCGAAGAACTGCTTCCACCTGTCGACCACCTCGCGCTCGTTTGTAATTAGATTCCCTCCCTCGTCCCTACACATGTCAGGTTTCGGTGTGTAGCCCTTCCGAGTTTGGTTCACCTTCTCATAAAACTTGCGCGTGTCGTTAGCTCGGAATAGTTGCTCTAATTCTTCACGATCTCTGTCCTCCTTTTGGCGCTTTTTTCTCCTCAGGATCGTGGTCAACTGGTTCCTAGCTCGTCGGTACTTGGCCAGGTTCTCTCTAGTGGCAATACTTAGATAATTTTTCCAAGCATTTTTTTTCTCCTCCACCGCTTGTTGGCATTCCCCATCAAACCAATCATTTTGTGTACTTCGAGGCTCAATACCTAGTGCCGCGGTAGCGGCCTCTCCGATGGCCGAGCGTATTCTGCCCCAACCGTCTTCGAGGTTTGAAGCACCTAACTCCTCGGAAGAAGGCAGTGCCTCATTCAGTACTCGCGCGTAGTTCTCGGCAGCTTGTGGGTTATCTAGCTGCCTGATGTTCAGCCGAGGAGGACGGCTTTGACGTGTCCGGTATACGGTGGACAGCTTTGAGCGCCCATGTACTGCTACTAGGTAATGGTCAGAATCAATATCCGCACCCCGACGGGAGCGTACGTTCGTGATGTTAGAGAAGAACCGGCCCTCTATGAGAACGTGGTCAATTTGGTTCATTGTACGTTGGTCAGGTGATCTCCAGGTGGCTTTGTGGATATCCTTGCGCGGGAAAAAGGTACTTCGGATCACCAGGCCTCGGGAAGCTGCGAAGTTTATACATCGTTGGCCGTTATCGTTTGTGTCGGTGTGCAGGCTATGGGGTCCTACCACCGGTCTATACATTTCTTCCCTACCGACCTGGGCGTTCATATCCCCGATGACGATCTTGATGTCCCGTGACGAGCAGCTGTCGTACGTTGCCACCAGCCTCGCGTAGAACGCTTCTTTCTCATCGTCGGGTCTACCTTCGTGCGGGCAGTGCACGTTGATGATGCTATAATTGAAGAAACGGCCCTTTATCCTCAATACACACATTCTCTCGTTGATCGCCTTCCAATCTATCACGCGATCCTGCATTCCGCCCAGCACTACAAAGCCCGTTCCCAGTTCGTTGGTAGCGCCACCGCTCTGGTAAAACTGGGCCTTTCCGCCACGGATCTTCCATACCTTCTCTCCTTTGCGACAGATTTCCTGCAGAGCTACGATGCCGAGTTTGCGGGGTTCCAGCTGTTCGATCAGCACCCGCTCGCAACCTGCGAAATTTAGCGATCTGCAGTTCCATGTCCCGAGTCTCCATTCGTCGTCTTTATTCCGTCGCCTAGGTCGATGCCGAATATTCCGCTCCGAATATGCTTGAATGTTGTTAGTTAAGTTTAGTTTAGGTGTGTAGCCGTACTGGGGCAACACTACCGAGTCTCGCGATGGGGCTGCCATCTCATAGTGCCGAGACGCACTATACCTCCTTCCCGGTTAGTATACGACCTTAGTTTCCACCGGGGTTGGTTACCCGATCTCCGCTAGGGTTGCTCGTATTCCGGCTGGTACCACGAGGAGGTCGGGATCGGAGTTGCTGGATAAGAGGCTAACGACCACTATGGGGTCTATATTCCGCATTATCTAGCCGTTTACCAACCTTATCTGAAAATATAACACTTGTTTATATTACAAACGCTCAGCGTAAAATGGCGTCGAAAGAAGAGCAGGTGCGAAAAACAATTGTGTGCGGTCGCAATAAAAATCCGGATCTCTCGTTAAGAAAAATTGCCAAAAAGCTTGGATTTCCTCCAAGCACTGTTCACAGTGTTTTAAAATCGTTCGATGCTCGCTTGACAACAGCTAGGAAGAAGGGAAGTGAAACGAAAACGGATCTGAGACCCACCACAAGGATGCGAAGGTAAAACAAATATTACGGAGGAGATCAGATCTTTCTGTACGTACCATTGCTCGTAAAATAAAAATGTCGCCAAGGTGAGGACTGTGCCAAACCGTAATGATAAGCAAAATACGACGGCCAAAACACGCGCTCGTAAGCTTTATCGTGAATATTTAACGAAGTTTCCTTGCGTTATAATGGACGATGAAACGTATGTCCTAGAAGACTTTAAACAGCTTCCTGGTATGTCTTTTTACACTGCCATGAAACGGAATGGCGTTGCAGAGCATTTTAGGACAAAGAAGAAAGCCAAGTTCCCCAAAAAATATTTAGTATGGCAGGCCATGTGCAGTTGTGGTCGAGCAAGCAAAAGTTCCATCACTACGGGAACGGTTAACAAGGAAATATACCGTGAAGAATACATGCAGAAACGATTGTTACCGTTCCTACACAGCCATGATGTACCCTCGCTGTTTTGGCCTGATTTGGCATCCTGTCACTACGCCAAAGATGTTTTGGAATGGTATGATGCTAATGGAGTCCATATTGTATCGAAGGATGCGAAACCACCTAACTGTCCAGAGTTACGCCCCATCGAGCGGTATTAAGCTTTGGTGAAGAGAGAGCTGTCCCAGCAAAAACAACAAGCAACAACTATAGATAAATTTCGAAAACCTAGGACAAACGCAGCTAAATTGGTTGCCAACAAGTGTGCACTGACACTCATGGCAAGGGTAAACTCCTAAGTTCGCCAATTTTTCATGCAGACCAAATAAGTAATGTTAATTTGTTTGATAATTATTAACGATACACACATAAATGATATAAAATTGTTTCATGGATTAAACTTCTAGCAAATTAGTTTTATTGCAAAATTGAGGTGTCCAGATTTTGTCGCAAACAAGCCTTACCTCAGTTAAGCTAAGCATAACTCAGGAACAACAAAAATGTGGTCATGAAAATTTTATCGTTAAAAGATTAGAAAGAGACCAACAAGAATAAAATATAAAAAAAATCCTTGTAACAGAACATAATTTTGTGACTTTTCGCTGGATTTTCCATCAACACTTTATCATCACATCATTTGTGTTGTATTTAAACCAAATTGGATCGCATTTTCACTGATCTAGAGTAGCTTTGGACTAATTTCGATTCCATTTGGACAAATTTAGTCGGATTTGGACAAATTTGGAATTAATTTGGTCTGATTTGGACGGGAATTGGATTAATTTCAATTGAATGTGGATAATATTGACTAGATACGGATTAATTAGGTTGGTTTGAATCCATTTGATCGCTTTAGATAGGATTTGAACAAATTTGAATTCTGGAATCTTGGATTTGGACTAATTTGAATGGGATTCGGAAAAATTTAGATTGGAATTGAACTGATTTGGATCGGATTCGGCTTTAATTTCGATTGGATTTGGATAATTTTGGTCGGATTTGAAGTAATGGGGGCTTGGACTAATTTAGGTTTAGTGCGGACTGATTTGTATTGGATTTGGACTAATTTGGATTAAATTTGTACTAATTTGGATCGGACATGATTCGAATTGAATATCGTTGATTTTGGTCGGATTTGAACAAATTTGGATGAGATTTGAATTAATTTATATTGGTTTTAGACTAAATTGGATCGACAACGCACTGATCTGAAGTAGCTTTGGACCTATGTCGATCCGATTTAGATGATTTTAATCAGATCTGGGCAAATTTTGGCGGATTTTGATTTGGTTTGGTTTTGAACTTATTTGGATTGGATTGGGACTAATTAGGATCGGATTTGGACGGATTCGGATAGAATTTAGACTAATTTGGAATAAATTTGTACTAATTTACATTTGATTGGTATCGAATTTGGACAATATTCGATTTGATTCGGACTAATTCAGTCGGATTTGAATTAATTTAGATCAGCATTGCACTGATTTGGAGTAATTTTGGACTAACAACAAAGCCTTGGGCTTAAGCGTCTAAAGACTTGACTTTTTTTGTCGACCGGCTTCACAGCCCGCTAGTTAAAGTACAGAACAATTACGGGGCTAGTGTAACAATCCTTCTGACTATCTAGCAGCACCGTACAGCCGAGATTCGAACATACGACGACTGGCTTGTTAGATCTGCAGCGTACCTCGAAGCCAACTGGGTCGCCTTTGAACTAATTTTAAGTGAATTTGGAAGATTGTGGTCGGATTTGGACTAATTTTAATGGGATTTGGAGTAAATTAGACAGGATTTGGACTGTTTTGGATTGGATTTGGATCGGATTCGGATTAGATTTGTATTAATTTCTATTTGAATTGCATTAAGTTTGGACAATTTTCACTTTGGACAATTGATTTGGAGTGGCTTGGGCTAGTTTTGATTGGATTTAGAAGATTTTGCTCAATTTTGAACTAATTTGGATTGGATTTGGAATAAATTATATCGGATTTGCCCTAAACCGGAGTGGTTTTGCACCAACTTCGATTCGATTTGAATGATTTTGGTTGGATTTGGACTAATTCGGCAAGATTAGATTGGTTTTGGACTAATCTAGAGTGGATTTGAGCAAATTTCGGTAGGATTTGGACCAATTTGGATTAATTTTGAGTAGATTTGAATGATTTAGATCGCATTTGAATTAATTTCGTTTGGATTTAAACAAATTTCAATTGAATTTAGATAATTTTTGATTGGGCTTAGACTAACTTGTTCGGATTTGGGCTAATTTTGCTGGGATATGCCGATTTAGATTGGATTTGAGATCATTTTTATTGGATTGAGATGTTTTCCTGCCTGTTGGGAAACAATGAGACGAAATTGCAGCTTCATATTTGGTAACTAATTCGGATTAGAACCAAAACGACTGATACTTTTTTTCATACAATTTTCTCAATTTTTAGAACGTTTTTTCGCTGTTGATGTCTTCCCCTATATTGCTTGAATAATTTCTTTCGAAATCGTAAAAAGAATTTGGTTCTAAACCTGACGTTACCGAAGACATTCATGAGCAAAAGAAAATTGAAGGATGTAATAAAAACGGGTCTTTCCAATTGACTGAAAGGAGGTCCAATTGGCACCGAACTTGGGATATGTACTTTTTTGAATGATATTGCAAAAAATAATATTATTTGAAAGAGACTCACCAGATAAAAATGTCATTCAACTTCTAACAAAGTAATATATTCTTGGCACGGTTTTAATCCTCTTGTTTCACAAAAGCCGAATGCCAATCATCATGGCAAATGCTGGTGAAAACTTTAGAAAATCATTCGTTTCCGTTTTGTGTTTTCCCATGTCATTGTCTGATAGGATGACGTACTTCCGCCATTCTTGCGAACACGCATCGCTCTGTGCCAGAGAAAGGGAGAGCGTGTAAGAAAATCAGCCCAGCAGGGGTGCGCCTTTACGACACATCTCGTGTACCACCGCGTGTGTGAGTGTGAGCGTGAGCAGCATGGTGCGCCGCTGGGTGATAATGAGGGTTGAACATTGACGCCGTCGGAGAAAGCAAGTGTTGGTGGAAAATTGCATCCGCCCGCTGTCGCTAGCGTCGTGTGTTTGAAAAGGAAACATACAAACGAGAGAAAACCGCGCAGAACTAGATTGAAAACATCGCATTGTTTATAGTTTTCCTTTTGTGTGCCACGGGGTACCCTTCTGTTCGATTTTCTCGCACATCGGTAAGGTTGGGAAGGGGGGGAGCAAACAAAACAAACGAGCGACAATCAAATGAACAACAAAATCGGAAATTATCTAACAAAAGTTTCGATATTTTTTTCCTTTCAGCGCACGACAACCAACATTGAAGTGACGTACAAAATTGAATTGTTTTTCAACCCCGGTCGTTCGTGGAAAATGTGGAAAAGTGAAACAAAACAGTGAGCTCCGTCACTCGAGCGAAGTCGAACCGGTTCTGTTCGTACTTTAAAGGCCGATGGATACAATGGTAAGTGTGCTTGGTGGGGTGAAACTTTCAAGGATTCGACAGGATAGCGAACGCATCTCAGCCAGCAGATAGCTAGCAGCAAGCAAGCAGCCACGCCACGACAAGTATTTTACGAACCGGGTTGCGCACAAGTGCTCTTCGGCTCCCGTTAAGTGAAAACATTTAATTGCGCTGAATTGCATAATAGCAGCAAGCACAAGGACATTGTGCCATCCACAAGTCAGCCAGCGATGCTAGCTTGGGAGGAAGATTTGGTATATGTATATAGCTTGCAATTACGAAGAAGCACAGATAGCAAATAATTTGAATTTAGCATCAATTTAATCTTCCTCTTTTTATTTATATATTGTCTGGCTCTACACGGTAGCCGAAGTGGGTGGAGGATTCTATCTGGGTTATCTCCGTCTACGTCAAACGGTTTTGCTAGATTAAATTGTGTTTCGACGTCCAGTGGAGTTTAGTTAATACAGTGGGTTTGTCCATGCATAGCATGAAACGGAATGTTCAGTTTGCCGTTTTGTGAAAGTCTTGGATGACCGAATCCAAGCAATAAAATTTTCTCATTTAATGGCTATTCTGTAGTTTTTGCAATGGCAATTTTGCCAATTGCATTGCTCTAGTTTATGATTATTCGTGTCCTGAGATCATGCACTAAAGACGGCTTGTACTCTCCTAACGAGAGTGTGAGTAAGTGTGAACAGGAAAGCTTGAATTAATTTGGTACAGACACACGTGATATGCATCGTTAGTGTCATCACTACAGCTACTGTGTAATGTGAAATGAGAACAACGGGAAACATTGTGCAGTGCACTTTTTCATCAAAATTTTGCTATTAATTTGTAAGATAAATAAACAAACAATAAATTATCGACTAAGCAATCAGAATCATTTCTCACATTGCGGTTATCGATTCCGAAGACATTTGTTTTGAATTTATTGTTAAATACGTTTGCATAAATTTGTATTCATCCGGAATGATCCCATGACACACTCGCTGCAGTGCAGATGCTGTGTGGACGTACTTTTTCACACTTCTCAGCAGCAGTCGGTTCCCAGTGCAAGGAAAAATAGAAAATAAACATCTAAATATGTTTGTCTAGATTTAAGAGAAGTGAATGATTCTGTCAGTTTAATGGGTATGGGTAGCAAAACTACACGTGTCATATGCTGTAAACAAAATAGTTGACTATACATGTTTTATTAAATGGAAACAAATCATGTTTGTATACTTTGTATTTGAGCGTAACAAACTTGAAAACAAAAAAAAAACAACATTATTGAATTGTTTTTTGTAGTGTAATGCTCGTTTAATCCAGTTTTACTGTTTTCACTTAAATACGTTAAATTTTAATATGCATATCATTTGGGCTACAAATAAATGTGTCGAAGACCAAATACTTAAAAGGAAAAGGCTCAAAGGACACTCTTCCTATTGCGGAAAGTAACCGTTGACATACTAGAAGTGGGGGATGTGATCGCGTATTTGGGATCGCTGGTGACAGAAATGGGGCGCAGTTTAAAACTAACTTTGTTTCGAGATATTTATCATGCAAGAGGAGAAAAAATTTTTTCACAATCCCCTCCAAAATCCATCAGCATGAACTCGGTAGCTGGCAGAATTTCTGGATAGTTCCTAAAAATACAGTGGCTCGTGTTATTAAAAAGCAGAAGCAACAATTTCACGAATGCCCGCAAAGTACAAACTACGCGTCGGAATGGAACCCTTAATCATCAACTGCGAATGAAGGTCATTCGAAAAGTTATGTCTGATCCCAACATCTCGCATTTCGATTTGGCGAAACAAGCAATAGTCGCCATAATCTGGGGTCGTACGCAGTGCGACCAGGTGCTGATAAAGCAAGATGGACGTGTCTTGCTCGAAAATGAAACTTATGTGAAGCACGATTGCAACCAAATCTTGGGGGTCGAATTCTTCAAGACTCCTACTCGCGGTAAGATTTCCAACAGATTCAAGTTTAGTTTGGCGAATAAATACGTGCAACAAATCACAGGCTTGTTCCTGTGGCAAGAAAACCACCGTTTTTGCGACAGATAAGATCGTGAATTTGGAAGTATGTAAAAGTGACTGTCTCAACAAACAGATTTTACCCTTTATTAGGTTTCATGATGGTCCAGTGAAGTTCTGGCCAGATTTAGCAGCTGCTATTACAGCCAGCAAATTCGAGTTCAAGTCAAATTTCACATCCAATATAAGGTCCAATTTCCAGTTTAATTTGAAGTAAAGCTTTAAGTCTAAATTAGCCCATTGATGGAATTGAATCTACAATTTCGATGCAATTGAATCTTCAACTGTTTCTGATTCTTGTTAGCTGTTTGCAAATTTTTTCCCGTCTGTAACCTGCGATAAAACCGCCTCCGCTCTGGATGCACAAATTGCTGCCTCATATATTCCAGCTGATTTACTCGACTCGAGCGTGTTTGAGATTACTGTCGACACCTACGATTAATGGCGCTGTACAAAAACTGAAGCCATAGTGTGATATTGTACCGCCCTTGTCGAGAACTTTCTCGGTTCCTAAATCAGTACTGCTTTCAGGTTTATAATTTTTGATAAGATTTTAAACCACCAGCCAGATTCTAAACCTGCCATTAAATTCTGGACCAGATTTTTGATCAAATTTTGTTTCAAATTTTGTAACAAATTTTGAAACAGATTTGAACTAGATTGTGGATCAGATATTGGACCACAATTTGTACCAAAACCAGATGTTGGATCTGGATCAAAGACTGGACCAGAACCACATATTAGTCCACATTTTTTATCAGATTTCGGACTAGATTTTAGATCACCATTTGTACCAGGTTATAAACCAGATTTCCATACCAAGTTATAAACCGGACTTTGGACGACATTTTTGATCAATATTTTTGGGTCAGTTTTGGGGCCACAATTTTTTGATCAGCTTTTAAGCGACCAACCAGATTTTGAATCTGAATTTTTATCGGATTTTGAATTAAATTTGGGCCCGGAACTGGACCAGAATATAAACCAGACTTTGGGCCACATTTTTAATCAGATTCTAAACCAGCAACCAGATTTTGGATTACACTTTGAACCAGATTTCGAACTTGGACCATATTTTGGACTTGGACTATAGCGTGGATCACATATTTATCAAATTTTGTTCCAGATGCAGAATAGATTCTGGCCAAATTTTGAACCAGTTTTCGATCAGATTTTTGACCAAATTTTGGATTAGATTTTAGATCCAGATTTGTAAACCTAGGCTGCATCTGCATCAGATTCTGTATCAGATTTAAAACCTGATATTTTTTTATTTGGACACATACATTTTGGATCTCATTTTGATCAAGTTTTTGATCAGACTTTGGAACTGGATCACAATCTAGACCTGAAACAGATCCTGAAGCTGCATCAGATTCTAGATCAGATTTAGAACTACATTATTGTCAGACTTGGATGTGGATTAAATTTGGGTTTTAATTCTGGAGCTAGACCAGAATTTACATCAGATTTTAGACCACTTTTTTATCAAATTGACCACATCTGTGATCAAATTCTGGATCAGATGTGGGACTAGATTGTGAATCAAATTCTGGTCTGGACCAGGGCCAGATTTTGGGCCTGGACCAGATTCTGTGCCATATTTTGACGTAGGACTACGTCTTTGTTTACTATACTGAAACTGGGTAGCACTTTGTGAAATCGAAAATAGAAGTATAACGTTTGAATGAAAGATTTCAAATGCTATTAGGCTACTGAACTACTGAACGAAACTGAACAATTTATATGTCGTTGGATAGATAAAATGACCAAGAGTTTTATGGAGGGGTAAGAAAGCAATTTTATGGAGTGCGTAAGAGGAGGGGGGGGGGCTCCTATACAAATGAAACACAAATTTCCTCAAAACTCGAGAACTAATTAAGCAAATGGAACCAAATTTGGCATGTGGAGGTTTTTGGAGGTATGAATTGATTTTATGATGGTTTGAGACCCCTCACCCCTGTGGTAGAATGATAAGGACTCTCATATAAATAAAACAGAAATTTTTGCGTATGTGCCATATTTTCTGCTATGTAACAAGCGGTAAGCTGTGAAAGTAAACTAGTAAAACCTTCTCGGAGCTAAGAACAGTGATACGTGCCATTCATGTCAAAAGAGAAGGACATTCGAACGGCACGTCGAAACTTGCTTTGCGATAAACTTGCTTTGGCTTTAATGTTATATGTAACCAATAGCTCTTTGAGGGGCTCTGTAGCCGCAAGGTTACCGAGTCTGCTTTGACAAGCGAATGGTCATGGGTTCGAACCTTAGTAGAATCAGGCCATTCGATGTCAAAGTGACTTTAGCATGGGTTTATTCTCAGGCCCCTCATCGCCCTTCCTTCATGCTGAGTTCTATATTATCCCGATATGGCCTATTGACAGTGCAAAAATGAGACCCTTATAGTAAAAATGCACTGGTTTGCTACGTCAGGGATGACTATAATTGGGGACTGTGCGCTGTCATGTGGAACGAGGTGGGTAAAGTAGAGTAAAGTATTGAAAGAAGGGTACCCAAATTACACACAAGCACGCATAAAAAAAATTCAATAAGCATATCGCTCACTCAATAGCGACTATAGCCAAAATAAATGCAGTGCGGGTTATACAACAAACACCCGGGCGATATCACAATAGATCTAACCATAATGGTCGCAGTGATGAGTCCATACAGGAAAAAAAAAAAAAAAAAAAACCAATAGCTCTTTTAAGGGCCACATGCGAGTTAAAGTAAGATTATTGAAACATGTCAAGCTACGCATCATCATATTTGCTAACCAGGTTTTGGATCAGCTTTCGAACCAGATTCCGAACCTGGACTACATTTTTTATCAATTTTTGTATCAGATTTTCGAACTGAATTGGACTAGATTCTGGACCCAATTTTGACCATCGTTTTCATCCGATCGGATTAGATTTTAGACCAAATTCTTGATCACATTTTGGACCACATTTTTGATCAGATTTCGGATCAGATTCTGGATCTGGATCACATTCTAGACCTGAAACAGATCTCGGAGCTGCATCAGATTCTAGTCCCGATTGTGGACTACTTTAATCCGATTTGGACCAGATTGTGGACCTTGGCCCGATTTAGGACTGTATCGTGGACCATACTTTTTATTAAATTTGGTTCCAGATTCAAACTAGATTGTGGACTAAGTTTTATACCTCATTTTTTGTCAGATTTTGGGCTCAAATTCTAGACCGGGTTCCGTGAGCCGTAGCGTGACATTGTGGCGGCCCTGACGAAGGCCCGATATGGCGCAGCTTCGTTAATCGAATTAGTGTACCTTTAAAGTTTTTTAGAATTAGACTACATGATTCGTATAACTCCCTATATCCAGTACTTCGCTACATTCGAGAGTGCCTTACTAAGGTTCAGGCCGTGGCACGCTCTATAGCGCCGTTGGCAAAAGCCAATCTGGCCAACTGCACGTTATGGCGCTGGGTATAGTCGTCGTCGGCAGGTGACTCAGCGGTCGCAAGTGACTTTCGAACCATCTTGCACGTTGGGCTCCTTTGTTCCTGGTAGCGGAGGGGTGGTTGAAGAGAATCGGTTTCCGCGTACTACCATCTGGCATCCTTACGACGTGGCCGGCCCACTGTAACTTACTATTGCCCGAGGTACGATGGGAATCTCTCCAAGCAGTGCCTGTAGCTCGCCCAAGTAACAATTTAGGTTTTATTACACTCTTATGGTGGCATTTAAGACCAAAATTGATCATGAAAACCGCCGTAAGAGTACAATAAAACTCACATTGTTGCTTGGGCGTGATTCATACGCCTCCACCACTCTCCACTTTCAGTTTATAATCCTCTAAATTATTCCGCAGCACCATCCGCTCGAACACTCCAAGGGCGCAAATGTCCTCCAAATGTAGTTCTTACTACTGGTCTAATAAGGAGTTTGTACATTTACAGCTTCGTACGACGGCGTATGCTCCTTGATCTTAACGTTTTACAAAGGGCAAAGTATCCCAGATTTGGTTGGCTTCTGGTTTGTCAACGGACTACTGTCCGTGGGAAGCGCGCATTTGACTCCATTGAACCTCTTCCTTTTATATATTTGATCTTCGACACATTTATTTTTAGCTCAAACCTTCCTAGACTCCACTGTCGGTCTGGCCTAGATTGCCTTCGCCGTTGCAAAGTTCCTGTTAATAAAGTCATCTACAAAGCCAGGAAGTTGAATACTTTTGCTGAAAATCGTGCCTCTCGTTTCGCTGCCTGCACGTCAGATCACTCCCTTGTACTCTCGGCATTTCTTCAAAATCTGTTGGATAGTAAAAATTTGGCCCGTAGTGGCGCGAGCATTTATGGAACCCGCCTGATAATTCCCTACGAAACTGTGTGCGATCGGTGACAGCCGGTGTAACGGGATTTAGGAGACGACTACCTTGTAGGTGGCGTTTACCAACGTTATGCCACGATAGTTGCAGCAATCGATGCAAATTTTCCTTCTTGTAGATAGGACAAACCACTCTTTCTATCCATTCCTCCTCGCAAACCGCGAAAATGACCCAGTCTAGCTAGCATTTCTAACCCTGTTTGTAAAGCTCTGCTGGAAGGTGGTTCTTATCGGTTGGCGACTTTGTTGTTGTGAACACATTAACATGTGTGAACATGAGGACCATGAAAACACAACGAAAATATAACGGAAAGATAACAAAAAATCAGAGGGGTTGTGCACAAGACACGACCGCATAGGTAACGTAGGACCACGCAAGTCTCTTTGTAGCGATAGTAGGATGTATTCAAATATGTAATACTACGATTCTTCATGTATACAAGCTACATACCCAACGTTTATCAAAGTAGTAACATTGTATACATTCAATCCTCAACCGATTTTGGAGTTATATTCACGAATTGATTGAATCTATTTTATTAAAACGAAACCAAGCAGTAAATAAATTTTTATGATCTGTTTCATCATCGGTAGACGGTACGCGCGAGTTTTCAAAAAATTGAAAATTTTTCGCAACTTTTCTGCGGCTTACAAAACAACACTGATAAAGCATTTACAACCTTCAGGCGTTTTAGAAGTCGCAGAAAATGTCGCCCGTGACCAGAAAACTTATTTCCGTCATTTGTTGGTCGTCCACAATAGCGAAAAATTCAACTTTTCCCTCGTTGCCTGTGTTATTATGGTATTAACTGGGCAAGAAAATCGTTCAATCGTTGTGTGGCCCTTAAAAGGACCGATTGTTTGATTACCATAACTCCAGCTTGCAATAAACTTGCACTAACGCACTTAACGTAATTCTCTGTTCGGTAAATTGGAGTACCGATAACCAGGCAGGGCTTGTTGCAACGGACCAGCCGGAAAGCCTCAGCAGCTATGCGATCAACGAAGCCGTTTGTGTATGGTCCTGAATCACGATGAAATACCACTCCAAGTGGCCAGCTGCAAGTGACGTGGGATGCTTCTGGTCGTTTTGTTGTCGCGAGCAGCACATTTCCTGCCAATTCCAGAACTTCAGCAGCCAGATATTGCATCACGGCAGCGAAATGAGTACTTTAGCTCCAACACACGCTCAGTAGCCGATGAACACGACCGACCGGGAACTGCAAACGTGCACGAGTCGAGCGTGACTTTCGTTTGCCCTGGCAAACGATGTTGGCAGTAGAATCGGCCACACCTATTTTTTATGGTCCTTCATTCTATCATCTACGTTAAATAAAATAGAGCATTTCAATTTCAGTCTGAACAAAAGAGCAAAGTTACCAGTGAGCCGTTCGCCTTTTGCTGCCAAAGAAAAATTACGCTACGTGTTATTACTGTAGCATTGGTGATGGATAAATTTGTGTTGCTAAAGAAAACCGAGTGAAAAGCCCTAAGTTCCAAGATTCCTAGGTTTCATCAATTACCGAAAACCGTTCTTTGAAGAACGAACAAATTTTAAATGAAGATGCAAAAGATGTTACTAAAACTTTCATTTTATTGAACCCATGGTTTTATGCATTTTGACGCTTGACCGAATACATTGAGCTGGTATATTTGTTGGTTGCTTCTTACCTTCCGAGACGACCAACTCAACCAGCAGCAACAAGCGAACAGAAGCGCGAGAGGTGATCGGTTAAAATTATTGGATAAGAAGCGAACAATTAGAATCAATCTAAATTAAATAGAATTAAAATCAGTAAGCGAAAATTCCTCAAATTTTCATGAACATTATGTTTTGTCCTTAAAAGAACATTTTGTCGACGTGATATGTTGGAAATTGAAGCCTTCTTTTCCATCTTCTTGGGCAGCAACAAAACAATAGTTCAACATCAAAAATCCATACTTTTCTTCAATTTTTAGAAGATTTTCCGATCGATTGGTGTAAGAATATTGAAAATTGATCGGAAAACCGCTGAGCTATTAGCGCTCAAAACCTATCATTTTTCGTGACGCTCGCATTTTTAGATTTTTTGGAATGACACCCTATCTCAAAACTTGCCGTAAGACGTAGTCCTACGTCAAAAGACAATATATACAAAGAAAAAACAACAAACAGATGACATAAAAAACGGCGAAGCGGCGTCGAAATGACAATAATAATTATAATGTGACGAAAAGTCTACAAAAGAACGACGAAATGACAGCATATAGAAGACAAAAAGATGGGGAAATGGTGGCGAAAATACAACGAAGTGATGACAAGTAGGCTAAAAGACGATGAAAAAACGGAGGACGACAAAAAACAATGATAAAAAGGCGCAGAAAAGTCGCCAGAAAAAGTAACTAATGAGAAAAAGGCGATGGACAGACTACAAATGATGAAAAATGCCTACAAATCGCTGAAGATAGATCAGAAGATGTTCTAAAAATGCAAAAAAAAACGAATGTTAAAAAGAATGAAGAACGACTAAAAAGCAAAGTTTTGGGTTTAAACATCTTTCTAAGACTTGACCCTTTTTTATCGACAGACTTCATCGACGGCTGTTAGAGTACAGGACAATTACGGGGCTAGTATAATGGTCCTACTCTGACACTATCTAGCAGTACCGCCTAACTGAGATTTGAACATGTTGAACTGAATTGATTTTAAACAGTATCAATTTGCTTCAAATAGTATAAAATATAAAACAAATTCAATAGTGCGTGATCACACGTCTAGGTCTAGGCGGAACTAAACGGGGTTCAAATGTTGGTACCGTCATCCGGGGCGAGATTGTGCCAAAAAAACATGTTTTTGATCTTTAGCTCAGTATACACACAATTTAGAAACTAAGTTGATTTCAAACCTGTCAATTAGTATATATCTCTACGGTAGTTGTTAATTGTTCAATTAACAACTACCGTAGAGATGGTTTAGTTACAATGAAACCAAATTTTACTGGAAGCGCATGAACTTTGGAACAATCTCACCCCTTCTACGGGGTGACATTGTGCCAAAAACATAAAGTTAAGCTAAACACCTAAACAGTGAACATTAGCATGTTTATAAACAATACACATAAATATCAGTATAAAGTAGTTCATATGGGGCCGTCCATGAACTAAGTGGACTATTAAGGGCAGGGGTCGGCCAAAAACAACGCATCATACAAAAAGTATGAACGAAAATAA
This sequence comes from Sabethes cyaneus, assembly GCF_943734655.1. NCBI lineage: Eukaryota > Metazoa > Arthropoda > Insecta > Diptera > Culicidae > Sabethes > Sabethes cyaneus. The sequence continues at coordinate 69,602,473 of NC_071355.1, read as the reverse complement.
CTCGGGGAGGTCTGAAATTACTAAATATGAGTTTGCACTCAATGGACAGCCTTTAAATGGCCAGTAGCGTTTCTAGGGCTAACAAGGAGATATATGAAGGGGTGTATCCTAAGGGGGCATACCTATTTGATCATTTAACAAAAGTAGCCATTACTTCGTTCGAGAACCCGCGGCCGCAGAACATGTAACTTATGCCACCCCCCCCACCTTTTTAATACTGGCAGTTTATACACGGTATAATATATTCGTATATATATAGGTATAGGTATAATATATTATATTAGAGCGTTTATTCAAAGCATCTGAAATTTCCTGAGAAAAAATAAAAAATAGTTTAAATTATTGACCAGACCTAAGATGCTGTTTGCTCCAAAATGGATGATGCAATCTAGTCTGTCAAAATATTGAGCTCAATAGTAAAGGATGTGAGTGTACTGGTGTATACTGACGTGTTTTTGTTGTATATGTGAAATCCACTAATTGGATCGATCATTATGGCTTGGCACAATCTCACCCCCGTGAAGCTCGAAAAGTACAAAGTTTCGAAAAATATAATTTTCGTAATCAAAACTTATCCAAAGCATAATAACCTTTCAATACGTTGTAAATGATTAGTTTGTATACTTTCAAAATAGCAAGTTGATGCGGTTTCTTGTTTGGGTTGGTTTATGGGGGACATTTTTACAAGCGTTATTTCCGAGTATTTTTGATCGCGAACTTTGAAACCTTGTTTAGACTAAATAGCTTGCTAATATTATCTGTGTTCCATTCTAAGTTATGAATAAATATGTTATTTTCATCATCATTTTGAATTTGGGTCACCAGTTTCTATAGATATAATAAATTTTCACAAATAAACATTTTTGGTTTTTGGCACAATCTCACCCCCGTGGCACAATCTTACCCCGGATGGCGGTATATCAGAAAACAGTAGGTATAGGGTAACCAACCTATTTTGGACCCCATCAGCAGCTGTACATAATTTGGACACTTGCATTTGATTTTGCTGTAAGTGTCCAAATTATGTACAGCTGCTGAGGGGGTCCAAAATACGTTGGTTACCCTATAATAAATGAATTTACACTGTTCAGCAAAACTAACAAACTCCACATATTAACAAATTTTCAAACGAAGCACAAATGTCGGTTAAACTTTGATTTAACCTAAAACTTGATTTAAAATTTGTTTAAGTTTTGCTTTTTTTTTACAAATTTTAAAATGCACTTGAAATCTTTTTTTGGCCATAAAAATACAGATGCAAAAGCTACTGACTTTTCTGTAGCAAAATCTGGCATCAGGTTCTTTCGACTCTTTCGAGCATGCTACTATAGGGATCCTTCATTGCAGACGAAGTTAAAAGAATATGAAAAATCTCGTTTTCAGGAGCACAATAAAACTTTCGAAAATTAACGGAATAATGATTTCAGTTGCATTACATTGAATCTATCCTCAGCACGAAATTGCATCGGCAAGCTTGTCAAACACATAAAAAAATCTTCACATCTGAATCATTGTGGAATTCTTTGTGTATAGTTCTAATGAGTGCAGACTGCGCTTCATTCCGGGTACATCAAGCTTGAAATTTGCTACCAACAATTAAAACAAGTTGGTCTTTGTCAGCAGTTGGACAGCGCACTGTAGATGAGTAGCACCAAATTCGGAGCCTGTGGATGAAAAGATATTATTCCATGCCGTAAGAATGCTGGATGTATTGTCGCATATGATATGTGAATTTTACTGTTCCTGGTACGAAATGAATGTATAAGCTGAGTTTCAGCGCTCCGCAACGAGCATTGTGGTCAAATGGTTTACCGAAAATCATATTTCATCGCACTTCGTTTGGTTTTGATGAACCAATCATCACCGCTGCAGCCGGCGGAACTTTTCTGTCGTGAAAGAACTGTATTAAGCATTGGCGGAACTAGCGCTCATTTCTAGGGGGGGCTATAGCCCCCGGCATTTTTTCGACCATTTTATTTCCTTAGCATATTAAAATTAAATATACATTGATGCATAGGAACTTTAAGTTGTGATGCATATAAAAATTACTCTCAAGTTTTTATCATGTAAAGTTATCTAACTATAGTTTTTTCTTAAATTTAAAAGTCCAGCTTAATTTTTCTAGCCCCCCCCTAGTTACGCCAATGGTATTAAGTTGACGAACATATGAGAATGCCGGTGCATAGACAGAGCAGATCAAGCATTTTATAATTTGGACAGTTCCACAGGACTGAACTAATCAACGTGACTAACTACTGGTGTTAGAAACTCTGTAAACTACCAAAATAGTCCCAATAGTCCCCAATATACCAACGAATATACCTTTCTTTGGAAATGTTTCACAAACCCTTAAAAAGAACGAATTACCAATTATTCACCGTGTCAGATATCAGGAACAATGTATGCCGTATTTTTTGCTTCGACTTACAAATGACATAACGCGTGCAGATACAGTCAAAAGCGGCTTTTTTTTGACGGCCAGCATCTACATTCAAATTCAACGTTGCATCGTGGGATACAGACAGACAGGTACCGTCCTGATGATACTATTCTGCATCAGAGCACAATTTTGCAGCAGTTGCTACCGACCGTGTTATAGAGCTATAGCTATAGCTGCGAGGACCATCCAATGATAGAATGTGTCATGCTTTGTGCGAGATACGATGCAATCCTGTTCTTTTCCTGACGTTAGCGAGCCAGAAAGATGGGATAGAGTGACATAACGTAAGCCTCTAGTGCGGGTGCGGTGAGAAGTGGTACGTTCTATGTGAAAACATTAGTGCCGGAGTTAAAAATCTACTCCTGTTCAGAAAGGCGAAACCCGTCCAGAAATACGGTTGCTTGAAACGGGCTGCCGATTTGGCAGAGAACCGTGCACACATGGCTTCAACAGATAGTGCCACTCAAGCGAGCAGACGCGTTTTCCGTTGACCCGCTAGCGCTCGCGGGAAGTGTAAGCGGGTGCAATTATGGACATTTTCACATGGTATGAGGCTGCCGAATGAGGACCCAGCATCGTCAGTATCAGCTATGTATGTACTTGCCGGCTTGTCGCAGTATCGTGCATGAGCTGAGCAGTGTCATGTGAACCATGGCCAACTTACTCGGTCAGGCCCGGAGAGATTCACGGTCAGCTCGGTCTAGCTTGGTATCCATAGGACAAGGACAATATGTATTGCATATTGGATACAATGTAAACGAAGAGGGAAGAAAGAATGTCTAATTAAATGATGTAATAAACTGTTCATTGAATTTGCAGGGACTCATATAATGGATCGGGTCAAATGGAATTGCGTCATTAATGTTTTGTTGCTTAACTTTACACCGACGAAGCTAGTGAAAGCGGCACCCCATTAAGATCTTTCTCTATTCAAAACTATTATACATATCTACTTTCTGTAGTGATTATTTACAGGCGGTGGATACCAGTCATTTTTTAAGAATAAGATTTTTAACTAATTTATTAAGACGAGCTTTCTGCAGTGAGCAAAAAAAGCCACGTCCCACCGAAACTCCGTAACCAACAAAAAAAGAAGCTTCCTAATGACATTGCGCCCGCTCCGCCCTGACATTGCTTCCATTTCGAATTCCATTGATGCACGCTGGCATAGCAAAAACTCAATCAAGCCAGTCCGATTCGGTTGAATAATTTCGTCTCCAAATCGTACACCATTAGTGCACGTTCCCTGCGGACACGCAGTGCTATTTACAACACACTTATTCCATCGGCTTCCATCGGCCCATCGCCCTCGGCCAGGACTTAACAGAAAATGTGATGATGGTGTGGAGACTTATCCGCCCGTCAGGAGCTGTCAATGCAGAAGCTCATCCCGCTAAGGAGCTAAGGACCGCTACAGGCAGGGTTGTCGTCCAACCTAAAGGGCAGTGATCTATTTTTTTCGGTTTCGCTATGCAGTCATTGCTAAGGCGAAACAGTTGTAAGAAATTCGTACTGCATGTATTTTATGTCTAGCTAGTATAATGTCCAAAAGCTCTGTTGGTACAAATATTTACAAATTTCAAGGGAATTTTACTGACTTTCTCTGGCTTATTTTAGAAACTTAATTTAAGTACAGCACAGCTTTACCGACCTTTGTCTGAGATTTCCTACCATTTCGGAATATTTTGTGAGGCACAAGCGTGCCTAAACATAAACAAAAACTGGGGCACCCGACCTTTCAGAAGAATGTCGTGGTCTGGCAAAACGGAATGAAACGAAGTTTATTATTACTTATTACAAAAATATCGGCTGATTGGATTGAAAACTTCCGGACTGTCCAGTTCAATTAGACTTGAAATTGTACTAGAAATTAGAGTTGGAACTGGACTAGAAATTAGAGTTGAAATTGGACTAACTTAGACTTGGAGCTTTACTTTATATTCCTATCCGCTCCTATTAGCTCTCAATTCCTATCCGTTTTCCTCCTCTTTTCATTGTCTTTTTTTTCAATTAAGGCCTGAAGCAAATATGGCACTTCTCAATTCTCACAAACAAATCATCACATGGGTTATAGTTGGTACTGCTAAATTGATTATTTCATGGAAGGATCTTACTGCTGGAAGGCGGCTCTTAGCCCGGAATGTGCACAAGTGCCTCTGCTTGTAAGTCCGCCAATTCCTTTTGGCCCTTCTGTTACATCATTAGTGTTAAATTCATTTGATAATCAAATTTGGATCTACTGTAACTCTACCTACATACACTGACAAGTCCTTGAAGTACCACTACTACTACTACTACTACTACTACTACTACTACTACTACTACTACTACTACTACTACTACTACTACTACTACTACTACTACTACTACTACTACTACTACTACTACTACTACTACTACTACTACTACTACTACTACTACTACTACTACTACTACTACTACTACTACTACTACTACTACTACTACTACTACTACTACTACTACTACTACTACTACTACTACTACTACTACTACTACTACTACTACTACTACTACTACTACTACTACTACTACTACTACTACTACTACTACTACTACTACTACTACTACTACTACTACTACTACTACTACTACTACTACTACTACTACTACTACTACTACTACTACTACTACTACTACTACTACTACTACTACTACTACTACTACTACTACTACTACTACTACTACTACTACTACTACTACTACTACTACTACTACTACTACTACTACTACTACTACTACTACTACTACTACTACTACTACTACTACTACTACTACTACTACTACTACTACTACTACCACTACTACTACTACTACTACTACTACTACTACTACTACTACTACTACTACTACTACTACTACTACTACTACTACTACTAGTACTACTACTACTACTACTACTACTACTACTACTACTACTACTACTGTTTCTTGTAAGAATAAGAATAAATGGGAATGTTCCTTTTTTCGATACCTCGTCTTTGCTTTCCTATTTGGTTGTCCCGTTTCATTTCCCGTTTTTTATTTCGCCTTTTTCTCTTCCCTCTTCTTTTACCCCTTTAATCTGTTTCTCCTTTCTTCTTTTTTTGTCCCATTCTCCCTTTTTTGTCCCATCTTTCTCCATTTCTATCATCTGCTCGTTTTCTATACCGATTTTCTTGTTTCTCTCTCACTATTCTTCTTTTCCGTTTGGTTTTCTGTTTCGTGTTTCCTTACTAGTTGCGTTTTCGCACTTTCTTTCTCTCGTGTTTTCCATTTTATTTTTGCTGTTCCGCTGTTTCCCCTTTCTCTGTTCCTTTTCTCTTCATATCCTGTCCCGTAATTCGCGCTTTTCCGGGGTCTTGAATTACCTCTGTTCCGTTTTTCGTTTTCGTCTGTTCTTATTATATCCTACTTTTCCTCCTTTTTTGTAACGTTTTTCTGTTTTTCTCTTCCGTTTTCATTTGTTCCATTTGATTCTTTTTGTGTTCTCGTTTCTCCACCTCCTTCTCCCGTATTTTTCCCTTTCTCCTTTTTTATTCTGTTTTTTCTCCAGTTCTTTCCAGCAATAAATGGAAAATGAGGACATTTCTCTCGTTCCTCGTTTTCTTTATCGTTCTTCTTGTCTCTCTCGTTTTACCTATTTTTAGTTTTACTTTCTATCTTTTTCTGTCCCATTTTTTGTTCCATCTTTTTCCTTTTACATCCTGATTGACCTCTTTTTCCCGAATTCTTCGTTTCATCTTTTCCGTTTTTTCTGTCCAGTTTTTCGGTCCGAATTCCCTTTTTTGTCATGTTTTCTTTCTTTCTCTCCTCGTTTTTCCTGTTCCTGCTTCCTCTTTCTCTATTCCTTTTCTCTTCGTTTCCTTTCCGTTGTTTCAACCTTTTCCTGATTTTTCTCTGTTCTATTTTTTATCTGTTTTTCCTCGTTTTCAGGCCCGTTTTTTCTCTTTTCCATCTCGTTTTTTTCTCATTTGTTGTTTTGTTTTGACAATTTCGATCCCGGCTTTTTGTCTTTTTTCACTTTTTACCTGCTTTTCGATTTGGTCTGTTCCGTTCTTCTTCTTATTACGTGCTGTTTGCGTGTCACGTTCTGTTTTTATCCTTTATGTTTTCCTTTTGTCTCTCCATTTTTCTGTTCCGTTTTTCTGCTCCTCTTCTCTTCGTTTCTTCATTTTTCTATTTGCGTTTTTTTTTCTATTTCTATTTCCTTCTTGAATTCCCGTTTTCTCCTTTTCTGTCCTTATTTTCTTTCTGGTTACTCTGGTTAGCTCTTTAAACTTTTTTTTCTCATCTTTTGCTGTAAGCTGCCGTCGTGTTTTGTGCTTTTCTCTTTTGCGCCGTTTTTTTTTTGAGAGGAAACCACGATTTTACCACGTTTTTTCTTTCGGTTTTCTTTTTTTCCATGCCAGTTTTTCTTGTTTCTCTCATCCTTTCCCTTTTATATCCCGTTTGACCTCTTATTTCCGTTTCCTCTTCCGGTATTCCATTTTCTTATTTGTTTTCTGTACCCTGTTGTACAGGGTACCATTTGTGTTTTCTGTTTCCTTTTTTTGTAGCATTTTCCCTCTGTTTCTCTCTCTTTTTTCATTGTTTTCTCTATTTCTTTCTCTTCATTTCCTACCCCTTTTTTCACCTTTTCCCGGTGTCCTGATGGTCCTCCGTTTCGGTTTTCGTTTTTAAACGTTCCATTCTTCCTCTTATTCCTGCTTTTCCGCCTTTTCTGTCACATCTTTTTCCTCTTTTTCGTTTCATCCTTTGTCACCCGTTTTCATGTATTTTCTTTCTTTATCCTTCTTTTTCTGTTCTCGTTTTTCCTGTTCCTCCTTTTCTTTTCCTCACTTCATATTCCGTTTTCTCTCCTTTTCTTTCCGGTTTGTCTTCATTTTCTAACTTGTTACACGTTTTATTTATCGTTTTTTATTCCCTAGTTTTTTACTTTTCTTTTCATTTTACCTTTTTCTTTAGTCCGTTTTACTTATTTTTTCTGTTCCATAATCCCTCTCTTGTCGTATTCTCCCTCTTTTTTCCCCCGGTTTCTTGTTTTTTGCTTTTTTTTCTTATCTTTAAAAAAATAGTTAACAGGTTTCGTATTCTACTAAGACGCTCCAAAAAACTTCAGTCTCTTTTATGTTCCGAATTTCCCCCATTATGTCACTTTTTTTTTATTTCTTTCATGTCAGTTTTTCTTTTTTGTGTGTTTCCTCATTTGCTGTCCCGTTTGTCCAGTCTTTGTTACCTTTTTCTTTGTGTTCTTATAGGTTTTTGGCAAGGAGGAGCCTCATTTTTCCTTTTTTTTGCTTCTTTTGCTGTAGAGCAGCAGCGACTAGGGTAGATGCTCCAGTAATGGAGGGATTATGTCGGGGGATAGCGTTTAAAGACAATTTGAACACGCAATTTATCAGTTTCCAATTGAACTACATGATAATATGGTGCACCATAATGTTGGCTTTAAATACATACCAAACTTATACCATTCTGCTGGTTTATATATCTAAAATATTGCTTTTCCTGACATTAGTCTGTGCTCCCAAAGTAGTGGTAATGTTCCTATAATAGTGGAAAATTTGCCTATAATAGTGGAATTGTGTTTACCGCCCTTAGTAACGCTTGCAGTGAGCATGGCAGCAGGTGAATAACAGCGTAGGCTTGTTAAAATGTTATGGATTGTGACGAATTTCTTAAGCAATTGCACTTCATTGGTCTGCTCTAAAGGAATTTGTAATTTTTGCACCAACATCTTTAATTTTAACTGTGTATCTTAGATAAAACTGTTAACAAATATATATTTAACAATAGAAAATTGAAATTATCTCGAAATCCGCCATAATTATGATATATTTCGCGTTTTCACCACTACTGGTACTACCACAACCACTGGAGCATCTACCCTACCTCTAGATTCATCGGTAATTCATCAGTGAATATGAAAAGAAAATTTACTGACAGAGCTGTCCTGCACTGAGTGCACCTATTTTGCTTTTTCAACTGTAACACCTCAACCACGCAAAATTCGAAAATGTTATGTATGGGACGTTTATAGAGTCAATTATTATCCTCAAGATTGCTAAACTAAGTATTGCTCTATTTTAAGTAATTACGGCGCACTCCCAGTGTGAAGTGAGAGTGTGCCGTAAATACTTACGGTGTTACAGAAGTGTTACAGTTAAATAATCAAAATAATCAGTGGACCTGAGTGCAGAACAGCCCTGTTGACTAACATTTTCACGTTGTTTGGGACATGAACTATGCATTTTCGAATTAGGTAAATATTCACCGAGTTTTTCAGCCACAGCTCTGTAACAAAAAAATGTTATCATAAAAATTTAATATATACCTATCGAAAAAAGACTGGCTGATTGAATAAAACTAAACTGTGGACTTCTGGGTTACAGGAATTATTTTGCTGTACATTAAAATTCACAGAGAAAGTGGTGCACGTCTCCCAGTGTGCCTCAGCCTGGGCACGCCAGTGTTCTGCGATGCTTGGTTAGAAAGGTAGAATTTTTTCTAAATGAACGATGTCTGAAAAAATCGCAAAATTTATATCAAAATTTTAAACCGTCGCTTTCATTTATTATTCTGTAAATTATTCCTACCCGTTAAAAAAATTTTAAAACTCTGGAACCTTTTGGCTTATCTTGTACGATTTTTTTTCAAATGCTCACAATAGAATTAATATTATATTTGGAATAAGCTTAAAATCTTCACCAACAAAATAAAGGCTATTCAGCATTGTCGAAATGCCACATTGAAATCTTTCCAGCAGAGAATAAATTGTGTAAAATTTTAAAATCCAAAAAGGAAACCCCAAATAAAAGAGATTCTCATTGTCAATCTGTGATCCACCGCAAACCGGTGATGCTACTATTATTCGTATTCTGGTACCATAAACTGCATACATAGCCCATCAACGAAAACCTCACACAATGTACGATAATTGCGAAATATGGAAACACGCCAACCGCAGACAATTCCAACACAGGATGTGAGCTTTTTACAGTTGTATTCATATAGCGAGCATCAGCATGCCAACAACCGGAGCCGGCAAAAGGTGATACAGGCTGCTGGCAGCATCTCACCTCTCGATACATGGAAAGACGAGAAAAACATTTTACTGGAACCTTTGTGTGGTTGTCACAGTGCTGGAAAGCTGTGCTATTGTCTGTTGGTATCGTTTTTGCATGAGAAACAAACTCTGTATTGACAAATCTGACACTTTATACGTGGTTTGTATTTCGATTACGGCGAAAAACGATCAAGCCCTGTAACCCTGTACCTTGAAGAGCCCTGTAGCCACAAGATTACCGAGTCTGCCTTGACTAGCAAGTGGTCGTGGGTTCGAATCTTAGTAGAATCAGGGCATTCGATAGTAAGTGAATTTAGCATGGGTTTATTCTCAGGCCCTTCCACATCTTTCCTTCCTACTGCAGCCTGCATGGGTGTTCCACACCAAATTGCTTCACGGAAGGATGCATGTCCTTGGGTACGAAAATAACCCGGTTCTTTTCGTACCACTCAAGGACATCCTTTAAATAATAACACGAAGGTAGATCCGGCCAGAAGATCGTAGGGTCCTCGTGTTGCTTCAACAGAGGAAGCGGACACTTCTGTAGGCACTCCTTGAGGTAGATGTGCCCGTTTACAGTCCCGGTAGTCACGAACGACGCACTACTTTTGCTACATGAGCAGATCGCTTGCCAAATCATGTATTTCTTGGCAAACTTGGAAAGTTTCTGTTTCCTTACTTACTCCGGAACATAAAACTTGTGCTGGACGGTGAAGAGCAGTAGCCCCGGAAGCTGCCGGAAGTCCGGCTTCCCTGACCGAAGCATTGGAATTCCGCTTAAACGCTTTCATGACACGCTAGTGATCCTGGTTACTAATAGGTTACTAACATCCATCCTAACCGCATTTCTCCTTCTGTTCGATGCTCAGAGTTCTGTAGTAACGTTTAATCACACGGCTCACCGTTCACTACACTATTCCGAGTTGTTTTCCTATGTCCCGATGAGAGAGCTAAGGATCTTCCAGGTGCTTGCGCGTTCAATTCGCGACGTTGCTTTTCGGATTGTTTACAATTTTCGAAACACTAACAGCGATAAAAATACAGCGTAAACAATATACTCTTAACTACTTCTACCCAAATGTTCATTAAAAAATGCCCAATGGGTATTTGTCTACAGCGTTTTTTCCGTGATGCAATTTGTTATGGGACACCCTTTAGTGGTTGATGCAGAGCTTCCTTACGGAAAACCTTATGAATCTTCGCAACCATTGCGGACGTGTGAAAATTGATTAATGGTTGATGCAGAGCGTTCACAAGCGTCGCAGACGTACTAAGAGCAGGTGGTTGTGAAACTTCCTCAGGAGGTTGCTCCTGACGCAGAAACCCCTAGTCGGTAGGTAGCTGCTCCTCGGCCGGTCTGTCGCATGCGTGCCATGGCAGAGAGAGGATCCTTCGTCAACGCCAGATCGGCAATGTTTCCTGCTACGCTGCGACGAAATGCTCGCGACACTTGTATAGAGAAACCGTCGATCTGATCTTGGGTCAGAAGGAGGTTTCCACGCTGCTCGAAAAGTATCCCATGAATGCCATGGTCTCGGGAGATTCTTCATGGTGTATGTTCGTAGCAGCGCTTCATTCCATGCTTTGAGAGTTGGTATCATAGTTTCCAGCTATCTTACTGTCTCCTCTTCGTCGCTACAAAGAACGAGCAGGTAGCCGGTAACTGACAGCTCCTGAACTTTAGCCGTATGATTAAGAGAATCCTGGTTCACAATGCAATTCAAGATTTCGTTGCGGATAGCCCTCAGCTGATCCGCGGTAAGTTTAGCGGAAGGGTAATCACTTGACGTGATTGCGATACTGGAGGAATCCACCGTTGACCGTTGCCGCTTGCTCCGCTCGAGAGGTCGTCGGTGCTGGTCGACAGAACGAAGGGTCAGTTTCCGCTTCCTGAGTGTATCCCTTACTGAGTGACAGCTTGTGCCACCTTTTTTGTGCACTGCCCAAGCAACCAAAAGTTTGGATTTCACTTAATAAACGAACTCGGAAGTTCATATTTGGTTCAAATTTAGTTCCGCAGGACTTTCTTGCTGAACAACATGACACTACATTTCCAAACCGAACTTGATTCCTAATAAAGTATCGTTAATATTCGTAGCAACTAAAAAGTTCATCATGCGACTTGAAGGTTCAACATGCGACTTGAAAGTTCAAGATGAAATTCGAAAGTTCAATATGCGATTTGAAATTTTAACATGCGATTTGAAAGTTTGAAATTGAAGCGAAACTTTGACGCAGACACTGAAACGGCGTTTTGATTGAATAGTGAAATTTATACTCCGGTATTAAAACAAAAAATGGATTTTTCTAAAACAATAAAAAGAAATGGTTTGTTCTATGCCTGCAATAAAGCGAGTGATGGTTGCATTGGTATGGGTTGTGGCTGCAACGGTGCGGCGGTTGGTCGTAGAGGAGCGACTGGTGTTCCAGCTTTGCAATTACTGGAGGTAGAAGCAGACCTGCACTATCCAGAACCAGCATGTTTTGAAAGCTCACAGAATTCTGGTTAACCTTTTTCTTGCGTTGGCTGTTGGCTGGCCGCGCATCTGATGAGGACTCATCGTAGGACCGGATGCCATTCCGCTTGATCGTACATTTATATTTTAGCCATGCTTTTTTGGGGGTGATGTTGGCATCCCGAAGCATTGTTTTCACATCTTGAACTCGCTGTGAATTGAGCCACAGCATAATGTTTCCTGATTGTGAGCTTCGGACCCATTTTTCTTCAACCGCCGAAAGCTCATTGTGGTCTCTTGCGTTCATAGTCTCGACTACGGCAAACGGCGTATCTGTAATCAATGAAGCTGTAATTAATTTTGCGTCAGTCAATATTGTTTGCATTATTTATAATTACTAACCTGGATTTTGCGAAAAATGTTGCTGCAGAAAAAATTACCGCTTGCTGCTGCTGAAACATTCAAACGCAAGTGCGCATAAAGCGTCGCGCGTATCCATCCAGTTCGAAAAATGTTTCGCGCGTACTATTTCTGAACTTCAAGTTGAGATCATGACTTTTAAGTTCAGAAAGAAACCAGGGGCTGTCCTTGATGTTACAGTAAATGAGAAATCAGTACATCGAGTGAAATTTATGCAGATCTCATACATCCGCAATGGAGCAGTGGTATGTATCTAGGTTACCAAGAGGAGCACCAGCGATGCCAGATCAGCGGTTTTCCCGCTAGATTTAGCGGGATTTCAAGTCGGACAGCGGGACTTTTCAACCAAACAGCGGCTAGCGGGAATCTAGCGGTTTTCTTAAATAACTCAGCGGGATTTTAGCGGGATCTCGAGTTAGCAATATTTGGTAGGCAAGAAGAATGCTGAAAGAAAGGTTGTCAGCAAAACACTTCGTTTAGTGACATTCTAATATCTGCTCATGCATTGGCAGATGGTTCAGTATATTCTGTTGATTAGAAAACTCCGTGGTTTTTACCTAGAATGGGATGAGTTCTGACAAATACTCATTAGAACTTTCTGAAAAAGTAGACCACCAAACCAATCCGTTTTGCGTATTCCTAATTTTTCCACAAACTAATACGTTGTCAATGGCAAAATCCAACTGATTCATGAATTGGAAACAAAAGAACACTTATGTATCTATATACATCATAGTTTCCTATATACCGCAGCATTTGTGTGATAACAGATCCAAAATAAATCGGTACATCAGGCTTGCCATACACTTTATCCCTTCGATTTTGCTCTTTTGATTACTGCATCTCAGCCAAGCAAAATTTAAACAAGTGATGTATGGGACTTTTGAAGCATTAGTTATTATCTACAATACTGTTGAAGTGCTATGCCTATTACTATGCCTTTTGTATTTATGGCGCTATAAGGCTGCCCTCTTGGTAGCAAAAATTGTGCTCTTTTTGCCACCAACGGCATTACAGCCCTACAGCGTCGTAAATATTAAAGATAAAACTTTACTTTCTTCGGCAATATTGTAGATAATTAATAGCTCTACAAATGCCCTATACACCACTTTTTCAAATTCTACTTGGCTGAGGTGCAGTAATCAGAAGAGCAAAATCGAAGCGAAAAGTGTATGCCAAGCTGAGAACATTTTTCCTAAAACAAAATATCAGCGAGAACAAAGAGCCGATGCGCTTTACAGATATTTTTGATTTTTGGGTACTTATAAAGATTGAAACATATCTTCTTTTGTCACCAAAACCCATAACCATTTGCCAGCGTTGCTGAAATTTTGCATGATTTTTATCGTAGCTAGACACAGAAAAAGAATTTGTACTAAAAGCTTTTTTCAAAATTTTCGCATGTGTTCTTAGACTCCTTAATCTTATAATTCTTGCGAAATTTCGTATTTCATTATATGAGGGATAACAAGATATTTCTTTTTCTGTTTCCTGAAGCCAAAAACCTCGTCAAAATGAATGCAGCAAATTTGCATAATGTTCATTCAATCGCAACGGCTCAATTTCAGCAGATCATCTTAATTTCAAATACAAGCCTACACTGAAACGAATATTTTTTATTTTTTAATCTGCACCAAAAACGAAAGAATAATGACTTTTGATTCAGCGGGATTTCTAGCGGGAAATAGACTCTAAACAGCGGGATTTCAGCGGGAAATCAAACTCTGGGCAGCGGGAAAATAGGTAATCGACCTGGTAACACTGAGGAGCACTCGAGTTCAAAACTCGAGGCAAGTTATGAAAATAAATTAATATAATCATTATTCTTCTGATCTAGGTTTTCGATCTAAGCTTATCATTAATAACCAAAACAAGTTTAGTTAAGGAAAACACAGGGAAAAATTACTTTTTAATTTTGAGATTATCGAAGTTTTTTTTCGAGCTTAACAGCGTTCTATACAGCGACCTAAGCAGACTCTTTGCGAACTTTCTAGTTCTGTTTGAAAGTTGCTTAGCATTCCTACTTGAAGAAAGTATGGTTAGTCGCTTAAAAATTAAGCTGAATAGAATTCTCATGATATTTTGGGTAGCTGATTATGCTAAAAAATCCACTTTTATCGGAACTTTTGGTTGCTTGGGTGAAGAGCCGATTGAGCGCAACACGAGACGACGTTGGAGCCCCATCGTCGTCTGACCACGACGCCGGATCGGGAAAATTTTCCGTACAGCTCTCCACTTTCCCTTTTGGTAAACTCAGGATCAACAAGGAGACTGAAGGTCCTCCATGGAGCTCTCTGACTATTATTTTTGCCGAAATCTTATGTATTTCAATCAAGCGCGCTTGGATGAACCAACTTTGGACTTTCAAGCGCATGAATGATGTCTTTAGTAAAAACTAAGGACACTTTTCTAGCAGACTTTGTGGTTCATATCCAGAATTCAGTTCGATATTTTAAGAAATTCATCGAAAAATCTAGCAAAATTTACACTTTGCCGGAATGGTACGATGATCTACACTCTTACTACTTGAGTATGCCTATACTGCCGCTACTCGCATAACAGTTCCATTTTATATGGAACTTCCTGAACAAATGAGACTAGTATTCAAGTAGCGGCAGTGTCGGATGTAATAATTCCTGCAACGATTATTTTTAATCAATCTATGGCGGAAGGAATTTTTCCGAGTGTTTGGAAGACTGCTGCAATTACACCTGTCCATAAATCAGGTAGTACCCATGACGTTACGAACTAGTTACCGCGGTATCTCTATCCTTAGCTGCTTACCAAAGGTTTTTGAAAGCCTTATCCACGATTCGCTTTACCCGAAGGTTCATCATATTATCTCGGAATGGCAGCATGGGTTCGTGAAAAAACATTCGACGATCACAAACTGGATGAAATATGTTTCAACACTGACGAGAGCGCTTAAAAAACAGCAGATCGTTGCGATTTATGTTGATTTTGCTAAAGCTTTTGATAGGGTACCTCACCTGTTAATAGTGACGAAGCTAGACAGAATGGGATTTCCTGTGTGGCTAACACGGTGGATATCGTCATACCTTATCGGTCGGAATGCGTTTGTGCGTATAAACGGAACCAGTTCCCTTCCATTTGAAATGCTATCAGGTTTGCTCCAAGGAAGCCATCTGGGCTCATTGCTATTTATCCTTTTTGTGATCGACTTGTGCTCTACAATTGAATCCCCTAAGTGTATATTTGCCGATGACCTGAAGTTTTATCGTGTAATAGCTTAGAGAATTGACTGCTGTGCCTTACAATCTGACATTGATTGGTTGCTAAATTGGTGCATTCTGAACGGAATATAGGTGAACGTGCAGAAATGTAAAGTCATCTCATTCTGCATAAATAGACAGATCACTTCGTTTGGCTATAAGATGGAAACAGCCAGTATCATCCGGGTCGATTCCGTGAAAGATTTGGGCATTTTTCTAGATAGCAAACTTTGTTTTGCTCAGCACGTCGCAGTAACTACTGCTAAAGCTTATGCTGTACTAGGTTTTATCAAACGGAATACACAGCAGTTCCAGCTGTCTACTGCCTGAAGTTCCTCTACTGTGCGATTGCACGCAGTATTATTCTTGAGTACGGGGTGCTTGTATGGGCGCCCTACCATGCAGTTCAAATCAACCGGATCGAACGAATCCAGCGTAATTCCATCCGGTACGCTCTTCGAATGCTGCCTTGGGATGACTCAGTCCGTTTGCCTCCCTACGAACACCGGTACGTCCTTATACTTCTGCCCACTTTAGCAAATAGGAGGAGTATGTTGCAACGATTATTTATCTTCGACCTGCTGCAAAACAATGTCGATAGTCCGGGGACGTTAGGACTTAGGACAGCTTCAACTGAACGTTCCGCCTAGGCGTACCTGACGAGCGGACTGCTTTAAGCTTTCATTGTACCGTACTTTATTTGTCAGGAGTAATCCTAGTGATGTGTGTTGTCGTGAGTTTAATGTTGCATCTGACTGTTTTGATTATGTAAAATGTGACAAGAACTATTTTTAAACTTGAATTACATAGTATATATTAGAACTGTCTGTACGATACCTTCGAAGACCACTATTGGCTAATTCCAACCTATTTTTGCAGTTGAAGTGCTAATATACAGCAATGTGCAGTAAAAATGCCAAATAGGCCAATAGCCGGTTGATTTACTGTTTATGTTAATGCGGATTGGTTACCTGGGATACTATTAGTATTGTGGATGTTGTGGATGATTCAACGAAGTATTTTTGTCACGAAACCAAACACATAGCACATGAACAAATTGATTATTGTTTTTCTTTTAACTCCCAATCAGGGAGACAAAAAATATCTGTTCTTTATTGGATGATCACGAAAGGCGTATCTACAATGAACGCAAAAATGGCAAATACATGCCAGATTCGTTCGATTAAAATCGGTCCATTGGATCATGCTGTAATCCCTGCAAAAATTGCATTATTCCTTCTTTTTTTCTCTCGGTCCTCTGTTAACATGGTTTGCCCATTTTTGCAATTTGGTGAATACGGAACACCGCGCGCTGAACGTTACGACGTCTGATAAAACCGGGCGTTTCACTGAATGCATTCAGCACAGAACATATTGAATCCAATCCGCTCACCGACAGCTGACACAATCCACATGGTGGCTGTGGCGTAACATACAATAGCCAACAAAAATCGACATAGATTAACCGCCACACAACAACCGGTGGAAATGAATTTCTGCGCAAAGGAAAATTCTTTTCCTATAGATGCGGTTCATTCGACATTCCTCTCTGACTGTCGGATCGCAATAATGCGGTGTCATCATCGTCCGATCCGGATTGCCACAGCAGCAGCAGAGCGGCCCTGCCTGGACGGATGGACGATGGTTATGGCTCTGGGTATTTTTAGTCTCCGTACAAACGATTCCTCGCTGCGTATAGAATGTTTTGTTTTGCAACGAATAACTGGACAGTTTTTTTTCTATACGTACGTACATATTTGTAAACTGCGACTCGGTGGGTGGGTGTCTATTTTATTATGCGTAGGAATAAAATACCAATTTCAATAATAATCTGCCATCGGTTGTAAATAAATTGTTTCATGTGTTCGGCCGGGGGATAATAAATGATAGGCTGTCAGGTTCTTTATCCGTGCCGCCGCGCCGTGGTGGGATGATGGGTGGAAAGCATGCGTTCGGCGGAGCAGAGTTATGCAATGCAGCATGCAGGCTAGGATTATATCATCCTGTGAAATATCACCCGAACGAATGTTATGCTAGAAGATACTAGGTGTTGTAGAATATCAATAAAATGATATGCATATTTATTCAGATTTGATAAATACTACAACCATTTAGTATCTGATACAGATGGTATTAGTTTATTAATGTATAAACCGGACTAGATGTTTTATTACTATGTAGTTCTAATTTCACATTGAGATATCTTTAGGCAGTTACACGAATCATGTCATAAATAGATGAAGACTGAACAATTAAGACAAGAATTCTTCTAATTGTTAACTAATGAAGGCAAGAATCGTGACGTGCCCCAAATATATCCTCTGCCTCATGACAACTATACATTCCACAGCCCAGAATATCTTTCAAGAAAATACATTGCTGAGCGATGAATTGTTTGTTTTACTTTATTTTGCTTTTTCCAAAACAAATATTAACACGCCCACGGCAGGAAGAAATGTTGGACACATTGTAGGTATATGATGGACGGAAAAGTTTACCATCATTCTCTCAGCCAGTGAAGTTGTCATGTATAATTATTTATATTCGCGAAAGAAAAACACACGAGTGCATCCCGTGGAGCTTGTTGTCGCTAGTGGCCGTCTGCAGTGGAACGTGAGCAAAAATGTTAAACAATAATTTCGAATTCATCAAACACGATTGGACTCAAAGTGACCGCGGAAGGGACACGTGTTGTAGGACCCAAATTTATTGGTTTCGATGGTTTCACTTTGAAGAAAATCGCCGTTATTTGAGTTTTTTAATAGAAATACCAGAATCTCTATTTCAAACAAATCGTAATGATGTAAGGTAAAGTCGTTAACTCTTCGAGCAGTTTTTTTGAACGAAATTAAATTTCTTTTTATAAATATTTTATTCAATGCACTAAATTATTCCCACAAACCATTCTCATAACTGTAAGCGCCGCATACTGTCTGTAACGAAAACCAGGATGTCATATTTTGGTGGTAAGAATTTCAACCCTATCCCTACACGATTTGTACAAAGCTCAAATCACCACATGTGCCATCTTGGTACGAGATTTGTTGTGGACTAGAATGTGAAGGAGCGCAGAATTGGTGTTGCAAACATAACAATATTTGGGATACAAATGGGATTTGGGATTTGGGATGTACAGATGTCAGTGCCCTGGTTAAAATCTTAACATCGCAGTTGACAGAGACAAATTAGTATAAACAGCGAAGACTCTAACAAATGCCTTGATAGTATCCACAATAGCATCCTAGACAAGCATCAGTAACGTAGTTGCATATCATAGAGTTACATAACGTTAGAGGTACATTTAGGCGTTTTGGTCATACGTTCCGGTTATCTCCGTTATAGTGAATCTAAATTATTACATCAAAAAAGTAGTTTTTCGCCAAAATTATAGAAAATTTGGATGGGTACCTTCGATTCGCTCTTGTAAATATAAATGAATTAGGAAAAATTAACAAAATTTTACTGAATTATGAGTGTGAAGAACCATAGTAAGCATTTGTTATCCGGATAAATATATTTGTTTACGTCATGGCGTCGCCTGAACAAACGCTTCGCAGATCGATCTCGCAATGAAAATCCCGTACACCCCGTCTGATTATCGACAGGAAACCCAAAAGTAACAAAAAAGCAAACACTGCTGATCTGAAGACTCATTCTAAAGCACTGGCAGATTTCAAATACCATCAAAAAACAATTAGTCGGAGCTTTTTGACGATATACGATATACGTTATGCATGCATAAACAAATAGTAGCAAGTTGATCAACTTCTTGATAAAGCGGTGTCTTTAGAAGAAGTTACCCATCATTACTTTAATTTAACCAAATAGCGGTACAACGAGAATGGCGTCACAGTGGCTCCCAAAGAGTGCAATCCGATAAATACCCTGGAAGCCGATTGAGGAATATTGGTCGATTATGAACTGAAATGGAACGGTGGAACAAAACGAAAATGGAAAATTAATTCAAAAGATGCTGAGTAGTAGAATGGAGAATGTAATTATTCGAGTAATAGGTTTTGACAAGAAGGATAAAAAAATAGCTTTACATTAAGCGAATAGTTTTACTCTATCCGACGGTTATCAGTAGAAGGAGTAACTGCGGATTACTCATGGAAAGTTTATGAAGCAATTCACAAGCAAGTTGAAGAAAACCTGGAAGAGCAATAGAAGCACATCCACGATACTATCAATACTACAGTGTGAGAAGTAAATATTGGATACTACCTCTTCAAGTGAGTGACTAATGACTAGAAACGCGCCACAGCTCACATGTTGGTTGCAACTGTGATATGCCATGTGGCATCCTGGTATTTATACCATATTAGAGGATTTGCCTGGATATGTAATGTGCGTTAATGACATACTATTTCGGTAGTTGCTGGTAGCATGTAACCGGCACAGAGAGAAAGCGTCGGCGTCGGTTGACAGCTTCCGGCAAAAATGGGACGACCAGTCAGTTGTGTGAGTTAGTGAACGGCGGGACATCACACGTCAGAATAAAGGAACATGCCGACATGATATTAGAGCTTCCGAAAAGCCACTTCTTTGTCGTAAAAAACTTCAACATACGGATCGCGTTCTTGTGAAGGCGGAGCATTGCTTCGACAAACACGATTCAAGAAGCATCTTCAATCAATCGACGGAATTAGGAACCGAATCGGGCCAAGCCCTGTTTCATGCAATGACTACTAGGAGAACTAATGATGACCGAAAGGTCGTTGGTAACAAAGAGTTAGAAACAATTCTAAGATGCACGATGTACTGTTAAATGGTGATCAAGATGAAGCCGTCAACAGATACAGGATAACAATTGAGGATGATAGACAAGCGTTGGATTCTATTGTTAGGGTTCGTAACCGTGAAATACATTATATAGTAATACATTATACTTCTGTTGTATATACAATCCGCCTGATAAAAGTCGGGATGTCAAAATTATCAATACGCACAATTCATCCGTCTGTGAGTTGTGCGATGCCTTGCTCTGACCGTGAAACTGTGATAGCTTCACTTCCCTAGTGCTAGTGCGGCCCTGAATTTTTGAAACCTCTTTCAAGTGAACACGCAACAAAATCTTAGGTACATGCTGGACCTTGTGTTTTGTCCATCCGATTGCTTACTTACGGTCGATACTTGTATCACACCGCTGCTTTGCGTCGGCTCGCACCATCCGCCTCTTGTACTATTGATGTCCGTTCGTAACAATAATACCGCTGTAGATGATGTGGCGGTTGAAAGAAGTGAATTAAACTATTGCGAAATTAATTTTGCTGCTTATACTGAATAGTTGTCTGACACTGATTGGAACGTAACTAATGGTTACACAGTTTTGCAGTACTATTTCTTAGTGGTTGAGTTCAAATTTACTATTTATGAAGCAACCAACCAGATCTGCAGAGTGCAAGCATGCTAGTGATAATTATTGTCATTTGAATGCGTTGTTCTACAAATTACATGTACTACGTGTACAATCCGATTCTGGAATTTTGTAAACACCAAACGAAAAAGCTTTTCTATCCCTTGAAACGAGTGCCATGATGGTACTGAAGCAAACTCACTTTCTGATTCTAATTAAAAAGTTGTTAAAAAATAAAATTGGTCATTTAGACGGCAAATGCCAGTTGGTTTGTATTGCTATCCTACACCTCTGAGCCAATTTTTAAAACAATCGATTGACGAATTTTTGAGTTACGCTCTCTTGAAGTTTTAAAGGGCAGATTGCTCATATAAAATAAGTAAAAATCTTCAATGACACTTCCAAAATGGACATAAATCACAGCCGGTATTGATTTTTTATGCAACATATGCCCATTGGCGACCATGTTAAGAGTTTTACGCTATAGTGGGACTAACCGGAAATGTTCTGGATTAAGTTATCGCTGTAGGAAATGGCCAGTATCGAACACGAACAACGACTTATCATGCGACACCCCAAATTACGCCAGAATTTAAAAACTAGATCATTCAAAGTCAGATCAACTACCTAGTGCCACGTTGGTTATATCTGGACATGTTCCGGGAACTTCCGGGAACATCCAGACAAGTGGCCAGTTTCGTCCATGAACAAAACCTTATCGGGCGACACCTTAAATCACACTATTATTCAATAACTAGGTCAATGGAAGCCAAATCTGCTATCTAGGGCGGTGGTTTGGTCATATCTGGTCATGTTTTGGCTTCCGGGAACCCTTAGGGAAGTCAATAACACAATGTGGTACTTTTTTGATAATAAAGACATGTTCGGAATTGGCAATTGCAGTTCTAGGTACTCAATTTGGCTTACTTGGATCTATTTCAAAAGCTTTATTGCTAAAGCTAATTGAATTTTAGTTTGAAGGTGAATTTAAGTGAATTTAAGGTGTCGCATCATAGGTTTCTATTAATGGACAAAACTGGGTGTTCTCGGAAGTTCCCGGAACTTGTTCAGATTTAACCAACGTGGCGCTAAGTAGTTGATCTGCCTTTGGTTGATCTAGATTTTAAATTCTGGGGTTATTTAAGGTGTCGCATGATAAGTATTTGTTCATGTTCGATACTGGCCATTTCCCACAGCGATAACTTAATCCGGAACATTTCCGGTTACTCCCAATACATCGTAAAACTCCTAAAATGATCGCCAATCGGCATAAGCTGCATAAAAAATCAGAGGGGTTGTGTACAAGACACGACCGTATATATAGGTGACGCAGGACTACGTAAGTCTCTTTGTAGTGATAGTAGCATGTATTCATGCTTGTAATCATACGATTCTTCATGTATTCATGCTATATGCAACATATATACATGCTACATGCGTTGTATGTAACATTTATCAAAGTAGTAACATTGCATACGTTCAATTCTCAAAACATTGTGCATTTGAAAACAATTTAACAAAATCAAGAACACAAACTATTGCTTGCCTGTTACCTTACAGAAATTAAAGATTGTTTTTATTACCCATGGTTCCCCACGTTGAAGGGATTTTATTAAAGAAACTGACTAAAGAAGTGACAGGTAACTCATTTTCGGTTAGTCGAAACCAAGTGCGCATGAATCTCGATGAAACCTTCTGAATCTTTGGCTCGAAAACTTGAGGAGTATCAGTCGATGAACGCGGCAGAAAATAATGACTGCAAGCAAACGGCAACAAATATCATCGTATCATCACGAAATCGATCCATGTTACCTAACGAAAACATCAGGCTATCAAATTTGTATCGTACAGTTCATAAAATAGCCTGAATGTTGAACTCGAAAAAATATTGTTAGAACTTTGTCTTGCAACATTGAACAGAGTCACGCACATCAATCATCGTTGAGCAAATCAGGTTTAATGATGATAGGAGGCCGCAAGTGACTGAGCTTCGATGTCTTTTCTTTAGTCAGTTTCTTTAGATTTTACCAATTCAATCCTATTTTATCAACAGCACATCTTTTCACTACACTTCTAATGAAACGGCAAGCATGCGTATTCATACAGAGTCTTATTATAACTGTACACTACAGCTGTAGCACATTTTTCCAACACAGATATCAAATTCGCAGAGGTTTAATCGTCTCGCAGTAAAGAATTTGCGATCTGTTGGGACAACGAACTTGTGTCATTTTTTCTGTCACACTTCCCTAACACAGACATCAAATTGGACTAAGTTTAATCGCGTTCGTAAGAAATCTGTTGGCACGAGGGGGCTTTGTCACTCTTTCTGGCGTACTTCCCAAGCAAGGACATCAAAATGGTCTAGGTTTAGCCGCGGTGTTAAGAAATATCGTTGAAATGAGGTAACTTCGTCACTTGTTTTGGCTTACTTCCCAAGCACAGATATCAAATTGGTATAGGTTTAGATCATCGTTAAGAATCTTCCAACCAATCACGAAGCGAGAATTCTGGTAAAACATAGGTTCATTATTTTCAATTTTTCAATAGTTCAACATCAAGAATCCATACTTTTCTTCATTTGGGTCAATTCTTAGAAGATTTTCCGATCGATTGGTGTAAGAATATTGAAAATCGATCGGAAAACCGCTGAGCTATTAGCGCTCAAAACCTTTCATTTTTCGTGACGCTCGCATTTTTCGATTTTTTGGAATGACACCCTATCTCAAAACTTGCCGTAAGACGTAGTCCTACGTCAAAAATCAATACCGGCTGTGGCTTGGACTTCTCCAAGGTAGCAGTATGGGACCTGTGCTATTCTTGTTGTTTTCCAACGATGTCGCTTCACATTTGGGTATTGGCTGCAAATTAATGTACGCTGACGACCTGATACTGCACTATTTACTGCTTTAAAACCCCGATTTGCTTCAGCTAATCTATTGATGGTATTGAGTT
Organism: Sabethes cyaneus; assembly: GCF_943734655.1. NCBI lineage: Eukaryota > Metazoa > Arthropoda > Insecta > Diptera > Culicidae > Sabethes > Sabethes cyaneus. The sequence goes on along the minus strand of NC_071355.1, from coordinate 69,578,547 downwards.
ACGCAAAGTAAACCGAGTTAGTGATCTTGGCGTCTAAAGCAAAGCAAAGTCTAGGTGCTACATTCCGTTATCGAAACTTGACCTTCTGTTTTTATACGACAGACTTCGCAGCCAGCTGTTAGAGTGCAGGACAATTGCAGGGCCAGTTGCTACGATCCTATTGACTCTAACAGTCTAAAGTCTATCACTAAAGCATCTCGACAGGTTGAATTCATTTTTAAAATTGGAAAAAATTTCGAGGATCCATCGAGCATTTCAATGTTATAATGTGTTCGATTTTAATTTATCTCGTACCGTTTTAAAAGAAAAACAAATCGTCGAACCCTGAAATAAATCTAGCTATTGTTTCTCATGTTATTAGTAAATTGTTAATCCTAGGCTCAACCTTTTGTACTATTAGTAAATTAATGCAATGTATTCCTAATTTTAAATGTTAACTGTAGCTACGTATCATTTGGTGTAAACTGTTGGTACAAAAAGACAGGTGGTTTTGTGCCCACTGGAGAAGGAATGTCAAAGCTGTTCCACTCCAGCAGGCTTTTCTCTTCTCAAATAAACTCGCTGATTCCCACTATCTAGCATTACTGTATTGAGCTCTAGTTCGGCCGCTGCTGGACAATTGTAGTTTGGTGTGATTTTCTAAGCAGCTGACATACGGATTGAACGCATGCAAAGCAGATTCATCCGCCTTGCTTTGCGACATCTCCCATGGAACCATCCGGATAACTTGCCTCCGGATAGCAGATAAATGCCGTTTACTTGAATTCGATACACTAGAACGTTGACGCAAACTGCAATAGGCATTATGTGTGGCCAAAATTTTCAACGGCTAAGTGGACTCTCCAACGCTACTACCTATCAGGGCCTTTAATTATCACCGAATTTCAAACAAAACAGAAAATCTTTTTTCTTAGCATACATTGTTTTTTATGCCTCTGAGTTTCGTATGTACAACTGCACAGTGATTTTCATCATAGTATACAAGTTCAATATATCGTGAAAATAGAACAGGAGAAAGTGATTTTCAAACCCAGAAGGTGATATTCACTTCAAGAAAAAAAAACAATTTTATATGCAGTAAATGAAAAGAAAAATCTTATGTCCAACAGCTGAACGCAATAGATGCTAAATAACAACATAATTTTTTTTGTTGATTTTCACTGCTCAAACGTGAATATCAGTTTGTTACAATATCACAGGGCGCTGATATTCTATCTTCTCGTGCATGAAGTTCATGCTTGCTGTATATAGTTATTATGTACGTTTGATCAAAGCAAGCAGATTTTCAATGCAAGGTAGACTGATAATCCAGAAGTTTGAACGTTATGCTGATGAATATTAACAGCACTGCTACCTATGCTCAATTTCCGAGCATTACAACGAGGATTACTGCAAACACAGTTTTATCGGACTGCATTCATTTACAACGAGCTTATTACAGAATGCATTTGAACTTTTTTGCAGGTGACTGTTCAATTTCGGTGAACCAACTATTTCTTCACCACTATTTGTTCATAGACTTTAAGGCGACGTAGGATTCTGTCAAGCAAAATGTCTTGAGGTTGATTATGCATGAACAAGGTTTTCCAACTAAACTGGCTGATAGGTGCCACCCTAAGCAACAATCTGAAATTTATTGCACTATTACAGCGGTATTTATGACCAATTTTGTTCACAAAAACCATCATAAGGATGTAATAAAACCTTCAGTGGTACTTGGGACCCGTGATGGTTCAAAGTCAACCGTAGAAGCATTTCAAGCATTTCAACGTTACATAGATAGCATAGATAGTAGCGTCATAAGGCAGGCATTCAGAGGAGCACACAGGACTGTGACTGTGGCAGGAGGGGTCCAAAAGGAGAAAGATCCAAAAAAGTGGAACTTTCTCCAGCGTTCTTTACTTTCATCTTAGTAATATATTGATATCAGAACATTGCAGGTGCAGAGTTAAAAAGCATTTTCTTTGGAAGTTCCATAAAAGTTAGGTTTTCACACTTTACTTGTGTTAATCTGGTTTTATAAGAATGCATTGTTCTAGACAATTCTCGATGCACGAAGGTTATTGCTGAAGTGGCCAAATTTCCACGACCTTACTTTGCAAAATTATCCCACATTATAGCCTAATTTTTTTTAACTTCACAGACCTATGGAATTTAATGAGTCAAGTGGAATCGGTGCTTTACGTGAATTAGTTACATAAATTTCGATTATGTTCACTGCCAGAAGAAGTGTTTTTCTGTCTTACTTAACAGTTTATCATATAACAGTTTATTGGAATTTTATAATACCGTCAACCGTTCATTGAGTTTCAACTAATTTAATTCATTTTTTCTCGCATTCGACATAGCATTACACCCTGAATTTAAATTAAAACGTCCAAAGCAGTCAGTGGCGCTAAGTATGCTAACGTTTAACCCTTAAATGCGCAATGTTGCTTTAAAACAACATAGTGAAAAACATCCCCAAAGTAAATTATTTTTACTGCCTTTAGATAAGCAAGTTTTTTTCAAAATGAGTTTTTTCAGCGTGCGCATTTAAGGGTTAAGTACATTTTCCCCTGCCACAGTGGATATTGTGTTTGTCATATAATCATCGATCCATGCTATGCTTTGTAGTAGCTCACAGCGAATAAGTGTCGTACCGTAGTCTACCACAACCTGTGCCATGAAATATCGTTGCTCTAACAGTTAACTAAAGACCTTTACATTTCCATGCACATTGATCAGTGACTACACAGAGACCGGATGAAATATCGATAGGTTCACATAAAGCTTACCACTAGAGCAAAGTACCGCTCGTTCCCCCTGCCCTGTTCGGATTGCGTCAACCTTGCTGCCTGCCTGGCGTAGCCCGCAGGCGAGACATTTAATCGAATTACCGTCGCATCCTTACAATACTTCGCCCATTAGCAAGGATTTATTCCAACCAAGCTCCAACTCGGGGGAAATCCAGTTTCACTTCAGCATATCCATCGAATGAAGTGAATTAATTGCCGTTGTTTGCAAAAGGTTCGTTACGCAATTGCTATTGGTCGAACCGAACCCGATGTCTGCCAATCAAATTAGTCATCAATCAATCGCTCTTATCTGCACCCGTACAGTGTCAAACGAAGGCCTCCGAGGGTTTAGATGCACCTTTGGCGCCACACTTTCCATTCAAAAACATCGACAGTATAAAATAATGATAGCAACATAAATCATGTCATAAATCATGGCCTAAACTGAAATATATATTTCATGAAGCTCGTGTTAAATTTCAGACGAGTAAAACATCGTCACGTTGTTGCCCGTAAACTGCAGTGCTTCTGCTTGCAATTGCAACCGTGATTAAGCTAATCTCCGTTGCTTCTCATCGAATGGTAATGTGATATTGGCACACCCGATCATCTGTGTGTGTGTTGAGTGTATGTAGGTAGGTACTTCGCCTTCAATAGAGCTGGATAAGGATAAGAGATGTGTAATCACTGTTGCAGTGTACACAAGCATGAAGCAGAGATCACTGTATGTAACGATATCGTACAATAATGGCAATTGAATAAGTAAATATGCAAACACTGACAGCAGATGTAAATATATGTAGCAATAAATTGCCTTTGACTGTTCCCGCTGCAGAGACCTGGTATCCATTGATTTTTGGGGTTGAGGTTTTTCTCTGCTTCGTGCGATTTGGGAAAAGTTGGAAGAATACAGAAAAATTAGAAAAAGTTGGAAGAATACAGAAAAATTAAGCGTTGATTCAATAACCATCCCTTACCTAATTTTTCGCTTATCCGCCTTTACGCCTGGCCCCAATCTGTTGGATCGTATCAACATCTTTATTACTTCCTGCTACCATCCCCTACGTTAATTGTAAAAAACAACCGTTATAAAAACAATCAAGATTAAGTGAAACTCAAACATAATTAACATAATAAACAAAGTAAAATCTAAATGAGATTGCAATGAAAGCCATTAAAAGTTTTAAGCAAAACGTGAAAAGTCGAGGAAAATTGAAATACAATTCTGACATAAAAATCTTATCCTAAAATTAGATAAACATTACTTAAAATTAAGCTAAAGTTTAATTAAATTCAAATCCACCTGAAATTCACAAAATATAAACTTGAAAATATGTTAAGGGACATTAAAATTAAACCCAAATTAATGCTATTTTGTATCAATACAATTAGCAAAATGGGTTTGTTGCATATTGCAAGAGTTTGGTGCTCCATCTTCTGCCAAGGTCCGAGCATGCTAAAAAGTGCTACAGAGTAATCAAATGGTGAAAACTACATTGTGCAGTAATGTTTACAGCTTAGAAGAAAAGTGGAAACAAGATCAAGCTAAGGACAATAGGCGACTGGGGCTTTGTACTATGCTATCGAGTAATAATGTAAAGAGATTGAAAAATATGATACCTACTTGAATTTCCATACAAGAAGAGCTAATAGAGTGGGTACTTTCGAATCGGTTCGCGGAAAGGAGAGGGTGGCAACTGCTTGCATATTTGAACCCGATCGATAGACTGGAATCATTGGGGCAGATAGATAGATTCGTTTATCCTTTCAGGTCACTTTGCACACTGCCTGGATCAAGTGGTACACGAGTGTTTTCACTGTCTGTCTACAGCGAGGATGGGAAATGGCTTTCTGATATCTGACAACAAGTGGTTATTATGACAAGGTGAGAAAACATGCTATCATCGATTCTATCGGTGCAGAAGGGGAGAAGTTTTGAAACGAGAATGCCTTCGATTTGCATATTTCCTGTATTTTCTGTGCTAATGACAGCAGTTGGTGCTGTTCGCAGCATAGCTGCTGCGAAGTAGCTCATCAGATTGATATTCGATCAATAGTCCGTATAAATTGAATTCAAAACTGCAGGGCTTGTATTTCCAAATCTTTTAATTAGTTAATAATCATCTTGCTTCTACATCTATCATATTTGAAAAATAATGACATATAGCATGTTTCAATTACACTGTAGCTAATAAGGATATATGTCGATCAACGCCATCAGGCTTCCGCTTCCATCGAGAGTTCGCATGTAATTAAAACAATTCCCAACATAATTACATCACACTACGGTCGACAAATCACATTAGGCAGCCTTCTGACTCCAGCTGCTCGTGGGTTCGCTATTAGCTAAATGGAATTCATCCGCAGCCATTAAACAAATTTCGAAAATACTCCGTTAACTCCGTCCCGCGGTGACAGGATTTGCCCCACCACCGCAAAGGCGACTTACTGCTCCGTGGGGTGCGGAAAATAAAACGCTCAAAGCATATTAATTACTCTAGGTAGGTGGTGACATTGCCAAGCCGAGGCAACCATATTCCAATATACATAGAAAACGCAGAGATGCGAGTGTAATAAAAATCCATTCAACCAGTACGAGGAATTTATCTCCTAGGAGACTGGAAATTTCCACAGCAGGGTGGAATACCTGAAAAAAAAAATTAAAACGAAAACCGAACAAGTTCATTATTTACAGCCAAAGTATTTCTGCGCAGTGGAATATTCAATGAATGCTGATAAACGTTGCTTTGAAAACGAACAGGAAAACTTTGCCCGGCCGAACAGAAACTAAGCCAGTGACAATAATTTGTAACTCAGCACACGGGTGTGTATTTTATTGGATTTGGATTCCAACCTACAACTAATGCGATAAGTTTTAAAACTATCTCATATACCGTGCCTGCGGGTAATTCCGCGCAGCACATTATTCCGCACAATCATCCTAAAAAACAATTTTTCAACAGTAAATTTCACTAAAACATCATTAATAAGTATACTATCACAGTATACCATGTTCCTTTATTGTTTTTGTTAAAAACTGACAACTTTTGCTTCGTTAGTCTGGCCAAACCAAAGGCTATTTCATTGCATGCTGACCAAAACGTGATTTTCGAATGTTTTCTTAACAATTGTTCTAAGCGGAGGTCTAAATTACCGGAAGATTTTTTTCGCTCCAAAAAGTATTTTTTTATGATGAATTTGTGATACACAGGTACATAGATGTACATTTAACTGTTTTATGGAGATAGTTATGAATAACTCATTTTTCTGTTTGTTTTGTTTAAAGATTTGTTGTGAGCGGAATTAAGAGCAGATAAATTAGTGTTGTTTATAATTCCGCGCGGATGTAGCAGGATCATATCGGGGAAAAAATTGATAGCAGAATATGCATTACTCTTCAGAAAACTCTGTAGACACGTTGAAGAAAGTCAAATAAGGTTGCTCAGTACGGAAATCTGCGAAAATGTTCAGGATTCCGGTCAGTACCTTACGGAATGAAAAGCACCAAATGCACAGAGATCCAAAACCAGTGAACCAAAACGTGCGCACTAGAGGTTTGAGTAGGAAATCTTGGTTTTAGGTTTGTAGAACCTTTGCAAGAGTTTCTTGAGATTAAAAGATCTATCGTTTGGTGGAATTCAACTTTTGATTAATCTCCCTACAAGTGAAATAAAAAACTCATTTTTCTTCATTTTCAATATAACACATTGATGTGTTCTGAGAAGTTTTAGAGTAGGGGAGAGTAGTCAACAGTGAGACAACAGGAACAGTGAGACATCGGGAATAGCTTCGCCATAAAACATATAACATCCATGATATTTTCCTGCAAAGTAAAGTTTGTGAATCTATATCACATAATACAGTTTGAGAAAAATTTGTTAATTTTTTAGTATATTTTTCAACAAAAGTCGTTTTTGGGGAGGTCAAAGTAAATTTTATTGCGATCATTTTCAGGTGATTTTTAACGGCAAATCGCATAACTAATCCAAACTAAATTTACTACATGGCATCTCATAGGAATGAGAGATAAAAATAAAAAATATAAGACCATCGAATTGTTTGCTAACACCACTATTTCACTATTTCTTATAAAACATTTCTATTGGGAACAGTGAGACAAATAGATGTGGGTAATTTTCAAAAAAAAATTTTGTGTTGAATTGTAATTCAATCCATATAAATTGATTGTAAATGAGTTCTGAAGTGTAAGCTGAAGGTCAGATAACCAGGATTTGACCTTAATATAAATATAAATGTAGATGTGAGAAAAATCGGAATTTTTAATAATGCGCAACAATAATGTATCCTTTATGCACAAAATAAACAGTACGACCTTTAAACTATTCTTTGTAAACAAAAAATATGGTTTAGGTTTAATTCTAATATGTGTCTCAGTATTCAATACTCATTGTCTCACTCTTCCCACCTACTGGGGAACAGTGAGCCAAAAAGACACCTTCACATTTGCGTTTGTAACTATTTTATCTTTTAATCAAAAGAGCTGAAACTTTTTTTCAGACAACTAGAAGGATATACCTTTCAAATGGATTGAAGACCTCGTTGGTAACTATCACCAAAAATTTTTTAAAATTTTTGGAAAAAACGTGTCTCACTGTAGACGTCTCTCCCCTATATTATTACAAGAAAATTTAATGAAAACAGTAATCTTCTATCTCTTCAGCGAAGATAGAAAAATCCTATTTCTTATATATGAATCACTAAAATCAATTTTCCTATTTTACCTCTTTTTTTAGTTGTTGTATGATTTTTCCATGGTCTATAAAGTTGTACAAATAGTAAAAATGCACGACTTTGCTAAACATAGTATAACTCTATCGTTGCTTGTTTAGGAAGTGTAGAACTTTTAATGTAAAGAATACCCCAATTTTGACCCCGAACTACTCGACTATCGGCAGCTATATGACACTATATGAAAAATGCTACAAAATCCAGAAGGTTTCATTCGTGACCGTCTGCTGATACATACTAGTTGAGTAAATCGGGGTCGAAATTGGGGGTTTTTGATATTAAAAGTTCTACAACTCCTAAACAAGCAAAGATAGAGACATACTATATTTAACATAGTTCTGTATTTTTACTATTTGTACAACTTTGTAGAACATGAAAAAGTCAACAACAACAACTACAAGAAGCGCTCAAACAGAGTAACTGAGTTTAACGATTTTTTCAATCTTCAGATTTTTCTATCTTCACTGAAGAGATAGAAGGTTACTGTCTTCAGCAAAATTTCTTATAATAATATGCTCTAAAACTTTGCAGAACACAGCAACACATCAATGTGTTATATGGAAAAAGACGAAAAATAAATTTTTAAATTTTACTTTTAGGGGGATTAATCAAAAGTTGAATTTCACAAAAGGATAGAGCTTTCAATTTTAAGCAACACTTGCACAGGTTTCACAAACACTACTACTCAAAATTCAAGTGCGCACTTTCCTACTCAAAATTCAAGTGCGCACGTTTTTTTAGTTTTGGACGAATGTGAAATGGCGTAATTTCAGGACCACAAACGAGAATAAAACTCTAAACTATCAAGTTACGCTGAACGCGTTTAATACCTTTTCAACAATTGTAAATTTGTGTGGCAGAAAAATAAAGAAGTAAATTTTAGTGATCAATCTAATTATTATCACTAAGCTAATTTTAAAATGTAGTGTAATGTATCTACTGCCTAGAGGGTATCCAAGTAAATTTGTCCAAACATTTTAGCTTGAGCTATTTTCCGGCTTTTAGGCAGTTTTAATCTATTAACGTTGATGAATGCAGTCCATTTCTTATTTAGTTGTTGCCATGTGTTATTATCAGCACTCTTTCTTATTATGCTCCAAGATGTTATGTACATGCTTGTCTGTGTTGCTAAGTCTGTTTGTCTATGGTTCCAGTTCCTACCAGACGTCCGGACCTAAAGTGTACTCGTTTCAATTTTAGACTAGTTTTGTCTATGAACTTGTTTTAGACTTTGTGTTTGTGATTATTACGATAAAAATATAGTGCGCGGAATTAAGTACGCGTCCGAGCGGAATAATAATCAAGTCATAAATTAGTGCGCGGAATTATGTGCACTGACACGTAACCGGCCGAAGCATTTTTTTTCTTGTTTATTGGTACTTTACACCAACTGTCATATTTTTCTCATAAAAAGGACTAAAAATCCTATCCGATGGTGAAGTTATGGTTATTCTAACTCACCATTCGAATTTTTTACACAGATCATAACATTGTCTGCGCCTTAAGTGCGCGGAATTACCAGCAGTTACGGTAGCCCGTATAAAAGCAAAACCAATATTGCAAGCACATGCGACTTTCCTTTGGAGTTTTCAGTACAGTTTTGTGGTAAACGTTTTCCAAGAATTTGCTTACATTTTCGTTAAAATAATGTTTATTATACGATGCCTAGTTTATGAAACATGATTTTTTGAAGTACGCAATGGACGAGAAAATCATAAGACCATTTGTCCGTTCTAAAGTCCCGAGAACAAATTGCAAGGATTCTTAGGCCCAAATCGGAATTTTTAAGAATATTTAATTAATTGAGTGAATTGAAAAATTTCATATGGACCAAAAAATATTCAGGTTGTGCAATGTCAGGTAGAGTTCACACACACGATCTTTCGATTGGTACTCGACTGCTTTACTAACTAAACTACTGGCATTCGCTATGTCAGGTTGGTTACTATTCTCTCGATTCTAATGGTTTTTATATTGTACAATAAGCTTTCGCGAAAATTTTAGGAATAATTGGGTAAAATGGACATCTTCTCAAGGTTTGCACAAGTTGGGACTATTACCAATCGCATTTTTTTACATAGGAATAGGTAGGTAGGGTAACGACCCCAGAATTCGCCCCTTTTATCAGGTTTTTATGCTGTAAAATGAATAAATCGCCATATTATTATAAAATCAGCCCTGAACTCAGACAAGTAGGACTATATATTAATATTCTATCTATTTTGGCTATTAGGAATCGCGAAAATTGAAATTTGATAGCAAAAAAGCCAATTTTGTGCAGGAACCTCTAGTACCACATTTCGCCCATAGCGATCCAAAATTCGTCCCCCATGTGACCCAGATTTCGCCCACTTGTTATTTGTTGCAAATTTCCCAAATAACCTCAATTATTTTGTTAGAATTGTTGTTACTATTATTTAACTTTAAGATTATGTCTATCCAGTCCTTAATATGGCAATCAATTTGTATCAGGAATTCGTTAAATGTTAATCTAAATTGAAATAAACTGATCATCATCACTTCCTGATACCTGATTCAGTAAAACTAAAAAACACAGAGAAGGTGGGTTTTTACTAAATGTTTATTTTCATTGCAGTAAAATAAGGCTTTTGACACTCGTCAAAGATATTTAAAATGAATAGTGGTTTTTCTGGTCCTTTGTTGAATTCATTTTCACTATTGATATGTGGGCAAATAAATACAATTCAGTGCCTACAGAATGGTACAATGTTTATTTTAATAGTTTAAATAAACTTAATGATTACTTATATCAGTTTCACGTTTAGTAATTTTTTGGGAAAGAGTAAATGTTTACTGTGAACAATAAAAAATTAGTTGAACTGGGAAATCTTGATATTCGGCTATATATATTGACTAATCGAAGGTGAGACTCGAGTTCACAACCTAACCTCTTCGCCAAGAAATAACTAAGCTTAACTGCTTAATATAGTCAATAAAAAGATGAAGAAAAAAAATTGTTTAGTAAATCACTGTCTGTAAATGGGTATGTCGGTTTACAGTATTAAATATTCCTGGTAACTGGTAAGCATACCCATCTTACCTACTCAACTAGGATATTTTTTGACATAACTTGGAATTCTTAACTAGCATTTTTGGTTAGACCGGGTTTGTAATGCTAAGCTATTAGAATTTTCATGATATTATCGAAATACAGTTGGATTTCGATTTTGGCATGGTTCGTTTTTGGCATGGTTCGATTTTGGCATGCCTCGATTTTGGCAACAAAAGTATTCGTTTTTGGCAACACAAGATATTTCACTTCCAAAAATATGCTTAAATATCAATCAGCTTCCGCATACATCCTTTAAATGACGAAAAACTGATGCCCTCAGTATGTTCATAAAAAAAAGTTATGTGATTTCGAACAATAAGTTTTTTATTGCCGTAGGACTACGTCTTACCGCAGGGTGTCAATAACTTATTTGTACCGGACGGATAGCTCTTGGCGGACTTTTTAAACATAAAATGGTTGCAATCGTTGATTAATGATATTTAGTCAATTTCTAAAGCATTTACATTCAATTTTTTCACATCAAAAAAGGGTCTCGATTTTGGCACGGTTTCGATTTTGGCAACATAGGCGACAGGCATTTGTTGCCAAATTCGAAATCCTACTGTATTCTATTTTATCAACACGATTATTTCTTTGTTGTCTGCATTGCACATTAAATACTTTTCAAAGTTTTATTCATGACAACAATTTTATTGCGCTTAGATGCTTTAAAATAGTAGACGGATTTTTCGTGTGATTTTCCAATAGTCAGATTTATTCTCATGACAAGAAAAATTGTGATTTTTGAGAATATTATGCGCGTCTTATTAATTCGTGCGGTTTTAATCTTATTATCAATTTCGATGTCGATTATTGCTAATTCAACAGTTCGTTTGGTAGAAACCCCATTAGCCCATGTTTAGCAGGTAATTCTTTTGTTAGATGAATTCAAATGAAGATATGATGTGCTTTCTGCATCAAAATATTATTTATTCTATACTTTTACTCACCATTTTGATAAACATAAATCAGCGAACAAACTAATCGATTGTGACTTGCATTTGCTTATGTGTGGCATATTTGCATATATTTGATAGATGAGGGCGAAAACTGGTTCACGCAGTAAGTTCGGCTAAGTATATACAGATTCGACCCGGGCGAATTTTGGAACTCATATGATTTACAATACCCAGTTTTCGCCCAGTGCATTTATGTTCTATTTTCAGCAGAATTGCGATAAAATATCAAAATAAAAGCACAATTATGAAATTTGAAACAGATATAACCAAATTGATGCGAAAAAAGTGCAAACAGATACGATTTTCCATTACTTTTCCTCAATTTTATTTTTCGTGCTCGTTCTTGAAAATGGAAAAATCGCGTCTTAAATACATTACCTATTTTTCAAACCACATTAAATAATTAAAATACATAAAACAACACAACGAATTCTATTCAAATAACTGAAAACTGAGTTAAAATGAATATAAATTAAACTAACAACTTATATTTCAACTATATATTGAGTTAAATCACGGGAATACCAATGGGAGGGCGAATTCTGGGGTGGGGGCGAATTGTGGGGTTCTTACCCTATATTGCAAAATTCTAAACAAGCGGTTTCTAATTATTGGGATTACCCAGATAACACAAAATCGTAATAGAAAGTGCACATTAAATCGTTTTCATGTCAATTTCACATTGGAATTGTATAATGATTAGAGTATGTCAAATCGAAGTGAACAATAAGTTGTTTTGCAGTCGTGCGTGTCTTCATATACAATTCATGACTGTGAATTATAAAGCAGGATAGACAATTGCAATATTTGATTATATCTTAATCATATATTCGGGAGTATTAAGTTGCGTGTTATAAAAACTGCGCAAAATAGAATTACAAATAGTTGTCAAAGTTTTCGCACGTATATCGCCTCCACTTTGGTGCATATATGTTCTTATATGGCGTGAAATATAACTTTTTCGTTCAGATATGATTTCATATATCTCAGTTGTAATTGAGATATACAAACCAAATGGTTTACTGGGTACGACCTCATTTTTGCCTATTGTGCAATGCTCGGCGCTTACAAAGAATTCTCTACAAAATGCAGCGTTAGCGTCGATGATATTCTCGATTTTGGCACGGTTTCGGTTTTAGCAACATAGACGACAGGCATTTGTTGCCAAAGTCGAAATTCTACTGTATTACATATACGTTACCGCCACGTATTAAGTAATTTCTGCGCTATTTTCCATACCATCTTAAAGGTGGCAGTCATTTGAGTAACCTTCCCGGAGACCGCAGCTTTTTAGATAGTCAGCAGCGCCAAATATAGCCCATTTAAGATTACATATACACTAGCGCCACGTAGTGAGACAATTCCGAAATACTGCAATCCAACGAAAAGCCCTTGATCTGCTGAACGACTTTGTTGAGGACACCAACGTTTTATACGCAGGATCACGAGTTATCCCATGTTGGAACCAATCAAGTCAATTCCCATATGCTACATAGACTACATTAAGAACGTTTCCATTAAGGCGGTCCCTATTAACGTTCATATTCGGGGGATTTCTGTAGTGTCTTATGCAAGTAAAATGGTGAGAGAAAAATGAAAACGAAAGACAAAAGGGATTAAACGGAAGAGAAAATCAGAACGTGACAGAAAAGATAGTAGGGTAAGGGATCTAGTTTTTCGACCCTGTGCTAGTTTTCGAACTACTGCTGAAAAATGCACCAAATAAGTTTCTAAAACGGTTTTTTTTTACAATTTTCGGAAGGAACGGTAACAGGAACGGTCTCCTACCGTTCCTTCTGAAAATTGTAAAAATAATGTTATAGAAATTTATTAGGTGAATTTTTCAGCAGTAGTGCGAAAACTAGCACAGCGTCGAAAAACTAGATCCCTTACCCTAAACTACAGAATGAAAGGAAGAACAGGCGAGCGAAAAAAATCGAACGACATCCGGATAAGAATAAGAGTTAAAAAACGAAAAAAGACGAAAACCTGGACAGAAAAAATGGAAAAAGATTGAAACGTGACAGAAAATGAAAAAAATAAAGAAGAAACGAGTCTGAAAACGGGGAAAACGGAACGGAAGGAAATTCAGAACTCAGAAATAGGGCGAAAAATAGGACAAGAAAGGAAGATAAACGGAACAGAGAATGAGGGAACAGTGGACACAGAGAAAAATAGTGAAAACCTGACCTGACCTGAGAAAGGGAATATGAAACTGAAAACAAGATTGGTTTGAGTAGGATAACGAAAGAAAAAAAGAAACTAATAGAGGAAACGAGAAAAACGGGAAAAAGAGGTCAAACAGGATAAAAAAGGAGCAATATGTGACATAAAACGGAAAAATGGGTAAGAAATGAAAAAAGTAAACCGGAAAAGAAAAAGACGATAAACGGGACTTCAAAAAGAGTAATACGGTACAGACGAAGAAGTAAAATGAGGAGGAATAGAAAGAAAGATTTAGAAAATACGAAAACTAGAAACAAAAAAGGAAAAAGGAGAAGAGAAAACACTAAAAGCGGGAGAGAAAACAAAAAACGCGTGAAAAGCATAAAGAAAAACGTGGCTAAAAATAAGTAAAACAGGAACAGGAAACACGGGACAGAGGAAAGGAAACCACCGAAAAAGAGCAATAACGGATGGAAAGTGAAAGCAAAACAAAAAAACAACAAAATAAGGAACAAAAGTAAACCAAAAACGGGACTGGAAAAAAGAAAAAACGCAACGGAAAAGAGGTAAATCGTGCGAGAAAATAAAACGAAAATGTCAATTTTAATTTCAAGTAAAACTTCGCGTTTAATTTTGTGTCCAAGTCCGGTTTTAAGTAAAATATCACGTACATATTACTTCATATTCAAGTCTACTTTAATGTACAATGTCAAGTTCAATTCCTTGTTCAATTTTGAGCCCAATTTCAAGACTGATTTAGTTCAATTTTAGGATCAATTCTAAGTCAAACTTAAACTGATTTCAAGTACAATTTCAATTCTAATTTTAAGCTTAATTTCGATCTTAATTTTAAATCCAATTTCTAATCAAATTCCGACTTCAATTTCAAATTTCAACTTTGTTTTTAAATTTAGTTGCGCCCGAAAGTTCGGAAATGTCAACCTAATTGGCTGGTATTTTTGTGATAAGAAATAATAGATTTGCCATTCTACGATTATTCCATTTTTTAAGGGTACAGCATTCCTCTGAAAGGTCGGGTGCCCACCTCTTGTTTCTGTCTAGTCTAGGCACGCCAGTGGTTCTTTTTGAGATGAGACAAACCACACTTTCCAAAAACTTCGGAAGCTTCTTTTTTCCCAATTTCTCGCCGCTTCTCTTTAAGATCGGGAACCAGAACACTATTATCGTTTGTGGACTCTCCTAGGTTAACTTCCGTTCAGTCTCCTTCTGTTATATCGTCATTGAGATGTCCATTGAATAACTGCTTCCTTCTGCAGACCACATCGTGCTCGATTCTGACCAGGTTTTCCTTCTTATTCCTACACATACCAGGCTTCGGTGTGTATCCTTTACGGCATTGGTCTCATCACCATCTTAAGCGCCCAGTTAGCTTCGGGGTACGATGCTGGCCTAATAAGCCAGTCGTCGTATGTTCGAATCTTGGCTGGGCAATGCTGCCATGGAGTCGGTAGAATTGTTGCACTAGCCCCGTATTTGTCCTGTACTCTAACAACCGGCTGTAAAGTCTGTCGATAAAGAAGGGTCAAGTTCTAAAAGTCGTTTATACCCATGACCTTATTTTTGTCATTGGTATCATAGAACTTATCCCTGTCACTGATCGGGAAAAGTTGTTCCAGGTCTTCAAGATCTCTGCCATTCTTCTGGCGTGCTTTTCTCCTCAGGATCTAGGTCAACTGATTCCGCACTCGTCGATACTTGACCAAATTCTTCCTAGTAGCAATGCTTAAATAACTTTTTCCAAGCTCTTTTTCGCTGGCATACCCTGTCAAACCAATCCTTTTGTGCACTCGTGGTTTCTTTACCAAGCCGTGCGGTTGCAGCCTCATCGATGGCCTAGCGTATTTTACCCCATACGTCTTTCAGGCCTTGCTGGTGGTATTCCGACTGTTGAACGAAGCATTTATTATCAGAACGTTCGTGGACTTCGAACTAGAACTGACGCCATCCTTCGGGGAAACTAAATACCTAATGTGAAAAATTACTCTCGTCAAATGCCATTTCATCTTCCATCAATAATTCCAGGAGATAAAGGTGTTCGAGAGAGAGAGAGAGAGAGAGAGAGAGAGAGAGAGAGAAGAGGAGCTAGAATAGAATAAATAGAGCGAAAGAAGATAGATGGAGAGAGATAGAATTGAGAGAGAGAGTATTGTTTGTGTGACCATTTTTATTTCTGAACAACAGGTAGGGTACGGAAGGGTATTCCCAGCACGCTATTAAATTCGACATACATTCCCTTTTTTGCTGTGCTGTGTAAATAAAAACTTTACAACTAACAACAATACTGAACAATACTGAAACGAATGTAGCACTCCTAGGTTTTAATGCGTTATAACTATATTCATAAAATGTAAGCAATTTGATCATTTTTATTACACATCAAAACCACGGTTTCTCCACTAGCATGTATTAGGCTGAAAAAATAGAAGCAATCGCTTACGCGTATCCGTTCTTGATCATGGTTTGGAAAACACACAATTATGATCACGTTTACCTATTCCAGAAATTAAATAGCTGTGAATCACAGAACAATTCTACTTCTTTTTATCACGGAGAAACACAAAAATTCCCCTCTGATTTTGAAATATAAATCAATTTTCATTCACTGGCCATTTGCAGCATTTGGTTTTTAATTTCAGCATATGGTGCTCTATTCACACTACCACAAATTTGCGAGAAGATGCATCTGAAATTCTTCTATCGTGTTGACACAGCTAGTTTTTTTTAGTGACAACCACTTCCCAAGTAACATTTTTGTTGTACAATAGCTTATCAAGCACTTGTTCCGCGTGAATCAGCTGTACAACAGTTTAATAAGCTATTATACAACAAAAATGTTACTTGGGTTGCTTCTGGTGCTAGCGGATATGAACGATTTAATGTACACTAGCGCCAGAAGCAAGCTGTTGTCACTGCAAAACCAGTTATCTTCAATGAGCCGGTATGCAGGCAATACCGACACGTTATCCGTTATCCGTTATCACGTTATCTGTCTGTTTCGCTTTTGATCTGTGTTTGAACGACAGTAATCCTCCGAATAGGACCTAGGATAGGACTAGTTGTTGCTCTTTTCTCATTGTGATTTCTTAGGCTTCTTCAAATAGATACAGCTGATTTTTGGTAGACGTACAGGAAGCCTTTGATAAGCTCCAACAATATGCCAAAAATCAGTTATATTGTTAATTTCGCAACTGTGAAATTATGGTGGGCGCACACGCAATGCCACCTACTGAGTTATTCAGCGGATTGTTTTGTAACTGTTATGGTTTGTTCCATGCAGGCTTTTTCGTCCTGCCGAATATAGAAAACAATTCATCATTTCTCGCGACTATAACTCAAATTCACTAGCGTTTCATTAAGACCAAAATGCACTCCGATATTGAGTAAATATTATTCTACCAATTGGTATAAAAAACTTGTCTCAAATAGATGTAGTTTCAACGTAATTCTCGAATATTGTTCAGGCTACCGCTTAATGGACTGAAAATACCCTCCCGTACCCTATCGGTTCTGAATTCCATCGAAAAAGAAGTTTATACATGCAAAACGATAGTTATTTTGACAACGTGAACATGCCAAAAATTCGAGTTCGATAGGGTTGAAAATAAATCAAACGGGATGAAAAACCTTATACAAAATTGTGAAGAAGTTCCTAGACTTGAGGAAAGTTTCAAGTGCTAAAATAATTAATAATCTTGTAATCCAAATGCAACCCAATAAACATAATACTTCTTATCAAAGTTTATTCAGGAAGCAGTCTCAACGTCTAATAAATAAACCCTATAGTTCCATAATCACAAAAGTTTACGGTGCAAAAACAGAACGAACCTTTGGTTTTTGTCTGTTCTTGGGAAGAAATCACTTTTTCCTACTTCTACAGCATTAATCTGCTCAAATATATGCAGCCCATTCGCCGACGAAATGAGATGGGGAATTTATCCAAATAGCGAGAGTCATTTCCTGCTGGCCTTGTGTAAGAAATGTTGGAGAAGTTTTTCTCCATCTCCACCCGTTTGTTTTATTGTGGGTATACGGCATTGATTTCGGTGGAGGAGCACTTGGCTTGCTGAATAAGTTCCAATACGGTATCGCCCCGCTAATTCGGATCTTGCTAACTGAAAAAATTTCGAATTAAAAAACATTGTACCTACTTAGCTTCTTTCAGTCGACCACTGGTTTCGTTGGGCATCTCCGTTTAAGTCAAGATGGTGCTTCTTCTACCTAAATGGAAATTGTGAATGTGAACGGTGCTACTTCTCACTACGTTTGATTTAGCCGAGACCTGAATTTTTTCAGCGCTTTTTTGAATAGAGTGACGTATTTATGCTTGTTTAGAAGCTGACCAAGAACATTACTGAATATGGAACAAATTTTAAATCAAGACTAAATTTCACACCAACACTGACATTGGCTTGACTACCGATTTATCGAGTCAAAATTCGACCATAAATTTGCCAGACTGACAGGGTGGGACTGTACATACAGCGGCAGCAAAAAGGGAATACTGCACCCTGCGGGTAGCAGACGAACGCTACCATTATTTCCCATTTCGTAGGTACTTTGCTGCATGCATACATATAGTTATGGACTAAATAAAAGGAGGCGAACGGTCGAAAGTCGTCGAGTGAGGCTACAGCCGCGTCGTTAGATTTGCCGATGAGATGTTTTACTATGTTCAATCGACAGCAAACGATTCAACCGCACCCTGCACTGTGAACAAAGACCAAAATCGAGTTTATATATGTGTAATGGAGGAAATGGTTTGCATAAGTTTAATATTTATGATGCAATATTCGGAGCGTACACGTATCCTGCATGTTTGAAAATTGTTGCATTGCAAATAATAAAACGAACAAAATTGCTTTAGATATGCACATAAAATTTGCTAAACGTTTCTTTCTAGAATTTTCGAACGAGTATTTTTTTTCGTTAAAATTGAATTTATTACTCATCATTATCAATGCCATAATGACGAAATGTGCAAACGTAAACTATATTCTTCAACAATTTAAGGTAGCAACTTTTTGAAGCTGCCAGCACTAGATATTATCTATGCAAGAAGCTAACGTCATTAATGTCCTGACTGATGAATTGCATTAATAATAAGAAAAGACTCCATTCACAGTGGCTAGGATGTTTTAGCTCAATCTTTTGTTACGCCGTTTTTTGTCTTTGACCGGAATAATGCTAAACTGGTTGAAAGTCATGAATGATTAAACATTTTCCAAGAAAATATCTGAATTTTAAAGTCTGTTCAGTTCAAATAAGTGAGACAAAGGCAGTTTTCTTTCTGAATTGAAGCCATCATCCGTTTAAAGATTTACCTTAAATAACTACCAATCGCGCCATCTAACTACGCCCCGTATGAACGGTATGATAAAACATCCGGCATTCACCCCATCTCAGTGATTTCCGTAAATCAAAATCAAAAAACAATTACTTATCTCTTACGAAGAATGCCTGTCTAAAGCAGCTGGGCTAAATCATAATACATATGATGAAATAGAAGTTCACTCTGTAGATGAAATAGAAATTATTATAGGAAGGAATGGCTTCCGAAAAATTATTAAGATTCTATTCTACGTAAAGGCCGTTTGATAATTTAAAGGTACACTTGGTACAAAAATGCTCATTTTTCTGTCAACGATGTTGCAAGTGTTAGGGCATCCAGCAATACTGTAGAAAATAACTAGTTCTACAAGTGTCCCATCCATAACCTTTTCAAATTCTACTTGACTGAGCCAGTATAGTCAAATGAGCAAAGTTAAAGCATTCATCGACAGTTTTTCTGACCACCAATGATTCGCATAATGTCAATCTGGGATATAAGTTCTGTCAATTTTTTTTATCCTGAAAACAATCTGAAGCTGCACCCAAAACAGGAGAAAAACTGTTACCAAACGATGCTCGTAAAACAAACCGTTTTGCTGCTAGCGTCCGTTTGATAAATGACCACGATAAACGCAAACCGCACCGAGTCGCAAGAAACAAAAACCTCTAATTTTCATGCTGAAGTTTTACTACCTTTCTATGATCCATTCGGATGCAGAATGTAGCAAAGTAGCATACCTACCCAAGCTAGCAGCAAGGTGCCAGTTGGCGAAAAACTTGGCATTTGGTTTCTTCTTCCGGTGGATTAAGGTCCCTTTTACTGTACGTAGAGCTTAGCTGTACAGGTATATCATGGGTACCTACGTATACGGTACTGCTGATGGCGCATACAGATCTGGCTCATAAATTTGACAGCAACGCTAAACAGTGACTTCCGCCACGTTCCTTCCTAAGCGCTGCCGGTTGCTCCGAAGGAGAGAAGTGCAAACGAGGAAAAATGTTTCCTCTAGTTGTACCACCGATTTATGGACACGATAGCATAATTGGAGCTATTGTTTGCTTTTCATGCGGTCACATTTTAGTTGGAAAGTTTCACTGCCCGTCCGGCCATAGAAATGGCCGTCTATCCGTTTTTCGTTTGTTCAGTGCTAATGTCAAACGATGTTGGATCGAGCTTACGACATGATTTCGTAAGCTAATAAACACATTTCGTTGGATATTACCACGGGTAGGATTATTTGTGAAATCAAAATCAATAATATTTCAATGAAGCTACTATGTATTTGTGGGTGGTTTTTCTGCCCGAAGGAGCATCAAGCTAGCTTTTGAAAGCCGATTATCTTTCAAGGTTAATTTTTTTTGACTCATCTTGAGATGTTTGTTTGCCGATCAGTCCTGAAGGTTTAAATGAGAGAGGTTGTTTGTAATTTATATAATTTTACTAAGTCTAAATCAGCTCACCATCATCTAGTACAAAAAAATTTGGCAGTAATGGCGGACAATTGGATTCTTTTACTCGCTTTGCATTGAACATTGAATTCAACAGCTGTTAGCAGAGAAAACAGAGATGTCATATTTTTACAAATCAGTGCCAGTTCGATACGGGTTAGTTTGGAGCAGGAACTGAAACGGTTGACACTTTTTCTATAGAGGATTGTCCCCGGTTGTGAAACATCCACTATTTTTGACCAAGTTACTACCAACATGCAACAATAATCAAAATTTAACTTACAGAATGTGTTGTAGGACATGTATACGAAAAAACTACCCAAAAAAGTTTTTTTTTTGAATGTTTTGGGATTGGTTTTTTGTGTATCAAATAAAACAAAAAGAGGCAGTAAAATGCATATAACCTTAGTTTTGGACCTATATTTCATCACAGAGACAAATTTTGTGTGAAATAATTGACTCAAAAAATATTATATAAATTTATACAAACTGGTGTCCGCCCTGGTTCTCCAGTTATGAAAAATCCAGAAATTCAATTTTTTAATACTTCGACGATCACAAACACTTTTAAAACGCTTTTCAGGCATAAAGCAAAGCAAAGCCTAAGTGCTACATTCCGTTATCGAAGCTTGATCTTCTGTTTTTATACGACAGATTTCGCAGCCAGCTGTTAGAATACAGGACAATTGCAGGGCCAGTTGCTACGATCCTATTGATTCCAACTGCCTCTCCCAGCCGAGACTCGAACATACGACGACTGGCTTATTGGACCTTCATTAGGCTTTTTAGGCACACGATGGCGAAATCTGCCTATTGGATATCTCGAATATCCTGTTTTTGCATGCATTGATTGTAAATTGGCGATTACAACCGCGCTGGCCTGTCTTGGAAGTTGCATGCAAGCAACAAATACTTAGTCGTCGATGACCAGTCTTCCAGTATAAATAATGGCAGTTCCTGTCTTTTAGATGGCGTTGCATTGAATGGTCTTTACCAGATCAATCCGGTGCACAATCACAATGATCGATTCTTGGACCTTATTTTCGCTAACCAGTCAGCATTGGTAGCTTGCACAGTAACTAACGCATTTGACGAGCTTAGCAATATTGACCCTCACCACCTCCAGTTGTAGTTAGATATGACAAGCCTATCGGTGCTCTGTTTTTTGACGAATTCGATCCCAATGCACTTGACTTCCGACGAGGCGATTTCGATGCAATTGAAGCGGCCCTTTATAATACTGATTGGTCCTTATTGGCTAAGAGCTCTTCTGTCGATGATGCAGTTGCTGGTTTCACTAGCACTATTCAAGAGTTAATGTTACAACATATCCCTCAAGTTCGTCCGCGCTGCAAACCCGCTTGGGGGAACCGGGAATTGAGCCATCTTAAACGTCGTAAAAATGCCTGCCTGCGTGCTTACCACACATCTAGAAGTGCGCGGAATCGTTATTTGTTTAAGTTGGCTTGTCAGAAATACAAAACCCTGAACAAAAATCTTTATCGCAACTACGTGCGCAATATTGAGCGTAACCTCCGCGGCAGCCCGAAGAATTTTTGGCGATTTGTTAATAGCAAACGGAAGGAAGATGGTTTGCCATCTACAATGTTTATGAATGATGAATCAGCCTCTATCACCGATAGCAAATGTGCGATGTTTGCTAAATATTTTATGAGTGTGTTCAACTCTGATTCAATTTCACTAGATAGTGTAGCCGAGGCTTTGTCTTTCGTTCCAAGAGATGAAATTTCAGTTGAATCTTTCTTGGTTACTGCTGAAAACGTAGCTTATGCCATTCTAAGTACAAAACAATCATACTGCCCGGGACCTGATGGTATTCCTGCGGCTTTACTGAAAAAATGCTGCGACGCTCTGAAATCTCCAACAGCCACTATTTTCAACCTCTCTTTACAATGGCACATATTTCCTGAATGTTGGAAATCATCGTTTATGTTCCTTGTGTTCAAGAAAGGTGATAAGCATAGTGTGGAGCACTACCGTGGAATCACTTCATTGTGTGCTTGCTCCAAGATATTTGAAGCCACAGTCTATGACCATCTATTGTTTTATGTGAAGTCCTACATCTCCACTTCACAACATGGATTTTATCCTGGCCGATCAGTCTCAACCAACTTACTGGAGTTTACCTCGCTTTGTCTGCGTACAATGGAACAGGGCAATCAGATTGATGCCATTTACACTGATTTGAAAGCGGCTTTAGATCGAGTCAATCATGATATTTTGCTTGCTAAACTCGACAAATTAGGAGTGTCAACTAATTTGCTTTCATGGCTTAACTCATATCTACGCAATCGTAAAATCGCTATTAAATTGGGTCCCAGTCAATCGAGATGGTTCCAGAATGGCTCTGGAGTTCCACAAGGTAGCATTTTAGGACCTTTGCTATTCTCGCTGTTCGTGAACGACGTCACTCTACTGTTGCCTCCTGGAACAAGACTGTGCTACGCTGATGATCTAAAAATTTATCTGCCAATTGAAGCCACCACAGATTGTTTGCAACTTCAGAAATTGATCGATTTGTTTGTGGAATGGTGCAACTCCAATCGTATGCTTATCAGCACTCAGAAATGTACCGTTATTAGCTTCACTCGTAAAAAACAGCCTCTAGTGTTCGATTACTGCATCAATGGAACGTCTCTACAGCGGAGTAACAACGTCACGGATCTAGGCGTTGTGCTAGATAGCCAGATGTCGTTCAGACAACATTACACCTTTATTATTAACAAAGCGTATCGGCTGCTTGGCACTATCTTCCGAATCGGTAGAGATTTCTCTGATCCGGACACACTACGTACTCTGTACTGATCCTTAGTCCGCTCCGTTCTTGAGACTAGCTGTGCTATTTGGGACTCTTATTATAATTATTGGATACTTCGCATTGAACGAATACAAAAACACTTCATACGTAAGATCTGCGGCAGGCTACCCTGGAGAACCCTGATACTCTTCCGCCATATGAGGATCTTTGTCTGCTAGTTGGGATTGCACCTCTTGAGCAGCGACGGAAGGATATCATCGCCAAGACTGCTCATAAGATCCTGTTGGGTGCTCTTGACTGCCCTGCTGTTCTGTCGCAGCTTCAGCTATACTGTCCCCTTCGGTCTCAAAGGAACCAACAGTTCCTACGCGTCGATTCACACCGTACTAACTATGGACTTCATGAACCAGTTCGTCGTATGGCTTTGGAGTACAATCGTCGCGGAAATAGCATGGACTTTTAGCTACTTTTTGGTGCAGTTTTTAAAATGTTGGTTTGTGTATTTAAGTTATTTTACTGATTTTGTACTATGTATGTTTATTGTATATCGATGTAAAAGACACTGGGTTTTTGTGCCACTTTGAGTAAGAGTATGTAACTTACTCAAGGTGGCTTTTCCCAGTCCAATCTAATTTCATTAAGACGTAAAGTCGGATGAATTGAATTAAATAAATAATAAATAATAATAATAATAAATTGAAACTCTGATTTGGATGATTAAATTAAAACACTGATAAATTATTTTGCATTTAAGGTGTTTTTCGTTAAGGGTTTTTTTTATTTATTTATTTATTTATATACAGTCAACAGGTTAAAAACAACCCCAATGACTCCACTTAAATTTACTTACAAATAATACAAACATCTTTTAACATCACACCGATAACGCTCTTACAAAATTACTTTTAATAACACGTCTACACAAATTAAAATCGAAGCACTCGAAACAATTCTCAAATACACGACACATATTTTTTATTGGCTCATGCATCCCATAGTTTGTCCTGGATCTCCCTATATCGAGGAACATATGGGAACGTAGAGCACGTCTGCGGATGTTCACGTCCAAGAGGCCTAGAAGTTCAGGGCAGTCAATGTAGGACGTTAGCAAGTCGCTGATGAAACAAGCCTTGGCGACATCTCTCCTAACGCTGAGTGAGTCAAGGTGGATTAACTTGCAGCGATCAGCATAACGAGGTAGGTTATTCCGGTCGTTCCATGGCAGGTGTCGTAGTGCATAGCGTACAAATTTGCGTTGGACGGCCTCGACTTTGATGATCCCATTTTGATAGAACGGTGCCCAAACGACCGACGAATATTCGAGAGTTGAACGCACTAAAGCACAGTATAAGGCTTTGAGGCAGTAAGCGTCCTGGAAATACTTGCCGAATCGAAAGATGAATTCCAACTGCGACGAGGCCTTGGAGACAACATATGACACTTGATCTTTGAATGTCAGTGAGGAATCAAGAAGTACACCAAGATCTTTCACAGTGTTCTCAGGTTTTAAAGATGTACCATCGAGAATGTAGTCGTGAAGCATTGGTGATTGTTTGCGGCCGAAAGAAATAACACAGCATTTAGAAGCGTTCAAAACCATCCGATTTGTTTTACACCATGCTGCAAATGCTACGAGTTGTTATTGAAGAGGGAGGGCATCGCTTGGTTTGTTGATGACGTAATAAAGTTTCAGGTCGCCAGTGTAAGATTTTTTATAACAATCCAGGATCAAGTTTGCGTCATTCATGTATAACAGGAAAAGAAACGGGGCAAGATGGCTGCCTTGTGGAACTCCGGACTTAACTGGAAACGAAGGCGAAACAAAATCTTCTATCTTAACGGACATATTCCGTCCAGTCAGGTACGAACGCAACCAGGAGTGTAGGCTACCAGAAATTCCCAATCTCTCGAATTTAGCCAATGCAATATCATGATCCATTTTGTCAAATGCAGCCGACAAATCAGTATAGATGGCGTCTACTTGCGAGCCTTTCTCCATATGGCGAATGACAAAAGAAGTGAATGCCACAAGGTTGGTGGTAGTCGATCGCTTTGGAATGAAACCATGTTGATCTGGCCAGATATATGGCGAGCATTTCTGCGTTAAAAATTCAAGAACAATTAGTTCAAAAAGCTTCGAAGAGGCACACAAAGCGGCAATTCCTCGATAGTTGGATACGGATCGCTTGCATCCCTTCTTGTGAACCGGAAAAACGTAAGGATTTTTCCAGCAGCTAGGAAAAACACCAGTGGCCAATGAGCAGTCAAATATTGATGCAAGTGGAGATGCAATAGTATTGATGCAGTTCTTTAGCGTAACGGCTGGAATTCCATCGGGGCCGGCATTCGAAGAACATTTCAAACGTTTTGCTGCTGCTATAACGATATCACTTGTGATCGAGTAATGGGGACCAACGCCAGGTAAGGATGGCACATTCACAGCTGCTTCTGTGATAACAAGCGGGCTGGCTGGAGCATCTAGGAAAACACTGCTGAACTGTTCTCGAAAGAGCGATGCTATTTGATCTATTGTCGACGCCTCTATGTCTCCGTGATACATGGATGTAGGAAGACCAGACTCTTTTCGTTGATCGTTAACATAACGCCAGAATCCTTTTGGTTTAGATTTGAGTGTCCGTTGCAAGCGATTTAGGTGAATATGAAAAAGACGCTTATTTAATCTTTTGTACTTCCTATTGGCTTCAAGGTACAGGGCTTTCGATGTTGCAGTTTTCAATAAGCTGAATTTTTTCAATGCCTTCTTTTTCAACTTTTTTAGACGTTTTAGGCAACGAGTTGACCAGGCAGGGTAAGCAGGCCGTTTTCTTATTCGCTTTGGAACAAACTGATCAATTGCATATAGTAAAACATTGCAAACAGTGGAAGCAGCCAGGTTGATGTCACGATCACGGATTAATTTATTCCAAGGAACAGATGTGAGAAAGGCATTCATACCGGTGTAGTCAGCTTTACTAAAATTATAAAATATACTATTGGGACTAGCACTAATGATTGGACTTCGAGCTTCATAATGCATAGATAATAGCAAAGGCGGGTGGTGTCTACAATTTTTGACCAACGGACATAGTGCATGTGTCAAGCTAATATTAGTCACTTCCTTGCTTACAAAACAGAGATCTTACAAACGGCCATTTTCGTTGAATATCCTGTTCAGCTGTCCCAAACAAGCTGTACTAAATGCATCTAACAAACAGCTGGATGTAACACTGTTACTAGAGCGAGTCGCATTCGGATAGAGAAATCCGTTAGTGTTGAGATGCCAAGTAATGCTGCGAAGATTGAAGTCGCCTACAATGATGATGTTATCCTTGGCATGCAGCTGAGATACGATCCAGTCGAGCGATTTGATAAGCTTTTCGATGACATCAACATTGTTAACACGATCTGGAGGAAGATAGATAACACCGATGAAAGTGTTCGCTCCGAACAGCGCAGCTTTAATCCAGAGTTGTTCGATTGCTGAATAATCGGGCGGAAAGACTTGACGCGAGTTGATTCGCGGGTTATATACAATCAGAAGGTTTAAAGATGTCGATTATTCTAGAATTTGTCTAGAGAAACATTTTTAACTGTTCAAAGCAAAAATTTGAATACAGTATACCAGTCAATGAGCTGTTCCGTCCGTAGTTGGTGCGTTGAAAAGGTACCCTCAACATTGAGTTGTTCCGCAGTGCCCTGGGACGCACGTTTAGATCAATCGCCCCAAGAATAGCATGACAATCAATTCTTCCCTGCAACGTGTCGACAGCAAACAGAGCTCTTGCGATGTTCCTTCGTGTCTGTAGTGTCTCCAAGTGTATTAATCGGCATCGACTGTCATAACTCGGCAACTGGAACGGACGGTCGCCATGGTAGACGATGGAGAGCAAAGCGTAAGAAGCGGCGTTGAACTGATTCAATCCTTTGTATCCCGTTTTGGTAATATGGATGCTAGACAACGGAACCTCAAGAGTCGAACGGACGAGTGCACAGTATAACGCATTGCCAATGCCATTGAGGCAATAGACGTCAGTGAAGCTCTTAGCAATGCGGAAGACAAATCCTAATGTTCTGGATGCCTTGTCCACAATGTGAGAAATATGCCGTTTAAACGATAACTGGCTATCTAAAATAACGTCGAGATCCTTTACCTGGTCGACACGCTGGATTTCTGTACCGCGTAGCTTGTGGTTAAAAATGACGGGTTTTCTGATCCGGGCAAAAGAAATAATGGAACACTTCTCAGGATTGACGAGCATGCAGTTCAGATTGCACCAATTCGTAAAAGTCTCAAGCTCTTGTTGAAGACAAATTGCATCGTCCTTGGAACGTATCTTCAAGTACATCTTCAAATCATCGGCGAAGAATACACGAGGACCTCTGAGTACATAGTTGACATCATTGCAGTACAATAGGAAGATTAACGGTCCCAAATTACTACTTTGTGGGATTCCAGATGAGGCCGGTAACGCATTTGATTGAAAACCTGCAACTGTCGCAATCAGCTGGCGTCCTACGAGGTACGAACTGAACCAACGCAACATACTGTCGCTGATACCGAGTCTTTCCAATTTAGCAATCGCAATAGTATTCCGAGTTCCGATTCCGAACCATAGTCAAACATTCCGCGTCGTGCATTTTATATGATCGGTTCGATTCTTGCATTTTTCTCTTTATTTTCAACAGCCATGGCCGCCAACAAGGAACGTACTTTTATCATGGTTAAGCCAGATGGTGTTCAGCAGGGATTTGTTGGCAAAATCACTCAACGATTTGAGCAAAAAGGTTTCAAACTTGTAGCTCTTAAGTTCATGTGGGCAGATAAGGCCTTACTGGAGAAGCATTACGCTGATCTGTCAGCTCACCCATTCTTCCCTGGACTGGTCAATTATATGAACTCCGGACCAGTGGTTCCAATGGTATGGGAAGGACTGAATGTAGTCAAAACAGGGCGACAAATTTTGGGTGCAACCAATCCAGCAGACTCTGCTCCTGGAACGATTCGGGGAGATCTGTGCATTCAGGTTGGACGCAACATTATTCACGGATCGGATGCTGTTGAATCCGCGTACAAGTAAATCGCTTTGTGGTTTACCGAAAAGGAGCTAGTAGCATGGACCCCTGCCAACGAAGGATGGGCTAAGCAATTAGGCGATTTTTGAAATTAAGTAAAAGCCGCGAAACTAAGATACTGATGAAAAAAATAAATGAAAGAAGTATGATTGATTTTGTCAAACGCCACAGACAAATCAGTATAAATGACATCCGATTGAGCACGATCCGCTAGACTTTCGGCAACATATGTTGTGAGACAAAGGAGGTTCGTAGTGGTTGATCTGCCTGCGATGAATCCATGTTGGTCGTCACTCAAGTAATGTTTACAGTGCGACAACAGCGGAGTCATGACTACAAGCTCAAATAACTTGGAAATGGCACACAATGACGAAATTCCTCGGTAGTTGTTGACATCTTTCCGATCCCCTTTTTTTATGCACAGGGTACATTTGGGCGGTTTTCTATGCAAGCGGAAATACCCCGCTTGTGATTGATAGACCAAACACGAGTCGGAGAGGGATTAACAGGTCTTCAATGTGCTTCTTTAAAAACACAGACGGAATACCATCTGGGCCGGATTTAGTCGATGATTCTAACGTTGATGCGGCTCGAGAGATTATTTCTTCGTCGATGTTGAGCGTACACAGAGTATTCACAGTCACTAGCGGAACATTGCAAGCAGCTTGGGAGATTTGGTCGTCCGGGATGATTTCGTCGCAAAAGGTTCTAGCGATTTATCGGCAAAGAGCTGGCAGACATACTGGGGCAACCTGTCTATTGAGGATCATAGTTGATGGAATGCCCGACTCCTTGCGCTGATCGCTAACATACTTCCAGAACGTTTTTGGTTTCACCTTCAGATTGCGCTGGATTCTCTGCAGGTGTCGTCTAAAGCATGTCCAACTGGTTCTTTTGTATACAGTGTTTAACTTTATGTATTGATCACGCAGTGAGCGGGTACGAAACTTGGAATATATCCTAAGTGCAGTCCTTTTTTCAGTCTTCAACATGCTTAGCTCGCGGGTCAACCAGGGCTTGCTGTTTGACGAATGTACTACCTTGGGTACGTGACGATCGATTGCGTGCACAATTATGTGCGAAAGAATCAAGGCGGCGTTGTCGGCATCGTTTCCGTCGAGAACATCTAACCAGTTGATAGTGGCGAAGAATTCGGCAATGCTTCGGTGATCAGCATTTCGAAAGTCATGCGAAACAGAGGGGATAGTTTTTGTTAGACTCGAGTGGTGATTCCTGAGGGTAAGCACTAGTGGAGGGTGATGCCTCACTTGCTTAACTAGTGGCGACGGAGCAAGCGAAACGACTGAAGCAACATCCTGTGCGCTGGTGAAGCAGAGATCCAGACAGCGAATGTTCTCGTTGGTCACGTGGTTGATGTATCGCAAAATGGCAGAACTGTAGCAGTCTAGAAACCGTAATGCTGCACTGTGCACAGTGGAGTGATCGGGATCCGGATGGAGAAAATTATTACTGGATGGTTGCCATAAAAGTCCTGGTAGGTTAAAATCACCGATAATAATGAGCTCGTCAATTGCTGTTGCCAAGTCGATCACTGACATAACCAAGCGGGAGTGAACGTCGATCAGACCTTCGTCTCGTACTCGATCGGGGAGGATGTAAATTCCACACAGGAACAACCTGTGAATGTATAGTGAACTCGATACACACCATCGAACACGCACGCATCGAGACAAGCACGCCACCGCCCATTAACTTCCGACTATTTCTGGGTCCACGGTCGCATCGAAAAACTTCATATTCGGGACCTCCTGACACCTGACACGAGAGAGTTCGAGAGTCGAGCCAGGTTTCGGTTAGTACAATGATATCGTAGCAGCCATCAGATGCAGCCAGGAGGTACTCGTTCACGTCGCAGTTCATCCCTCCAGCGTTTTGGTAGTAGATGAGCACATCGCCTTTGGCATCACCGCGCGCAGGGTCCGGCCTTGATTGCATATTGTACGAACTAAAAATCGGAGTATCAGGTACCGGGAGTTCATCCACAAGTACTCAAGTTTTTCGCACGAGATGAATCATTCATTTCTTGCCTTTAGATGTACACCCATTTAGACAGACAAAATATTTCGGAATTCACTGTTTTTACAGAAACAAATTTACTTGTACAGCGGCAGTTCGTCATACGGGAACAGCACTTCATCATGACGAAGTTTTGCTTCCGTCTACCATGGACACACATAATTGTTTACAAAAATCTAAGCATGTATTCGTTATGTCGTGTGCACGAGCTATTCAACTGGCACCAAAAAGTGCAAGTAGTTTGAATCAGGTTTTTACTCCGAGTAATCTGCTGCTGATGCTCTTCGTCATATTCAAAGCGGATAGTAAAACCAAGAGGACTTTGATTTTTGAAAAAATAGTGAAAAATAATGGTTTTTTACATTATCATTTATCGATTACGAAGGGACAATATACTTAAATATTGATGCCAAGTATTGGTTTGAATGTAATTCGCGTCAAAGTTGGTTATAATGCTGGTTTTTCGTGCCTATGTCGGGAAAGTAGACGAAGACCCGCCGTAGACGAACACATCCAGCACCCTACTTACATTTTTATGAAAATAGTTATAACACATTAAAGCCTATGAGTGCTACATTCGTTTCAGTGTTGTTATGTAGCGGTAAAGTTTTTATTTGCGAAAGCGCAGCAAAAAAGGAAATGTATGCCGAATTTAGTAGCGTGCTGGAAATACCCTCCGGTACCCTACCTACTTGGGGCACAGTCTTACAACCTAGCTCAACTCCTTCAATGGGTATGAGCAATTCGTAAACTGTGTACAGCAATCGGGGCCTGCAGTGCCCTTCTGGCATAAAAAAATCCACGTTGTTTCCACTTGAATCTTGTATTAATTGTCTTTCATCAAATCCACATTCTAATCATTCAGAAAAGATTTGAGTTATCTTAATTGATTGCATTTTACGACTGCGGTTGATTGACTTCATACGATTAGAATCATAAAGATTCATTGCACAGTCGAATAATTCCGCCCAAGTTCATGGGGTAATTTTTTGCCCAAAAGGTGAGCTTTAATACAAACAGTTGATAATCGCAATGTCTTCTTACAATATAGATATGATCCGTTATGCGCAGTTGGGTGTGTGTATCGTTATCTACGCTTCAATGATTCGAATCGATTCCCCAAAGGCAAACGACACAGTGTGACGATGCATCGAAGCAATTCATCGAAGTCGTATCTGAACCCAATTGAGTGTCACAAGATTACGAAGTGTACTTTACCAGTTAGTTTGCTTGCTGTTCAAATCACAGTCTGTCTTTTGTGCATTAACCGTTTCATGACTTAAAGTTTATTAAGCATAAACTATGTTTCTCACTATCCAACAATAAATTTTGCTTAACTGATTCAGGCAATTTATGGTCAAAAGGAAGCATGATTCATTTAACCTATTTGAAGGTAACGGTTACAAAATGGTTTATCCCACCTCATATAAATTGAAACATGCAGTAGCTAGGAATTTCAGGGAAACCCACAAAACTGAATAAATGAAAACCAACCTGCGCCCTTAAGGTGAGCAATAAAATGGAAAATTAAATTTTCACTTTTCTCTTTCAGCTGCACTAGAAATGCTCCGCCATGGTTCTGCGAGGTTGGCGACTCATCGGGTTTGCCGGTATCATAGCGGTGTACATCGGCGGCATTCTGTTTATCTCATTTGTCAGTCTGCAAAATCCCCAGCAGAAGCGTAACCATGGCCGAGGCTACGGGGAGTTCGAAACGTTGCGCAACCGGGACCTGGGACTGTTGGGCAAGAAGCTGCCCCTGCAATGGTGCACTGAGCTGCGCTACATGGACAGTCCTCCGCCGGCACCGAAGGCCTACCAGTTGCTCGAAACCTTTCCGGGTCACATTGTGAAAAAGGTTCACACATACAGCCTCAACAATCAGATCCCAGACGTTCCGGAAAATGACCATGACCAACGACAGCAACAACGGCACAACGATGTTTACCGTGACAAGCACAAACGAACGGCGTCGTCTGCCGCGGTCGACCTCTCATCTTCCTCTTTATCGTCGCAATGGCCTAATAGAAATAATAACAACAAATTTACCAATAAGCTAGCAGATAATGATAGGATTACAAGTGATAGGGTGCTGCCGGCTCAGAAGTCTTCCAACCGGAAGCTAACAGCACTGGTATCGTTTCCCGGCAGCGGAAACACTTGGCTGCGATATTTGCTGCAGCAGGCAACGGGTAGGTTGAACGTTGAGCATTTTTTACCAGATTTGCGATCCATTATTTATTATCTGCTGTTCAAGGTATCCTAACCGGAAGTGTGTACAAAGATTACGGTCTACTCAAAAGTGGCTTCCCAGCTGAAAATGTTGCCAACTCTTCGGTAAGTACAATTTCTATCTGAACGTTAACTTTCATCACAATGTGTTACCAT
Organism: Sabethes cyaneus; assembly: GCF_943734655.1. Taxonomy (NCBI): domain Eukaryota; kingdom Metazoa; phylum Arthropoda; class Insecta; order Diptera; family Culicidae; genus Sabethes; species Sabethes cyaneus. The sequence goes on along the minus strand of NC_071355.1, from coordinate 69,545,748 downwards.
CATTGCAGGTGCTCGTGGTAAAAACGCACGAATGGGGCCCAAATGCTTGGGCTCCCTACGGCAAAGCCATTCTCCTCGTGCGGAACCCGAAGAAGGCTATTCTGGCTGAATTCAATCGTCAAAGCGGTGGTCACGTTGGGTTTGCTTCTCCCGATCGCTATCGCCGGACCAAAGGACGATGTAGGTTCACCCGGAAGCAAAATTGCCATAAGCCTTACTTTGGTTTTTTTTTTGTTTCCATTGCAGACTGGACTCAGTTTGTTAAAAACAAATTATGGGCCTGGGAACAGACCAACCTCTCGTGGGCCAAAAACTTCACCGGTGAGGTGAAACTGATATTCTACGACGAATTGGTGGAAAATGTTGAAGGGACACTTCGAAGTATTCTCAATTTTCTTCAATTTCCTATTAATGAGGTAGGTTAATACGCATAGGCTGGAGGAATATAATTTGAGTTCAATCTAAATCTTGTTGCAGGAGCTACTAGCGTGCGCTCTGGCGCGCAAGGAAGGTATCTATCGACGGAAGAAACGAATCTTGCAGTTCGATCCTTACAGTCCGGCAATGCACGCAGCTATTGACGAAAAACGTACCGAAGTCTACGCTGCGCTAGGACGTTTCGAAACTCAATGAAACCAATCTAGTCGCACAAATACGTAGTGCATAGGGCATTCAATAATCTAGTCATTGATTTCGGCCATAATCTAGACAATTTACAAAGCGACGCCGTTCTGCCAGAAAGACGAACATTTCGTTCAGCTTCCAGTTATTTTTTGGACGTTGTTTTTGTTTTGATATTTTTAAGCAAAGATGTCAGTTTAAAACTATTTTAATCGTAGATCTGAACTCTGCAAACGCAGCTATGTCTGAGATCGAAATAGGTACTCGCGTAATACTACTAAAGTTTAAAATTGCAAATATAGCCATGTTTATGTCATGTTTACCTACTAACAGATGTGAGTGGTGAGTTCTTACCAAGCCACAGAATAGGAATACAAAAAAACCTTTAAGGAACAACTCTAGTCAATGCAGCATTAAAATCAACAGGAAATAAATGGTCCGAAAAAATTGCAGCTGCAATACACAACCAAAACAATATCGTAGTACTTACTTAGATACATTTAGAGTTTGTGAAACTTGTAAGACTTTTAGAGAATATGTGAAAAGTTACTCAAGCCATTTAGGAGTGTAGAATTTTTGCGACAAATACTGTACACACGAGCAAACACATGAAATAACTTTGTTTACGAAATGTTTACATAACCGTCAAAGCAAAACTGTTTGCCATTAATAAGAGAAGCACAATAAAATGGTTGCTGATGGAATGATTATTTCGAATCCGAAAATTATGAATTATGGATTTTATTTCTTGCTGATTGAAATTTAGAATAATCCGTCTTACTATTTAAAAGGAGAATATGGTCTGACGCCTTTCACAAAATTGTTTGTTTTGAAGTAGGAGTACATCTTACGGGAAGGTAAATTGTCATTTTAAACAATCTGAAAACGCGTGGCAGCATGGCTTTGATAGTGACCGGACGAGAGCCATAAATACGATAACCATACGGCCGGTTGCCATACGTACGAATGCCATTAGACGAATGCCATAATGTATGTTTGCCATAATGGACGGGAGCCATACAGACGGATGCCATAATGTATGTTTGCCATAATTTAAAAATATTTAAATTATAAATTATAAATTACAATTTATAAAACGTTTTATAGATGATTCAGGGCGAGCCGGCCGCAGGCAAGGGCGAGTGTTCGCCGTTGACCCGCCGTCGGAAGCGCCGGCCACTGCGGGGGGGGGGCAGCCCCTCCCCAGAAATCACATCTATCCAGCTCTATTCGTTTTCCTAGGTTTACCGTCCTCTAGTTACTTTTCCCTAGTCCTCGCATCGAGATAGCCTTTATAAAATGAAAAGCGGCAAAGCCGCTTTTTTAGCCTAAATCAATTAGGCCTCTTGCGACTTGGTCGCTCTGGTCCTTTAAGCTTTGAACTGGTCGAAGTGTAGTTCTGGGCCTCCATACCAAAAATATGAGTTATGGCAAATGTACATTATGGCTCCCGTCCATTATGGCAAACATACATTATGGCATTCGTCTGAATGGCAAACGTCTATTATGGCAAACATACATTATGACATTCGTACGTATGGCAACCGTCCGTATGGCAAACGTATATCCATCGTATTTTTTTTTTTGTATGCCAGAAGGGCATTGGGTTAAAAGCCCACTGCGACAGTCTTAATGGTGGACGCGTTCATAATATTTGAACTGCATTTTTGACATTTCTCTAATACATCGCACGTTTTCTTTCCGGGCGTTCACGGTAAAACTAAAGGAATGTACGGAAAGAAAACGTGCGATGTATTAGGGAAATGTCAAAAATGCTGTTAAAATATTACGAACACGTCCGCCATTGTCGTCGCTGTTGATGTACAGGACAATTGCGGGACTAGTGACTACGATTCTGTTGACTCTTACAATTTCCTCTAGTCAAGATTCGAATCTACGATGAGCGGCTTGTAAGACCAGAGTGCCGTACCTCGAGGCCCACCGAGAGAGTAAATTTGTTTCTTGCTATTGAAAATTAACCCCTTATAAGACTATGGCAACTACACGTAGAATAAACACAATCTTCAGACCTCATGATTTTTTTTGTTGAAAAATTGGTGGCAATATAGTCCGTTAAGAACAAGAACATTAGTTGCAACATTTTCTCAAATATTCTTGTCAAGTTTCAGGATAAATCTGCATAATCTATAACAAGAACAGTTTACTCGGTCCTGGGCTACTCGTCGCCAATTCGTTGAGCGTCTCGACACACGCCAGTCGGCTTCAACCTGGTCGAGCCATCTAGCACGTTTGACTCCTATGCTATGTATACGTATGCTCCTTGATCGAAGCGTCTTGCGGGGGAAAAGTAGCTCGATTTCCAGCATGAATGCGTCGTTGGATCTCCTTACTCGTATTTTCGTCGGCGGTGACCAGAGATCCAGAGACCAGAGATAAAAGGAAAAAAACAGTCTTCTTTCCCTGTCTTTTCCCTTTTATCTCTATTCATTTTTTATCCCCATTTTATTTTAATTTCATACCCACTTTACCTCTTTATCTGATTTCATTTCTTTATTCTCCGGCTCCTCTATTTTCCCCTTTACTTTTCCTCCTTTTTTATCTATTTTTTCCATTTTATCCCGTTTTTTCTTTTTTTTACGTAGGACTGCGACTTACGGCAAGGTTTTGAAGAGGGTGTCATTCCAAAAAATCGAAAAATGCGAACGTCTCGAAAAACTGAAGAATTTTGAGCGCTAATAATTTGACTGTTTCCAGATGGATTTTAAATATTTTTACGCCAATCGATCGAAAAATCTTCTACGCATCCACAACCAATGATGAAAGTTAGTTAGGTTAGTATAGGTAAGTTAGTTAAGAAATGTATTGTTAGTGCAATGGTCTACGATTGATTGACGACGTATAAATATATAAATAAGAGGAAGAACGTATTAGACGAATGAGCTAAACACGCGATAGAAAAAGAGAAGCGAAAAAAGGTGAAAACCGGGACAGAAAATGCTGAAAAACGAAACAGGAAAACTGAAAACCGACCTGAAAACGGGGACAACGGTAACAGAAAGGCGAAAAACAGAAAAGAGGAAACTTAGAACTCAGGAAAAGGACGAGAAAATAGGACAACAAAGAAGAGAAAAGGAACAGAGCAAGACGAGAGAGAAAAATACGAAAAGAAAGGGAGTACGAAACAGAAAACTAGAGATACCAAAATAGAAAAGAAAAATAACTAGAGAAAAAAGACAACCATTAAAGAACACTACAAAAATGGGAAAAGAGGCCTAACGGGATATAAAAAGATAAATGTGAATCAAAAAGCGGGAAAATGGGTTAGACAAAGAAGAAAAGAATAACAGTAAATACGGACTGAAAAATAAGGTGAAACGGAAGAGAAAAGAAAATGGCAAAGATGAAAACGTGAAACGATTCTAATAATAATTAGAAAAATATGGTACCTTGACACAAAAAAGGGAGAAAAGAAAAGAGAAAAACGAAAACGGGAAAGAAATTAATAAAAAATGAGTTGGAAGTATGACGAAAAATAGGACTGGAAATAAATAACATTGGAACGCGACACAGTGCAAAAGGAAAACAAGATAAAAAGATGGAAAGTGGAAACAAAAACCAAAATTGACTGAGGTTTTTGGAGCGTCTTAGTAGAATACGAAACCTAAAATTAAAGAAAAGAAGGGAACTTCTTCCAAGTTAAATTCCACTATTTATATTTATTCGTGACAGATACGTATTTCGCATATGACTAGCAGCAAAAACATTCCATCAAGAAGACTGGCATCTCTTCCTCGCGCCCATACAAATGACGAGCAACAGAAGCAACAGCGCATCCTTCCCGACAAAAGTTGAAGCTGGTGTGTACATGTATTGGTGGGAAAAGATGTATGCGGGTGTGCCAATGCATTGCATACGTGTTTGTGTACATCCACATTCTAATATACACAGACTAGTATGTGAAAATTCAACTTTATCTCGGTTGATAGCGTTGCTGTTACTGTCGCTCGACTTTTGGCAGAGTAGCCAGTCTTCTTGATGGGATGTTTTTGCTAGCAGGGTTGCTCTAACTCATGCTGTAACTTAATTGAAACCTAAATCTAAATCATTTGTTTGTCAACTACTATCATTATAAACGATAAAATATCAACTTGTGCTATATTTACGATTCCGAATTGTTAAGAGATATTTACGATAATTTTCGTTCATTGATATACGAGTTGGTGCTGGCTGGGAAGTAACCATAAAACAATAAATCGTTAAGAATGTTCACCATACGAAAAAGGTAAAAAGTTATCTAATTATTTACGAGCCATAATGGCGGACTGCGTTCGTAATATTTGGACAGTATTTTTGACATTTCCTAAATATGTCGCAGGTCGCACGCCCAAGTAATAATTTCAGGCTGATCAAACGCTTTTATAGCTGATTTTATTCAACCTGTGGCTGAACTATGGTTTAGGTTTAGAAATAAAAACCTTTTTTCAGCTCTTAAACTTCTAAATCTGGTGATTTCAGACCAGCTTCAGACTTGTTAAAAGCTGCTTTCGAAGCTGCGATAAAGCTTAATAGAGGTTTTTGCGAACTTTTAAATAGCCAAGTTGCGCAATGCTGTTAATTCTATTTTTAGAACGAGAAATAGTTTTGCAATATCTATATTTAAATTTAAAAAAATGGAACGCGCCATTTTTAATTTTGCCGTGAACATTGACGAACGCGATATTTTTCATTTCGAATAACTTTAATTCGTAAAGTAAAGCTAGCTAAATTGAAATTTGCAAGTCTTTTTTCCGGGAATTGAACCCGCCATCTTTTGATCCATAAGCACTCACCGTATGATCCGCCCCATTTGCATCTGCAAAACAGGCAGTGAGAATATCTTTACATCTGAAGTCTAGCCAGCCTAGCGTGAAACAGGCGATAATGTCGATAACTGACAAACTTTTGCTGTCAGCCGAATTGCGAAATTGTATGATCTGACATTATTTGTGCTGTGAGCCGAAAGAAAACTTGGTAGAAGCTCGTAACGTCACTTTAACACCCTTAGGCAGCCTTAAAGTGATTTGAAAGCTGTGAGTCTAATGAAAGCTTCCACTCTACACTTTAACACCTTTAAGCAGCCGTTAAATGTTTTGATGTTTATGGCTGTTTAGAAGCAGATTATTTAGCAGAAAAATCCGATATTAAGCTTGTTTATCAGCTTTTGGGAGAGAACTGGTTTGAAAAACTTAAAGTAGCTTAGTCATCGCTTATTTAAACACCCTTTGAGTGCTTACTTAATGCAGCTTTGATCGCCTTAAACCAACTCGTAAACAGCCATTGCTCTTGCAATTCAGCTACGGTTGATACTTGGGCGTTTTCTTTCCGTTCTTTTAGTTTTACCGTGAACATGCGGCAGAAAAACGTGCGATATATTTAGGAATTGTCAAAAATGCTGTTTAAATCAGAGATGTGAAATTGTCAAAATTTTGCGGACTAAACATCCATGGACGGCAACAACTTGGAACCAGCCAGTATACCGAAAATAACAGCTAATATTAGTTGAATTATAGCTAAAAGGCTGTGTTTAACTGCTTTCTCATTAGTTTCAGTAGTCTTAAGATGAATAAACCTTTAAGTAGGCATCAGAACCAAAAGTACCAAAACCAATGAGTGGGACATGGACAATGTATGTAGTTTGACAGCCCCACCACCCCTGGTTTAAATATAACGAACACAGATTATGCGTTCTGCCATTATGACTCGTGAAAAGCTGGATAAATTTTTTAATGGATATAAAGTCGGCAAAATTTTAAGGGCACCCAAACTCCGAAAAAGCACCCTAAGTGTCAAATAAAAAATATGAGTTTAAAATTTTTTTAAAAAGAAGTAAGTGTACACCAAATTTCAATAAATTTTAAATTTTAATAATGTCAATATTTCGTGGAATTGCTTTTGATAGTCTCAGAAACTTGCTGGCATCTCTGCGCGCTGACAATTCGAATGAATGAAAGAGGCCTAATAAACAGAGGGTGTCTTTTTGTACATTTGTAGGGCTTTGTATACTACCACCATGCACAGCCGCCACTGCCGGGATGATTTTCGTTTTTATTCAATGCAGTGTGTGAGTGTATACGTTTGAGTATATACGAGAGATACCGTTGCGCTGACGGTTGCGTTGGACTGTCATTGCATTGCTTGTGTATGAGCTGCCAGTGCCAGCGGAGGTAGAAGACATTTTTATGGATTAGTCATTCTGGTTCGCTCCGCACGGTCCATTCGAAGTTTTGCTTCTAATCTGGTGATTAAGTTAAGTGTTACCCGACAATATAGTGTGTTTCAGACGGTATTTAAAAAGATTCGGCATTTAGCACTTGCGGAAAGGCATCGATTAGGGCCGTGTTTTGTAACGAATGGCTGCCGTTCATAGATAATGTATTGGTGAGCACAGTCAATAAGTGCCAATCCCACAAAAAGTGACCACGCGATCCGCAGTCCGCGAGGTGAAAGAAAAGCGGAAAGGTGATTATCGCCAAAGAAAATATCGATTTGAGTGAAAAGTAGCCGTGGATCTGCGGGAAACAACTTACCGCTGGAGTAGTTCTGCTTTCGCCAGATAGCAGTCAGTTCTTGTTTGTTGTATTATTTCGCTTAATCGTATGATTCTTCACAATTTTGTCCAATATGGGATTCCCTTTCGTGGGTGTAAGTAATCGTGAATGAATGCAAGTGTTCTGAATCGTTTCTCTTTGGATATCCCATCACGTATTTCTCCCGATAAGGGGAAAGTTACGGAGTGATTAGTGTGCTGCTGTTGCTATTTTTCTTTTTTCGTTTGTGTGTTCCAAATTTTTCGAAGCCGTCGTCGTGTGTTGCATATAGCAACGGTGGATAACAAAGTTCCAGTGCAGTTGTCAAATCAAGCTGCAATAATTGCCCTGTCCTTGGCGAACGAGCAATGGAGCTGTTGCATACAATCTCGAACACATTCTGGTCCACCAGTGTTTGGCTGCCTCCGAACGTTACCTGGGACGACATTCGGCCGGGAGTTCGACCGGATGTGCAGCACGCCGACTACCGGCATCTGGTGTACCCGATTCCGATAGCAGCGATAATTCTGGTGATAAGATTTTTCACTGAGCGGTAAGTTTTCCAAAAAAAATTGTAATTCGTTATTATTTGCTGCCATGTAGCTGAAGCTCAATTCATAACCTCAACTTTCTACGGCTATGCACTTACTTTCCTTTCACACTGTTTGTGAGTTATTTTTCTTTTCGTTTGTACAATCGTACACAGTGGGGCATCTCGTATCGAAAACTAGTCAAAATATAACAACGTTTCCACTAATTATACAGGTTTTTATAAAAACAGTATATAGCATTTTTGACGTAGTCCAAAAAACCAAAAAATGTGAGCGTCACTAAAAAATTAAAGATTTTGATCGCTAATATCTCTGCCAATTATGAATGGATTTTGATAATTTAAATACCAATCAATTTATAATAGATGTAGCAATGATGTGGTTTTTATTGCAATTCTCATTTTCAATCACTAAATAGTGAAAATGAATGTTACAAGGTCAAATTTCCCCATACATTTTCTTCGTGATTACCTTGCTTCACAGACAGGGACGGCAGTTAAACACAGCATGTCGAGGATTCTTTACTACGTTTAAACCTATACCAATTTCATATCTGTGATTGGGAAGTACGCCAGAGTGCAAAACCACCCCTTCACTTCAATCAATTTTATCGTTTGAACATTTAACGTAGTCCAATTTGATGTCCTGAAAGTACACAATTTTCTTGAAGTGTAAGACCACTCCTTTTCTTCAACCGATTTTATCTTTAAACATTGAATCTAGGCCAATTTGATATCCTGAAAGTGAAACGTCATAGAAAAGTGAGCGGTCATCCTTTTTTTTACCAGATTGCATCCATATATTGCAAGAATTGGTACGGAAATGTTATCTTGCCCGGAAACAGCTGAAGGGATATTTATGCATGCGACATGGCGCAACTATTTTCAAAGCGAAGAAAATCAGTGGCTGTCTTATCCGAGAATAGTTTTTGAACGTTTCATTTGCTGTTATGCGTCAGTTAGTTGATTGCAATTCTTTACATAGTTTCAATTGTATTTCTGCCAGCATGCAAATAGCTGTAAAGTAGAGTGGCAAAACGAGAAACGATTAAGATACAGAGACGTTAGCTATCGACGCTATCGCTATCGAGTGCTATCAACGAACTGGGAACGGGCATTGTAGTGTTGGGCGGAATGCAGGATCGCGTGATAGATTGGAAGGCGATCAACGAGAGAATGTGTGTATTGAGAATAATGGACCGTTTCTTCAATTGTAGCATCATTAACGTGCACTGCCCGCACGAAGGTAGACCCGACGATGAGAAAGAAGCGTTCTACGCGAGGCTGGAGGCAACATACGACAGCTGCTCGTCACGGGACATCAAGATCGTCATCGGGGATATGAACGCCCAGGTTGGTAGGGAAGAAATGTATAGACCGGTGGTAGGACCCCATAGCCTGCACACCGACACAAACGATAACGGCCAACGATGTATAAACTTCGCAGCTTCCCGAGGCCTGGTGATCCGAAGCACCTTTTTCCCGCGCAAGGATATCCACATAGCCACCTGGAGATCACCTGACCAACGTACAAAGAACCAAATTGACCACGTTCTCATAGAGGGTCGGTTTTTCTCTAACATTACGAACGTACGCTCCCGACGGGGTGCGGATATTGATTCTGACCATTACCTAGTAGCAGTACATGTGCGCTTAAAGCTGTCCACCGTATACCGGACACGTCAAAGCCGCCCTCCTCGGCTGAACATCAGGCAGCTAAATAACCCGCAAGCTGCCGAGAACTACGCGCGAGTACTGAATGAGGCACTGCCTTCTTCCGAGGAGTTAGGTGCTTCGAACCTCAAAGACTCAAAGTTGGCTCTGAATACGCTTGGCCATCGGAGAGATCGCTACCGCGGCACTAGGTATTGAGCCTCAGAGTACACAAAATGATTCGTTTGATGGGGAATGCCAGCAAGCGGTGGACTAGAGAGAACCTGGCCAAATACCGACGAGCTAGGAACCAGTTGACCACGATCCTGAGGAGGTAAAAGCGCCAAAAGGCGGACAGAGATCGTGAGCAATTAGAACAACTATTCCGAGCTAATGACACGCGCAAGTTTTATGAGAAGGTGAACCAAACTCGGAAGGGCTACACACCGAAACCTGACATGTGTAGGGACGAAGGAGGGTATCTAATCACAAACGAGCGCGCGGTGGTCAACAGATGGAAGCAGTTCTTCGATGAACACCTCAATGGCGAAGTCGCAGAAGGAGGCGGAACTGAAATTAACCTTGGAGCGCCGATGGAAGATAGTAATGTCCTAGCACCTGATCTCCAAAAAGTCAAACAAGAAATCGGGCTGCTGAAGACCAATAAAGCTACTGGGAAGGACCGCGCACCGGCAGAGCTTTATAAACATGGCGGAGAAACGCTAGCAACTGGTTTATTTCGACCATTTGGGAGGAGGAAAAGCTACCGGAGGAATGGATGGAAGGAGTAGTTTGTTCCATCTACAAAAAAGCCCGTGATCGGCTAGACTGCTGCAACTATCGCTGTATTACGCTGGTAAACGCCCCCTACAAGGTACTCTCCCAGATTCTCTTACGCCGGTTGTCACCGATAGCACAAGGTTTCGTAGGGAATTATCTGGCGGGTTTCATGGGGGCTCGCGCAAATTTTTACTATCCGACAACGTGCCCACGCATCACCTCTTTATCGATTTCAAAGCAACATACGATACAGTCGATCGAGACAAGCTATGGCAGATAATGCACGGTTTTCCGGACAAACTGACGCGACTAATTAGAGCTACATTGGATCGAGTGATGTGTTTCGTACGCATCTCTGGGACACTCTCGAGTCCCTTCGAGACGCGGCGCGGTTTGAGACAAGGTGATTTATCCTTTATCCTGCATGTTGTTTAACATCGCTCTTTAGGGGGTGATCCGACGAGCGGGCATCGAAACGAGAGGCACGATTTTTACCAAGGGTACCCAACTTCTAGGGTTTGCAGATGACTTCGATATCATAGCCAAGAACCTTGCGACGGCAGAGGCAATCTACGCCACACTGAAAGCGGAGTCTAGGAGAATTGGGCTAAAAATAAATGCGTCGAAGACCAAATACACGAAAGCAAGAGGCGGACACAAGCGCGCGTCTCCCACGGACGGTAACCGTTGACGGCGACGAACTAGAAGTGGTAGAGAAATTCGTGTATTTGGGATCGCTGGTGACCGCGAACAACAACACTAGTAAGGAGATCCAGTGGCACATCCAAGCGGGAAATGGGGCCTACTTTGCCCTTCGTAAAACGCTACGATCAGGAAGCATACGCCGCCAAACGAAGCTAATAATGTACAAAAGCCTTATTAGACCGGTAGTTCTTTATGGACTTGAAGCCGTGACGTTGCTCACGGAGGACATACGCGCCCTTGTCGTGTTCGAGCGGAAAGTGCTGCGGACGATATTTGGCGGAGTACAAACTAAAAGCGGAGAGTGGCGGAGGCGTATGAATCACGAGCTACAAGCAGTGCTTCAGGCGACTCCCATCGTAAATCTAGCGAAAGTTAGCAGGCTACAGTGGGCCGGACACGTCGTAAGGATGCCGGACGACAATGTGACGAAAATAGTCCTCTTCAATAACCCCACCGGCACCAGAAACAGGGGGCCTAACGTGTACGATGACTCGACCAGGTCGAAAGCGGTTTGCGCCTTCTGACACGACTAGAAAATTGGCGATGAGTCGCCCAAGACCGAGTTGAATGGAGACGAGTGCTTGAAACAGCACGAGCCACCCCGGCTCTAGGCTGAAGAAGAAGAAGAAGCAGAAGAGAGATTAGGCTTTGATCTAATGATCTGACGTAAAGTAATACTTCATCGAGTAAAACATGTTATGAATGCAACGAGTATTATATGGCGCAGTACTACGTCACCCTTTCGTACAACCCTTAGAGCTGTACACCTTGTAGTTTTATCTCAGAATGTAGGCATTTGTTCTGGTTCATAGTACCGGTTGAATAATGGTTATTCTTTATCTATTTTCTTTCATATTGCGGCTGATAACGGCAAGATGCAGGTAACATTCGCTTGCTGTTGATCTATATCAGTCCGCTAACAGGATTGCGTATTACTTAATTCGATGTTTGAATTAAAGAGAAATGTCGTGTTATTTTGGTTATTGGTTAAGGTACATTTAAAGATATATTTTGATTTTTTTGGATCTCGTATAGCGATGCACTTCTCTTGAAAAGATCCCATAGTTTTTGTTGTGAGATACATCCCATGTCAATCTGAAACCGAAGTTCGCCTGCGACGACATCAACGTGATCCCATAAGCATTCAATTTAATATGAAAGTTGAAAGATCGATATCGAACTTTTATGAATGAACCTAGGAATTGAACGGGTCATATCTATTAATTGAATTAACAGCTTAACGACGTTAACGACTAGTTCGTTTGTCTCGAAGTACCCCGATATCAATATGCATTATGGCACGTAGCACATCGTACTGCTTCGAGTGTACAATTAATTGCCTAGGCATTCTGTAGTTCAATAATCTTACGGTGTGAAAAATAATGCATTGGAAAGAAACGTGCTTACCATCTAATTTATATTTATCATTCGGAGGATTATGGTCGGTTTTTAACAATCACTCTTACTACTAGACTACTAAACTGAGAGTGTGTTTAAATGAAGATATCGAAATATCCTTTGATATTGATTCAATATATCAAGCAATTAACTGTGATTTTCAGCGCAAACAGACAAATTTATCACCCCTTATTTGCATTATAAATACCGGCCATTCAGAGGCTAACGACAGGCACGGTAATTGCGCGTAATTACTATACTTCGTAAATTATTAGCTATGTTCACCAAAAACCAGCTATTCCTAGAAGAATAAATAATGCAAGTGGCAAGCAAAGAGTGTGGCCTCGCCAGAGGGACTTCCTGCGCTGTTGGAGCCGTCGCGTCGCCGTGTTGGCGAAAGGAGTGTACACACCAGAACCGAACCGAGTAACGCAAACACGGTGCAGTGGGTGATCAGTGTGATTTGTCAGGTTGTTGACCGTGTCATTCAGCAAACAGGTAGAAAGAAAGACACGTAGCAACAACCGAACGTGCATTTTTGACGACATTGTATCTACTACGTTCAAGGTTGTGGTTCGAAAGAAGCCAAATCTAAGCCGGACGTTTTCTACTGATAAGACTTTGGTTTGTATATTATACGAAATTTTTTTGGTGAGTCCTTGAGGTAGCCAGATAAAAAATAAAAAAGAACAATCCCAATTTGTTGTATCGAAATACATTATTAGATAGGGAGCAAGCTTTCTCTCGAATCATATTGCACTGAAAAATTTGCTTGTTACCATTACAAAAATCATCACTTTAAGAAATGGGAAATATTTTTTCCAGACACGATATTTCAGTTCAAATTGGGTCCCAACATATCGATCAACGTTCCATCGCTTCACACCTACGGCGTATTCTTCATAAAAGTAAATACCCTCAGATACGCTGAAAAATACTATCTAATCTGAACCTTTCTGGGTGATGCACCCAGTTTGGTCTGATTGCATGTTTACGATGCTGGCATATTTACGGCATTATTACACCCGTATCATGTTTCCACCAATAGCGTTCGTTGTCGCAAGCCACGAAAGTACCGGCTTATCGGCTTTAAATTGGGGTTTTGACGGGAATGACTTCTCAGCCACCGCGGAGTGAATTTATTGCACTCCCTTGCGTCTCCTGTCAAAACTTTGCATAGTGAAGTGTTGTAATCACCGGCCGTATTATTTCGGCTATTACCATGAGCGCTGTATAGTAACAAAAATGCCCGTATGGTGCGACCCGCTTATCAACTGTCGGTAGCGCGATAAACAATCATCGAAATCGAGTGTGACGCACACGGAAGAAATGCTCCTCGCGGTCATGAGTAATTGATGCCTAAATGACTTGATTTTAAATCCTTGGTTTAGGTCACTAAGCAAGCAAATTTGAATGACATTCCGAATCAACTCACACTTTCCTTTTTGTACGTCACATTTCAGATACTGGATCGCACCGATCGGCAAGGCGATTGGCATCAAAAGTACAGGACCCAAGCCACCAATATCAAACAAAACGCTGGAATGGGCATACAACAGCAACAGCCGGCTGCGGCATAAAACCGTAAGTACTGAAGAGCTGCTCATATGACTTGATACAGTGTAAATTAAATGTCACCTTTCGCAAACATTGAGAGGCTACTTATTCAGGCGGTGCACGACTATAGATTGTAGTTGTTAAAGTACTTATATATACAAAACAATCACCAATTTTACCACAAAGTAAAAGCGAACGACGCGAATGCGTATCCAGTGGAGTGTGATTTGCATGACCTGGTTGGAAATGCAGCTTCGTGTTTTACTACCAGTCAAGTGATATAAAGATTGGCCTTGCATACATGAGATGAGGAGATGTGTCACGAAAACAGTACTGCAGCATTGAAATTCAGTGTCGTGTCATATGTTTATCATTACCAATCAAAGGGTAGTTTTATATTTAACCTGTAAAATGCAATTAAGAGCAACTGTACAGTGCACTAGCGGCATTGCTCATAATTGCAAAAAGTAACAATCGAGGATACTCTATCTTTCAGAACATGTACACATTTATTCTGTAGATTACCGATACGTTCTAGCCGGACAGTGGCATGTTGGCACGAAAAACCGCCATCAAACGCTTGTCGATTGGTTGAGTCTGATAACATTCGTTATGAAAACGGAACCTGCAACTCACAAACGGTTTTAGAATTTCCTGTTATGGATTACATTCCTTCCTTCCAGTCTAAAATTCCAGAAACAATTTATTGGATTCATTCCAAAAAAGCAATTACCCAAAAGCCAGTGGGCTAAAAAAACAGTGAAATTGTCTGACATAATTCTTTTCTCTATATTTGTTTGCTTCGCTACGGGTTTTATTGCTCTCAGCTGGACTAGCTTGCACTCTATCTGCCATGCATACCTCGGGTTGACCTTACGCAGCTATTAACCTGCTACGATAGCTAGCTAGCCAGGCGGTGGATTACGTCATGCGATAGGCTTCTTTCAACGTCATGCCACTTTAGCGCTAATCAAAAATGAATCAGTATTACGCTACGGTTTACGGACGGCGTGCTTTTTTCGGGAATACTCGGAAGAGTATTCACTGTTCATATATTAGGAATGAGCGTTTTTTTTTGCTGATTCGTTCAGATTTTATCGATGAAAAAGTGTACATGCTTTTATTTTTTTGAAACAGTGGTTCTACAATTGGGGAAGGGACGGTAGGGGAAAGTAATGAAGAATTTTTGAAAGTGAGTGAGGGTTATTGCTAGCTACACTTAACAAGTTGTCGTTGAGGCTCCTACCTTTTGTCCAACGCTGGAAGGTGCATAGGTCGAACCAAGATATAATCTGAGACCATGCACCTTCCACCAACGAGATTTCTTTCGATCATGATTAAATCTAAACCAATTTGATGTCTGTGTTAGAGAAGTGCGCAAGTAAAAGTGACAAAATCTCTTCTTCCCAATATAATGTTTTTCGATGCTGGCGATGATTCAAAATGAAGGCTATTCGTGTTTGATTGCATCAATTGCGATCAATGCATGTATGAAAAAGCATGCATGCAAGCAGCATGAATCAGTACTTTTATCGATGAATAGCAACACTGTCCGTCGATATACGCCTTTTAATCTCACGGGTAGTATTGTTGTCCTCTGTTGCCAGTGAGCTGACTGCCTCAAATTCATCCCCGGAGATTACCACGGTACTGCCTAAGGAAAGTGACCAGATTGTTTTGACGTAGGACTACGCCTTACGGCAAGTTTTGAGATAGGGTGTCATTCCAAAAAATCGAAAAATGCGAGCGTCACGAAAAATGAAAGGTTTTGAGCGCTAATAGCTCAGCGGTTTTCCGATCGATGTTCAATATTCTTATACCAATCGATCGGAAAATCTTCTAAGAATTGACCCAAATGAAGAAAAGTATGGATTCTTGATGTTGAACTATTGAAACATTGAAAATAATGAACCTATGTTTTACCAGAATTCTCGCTTCGTGCTTGGGAAGTAAACCAAAACAAGTGACAAAGTTTCCTCATTTCAACAAGAACACCGCGGTTCAACCTAGACCATTTTGATGTCCTTGCTTGGGAAGTACGCCAGAGAGAGTAACAAAGCCCCCTCGTCCCAAAAGATTTCTTACGAACGCGATTAAACCTAGTCCAATTTGATGTCTGTGTTAGGGAAGTGTGCCAGAAAAAATGACACAAGTTCGTTGTCCCAACAGATCGCAAATTCTTTACTGCGAGACGATTAAACCTAGGCGAATTTGATATCTGTGTTGGAAACATGTGCTACAGCTGTAGTGTTCGGTTAAAATATGACTGTATGAATACGCATGCTTGCCGTTTCATTAGAAGTGTAGTGAAAAGATGTGCTGTTGAGAAAATAGGATTGAATTGGTAAAATCCCTTCAACGTGGGGAACCATGGGTAATAAAAACAATCTTTAATTTCTGTAAGGTAGCAGGAAACCAATAGTTTGTGTTCTTGATTTTGTTAAATTGTTTCCAAATGCACATAGAAATAACTCTGAAATCTTTTCAGAATTGAACGTATGCAATGTTACTACTTTGATAAATGTTACATACAACGCGTGTAGCATGCATAGAGTAGGGCGGGGCATAAGTGCGATGTTTGAAGTTGTCATCAATTTTCGCGAGATATAAAGAAGAACAACAACAAAATATATTTTACAGTGATGCAGCAACTCAATGTCTTTACATTCAACTATAAATCATCTGGAATAATAGTGTTATTGAAAATAAATTCTTCATTCTTCTGAACAAGCGCCGATTCGCACTTCTACCCCACTAGCGGGGTAAAAGTTCAATTACCGCGGGGCAAAAGTGCGAAGCTCGAATCCATGAAATTAGCACAGCAGTAGCTAACAAAACCATATTATCGTCAATCTGCAGTATGTTTCGGTAAGGAATATTCTCAATTTACACCTTTCCTATTTTTCGCTGATGTATTGCAACCTCCGACAGATCGAAACTTTCCCAAACGTTTGTTTTATGTTTCATCAGCGGAAAAACATTGTTTTCCTTGGACCAACCTCTGTAGAACACAGTTTTCTGCAGATCTTCCATTTCTAGTATCTGTAATATAGTGCCAAAAGCTGTATATAAGCTATACATTTTTGCCCCGTCCGTGAATCGCACCTTTACTCCGCTAGGCGCTTGACGGGGTTTGATTAAATTATGGAAAAGCGAAACTGTTATTTTCTTGATTCAAATAGAATTTCGTTTCGAAACAAAAATATTTTTAGGTTGTTATAAAAATTTCGTTTGAAACAAACGAATTTTTTCGTTGCGTGATAGAACTAGAACTCCTTTCCCCGAACAACCCCGTTGAGAATCGCGGTTATAACGCTGACGGACGAACAGCGTCGCCCGCAGTACCTTACAAGTCGCAAGGACTTGCATAGTGTCGTCGTCCCGTCAGTAAAATGAGTTAGATTCTCGATCCATGAATCGAACTTTTACCCCGTCAATAAATCGAACTTTTGCCCCGCTAGGCGCTTGACGGGGTTTGATTAAATTATGGAAAAGCAACATATATTTTGTAAATTCTTCTCACCGCAATTTCAAGAGAGATATCTGAGTGATGTAAAACGCTGCTACAATTTGTGAATAAGTAATATCCTCCTGTTGATATCGTATTTGCCGTACAACGAAATATTACATCAAAACCGTTCTAAAATAACTTTTACCCATAACTCAGCAACTATGATTCGTAAACAACAAATGTTTATGATGGATTTAAGCTGTCAAAGTACTCACCCATCCATGCCAATGTAGTCAATTTACTCGGAATCCGCACTGATAAATCATTGAATCGCACTTTTACCCGCATCGTACTTTTACCCCTCCTTACTCTATATGTTGCATATAGCATGTATACATGAAGAATCGAATGATTACAAGCATGAATACGTGCTACTATCAGTACAAAGAGACTTACGTAGTCCTGCGTCACCTATATATGCGGTCGTGTCTTGTACACAGCCCCTCTGATTTTTGGATGAATGCGGGACATAGTGAATGACTTTGCTAAATCGGTTCGGTAGTAAAAATGTGACCATCACCTGCAGAATCCATTAGCGTCGGCTCGGGAGTTGGGGCGGGACTGACGGATTATCCTGAAAGAGCTGTGGTGTGAGTAATTGAGGGGTGCAAGGAAACTGTCAAGACTGTCCGCAAAACGCAGGCCAGACGTTGGAGTTGAGCTCTTGATCACCAATTGAGGTTGAGGGTCATTCGGAAAGCCAAGACTGATCTCAGCATCACGGATTGTGCTTTAGCGAAAAAACTGAATACTGACCGCTGCACAGTGGGGAATCGCTGGCCAGCAGCCAAAAATGAAAGTTCATTTCGACTCTCCCTTGTATTTTTCCTGTGATTCTATACTATTGAAGTGTTCAAATCCAAAATTTTAGATCAATATAACAAAATTTGAATTTTCTATGAATTTTTAAAGTATGCTATCTCAGCATGTTTTAGTGTTTTTTTGAAAAATAACCCAATATTTCAAAACAAGCTAGAGGTCTAACGGTAGCTCGGATTTCAACGGTGTCTAAGGAAAAGTTCTTCGAAAAATAGTGCTGAATAAAGCCCATTAATTGAGTATGCAGTAATTTTATCATAGTATGCCACAATTTTAATTTTCATTAAAAAAGTGCCATATTTTCGCGTAAAACACGCTTAAAAGTTTTGAAGCCAAGGTTCGCCACTATTGACACTACCGGTAAAAGTTAGCGTAAAATATGAGCTTTCAAATGGATATAGTCTCATTTAGCGCAGAGTAGCGCAGAGCACAGATGTTACGCTTGTAAGGCTACTATATCAGAATTCAACAATATAGACAAAATGCAAACACTCAAAGTAAACGTAGGATATCTTAATTATGGGATATCTCCTTTACATGGTTGGATAAGCTGCATCGAATGTATGGTCCATATTGCATATTGACTAGATTTTAAAGGTTGGAGAAAATCTGGGGGATACAGCGATAGTAACGACGGAAATACAGCTTGAAGATCTTATGCCAATCCTGGTATAAGTTCTGAAATCACGGATATAGATATGAATTTAATTAAAAGGTTGAGAAATTTTCTTTAGCAAGTTATTGAACACATTATTTCAGAAAAATTCGAAACTTATTGTTTGTATACCAAAAACCTTTATGTCAGGGTATAGTCCTCATATAATACGTCCACTGCAATGCAAAGAATTTGAATTCGCGGTCATAAATGAATCTAGACAACTATATTGCTGATAGGACGAATGATAGAAGAAGCACAAAAATAAGTTTTTTTTGTTTAATTATATAGTCACTTTAACAACTCGGGTCATTCGTGACTTCCGCGGGGTTGGGAATTGAACCACGGTCCTCGGTGTGAGAGGCATGAATGCTAGCCACTATACCGGTATTGACCCTCATGCCTTATGCTAAAAATAGTCGTAAAAATACAAGACAATATTTTACATGCAAAAATGAGTGTGAAAATACAAATCGTGATAGAATTATTCGTCTTCTTATTTCTCCGGATAAAGCTTATAGCTTCTTCGAAACGGAAAAATGTGATTAGAAAAATCTTTCTGAGAACGCTATATGAGGATGAAATGTGAAACAAGTGATTCTGCAGAAGGAGAAGAAGAAGAAGAAGAAGAAAAAGAAGAAGATGGAGATAAAGAAGATTAAGAAAACTAATAAGGGGAAAAGTTTTGATTTTTGATTAATATTAACTTATATGGATTTTGTGTTGATTATAAAAGCTCATACTTGCTTTGTATTGTTTTATATAATGTTTTATCCTATAAAAATCCATCTGCGATAGTTTTCCAAATGACCCTCATTTCTTATGCGTCATTATACTTAAAAAATACTTGAAAAATAGTTGAAAATTCTCCCTAACACAAAAAATATACGTTCTAATCAGTGGCGACTCGTGGTGGTTTAGCTTACCTGTTCAACCAGCGAAAAATACAAATTATTATGCAGCTTTTTTTTATTATCGAAATTCTATATTTTATTTATAAAACAAACATTAGGGGTATTCACGTAGCGCTTGCTAGGTTGCGTAAACGGTGTATTTCGTGTATACGCTGCCGCAATTCGCATAGCAGTTCCGGTTTCTATGGAAGCGCCAGAGTAACGGCAGTATAAATACGCAATACTCCGTATACGAAATATAACAAGCGGTACGTGAATACCCCTATTATTTAAATAACAACCGAATACGGCGGTTTACTTTACCAGCAAACTCGTCTCAGAATTTTAACTACGAACCTAAGACTTTCCGTTCAATTTACCTATTGAACCAAATTCAAGAATAACCACCACACGCACCACAAGCAATATGCGTAAGTTGTTCAATGCTAAAGATGAACGAGTTAATGAGAAAATTTTTCGAATAATGCATGCCATCCCCTTCGTACCAATACGTTGTTCCTGGTGCTAATCTCTAAAGCAACGTTCAAGCGTCGTATTGAACGTTTTGCTCATTAGCTTCGTGACTAGATACAATGGAATCAAAGCGCAGGCCACAGGGATATGTGGTAGTAAGTTGTTCAATGCTGAAGATGAACGAGTAATGAGACAATAATGCGCGCTTTCGAGTAAAAGCTGTTTCACATTCTCTTTTTATCTCCTTCGTACCCAGAATCAACACCAAGAATAATGTGTTGGTATATGCTTGTGCATTGAGATCAAAGCAACGTTCACACGTCGTGTTGAACGGTTTGCTCAGCAGCTTCGTAAACTAAACTAATAATTTACCGAATTAATCGTATTGCATATGCGTCGGTTCAAACGAAATCATGAACTAGTGATGAAAAAAAATATTGTCGGGTTGAATTTTGTTGCCTGTCCTATGAACAGGTTGAACATGCGGACGAGTCGACACTGCACTATGGTCCAGAAAGCGATTTTAGACGGACAAAAATGATTGCGCCTAAACGGAATATTCTAGCTCAATGAAGTCTTCGGCAACTTTTTGAATGAAAACATGACGCATCTTTTGAAAGGGTCGTCCAATGTTCAGATGATACCGTAACAACAATTCAAGTAATAATTTTTTAAATAAGTTTGTTTTCCATTTTTTAGTTTCAAAACATTAAAGATAGATTAATTTCCCATAACTTTTCTAAACATTTCAAATTTCTAACTCTTACGTATTTTCAGCAGTGGACGTTTGTTTATGGACGACCCGTAAAATCATATTTCCTCTTATAACTCATTTATCTCAACAAATAGCTCAATATGATGTTCTACAAAAATTTGTATACGTAAGAGAAGAATATTTTTGCAGAAGACTGTTTTGCTTTATCTTTATGAGTTAATAAGTTATAGCCGAATTCAGGTTAAAAACAGACCAATTTTACTGAAGCATAACTCAAAAAGCGGCAAACGGATCTTGATGAAACTTTGGCGATTTAATATACACATATGCATAAAGTTTTTAGCTAAAAATGGTGGAGGTGTTATTTTTTTAAAAAAAGATAAAATTCTTTGAATTTTATGATTTAGGGGCATTAGGGGCATAATGAGCACCCTAACTTGTTGGTTGATTTAAGCACCCAAAATGACTGAATTTTTAAAGTCTCGTCATTGCAAAACATACATTCACTATCGATAATCAAAGGTATACGGTTAACAAATTGAAAAATAATTGACATGATGACGAAAATTGCAATTTAAATTCATGCTTCCAAAACTAAAAATCGGGCAGTGTGTGGGGCATAATGAGCACCTTTATAAACACATGCTTGAAGGGTGTATGTGAGTACAACAACCACACACACATACACACACACACTCACACACATGCATAATCACATACATACACACATACATGCACATATACACATACACATACACACCCATACATACACAAACATAAAACGTGTAAAAACGTCGAAAGTTTTATTGACCGCAAGCCGCGTAAAGCCAATTGAGCCGTGGAGGTTGCCTCTAGAGCACACAAGCAATGTTTCGGATGACGCTTAAGCAAGCTGTGTTTTAGTGTTGAAGACATGCTTTTTCGTTTCCCTCTGCCAGGTGGTATACGAGGGTTCTGATTTCACGGGTAGTAATACCGTACCATCGAATCTCCGTATACAAAATATGGACCACCAGCTCTTATTCTACAGCGGGAACTAAAACAGTTTTGAAGGTTTTGAATCAATTTGGTCCACCTCCTGCCCCGAAATTGCCCTTTCGTATGGCCCCACATACCGAGCTAACGTCTGTCGCAGAATGCCTTGGTACTTGGCGACTTGTTTTGTGGATATTGCGTCTCACCTTATAGTGGTCAAGGCCGCTTGCAAGGCCTTTTTTGACCAATTATGTCTTCCGGATTCCCTTGGCATATTCATACCATCACTGTAAACAAGCATTGAAGCGATAAACAAAGAAACTGTCAGGTTAGTTAATGCGACATAGTGCTCGTTTCACCCCACCTAAGGGTGCCCATTTCACCCCCAGTCAAGTAGTTAAAGTAAAAATGGGGTTTTACACTAATTATAGTATAAAATCAAAACTTCAATGAAGGTGAAATTTGAGATACAATGTATAAATCATGTTGCAGTGTGCACTTGATAGATTAAGATATTTATATGATCGTAAAAGCTTATATGGTAGTGCACCAAAATTATAATTTTTTCATCGTCTGAGAACCTAGTTAAGTTTTTTAATATAACTCCGTGTTTTAAAAGTAGAGATCACTCATTTTTTGATAAATTGACACTGTAGTACCTACAGCAGTGTTTCGCCTGCCATATGATGTTACAAAATGCGTGCTTTCGTAGAAAAGAGGGGTGCCCATTTCGCCCCGTGTGCTCATTATGCCCCTAATCCCCCTACTATAGCTAAAATTGTCGTTTTCTTCATAGATTCACATTCAAGTAATCAAGTATGCGACCACGGAATACTATACTCAACAAATATACTGGCAATAACCATGGTTGATACTAAAATAGTGAATGCATTCAAAGAGTTACATTCGCAATCTTGTTTTTAAGCGAAAAAACTAAAAGAATGTTTAATAATAACCTTGAATTAAACGATTTTTACGATCCCTTTAGATACTAACACGGACTTTTACTGTTATACGCGTATATTCGCAATATGTTTTGAATGTTTTTTGAAAATATTTTATAGACTAAAAATAACTGCGATGTGAAAAACGACGAAGATGAAGCAGAGCTGCGGAAAACTTATGATTTGCGCGTAATCGAACTACTTACGAAGGAAATTCCACTAATTGTTATACTTTTCGGGAAATTTATCTTTGAAATTCAAGAAGAATTCTATTATGATTTTTAAATCCATTTAAAACTATAAAATTAACAATGGAAATAAATCGGGATTTTTTTTTTCTTTATTTTCAATCTTAGTATTCCACTGAAACGCTCAAAAAACTTCAGTTTCAAAATTTCAACATTTATTAAATATACACCACGTTGATTTATTTGAGCGAATGCACGAGATGCTAATAATTATTAGCAAACATATAACTAACCCTTCAACGGGTAGACTTCTGTAGATAGTTTTTGCTTTGAGAGTCTTAGAGCCATATATGAAATTTATTCTAATTGGATAACACAATATCTGTGCTGATAATAGATTGACATTTTGGCATCAGCATTGCAACATTCTGACTATGCGTTTAAGAGTTCTTATGTTTTAAAATCAAAAATTCAGGAAAATTGTGACGAAAATAATTGCACGATTTTTGTCAATTTTTACTTTTGAAAACATAGGACATCTAAAACAAAATGTTCGACCTCAAAAATATTCAGTGATGAACTACGCACTGAGTTTTGTAATATTTGGAATAAACAAGGATTGGATATGAAACCCAAAATAAAGATTTTATAATATGCCTTAACTGTTGCTAGTCCAGATTATTACTTTTGCATGAATATCAAATTGACTTTCTTTTGAGTGTGCTTTCTTGAAAAATAGTCATTATCTATCGTTGCCTCTTTAGAAGGTTAAATATGTACAGTTTCGGGAATACACAGAACAATCTATATGTATAGCTCTATGACTGGTATCCTTTGCCTCCGACAGTGCAAATAGTATTTAGATTTCTTAATTATGTAATTGATCAGCGTATATATCATAGTTTTTCTCTCAATGTAGGCATTGATACTAAACGTATCAAATAAACTTCATGAATATTTTTCACAAACAGATTGAAAAGACCGCGATTGTCGTAAGATAAGCGTTCGTATTTGTCTCGATAAAACATAAATAGTAAAGCAACAAGCTTTGTATTATGTTTTAGACATTTTCTAGAAAAATAGTTACACAAAATTATGTTTTAACGCTTTGAAACTGAGCAAGAAACTGTACCTGGGCAGTTAGGGATGGATAAAACGAAAATTTTAGCTATAGTAAATCATAAAGTTTAAAGAATTTTATCTTTTTTTAAAAAAATAACACCTCCACCATTTTTTGCTAAAAACTTTATGCATATGTGTATATTAAATCGCCAAAGTTTCATCAAGATCCGTTTGCCGCTTTTTGAGTTATGCTTCAGTAAAATTGGTCTGTTTTTAACCTGAATTCGGCTATAACTTATTAACTCATAAAGATAAAGCAAAACAGTCTTCTGCAAAAATATTCTTCTCTTACGTATACAAATTTTTGTAGAACATCATATTGAGCTATCTGTTGAGATAAAAGAGTTATAAGAGGAAATATGATTTTACGGGTCGTCCATAAACAAAGGTCCACTGCTGAAAATACGTAAGAGTTAGAAATTTGGAATGTTTAGAAAAGTTACGTGAAATTAATCTATCTTTAATGTTTTGAAACTAAAAAATGGAAAACAAACTTATTTAAAAAATTATTACTTGACTTGTTGTTACGGTATCATCTGAACATTGGACGACCCTTTTAAAAGATGCGTCATGTTTTCATTCAAAAAGTTGCCGAAGACTTCATTGAGCTAGAATATCCCGTTAAGGCGCAATCATTTTTGTCCGTCTAAAATCGCTTTCTGGACCATAGTGCACTGGTTCTAATGCAAAATAAACCTGAAATTCGGGCTCAGCACCCCAAAATTACTTAAGAACCACATATTATCCTTGATTTAAAGAGATTTTTTTGCTTGGCCAGCATTTGTATGGAGTCGCCCCACTGTGCGCTGTACTGTACGACGAATCCATCTCGGAATGGCCACAAGTGTTACCGAAAAGGTGGGGAGCCCAACACAAGCCTCAAACAATAAACAAAGGCTAGAATCCGGTCTCGTGGGCTCTGCGGCCGGGTGGTGATAAAATGCGATGCATGTGTCAGACTCGATAATGAATAAGCTTCAGAGAAGGCCAATTTCAGCCAAACCCAGGGGTGAAAATTCTTCATGCTCTGGCTCGTGGTAGGGTTTGTAGCAGATTCGAGATTGGTTTTGGGGAAGGGTTCGTGATAAAAGGTCATGACTTGGCAAGGGATCTGTTTCATTGGCATTGGCAAAACTATGCTACAATAGACAATGGACTTCAGTTCATCTCAAAAGTGCTGCGTGCACTGCACCAAGTTGTCCCCGGATTCATCCAGTATTGAAGTACTGGAGGATAATGAAGCGAAAGCTGACCATGAAGAGAACAGTCACCAGCGACATTGGTCAGATGAGGAGCTCGAGGTGCCGGCTGGCCGGGGCCGTGGCTGGAGAGGGTGTGCACCGGCCGACGAGCGGTATCAACAGTAGGTTTTTTCATGCAATGTAACATGATTTCCTATGGTTCATCCTTAGAAACTGTTTCGATTAAAAAATTAATCAATGCGGGATACTTTCCGGGACGCTTAGTAATCTGGGACAACCCATCCAAATCCGGGACGTCTTGTCAGCCTCCTAAGCAGCTCATGTCGCGCTCGGTTTAGCCCGCCAGCAAAAAAAGGAAAACCTTGGGCTTAAACGTCCTTTTTAAGACTTGACCCGTCTTTATCGACAGATTCCACAGCCGGCTGGTAAAGTACAGGACAAATATGGAGCTAGTACAACAATCCTACTGACTCTATCTAGCAGCATAACCTAGACCACTGGCTTGTTAGGCCAGCATCGTACCCCGAAACCAACTAAGGGAACGCATATTTAGTTTAGGTGGTCTTATCTTCTACTTCTTGAAATGTTCAGCCGTCGGCATTCATGTCATCGGTAAAGCAGATAAATTGACAGGATTTATTAAAAATCACGTCGATCGTCGCTCGCTTCGTCACACCTGCAAGCGAAACGTCGAATAGTAGGCAGGAAACACTATTTCCTTGTCGAAATCCCCTGCGAGATTCGAATGGGTCCGCCAAGCCACCCAAAATTCACATACAACACTGGATTCCATCCATCGTAGCCATGTTCGTCCAATATGTTCCATAGTTCTAGTCGATTTACACTATCATATGCGGCTTCAAAATCATCGAACGCGGAAGAGCACTTTCCACATTCTGATGAGTGCCACTGTGCATCTTTGCCACCAATGCAACGTTTTCCTCATCTATCACCCATTTATATTTCTGCAGATTTTAAGTTAGAGGGTTAATTACATGCAAAATTGCAAGCATCAAATAAGCTGATTTGATAAATGATAGGATGTCAACAGTTCAATATATATGAGTAGCTTACTGCGTCTACACGTCAGAACAGACGATTCCCGTGCCAAGTTATAGCTATCCCTGAGATTCAACTCTTGGATTCTCCTATAAGAATCCTGCTTCTATAAGCAAGGTATTCTGTGCGAATCCTGTGCAGAATTTCTTCACACGATTCCAATGTGAGGAATCCCAGAGACTCTGCGCGAATCTTTTTGGTTCGTCCTGGTGAAGCTGCGGAAAAACGAACTCACCGTCTAAAAACGCCAGTACGAAGAGCACGTCCAGAGGAGAGGTTCGCCAGCAACGACAAACGGAGTTTCTACAAAACGGTCAGGTGCAAGAATTTTGCCATAGGTGATAGGTGCTCTCTCTCTATCCTGTGTTTTAGACTGAGACCGTTAGCGGAGTTCTTCGTCGGCGAGTACCAAGCTGGTTTTCACGAGGGTCGCTTCACGATGGATATTTACCCTGCGTCTAGTAACTGACGAGTTCCGGGAGTACAACTTGCAAACTCATCATATTTTTATGGATTTCAAGGCGGCATACGATTCAGTCAAACGAAATGAGCTGTGACAGTTAACGCTAGGACATGGTTTTCCCATAGAACTAGTTACGTTGATTCGTGTGACGCTGGATGAGTAAAAATTATGAGTCAGAATAGTAGATGCGACCTCACGTGACGTCGACATCACCGAAATCAAAAGTAGAGCAGGGAAAGAAGCCTTTAGGTCATTTATTGATAAATTGGGACTTACCATTAACACCGCCCAAAACGAAGTACGTGGCGTGGAAATCCAAATGGTGTTGGTGCCGAAGAGGAACTGAATATATTTTGGTATGCTCGTGACATGTGACAACGATGTAAGTCTCAAAATAAAACGACTAATAATTGCAGCTGCGAATTGGCCTTTACGCAGGTAAGGGTAAGCGGGGCAAGACCGCCCGCCTAAGCAAAACCACCTGTATAAAAAAAAGTTGTAGCTCAATTTCTAATTTATCTGCTTTAAATGAACAATTGATCTATTACATATAAAAAATAAAAACATAAATATCTGTAATGATTTTCTATTTTTTATTGCGATTTGGAAACACGTCCAAAAAATAGAGTATTTTTTTCATGCGGGGTGAAACACGCCCACTAACGGGGTAAAACCGCTATAGCATATAACTTTAACAATATTCAACCGATTTGAATGAAACTGGTGGCATTGGATTCATGAATTTATCTAATTTAAACAAATTGAATCAGTTTGCTATCAAACAATACATAGTTCCCCAAGATTCGCAAGTTCGAAAGAGTGTTCGGCAACCACTCGTATTGGAAGAATATCAGTAATATAGGTGCCGACAGTCTTGAAATTGATACCGTGTATTTTCCTTAGACAACAAGATGGATCGGGTTAGGCATCCTGGAGTCAATCTTTAAGGACTAGAGAGGATCTAAAATAAAATATAACAATATGGGTATTAAAGTTCCTGCAATTGATCCGGTAGGTCATTTTTTGACATTTCAAATTGTTCTGATTGATAAAGCAGATACATATTACTTTTCCATTGCTAAGATAATTTGCTATATTTTCATAAAAAATATGTTTATTCTATGTTATTTGTCCCAAGAGGGAGGAATTATTAAAAAAAAAGCTATATCCGAGAAAACAAGAAAATGTCCATAGCGCCCGCAGGGAAAATTGGCGATTTAGATTTTGCCAAACAGTTCACCAGCTATAAACTAAGCACATTTATATTGTTTTATGTAAATCTGAGATCCTTTGGTCCAAACTATGCAATTATTTTAAAAATCTCCTTATCGCACTGGCATTATACACGACGGTCTTGCGCCGTTCGTTGTGGGCGGTTTTACCCCCAAATGACCGATTTACACATTTCACTATTTATTTCAACAAAACTGCATGAACAGTTACCTAATTTAGGTACTGTCGGATGAAGCCAGGATCAGAGAAGCGATGTGGGTTGGATTTACTGAAAGTTTTAACGTTTTGAATAAAATAAACCCTAAGTTCTGCGGGAACAAAGTTATAAAAAACGAAACGATTATAACGAAAAATCTATTTTTATTTATTTCTCCGATAGTTTATACGATATTGCTGTACAAGGTATTGTAAAATATTGCGTACGCATTCAGTAATATGACTGTCATCAACATTTAACACCAATTTGAGCAAGGCCCTGTAAAACCATGGTGGGCGGTTTTACCCCGGCGGGCGTTGTTACCCCGTTTACCCTTATTACATTTTGTAGCTGAAGTCCCGTAGCTTGCAAATTCGCATAAAACTGACGCTCTAGAGAACACTAATCCTCTCGGTGGCTTTTCACGGACATGAACCATGGACGCTAAAAGAAGCTGATCGACGAAAGCTTGGGGTTTTAGCGTAAAATTTTGCAAAATCTAAAATGGAGTGTAGCGCAGACGCATGAACCACCAGTTGTATTAAGAATGCAAATATGTTGTTATAATGAAGATAGTATAGTGTGGCAGTCTGCGCTGGGCTGGTCACGTGGCTAGAATGCTCGACGAAAGAGTAGCGAAAATTATTTTGAGCAGAGAATCAAGAAGAGGCCGTAGACTTCGGAGTAGACATCGCACTGATAGATGTGCGCTATCGAGGATGATGAACGTTCAGTTGGTGTTCGAGGGGTTTGAAGAAAGGTAGCCCAGGATTGAGTACTGGAGGACCATAATTTATTCGGCGCAGGATCGATAACGGACCGTCGCCACTGGAGTAAACTAAGTATGGAGCCGACAGTTCAATATTTATGAGTAGTCAAATGACTGCGGATGAAATATTAATTCTACTTTTAAATACTCAGAATTGAAGTTGGTAATATTTTCGGAGCTTAGACCCCAACAACTCTACTTAAATGATTTCATGAATCATGGGGCCACAGCAATTGAACATTCGTGAGTCGTTAAAAAAGTTTAATTGAAATAGAAATTTTGGTTTAAAGTTCGGGGCCCCAACAGTCCCATTTGAAGCTGAATTTTCAATCATCAAATCGGTTGATTTCATTAATCATGGGGCCCCAGCAAACGAGCATTCGCGAGTCATAGAAAAAGTTTAATTGAAATGGAAATTCTGGAAAATCTCATTTTGTGTAACGACGAAATTTTTACTGGGGCCCACCGGACATTTACTCGGTTGCCCGGTGGGCCAGTCCGACCCTGCTCAAGTGATCCAATGCGAAATGGCATTACTGCCAAGAATGGGTTGAATCCCATCTGACTGGTCAATATTTCCCCACATGCTAGAAACTGTTGCTTGGAAACGGTTCGTTATGTGGAAAGTATGCAGAACAATAACCATAACGCCTATGAACATGTGATGCATGGCAAGGTCTGATGCAATTACAAAAATATCTCGAGTGGTAGGTACTGAGAGATAAGACATGTACTTGTTGACCTACGCACTGATATTCGCGTCCGAGGCGTTTGTCAGTTCATTTTTACTCAAAACAGCAAAATTATGATTTCCAATATTCGTCGTATGGAAACATCATTTGAGAAAATATGGCACATAAATCAAGGCAATCGTAACAGCGTCACTAAAAATTCGCACAATTGCAAATTTCCTACTTTATTATGCTAAAAATTTTATTTTTTGATGATCAGGTCTAGTACGCAATCAAAATCAGCGTGGAACGTGCGAATAGGTCTATGTTATTATTAGCTTTTGCTTTACGCGATACGGAAGCAATACCACTTTTGTTCGGACGAGCAAAACAAACAAACAAATGTGGAAGCAATGTTTGTTTGTGGATTGTTATTCTACTTTTTGCATATCGCTATCGTTGGAAGACTGAAATCGAGCACGCCTCCAGACCCGGATGAAATTTCATCTTCAGTGCATGAGCATGTTCGAGCAGACTGAAAAAATGTGCTACAGAACTTACCACTTTTCATTTCATGACATACAATTAGCACTCTGCAGTCGTATTGTGATTTTGTAACGCCCGTTTGCAAGGCCAATACCTTGACAGTTTGTTTACGATAGATCCAGTTACTTATCGCTTTTTGTGGGAAGATTCCCTCCTTATTACATTGAATAACTAATAATTAATCTAATTAATTTTCAATAATAATGTTTATGTCGGCCAGCCCAACTAAAACATTTGTACCATACAATGTTGATAATTATTAATTAACTTAAAAAATCCAGCGTAACATTGTAATATTGGTATGATAAAATTCTTTATGTCCGATGCTCATCTTTCTGAAATCGGTGCGGTAGACGATTTTCGCTTGCTTCCACAGTGTTGAGAATACACTAGCGGCTACGAAAGTCAACGATCAAACAATCATCGCCATTCATCGATTGCCCGCTTCTCACAACTTTCAGTTTCAAGCTGAGTAAACAGTGAAAATGATACGAACGATACATCAGCAGCAACGAATGTTCAATTAAAGTGGCAGTAAAACGCAACGGGCGGGTTTGATCACGCGAAGTTCGAGAGAATTTCTTCTTCCGCTCGCTATGGTTTTCTGAGCATTACCAAAGGGAGAAGTAGGTGAACTCGAACAAATGAGACCGAATTCTCTGTGAAACAGTTGTTCTACTTATATGTCTCGGATAGATACGTAAATGTAAAAAAAGTTAGGATTTGAATTTAAAAACAATCAGGTTGGGAATAACTTGGTAACATAGTTGATTAAATTTCGATATTCTCAACGTTGTGGAATGAGCCACAACACGGCATGGATTTCGATCCACAAAATAATTTTCAAAGTTTAATTAAAATTCATCCCAATATCATAAGATACGTAGGGAAAGAGCTAAGAAGATCACAATTTTCCTAATAAGTAGAGACTGAACAATGAAAGTCTCAATCAGTAGACCATAAAACTAAAATATTTTTATTACGAATTCGATTGTTAACCGTTATCAATCTTGTGAACTATTCAAAAATCAAATCACTCTAAAAAATAAGTAAAAAAGTGAAACTCAATTGATTTTGTTTTCGGCATGCTTTTCGAACCACTACGCCACCGCAGAGCCGGCTCGCGGTCAACTGTGCTACGCTGGTAATTTAATTCTGGTTGTACAAACAACGTCTATGAGTGCGTCTCGAAAGCACCAAATAAATTAACTTTTACGTCAACTGGGCCAGCTATTGGTACGAGTCTAGTTTCTTTTTGGGCGTTGTGTTAGGCATGCTCAGTTCCATTTGAGCCGAATATGCATATCACAGCAAATAGCCGGTCTAATGCACTGCACAACATGACCAATCGATTGCCTTTAGCCGGTTTGGACAATTTCGTTGATCTT
Source organism: Sabethes cyaneus (assembly GCF_943734655.1). Taxonomy (NCBI): domain Eukaryota; kingdom Metazoa; phylum Arthropoda; class Insecta; order Diptera; family Culicidae; genus Sabethes; species Sabethes cyaneus. Next base: position 69,514,134 of record NC_071355.1, on the reverse strand, counting down.
TGAGCACCTATGTCGAATTTGGTTACGAAATACCCGAAAGTCATTTTTTCTTTCAGTTTGATTAGGCATTAGCCTGCACGTTGCCCTACGGGCTATATATTGGTTTATAACGAAGGCCTATAATGATCGCAATTTACTAATGATTATGTAGAATATTATACTTTAAAAGTAGCAACATATCTTTATCATGAATAGTGCCATGTAAAATAAAAGATTTTGGAGAAAAAAAACCTCAATATCATGTTGCTGCTACTGGTGTGTCCGTTTAGTAGTTGATCTTGTACTCTCAAAACTCCTCATTTTTCGCTTTAATTTGTACAATTTACGACACGTTGTTCCCCATTTTGCGTGTTTTTGCTGATCGAATGGTCCGCAGATTCAGTCACTCGTCACTCGTGATTTATTCAACTACTTTTCTTGAATATCGTGCAAGAAGATTTTAAGAGCATCCGGTTACCCAATTTTTCTGAAAAATTCTGAATTCTGCAAAAAAAATTTCTGAATTCTGCTTTGAACACGTACATCTACCTAATCACAAGTTCCTCTTTTTTGAGAATTCGAGGATCCTCTCCTCGCAGGCTGATCTTCTCACGCATTCAGAACTTCCAGGCGAAGTTACATGATTCTAGACAACTGTTCGCTGCAGCTCTACCAGTGCCAGTTGCCAAACCGATATGCAATAACTTCGGTATCATGTTAGCCCCTGACCTTCTCGCCGCAGTCAAACTATTCCTGCTTGCAAAGAAAAGTTCCGGTTCTGGGTGGCGGAACGGGGATTAAAAAACTGAGTCCAGGCAAGTGTGACAGCTCCTTCAGCAGTTTCTCGTCGTCCCCGATTTGAGCTCTGTGATTGACCTATTCAAACAGTAGTCTGTCCATCCGCTGCTGGTATAATACCAGAATGTGCGTGAACTCAGCACCAGGGACGTAAACTGTACTGGTTGGTGACAAACATTTGAAGACATTTACAATTCTTTCTTGCTACCAGTCTTGCGACATGTTACTGGTACACAAGCACCGAAAAGAAATGCAAGAACAACGAAAACATCGCTTGGTCTACGTGTCATACACTGTTCGATATCGGGGAGAGAATGTCACCAGTCTTGGAGACACTTTTTTGTATTCTCTTTTACTGTTGCGCACGTAAACCAAACATACAGCTTTCCCCAAAACAAGAGGGTTTTAAATAAGAAGGTCTCCAATACACCTTATTCTCTATCACTGCTCCATACTATTTCAACTACAACTGTAAGCAAAACGCGACAAATGCATGTCATTTCTACACGACATTTTGTATGAATGGTCGGCTGACATACGAAAATGTTTGCTTATTATCATGTACGTATTCGGGCTAGTCTCGACACGTGTAAGAGATAGGCACTGTCGATACAGAAACAGTACAGAGCGATGGTATTGGTTAGAGTCTGACATGGCAGTGCATTCTGGTAAATATAAAGAAAAAATGTAACCATTTCGGTCCCTGTTCAGCACCAAAATCGGTGGTTTTTTTCCTGTTGTGGTAGATTCGGATTCCGCCATAATCGTCAAAACGGAAGCCTAGCTTGAGGAAAAAGTTAACTCGCTATATAGTTGTTTAGATCTTTTTCGTCTTCAGATACATTTGTAATCGGCAGAACAGCCGAAAATTTTGCATTGGAGATCTGTTGATTGCTGTATCTGACAAATTAAGTTGCTTCATTGGCCATATGGGTCGAAGCCATTGATGCTAATCTTTCTTCTGACTTTCAAGTATCTCGTACTTCTAATCTTAAAATCAATAGCTAGGTATGCACTTTGACAATATGATTTGCTCGGTTTTCGAGGCTAGATACCAATCATCCCGCTCTCAACCTTAGACTCAATTTACAGGTTCCTGAAAAACACGCTGTTGATCACTACAGTTTAGATTTTCGCAAAATGGATTGTCCAGAAATTGCTCAGGTTTGGCAATCCATGCTTTCTTTCCACAGCATGCTACAGCAGTTGTGCAATGTATTCGCTTTATGAAAGGTTTAACGATGATGTTCCCACAAAAAAGAGCTTGGAAAAACCATCTGACCAAATCCACGACAGAGAATTTGGCCAAGTATCGCCGAGTGCGGAATGAGTGAATCACGATCCTGAGGAGGAAAAAGCACCAGAAGGAGGACAGAAATAGTAACTGGAACAACTATTAAGAGCTAATGACACGCGCAAGTTTTACGCAAAGGTGATCCAAACTCGTACGGGCTACACACCTAAACCTGACATGTATAGGAACCAGGAAGGGGATCTAATCACAAATGAGCGCGAGGTGGTCGACAGGTGGAAGCAGTTCTTCGATGAACATCTCAATGGCGATATAACAGAAGGAGACGCTACGTAAGTTAACCTAGGAGTGCTTATAAACGACAACAGCGTGCTGTAATTTCCGCGGCTTTACGCTGGTCAATGCCGCCTACGAGGTGCTCTCCCAGATTTTGTTGCTTCCCCGTCTATCCCTAACAGCAAGCGAATTCATAGCGCAGTATCAGGCGAACTTTATGAGGCCCGTGCTGATCGAATTTTTACTCTCCGACAAATCCTCCAGAAATGTCGGGAGTACAATTTTCCCATGCATCATATTTTCGTTGGTTTCAGAGCAGCATACGATACAGCTGAACGCAAACAGCTATGGCAGATAATGCACGAGTACGGTTTTCCAGACAAATTGACGTGGCTGATCAAAAAAAGCAAAGGCATGGGTTTATACCGTCTTTAGACATTACGCTTCTTTATCGACAGACTTCGCAGCCGGCTGTTAGAGTACAGGAAAATTACGGGGCCAGTGCAACGATCCTACTGACTCTAACTAGCAAGCACCGCCTAGCCGAGATTCGAACATACGACGACTGGCTTGTTAGACCAGCATCGTACCTCAAAGCTATCCTGGAACGAGTGATGTGCTACGCAGGCTTTACTCTCGGTTTTTTGCTCAATAGATGCTCATTTGACTGCAGCGCCTCAACGAACCAGAACTCGAAAAAGTAGAGTAAAGGGCAATTGTAGAGCTAATTATTATCTACATTATTGTCAAAGAAAGTATCGTTTTATCTTTTGTATTTTGGGCGCTATGCGATTGCTACTCCGTTGGTAGCCAAATAAGCGCTCTTTTTGCTACCAACGGGGTAGCAGCCCCATAGCGCCGTAAATACAAAAGATAGAACTATACTTTTTTCAACAATAATGTAGATAATAATTAACTCTACAATTGCCGTTTACACTACTTTTTCGAATTCTGTTTCGTTGGGGCGCTGCGGGCAAATGAGCATCTACTGAGTAAAAAACTGAAAATGAAGCCTGGTGCTACGTGCGCGTTTCGGAGTACCTCTCGAGCCCTTTCGAATCGCGCAGAGAGTTGCGGCAAGGGGTTGAACTCTTCTGTATGTTATTCGCCATCGCTATTGAAAGTGTGATCCGGCAAGCGGGCGACGAAACCAGAGGAACGATATTCAGCAAGAGTAGCCAACTCCTAGCATTCGCAGACGACCTCGACATCATTACTAGAACCCCTAGGACGGCGGAGGCAATCTAAGCCAGACTAAAAACGGAGGATAGGTTACAAATCACTACGTCGAAAACTAAATATATGGTAGGAAAGAGGTTCTAGAGAAGACAACGCTTGCCTCCCGCGCACAGTGGCTATAGACGGCGATGAACTGGAAGTGGTTGATGAGTTCGTATATTTGGGACCTCTAGTAACCGCCGACAATAATACGGGTAAGGCGATTCAACGACGCATTCAAGCTGGAAATCGAGCCTACTTTTTTCTGCGCAAGACGCTTCGATCAAGAAGCATTCGCCGCCGTACAAAGCTGACGATGTACAAAACGCCAATCAGACCAGTAGTCCTCTACGAACTAGACAGCAACTTTGGTGACGGAAGAAATACGTGCACTTGTCGTATTTGAATAAAAGGTGTAGCAGACTATTTTTGGCGGAGTACAAATGGGTAGCGGACATTGGCTTAGGCGTATGAGCGACGAGTTGCAGGCACTACTTGGACAAATGGGCCGGCCACGTCGGAAGAATGCCGGACGATTATGCTGTGAAACCCGTTTTCTTCAAGAACTCCACCGACACCAGGAATAGAGGGGTCCAACGTGCCAGATGCCTCGACCAGGTTGAAGCCGACATGCGTGTGTCGAGACGCGCAACGAATTGGCGACGATTAGCCCAGAACCGAGTACAATGGAGAGGAATTCTTGATACGGCAAGAGCCACTCCGGCTCTCGGTTGGTGAAGTAAGTGAGATGTTCCCACATGCCGATCGGTTCGCAAAATCTCTTGGGGAAATGCACATCTCCATCGTTTTAAACATACTGGATCCATTGTTTTGCGCGCACCAACGATCTCGCTACCAAGCCATCAAGCAACGCTACAACTATGCTTGTCGCGATTCAAAAGTTTTTTAATTGTTTTTCTACATCCGTGGAATTTGTCATCACTGGTGATAGATGCTTTTCTGACGACGTATTAAAATAGAACGTTTTACGGGTAACTGAGAAGGTCGTTTCGAAAAGTTTTACATGAACTCCCAAATGAATTTTAACTCTGCGACTAATACGGAAAGCTTATGAAATATGCACGCTTCAAGAAGGTCATCTCAGCTGTTAAAGCGACTGATGGACAATTGGTGAAGTTTTCCAGTGCTGCTGAATCAACGCCAATAATCCCACGAGTCGCTGTTCGTGAACCACCGAAAAAACGTCGCACAAAGAAGACTTGAAAACAAATTTACATGCCATACGGACCGCTCCATCGCCAGAGGTACTATTCTGGCCTGACTCAACTACATTCTAGTGTGACAACGGCGGCTTTTTCTGAATTGTTTAAATACAATCTGGATTGTGAGGATCCCGAAGTAATTTCTTTATTGAAAAAGGATGACGCGATGAATTTTATCTCATTCAAAGTAGTAATCGATTAAAAAATTTAACACGTAGTACTTGCCACATGTACCTGGCCACTATAGTATTTTGGGAGTTTGAAGGCACTGGCACAAAAAAATAGTGGTTCGTAGTTATGGTTTCTGCGATGACGATCCACAGTATACTTTTACTGCAACCCGAACAATGGAGTTTTCGCAACTACAACTGTAGAAGATATTTGACCCATACGCTTCTACTACCAAAACGTGCGAGGATTACGGATAAAGACAGTTTTATTCTCTTTGACTGTAAGTGAAAGCCATTGTGATGTCATTGTGCTAACGGAGAAATACCATGGACAGCCGTTTCCAATTTGGTGAATACATCATTATCAAATGCTTGCTCTCCAAAGCTCTAAACCTCTTTTATACTGTTGGTCCAAATGGCGTTACAGTGTATGTTTTGCAGCTGTGCTCCGAAGCTCCACTAACAAAATTATTCAATAGGTCACTGCAAGAGAACAAATCTAACTGTGAAAATATTGTTCCCTGTTCACGACAAAAAGGTAATAGTAAGAGAGATGTTTAAAATTATAAAGCGATTATCTTGTGTTGCTGCTCCAATGTTTTTGTGATCATCATTAACCCTCCCTATCCCTAGGGAATTTGGGTGATTTACAGTTTTTGGTAATGTGAAAAAGTTATTAATAAGCAATTTGTAAAGCAAACTATACAGCTTATACAGCAATGTTTCTGCAATGTTTCAGCTGATTTTAGTATCGAAAGTCATGGATCACCTGTGCTACCAAGGGACAGAGAGGGTGAATGAGGCACTTTTCAACTCCTGTAAAAATTACATCTCAAACGCTCAACATGGAATCCATCTAAAGCAATCAGCGACGATAAATTTGACCGAATATTTGTTATTCTGGTGGACAAATATAACCTAAAGGCAGCTTTCGGTCGATAGGGTGGCGGAATTCTGCTCAGCAAGCTAGTAAGACTCGTAGTCTATACACCCTTGGTCTATTGGTTCAGATCCTCTATGAAAACCCGATCGTTTTGCGTCAGCATTGGAGTTTCTCGTTCTGAAATGGTAACAAATGTTTTCCCCCAGGGGAGTTTCTTTGGTCCCATTTTGTTTTCGCTATTTATGTGCCGATTGTTCTACGCCCACGACGTTAAAAAATATATGATCATTAACGGTACCAGCAATTGTGACGACAGTATCGATGCGGGAGCTGTATTGCTCTTTAGTCCGTTAAATTCTTAAATTCGGTGCTGTTGTGCAATTTTCGTACCAACTATATTTAAAAGGGTACAAAAAACCATCCATCGCTGTGATAATTATTAGGAAACGAATAAGTCTCTGTCTTAATGGAGGAGCATCCGAGCAAACTTTCTACCTCGATTTTTCAGAACGTTTCTTTGGCTCGTTTTATTACATTTGTTTTTCAGTGCAAGATTCATTTTTCATTATTGATATTTAGGTCACTGCCTTATTTTTGTGTCCAACGAAATGATATATCATTTCTGTAAAAAAGCCGAAAGTAGGTCTCCTATCATGATTAAATCGCCTTATTGTCATACGAATGGTTCAGTAGAGATAAAATAAAGTATTCCAGAGAACGACATGATATCGAGATAACAAAAACCGATAATAGGCCGCAGTTTGCATTGCAAGATGGAATACATTGGTCAATCTGTACCAAGAGATGGGCATGCCTAAATAGCAGCAAATTGTGTCGCAATTTGCATCTGCGGACTCTTCACTTAAGATTGCTGTTGCTATTAGCATAAAGAATCAGATGATTGAAAATCAGAATTCCAAGTCTGTACGAGCCGAGCGTTTGTTCATTCGCATTTGAAAGGCGAAGCATACGAACTGGGTATGACACACTAGATAGATTAAATAGATAGATATTTCCACAAGAAATTACGAATAAACGTTCTATCATACTAGTACGAAACAAGTGTGTAAGAAACGTAAGTGATGATATACGTGCATTTAGTCATTTATGCGGACTGTAGCGAGTATGCGATAATCACCTACGTTTACTACTTCCATGGCGGTAAATTTAATGACACCACTTTTTAAGATGGATCATATAACATATGATATTTTTAGATACTATTGTACTGAGTCAACTTCTACTGGTCAAGGCCATTACAATAAACTCAATTGGAATTTTTTTTAGCTAAATCTGTGGTGGCAAACTCAAAGTTTGCATGAAGAAATATTACCGCAGACTATGAGAAAAAATGCATATCGAACTTTTTCATGTCTGGGCATTTTTCTTCCTACAACCTTCATACTAGCCACTCCTCCTACAGTTTATTCTTTCCTAATATAATCCATTGATTATCCATTTCCAGATTGTCAAGCTGACGAAGCAAACCGAACTGACCGAGCGGCAAATCGAACGATGGTGGCGCCGGCGACGAGCCCAGGACAAACCGACGACGTTGGTTAAGTTTTGCGAAAATTCGTGGCGATGCATGTACTACACGTACAGTTTTATCTTCGGTTGCATCGTTATGTGGGACAAATCCTGGCTGTGGGACATCAAAAACTGCTGGCATGGCTATCCACACCAGTCGGTGACCGACGATATCTGGTGGTACTACATGATCTCGATGGCGTTCTACTGGTCCCTGACTGCGTCGCAATTCATCGATGTCAAGCGGAAGGATTTCTGGCAAATGTTTGCACACCACATGATCACCATACTGCTGATGGCACTGAGCTGGGTGTGCAATTTGCACCGAGTCGGTTCGTTAGTTCTGCTGGTGCATGACTGCGCTGACATATTCCTGGAGGTGCGGAAAAGAAGATAAGTTTGCACAATAACAGCAGTTCTAAACTAGCTCTCTTTTGTTTTAGGCCGCCAAAATCACCAAATATGCCCAGTACCAAAAGCTTTGCGATGGGATTTTTGCTGTTTTCACCCTGGTTTGGATCGTTACCCGATTGATGTTGTATCCGCGAATCATCTACAGCTCGTCGATTGAGGCTCCGCGGATACTACCGATGTTCCCGGCATACTACATTTTCAACACACTGCTGATATTGCTACTCTTTTTACATATTGGCTGGACCTATCTGATCATGCAGATCGTCATCAAGGCAATCAAATGTGGACAGGTAAGTGACACGCACGTTAGAACGTCTAATTAAATTCCCGTCGTGAGGTGTGGCAGAGAGCCGGGGTGGATTTTGCCATATCAAGAATTCCTTTCCACTGTACTCGGTCCTGAGCTACTCGTCGCCAATTCATTTAGCGTCTCGAAAACTCGCCAGTCTGCTTCAACCTGGTCGAACCATCTAGCACGTTAGGACCCTCTGTTCCTGGTGCCGGAGCTCTTGGAAAAAACGGATTTCACTGCACAGTCGCCCGGAATCCTTGCGACGTGGTCGGCCCACCGTAGTCTCCCAATTTCGCCAGGCATTCGATAACTTTGTGCGGTGGCGTATGCTCTTTGATCGAAGCATCTTGCGGAGGGAAAAGTACGGTCGACTTCCAGATTGAATGCGTCGTTCAATCTCCTTACTCGTATTACTGTTGGTCATGACCAGGGATCAGAAATATACGAACTCATCAACCATTTCCAGTTCATCGCCGTCAATAGTCACTGTTCGTGGGAGACAAACGTAGTTTTCTTTGGAGCCTCTTCCTACCATATATTTGGGTTTTCGACGCATCGATTTGTAACTCAATCCTCCTAGCCTCCATTTTTAGTATGGCGTAGATTGCGTCTGCCATCCCAGCGTTTCTAGTAATGATGTCAAAATCGTCTGCGAAGGCTAGAAGTTGGCTACTCTTGCTGAAGATCGTTCCTCTGGTTTCTATGCTCACACATGTTGAATAACATACAGGGCAGTCCATCCCCTTGCCGCAACCCTCTGCGCGATTCAAGAGTATCCCCGAAACACTCACGTAGCACGTTACTTGCTCCAGGCTAGCTTTAATAAGCGCGCTAGTTTGTCCAGAAAACCAAAGTCGTGCATTATCTGTCATAGCTGTTCGAGTTCAACTGTATCGTATGCTGCCCTGAAATCCACGAAAATGTGATGCGTTGGCGCATTCTGACATTACTGGTAGATTTGTCGGAGAGTAAAAATTTGATCCGTTGCAGCACGGCCCCTATAAAACCGGCCTGATACTGCCCTACGAATTCTTTTGTTATTGAGGATAGACGACGTAAAACAAAATCTGGGAGAGCACCTTGTAGGCGGCATTGACGCTGGTCCACTGGAATACCGCGGTAATTAGGACAATTTAGTCGAACAGACCACACCTTCCATCCACTCCTCCGGTAGTTTCTCCTCCTCTCAAATCCTTTAAATTATCCAGTGAGTAGTTCTTGGCCATTTTTGTAGAGTTCTGTCGGGAGTCGGTCCTTTCCGGCGCCTCTATTATGCTTACACTGGCCGATTTCTCGCCGGATCTCTTCGAGTCGGGAACCAGCACTTCTAGGTTAACTATCGTTGCGTCTCCTTCTGCTGTATCGCCATTGAGATGCTCATCGAAGAACTGCTTTTTTCCGATCCTGGTCAACTCATTCGGCGAGACTTGGCCAAATTCTTCCCCGTGTATAAACTTAGATAATTTTTCCAAGCTCGTCAACGCGCAAGCAGTATATTTCGCATGTTGTCAAAGTCTCGAGGGCTTTAAGCTTTATCTTCAGGATTGCGATAAATTTCTCTGATGTATACTGCCTCAAATTCAAGTTCCTCAAATTGGTCGCTGGTGTGGCTAGTTCTGAAATACAGTTTGTCCGTCTGGAATCCTAACTAAAAAAAGAGCGCTAGGAGAATCGAGTCAGTTTAACGTTGATATCTCCAATTCGCTTTACGCAAGTTGCCATGGGTTTCTCCATCAGACTCCCAAATCAGATTTGTATTGAAGCTCTGATCAAGTATAATCCACCACAACTCATTTTGCTTAACTGAATCGTGCACCGCCTTAAAGTCTATGAACAGATGTTTGATCTACAAGTTGACCGCCATTCAGTCTGACCGTGGCTTAACAGCCGAAGAATAGTTCTTTGGTGAATTGGGATTGTAATAGAAAACGTAATGTGGCTTAACAGTTTTTGACATGGGATTTTGTGAGCTCCGCGTCATTGATCGGATTTCCGTCTCCGAAACCAACTCAAAACTTACTAAATACAACTTACTCCCCTTTACAGATGGATGGCGATGTGCGTTCCAGCTCGAGCGATGAACTGTCGGACAGTTCCGAGAATGCCCGACCAGTCGTTGCAAATGGCACTCCAAAGAAACAATCGCACCGGCCATCACCTAGCAAATCGTCGAACAACGGCGCTGACGCCGTTGGAAGCACCGGTTCGAACCCGTCGTCACCTAAGAAGAAAAGCAAGTAGGTAGATGTCGGCCGTTGCGTTTTGCGAGCTTCGTGGCACCTACCATTGCTATCTACTACAACCAATGTTGCTATGCTAGTAACGATATAAACGCGTGCGTTAGAGAATGGTGCGTATAATATATTTAAATAAATTGTTAACCTGACCTATTTAAGTGAATGGAGACTACATGTGCAACTAGCAGACAAAGAATGATATAACTAAAAAAATGAAAGCGAACATCTAAATTACTGAACATATTTAAGAATCAACTTTTGCTATCGATATATTTATTGAGAACTAATAGAACAAAGAGGTAAAGAGAACGTCGTCAACGAAAGAGTCAAATATCTATAGGCGACGGTCATGAAGAGTCAGATCAGAGTGGTGATCTGTTTAGTTAGATAAACCACAGACTCTGTAAACCGCGTGTTAGATCATAAATATGTTAATCTTCGCTTTTGTTTCAACATTCCCGGTCACATTCAGTAACACTGGTCATCAAACGTTCTATGGATAGGACCAATTTAGAAAGGATCAAAAATTGAGCATACTCAATGCCAAAAAAGTTACTACTTACCAGGTTTTATTCTTTCTAATGTAATCCTGCTCGTTCTTTAGGTTGTTGTCCAGTGTATTTTTTTACGAAAAACCAAAAAACAATAGAAATACTCGTACGACAAAACGAATTTCATACTATGAAGCATGTTCATTAAATTGTAGAGTGGAAATTAAAGTAGGAAGATGTCGTTTTTACTATGCTTTGAGCGAGCTAGTTTCGAACAATCAATGCGATTCTGTGTGTATTGAAGAGAATGATAAGGGTTTGCAATATTTCCGTAGAAATACACTCCATTTCATTACGCCCTCTCCCCCGCCGGGGTAAGTTATCTGTTTACCAATTGCTCATACATCATAATACACAGTTGCCTTTCATTAGCCGCCGGATAGAAAAATCTTTGTTGTTTGAACTACTGTTATTAGTTTGCCTCCGCAGTGACTAACGTGACACTCTTTTCCATCTTCCAAAGAGAGAGAAAGAAAGGATTGAGCGTATGCTATCACCTAGAATAGATGATCTAAACCAGAAACTGGATACAGTAAAATTAAATCTAGGTTAAAAGAAATAAATAGTACTATTGTTTCCAATTTACCATCCTAGTTATAAGGCAGAGCTTTTGTTGAACGCGTGTAGAAGCTATGAAATGACAATGTATATGTGTGTGCGTAATATAATGCTAATATGGTGCATTGAAGATTTGCATTTTTGTCCATCACACGAGAACTAGCCGACAAATCAAATTATTTTCCGTTCGCTAGTTTTGCTATGCTGCTTAATTCTATCGTTTCATAGCTACTTCTCTACGTTCATCGCTTAGATTCGTGGAAATTCTTGGTAATTATTTACTATCGTACTTTTTGAAGTTACTTTGATATCCATAAAAAAAAACAAGGAAAGATTTCGAAAGGAAATATGATCAAAATGAAGCACACAATAAAGTGTAAAACAAACAAATGACATCCTACCGGTATTTGTAACTGCTGATGACGGCCTCAATGCTGCTTGTCACTGCTGACGATGACAAACTCCTGCTGCAAACAGACTGTTTTAAACTTAAGATCATCACCGGTTACCACATAGCTCCTGTGCCCTTTTAAAATCATAAGAAAGCAACTTTTTATTTTTATTTTGATCTGGTTTTAATCATTCATTCATCACGCAAAAAAGCAATTTAGAAGAAGACATAGCTTAACCTACATCTAACGTTACAGCTTGCAGTCTACTGAGCAAGTGGCCAATTGTCGCTCACAACAACTAACTAGTTGACAACGATGACTTGAAATTTTGGTGTGGAGATAAACATCATTATTCTGATTTCGACGGATCTTAATTTCGATCGAACCCGTTTCGATCGAGTTGTTTGCCCATTTGATTTTGCTGGCGAAATGAAGCATACCATCGTTGTATATGCGACCGTTTTACTATGTTCAGTATTGAGTTATGTAGTCTTCCGTTGACCCCTATTCCATTCGCGTTGCACCATTTCGTATTCATTTGGTGTTGATCTCCATTTGAAGCGCTCAATAGTCTGTCTACGACGTAACCACACGGCCGTACAAGTAGAGGTCGTCTGCATATAACAATTTCGGGTATTTGAATTTTTCACGTAGATTGTTGAAAAACAGAAAGAACAGTAAAGACCCTAAGACACTGCCTTGAGGAACAGCAAACTGGATCTGGAACACAGTAAAGCACGCCCGCCAACTTCACTGAAGAGCTGCGTTCCGTAAGATAGGTCAGAATCCACTGTGTCAGCCATTTTGGCAGCCCCATTCTTCTGAATTTTTCAACCGCTAGAATTTGTGAAATGTCCGTGGGAGGCAAACCTTTCTTTCTGTGGAGCCTCTTCCTACCATATATTTGGTTTTCGACGCATTGATTTGTAATCCTATCCTCCTAGCCTTCGTTTTTAGTCTGGCGTAGATTGCCACCGCCGTCCCAAGGTTTCTAGTAACGATGTCGAGGTCATCTGCAAAGGTTAGGAGTTGGCTACTCTTGCAGAAGATCGCACCTCTCGTTTCGATGCCCGCCTCACACCTTTAATGGCAATATTAAATAACATACAGGACAGCCGCAACCATCTACGTGATTCGAAAGGACTCGCGAGTGTTCCCGAAACGCGTACCTAGCATATCACTCGCTTCAGGGTAGCTTTGATCAGCCGCGTTAGTTTGTCCGAAAAACCGTACTCGTGCGTTATCTGCCATAGCTGTTCGCGTTCAACTGTATCGTATGCTGCTCTGAAATCCACGAAAATATGATGCGTGGGCACGATTTTCTCAAGACATTTCTGGAGGATTTATCAAAGAAAAATTTGATCCGTAGTAACACGGGCCCCCATAAAGACCTACGAATTCTTTTGCTATAGGAGATAGACGACGCGACAAAATCTGAGAGAGCTCCTTGTAGGCGACGTTGACCATCGTAATGCCGCGGTAGTTACAGCAAACCCGCTGGTCGCCCTTTTTGTAGATGGGACAGACTACACCTTCCATCCACTCCTTCGCCGAAATCCTAGAAATTATCCAATAAAGTGCCGGTTTTTGACCATTTTTGTAGAGTTCTACTGGGAGTCGGTTCTTTCCGACGGCTCTATTATTATTCAAAAGAAAGCCTGGGTGCTAATTCCGTTATCGAAATTTGACCTTCTGTTTTTATACGACAAACTTCGCAACCAGCTGTTAGAATACAGGACAGTGCGGGGTCAGTGCTACGATCCTATTGACTCGAACAGCCTCTCCCAGCCTCTCCCAGCCTAGATTCGAACTTACAACGACTGGCTTATTAAACCAGCGTCTTTTATTCTTTCGTCTATTATTGTTCAGCTTCTCCGAAATCGGGAGCTGACACGCTGTCGTCATTTGTAGGCACTCCTAGGTTAACTCCCGTTGCGTCTTCTTCTGCTATATCGCCGTTGAGGTGGTCATCGCAGAACTGCTTCCACCTATCGACAACCTCGAGCTTGTTTGTGATTAAATCCCCTCTCCCGTCCCTACACATGTTCCTACGTCCCTACGAGTTTGGTTTGCCTTCTCGTAAAACTTGCGCATGTCATTAACCCGGATTAGTTGTTCCAGCTCCACAGGATCTCTGTCCTCCTTGTGACGCTTTTTCCTCCTCAGGATCGTGGTCAACTTATTCCGCGTTCGTCGATGCTTGGCCAAATTCTCCCTCGTGGATATGCTGAAATAGTTATTTACAAAACTGTTTTTTTCTTCTTTCCATCGCTTGTTGACATTCTTCGTCAAACCAATCATTTCGTGCGTTCGAGGTTTCCTCACCTAGCACCAAGATTGCGGCTTCGTAGACGGCCGAGGGAGTATCATACTCCATCCGTTTTCGAGGGTTGAAGCATCTAGCTCCACAAAGAAAGACAGAGCTTCATCCAGAAGGCGCGCGTTGTTTTTGGAGGGCGGCTTTGTCACGAGGTATAACCGTCGATAGTGCGCATTCCGGGGTTATAAGAGTCGCCTTCCAGCATTAGGATCCTTCCATGTAATAATCAATTTCGCTGTACCAACTTTAACCCACGTGATGATTTGTTTGTTTTGAATTGAGAAGTGCCATATTTGCTTCAGACCTTAAGGATTCAGGTTGGCAATCCACTCCGTCATCCAGACTTCCGCATTTATGATATCAATAATAATACCGTTAATAATATGATATTAAGATGAAATGTGGTATATATGGTAAAAATAGAACAATCTCACCAGCAGGGATGGTTCGATCACTTTGACTCAATTTTGATTCATTTGACAGTAGCGTCGTAACCGAGCAAAATCTGGCAAATTGATGTATGGGACGTTTGTAGATAATAACTAGATCTACAATTTTGCTTAATAAAGTGTTGATGTATCTTTTGTAGTTATGGTGCTACAATGCTAGTACCTCATTAGTAACTAAATGAACGTTCATTTAGTTACTAAAGAGGTACTAGCATTGTAGCGCCGTAAATACAAAAGTTACAGCAACACTTTATTCTACAAAATTATAAATAATAACGAGTTCTACAAATGTCTCATACATTACTTTGTCAAATTTTGCTCGGCTGAGACGGTAGTGTCAAATGAATCAAAATTGAGTCAAAGTGATCGAACCATCCCTGCTCACCAGCAGTCCTTCGTATGGAATAGAGTAGCGTCCTTTAAGGTTCCATAAATGCTTCTAATAGTTAATTTAATTTTTCATTCTGGTATCCATGTGCAGTATTAAAACTAGTTTTGGCCAAGGTTTTTACTATATAGCAGGAGATGCTTCATAAGCTAAAACGAAAATAATAATTAAAATAACTTATTAGGCTTACCTATTAGCTAGGCCGTGTGGCTTCGCCGTCTGCCCAAAACTGCGGTTTTGAGATCAGACAGCCATCCAGCATCGCACCTCCTAGCTTGGCTACTCAATAGAACATTACCAGGTATGGCCACGTGGAGGCGCTAGGTAGGGACTTGGGATGGCTAGAGCTCTATTGAGCGCTCCTCATTTGCCTTCCCCATTTCATACCCTGGTCAGAATGCCCGTTCGTTGTAAAGGACGGTGCCCATACAGCTGGTGTTCGAAAGGGATCATGGCTCAGCACGAGGCGTTCTCGTGTAAGGCGTAGCAAAATGGCGTCTTGTCCGACCCTATAAAGGTTACTGCTCGTGTGAGACAGGACTGCACAAACTGCATATTAACCCCGCTGTTATTTTTCATTGTTATGAATGAGACACTAGTTGGAGCTATTGACAGTAGACCAAATCGGGGATTACCTTGGAATCCTCTAACGATGAAGCTGCTAAATAACTTGCAGAAAAGCACTCGACTGGAATCCGCGAAGAAAGCGTAGAAGACGCAGAACCAGAGGCTTATGGGGACGCAGCTTAGCCAACGACATCCGAAAATGACGAGAACCTGTCCTGGCGACAGATGAAAACCGTGGCGGGTAGTTGTCGGTAGTGGAGATCTTTGCTCTGACGGACCGGCGGGCATAAGAAATACAGTGGACCCCCGTTCGTTTGGACGATTCCTCATGCAAACTAACGGGGTTAGTTTTTAATTTGAACAACTGGCAACCCTAAATATGCTGAAACTTGTATGCACCATACACTGGCCGCCCAGCTCTTTGTTATTCACCTTTATTAACGGCCGTATCCCGCATTCGAACGAACAGTTTGTTTCGAACGAATCGGGAAGCACTATTCTCATATTCGAATGAACAAAAGGAAGGGGCGTTCGAACGTTCGAATGGATTCGAACGAAAACAAGGATACGAATCGGCTTAACTTTCGAGCGAATATCATTCGAACGAAAACAAGAATAAGGGTGATTGTTTTGGTGGTTTGATTTAGTTCGCAGTTGCAAGCAGCGAATATTTCATTCTCCGATCGGATGTTATATCATAATCGTTGGGAAAGCGGAATGTAAAACAGATTAAACACGCTAGGTCAGTACAAACAAATCATGTTTATGTGCATTGTCTGCAGAAGCAAATGATGTCATATTGAGAATGGCATTTGAACCATTTTTAATTTGCACGTCGTGCTAACCAGTAGGGTTTAAATTAAAAAGAGTTCAGTAGTAGTAGTAGGTAGTAGTAGGGGAAAGCCACCATCATTTCTAGGACTTGCCAATGTATGTGGGTAGAATTACAGTAGATCCAAATTTGATTATCAAATGAATTTCACACTAATGCTGTTACAGAAGGGCCAAAAGGGATTGGGCGGACCCACAAGCAGAGGCACTTGTGCGCATTCCGGGGTTATAAGAGTCGCCTTCCAGCAATAGGATCCTTCCATGTAATAATCAATTTCGCTGTACCAACTTTAACCCACGTGATGATTTGTTTGTTTTGAATTGAGAAGTGCCATATTTGCTTCAGACCTTAATGATTCAGGTTGGCAATCCACTCCATCATCCAGCCTTCCACATTTATGATTTCAATAATAATACTGTTAATAATATGATATTAACATGAAATGTGGTATGTATAGGTAAAAATAGAACAATCTCACCAGCAGTCCTTCGTATGAAATAAAGTAGCGTCCTTTGAGGTTCCATAAGTGCTTCTAATAGTTAATTTAATTTTTCATTCTGGTATCCATGTGCAGTATTAAAACTCGTTTTGGCCAAAGTTTTTATTGTATAGCAGTAGATGCTTCATAAGCTAAAACGAAAAAAATAATTAAAATAACTCATTAGGCTTACCAATTAGCTAGGCCGTGTGGCTTCGCCGTCTGCCCAAAACCTCGGTTTTGAAGTCAGGCAGCCGGAAACCACCCAGCATCGCACCTCCCAGCTTGGCTACTCAATAGAGCATTACCAGGTATGGCCACGTGGAGGCGCTAGGTAGGGGCTTGGGATGGCTAGAGCTATATTGGACGCTCCTCAGTTGCCTTCCCCATTTCATACCCGGGTTTAAATTAAAAAGAGTTCAGACTAAAAACGATCAAACGAACGGGGGTCCACATCGCAACATAGTTTGCTTTCAGATATGCTTCGCAAAATGTAAAACAAAAAAAGAATTTCATTTGAAAATAGTTCACTATTATTACATTAGGTTTCTCGTCACTTGTAGATGCAGAAAATATTTTTAACTATGTACAAAAGTGTAAACTTCTGTCATTTCACTGAGCCCATGTATTCAATCATTCGTTGCTCATCATACATACTATCCCAGATAGATCTACATAAATATATGTACCAGATAATGTAAATCTGAACATTGCTTCACACAGTGGAACCGCATGTACAAATCAATTATGTATCATTAGCTTTGTCAATCGATAGTAAAAGCAGTGGCAGTCCGTATGAATGCATTTTACAAGCAAATATTTATGATTATTAGCTTTATTTGAAAGAAAAACGATTTTCTACCTAAAACTATGACGATTCAAACGATTGCGCTGCTGTCCCACCCGTGTGGTAAATCGCCTGATGTGATCTCTTTTAACAAAAAATACCCTTGAACTTACATTATCTGCTTTCTCAACACAGCCAACGACACTGACTAGTCGTATCTGCGCGCGTGTGATATATCACTTTGTTGATACCTTATGATAGTATTATCGTAACGTAAGATAGACAGCTTGCTACTAATCTAAACGTAGAACTAAACCTGCCTATTATTAGACCCACTCGGCGTTTTGCTATGACTTTTTGCTGCTTAATAGTGGCGTTCGTTCGGCCGCACCAGAAGACCTTTCGGTGGAAGACCCACTAACTCCTGCAACCGCCGGCAAAGGAACCAGCGGTGACTGCTGCTGATGTGGTCTCTGCCATTGCTGGCGTTGACTTGGTTCGGTGCGCAAGCTGCCACCGCGCCGTCGCATCTAAAAAAAAATATTTAGTATTGAAATTGCTGGACACACACACACGAAAGCGACTTACATGATTGTGATGCAACTCATGCAGGTACAAAGTACTAAGACACATGTCCGCCGTCGTGACTTCGTGCGACACAGGATGCGAAGCAGAGCCGTCCACGTATAAGCTGAAAATTTTAGCGAAAAATAAGTTAGTACATTTATTCGAAGCACATGCTGATGATGTCTATGCCTTACCTGGGTAGGAGCCCATTGTTTGATCCTTCGGCAGGTCCTTCTCGTCTGCTCATGCCCCCTCTAGTGCTGAAGCTCATAGTGGTCCTAGGCTCACAACCAGCGGGGCCAGCGCTAACTCCAGCCGTTAAGCTCGAATGCAGTGGCTGATTAGCGGTAGATCCCATGGCTCCAGTCTCATCGTCATCATTTTCGTTGATATTGTGAAGAAAAGTGCTCCTTAGGGGAGCAGCTGTGCTGCCATCGGTGAGATTCTGCTGCAGCATATGTTCGAAATCGAACGACGGAGGAGAATTGTAACGATAGTGTGATTGTGTTACAGTCGAATGCTGCAGATCACCCAACGGTGCTAGGTGCGGGATTCCACCTCCAGTGGATGGCGGAGGTGATCCGAAGCCACCCAAGTTCATCGACAGTCCAAGCTGCTGCGAATTAGAGAGGTGGTGTGTCTGCAAAATCGGATGGATAATCGACTGGTATTGTTCACCCAGACTTTCCATCGAAAGCAGACTTTCTGCCATCGCATTAGCGGCTGTGGTGGCCCCGTACAACATTCCCCGCTGTCTGTTGAGGTCCTGTAGAGCGTGACGCTTGATACCCTGTACAAAATGTTTAGCCTCCGGAGGCATTTGCCACGTCGGATTTGTTAGCGTGAAATGAACCAACGATAGTTCGGTTTTACCGTGTTCGCCCTGGGTGTACTGATTATTGTCCACCAGTGGGGTATGAACCGATTCGTTTATGTCCTTCTCGATGGCACTGTTTGTGACTTGCCAATCAGGATTGCCGTGCTTACGGACGTCCATCTGGGCAAAGGAACATACGTCACCCACGCCGACAACATCCACTGTGAAATTGCGGAAAAAGTCTACCAAATCCAAAGCTTTCGGTCTCAGCACGAACAGTAGCACGAACGGTGCCACGAAAGGACTAAACAGTTCGTTGAGGATGTACATCTGCAAGCGGAGTTTGTTATGTTCGTTATTGTAAAGGAAATGAGTTCTAAGGGTTTGTCTATCTTACCGCTTTCAGTTGGAAAAATTGCTCAAACTGATCGCGCACCATGGAAGTATGAGCGTAACCACGCCAGGATGCCGGTAGATAGTGTACATGGGCCAAAACGTTTCGAAGCAGTTGTTCGGGACACCAGATCATGTTTTCGTCGGGAATGATTGATCTGAAAAGCAAAACATATTTGCACAAAAAGTTATTAGTTAAATATGTTATACGTGTGGCACAAAGAAATTTAAATCCGTCGCGAGTATATTGGCCCATTACTCTTTTGTGTTCCAAATCAGCGCTTTGCACAGTATGTCTCAGTTCACTTATTTTACAATTTACTTCTTTATGATATGTTACACTTCCATTATCGAAAAAGCCTGCAAAATGAGCTTGATTATTGGCGTTTTTGGAAATAATAGTTTGTTTCGATAAGAACTCAGGATAGAGATTCTGATTAGGAGTTTGATTAGAATATAGAATAGTGCCAATGAGTCCACCGAACAAAATTCCAGAATCGAACGAGAATGCTGCATGTTAATTTTCTACCACGGCCACAACTCGCGAACATTCTTGTCCATGTAGTAGCGACTTAGTCTTCAACCCATTTATTTTTAGCCCAATCCTCCTAGACTTAGTTTATTACAATAGATCTACGTGCAGGTCACGGTGATAAGCCCATACAGGAAAAAATAGACTCGGCTTTCAGTCTGGCGTAGATGACCTCCGCCAGCGCGTCAGTTTGTTCGCAAATCTGTGATCTGTGCTGACCACGATCGACTGTATTGTAAGTTGCTTTGGAGTCAATCATACTCCCGACATTTCTGCAAGATAAGGTAAAAATTTGGTCCGTAGCGTCTCAAACCCCCTTTAAGCCTGCCTGATAATTCTCTAAGAAACCCACCCATGAAACCATGTTGGTGCATACTTCTGTGATTACGTTATTGTCAGTTATCGTCTGTGATTAAGACTAGTTTTTACCCTGTAAACTGTTTGTTAAAATCGTTATTATGAATCATTACAAGAGTAAACGTACTGATCTAGTTGGCAATCAATAAGTTGAGCAATTTGCGCTTGATTTACCGTTGTTTTAACCGAATTTCATACGCCCGCTTTGTTACCAGTTGGATTCTATCGTTTCGATACGTTATCTTTCTTTTGTGCACTCTTTGGTTTGCCTCTAAACTCGATCGAGTGAGACTGTTTGCACACTGCTTATCCGTCGAGCCACGCAGTAAGTCATGGAGAAAAACTGTGCGGAGAATGCAAATAATCCATCAACGATCTCGAGCCAGTGATATGCGGTCTGTGCGATGCATACTATCACATTAGCCAACAGTGCTGTGGCTTTAATTGCCGTGGATATAAAGATTTATTCGCTCAGGGCAAAATTGCATTTATTTGTCCTACCTGCAGGGATAAGTTAAATGGACGCAGCATTTGTGCTTACTTTGCTGATAAATCGGATGGTACCCAATCACAACCAGCGGCCGATACTAATTTGCCGTCGCAGGTTAAATTGCTGTCCGATGCTGTCGATACGCTGAGCAAAAAAATCGACAATTTAACAGCTGATACGCACCCCGCCGTGACACCCTCGTTATATCCTACTACTCCAGCTGTTCCCGTGTATGGTTCAGCCCGATCTTTAAAACGCCGCCGCATCGATGGACAGGCACGTTCAACTGTTCAAGCACCGACAAACTGTGGCACAAAAATTATCGACCTGAGTGAGCTTTCTGTTGCAAGCGTCACATCTACTGCTACCGAAAAGTTCTGGCTCTATTTGTCGAAATTAAATCCACTGATATCGAGTGATGACGTAAAGACGATCGTATCGCGCTGCCTGAACATTGCCGAGCCAAGTGACGTTGTTCGCTTAGTTCCCAAAGGAAAAGATGTGTCGACTTTGTCGTTTGTTTCTTTCAAAATTGGACTCGATCCTGATACACGGGACGCCGCTCTGAATCCTTCATCATGGCCTGCTGGTTTACTGTTCCGTGAGTTTATTGATCAGTCAAAAAACTTGGACTCGCGCCTGGAACCTGCCGCTTCACGAATGGAGGATGCTGTTGCAATGAATTAAATACAACGCGATGTTTGGTGGACGGTGGGAACCTTCGGGTTCCCGCCAAAGGCGAGTATCCGTATAGTACAAATAACTTTCCCGCTGTGTACAGTGATTCTATGTTACAGTACTGTGACACGTATTCCAACGATATCGTCGTCTATTACCAGAACGTCAGGGGACTGAGGACGAAAGTGGACGATATCTTCTTGGCTTCTCGTGATTGCTGTTTTGATGTCATCATATTGACGGAAACCGGACTCAACGACTCCATTAATTCTGTGCAGCTGTTCGGCGAAAGATTCAACGCTTTTCGCTGCGACCGTTCGTCCCGTAATAGTGATAAGCGGAGCTTTGGAGGTGTATTGATCGCTGTCGCCCGGCAGTACCCATGCGTTGCCCTCACGTCAGCACAAGCAAGTAGGTTAGAGCAAGTCTGTATTACCGCGAATATTCATGGGTTGAAAATTTTATTTGGTGCTGTGTACATTCCTCCCGACAAAAGCCAGGATCCTGTTGTTATTGAATCGCACGTTTCTTCTATTCGTGAACTGTGCGAAAAAAAACCCTCAACTGATGCTATGCTCATTTGCGGTGATTACAATCAACCACGCATTGTTTGGGAATACAATGACGACATGATAAATCACACGAATACATCGCAGCTTCCCACTGCGAGTGCGGTTTTAGTTGACGGAATGGATTTCCTCAACCTCCAACAAGCCAACTTGATACTTAATCATCTTGGAAGGGTGCTTGATTTAGATTTTTATTCTGTTGACCACGTTGTAACCGTTGACGAGTGCGTTGCACCATTACTTTCTGTTGACTCTCATCACCCCCCATTGTTGATTTCGTTACCCGCTTTAAATGACCACTCCGAGAATCATACACCTTCAGAAAATGAACGACGAAAATTAAACTACCGCAAAATAGATTTTGGCCTGCTCTCTGAACATTTACTTAACTACGACTGGGAGAATCTTCTTGAAATGAGCGACGTGGATGACATGGCCAATTTATTCTGTAACGCTATTAACCGGTGGCTTCAATCAAATTTGCCTTTTGTTAAGCAACGTTCCACACCGCCCTGGAGTACTAATCGTTTACGAGCCTTAAAACGTGCGCGCAATACTTGTTTACGTAAATACCGACGCCGTAAATCCGTAGAATTAAAACGTGAATATAAACGTACCAGTGACGAGTATCGTCAGCTCAACGCCTCCCTGTATAAGTCATATGTTCTCCATGTTCAAACTAACCTGCGAAGAAACCCGAAAGATTTTTGGAGTTTTGTAAACTCGAAACGCAAATGCAATTCTATTCCCGCCAACGTATATCTTGATGGCTCAGAATCGTGCTCCACTACAGACTCCTGCGAAATGTTTGCATCCTTCTTCTCTTCGGTATTTGCAAATGAGTTCGCCTCCGACGCAGAGGCTGGTTTGGCTGCAATATTGTTCCCGAAGGACTCGTCGACCTTGACACTTTCGAAATTACTCCCGTGATGATTTCAACAATCAGCTCGTAGATTGAAGCGATCATATTCCCCCGGACCTGATGGGATCCCAGCCGCTATTTTTTGTCGCTGCGCATTTGAGTTATCCGTACCACTTTGTTGTATTTTCAACAAGTCTTTTACACAAGGAAAATTTCCTAGTATTCGGAAACGATCCTTTATGTTTCCCGTTCATAAGAGTGGCGATCGTCGGAATGTTAGGAACTACAGAGGAATTACCAGCTTGTCTGCAGCTTCCAAACTTTTTGAAATTATTGTGGGCACTGCCATGCTTAACCGTACCAAAAATTATATATCAGCCCACCAGCACGGGTTCATGCCTGGCCGATCGGTTTCCACCAATCTACTCGACTTTACCTCCTTCTGCATCACGCAACTTGAAGAAAAAGCACAAGTCGACGCAGTTTACACGGACATAAAAGCTGCATTCGACCGGATCGATCATCGCATCCTTCTGCAGAAATTGCATCGTTTGGGAGCCTCAGAGCAGCTATTGGCTTGGCTTGAATCATATTTACGCGATAGAATCTTGTAAGTCAAGTTAGAATCTACTGTTTCATCTGTGTTTACAAATAAGTCTGGTGTTCCTCAAGGAAGCAATATGGGGCCCTTGCTGTTCATATTGTTTTTTAACGATGTAGTTATGGTAGTAGAAACTGGATGCGCACTTATCTACGATGACGATCTTAAACTGTTTCTTACCGTGCGCTCCATCGACGACTGCCGTCGGCTCCAAAAATTATTAGATGGCTTCGTGAATTGGTGTAAGATCAACTACTTGATAGTGAGCACAGCAAAATGTGAGGTTATAACGTTTCATCGCACTCAAAACTCAATCATCTTTGACTACAATATAAATGGAAATACTCTCCGGAGGGTAGAGCAAGTTAGCGATCTCGGCATCTTACTCGACTCCAAACTTATGTTTAACGCTCACCGTTCTGCTATTATTTCCAAAGCATCCCGCCAGCTAGGATTTATCTCCAAAATCGGAAGAGATTTTAGCGACCCTCACTGCTTGAAATCTTTATACTGTGCACTAGTTCGTCCTTTGCTTGAAAACGCCTGCGTGATTTGGCAAGCACATCAGCTCACCTGGATTCTAAGAATCGAACGCATCCAGACGATTTATCCGTATTGCCCTCAGAGAGTTGCCTTGGAGAGACCCAGAGAATCTCCCTCCTTATCGTGAACGTTGTCTTCTGCTCGGTTTAGACACACTAGAACGGCGCAGAAAAGTTCAGTAGGCAACGTTTGTAGCAAAAATTTTGAACAACGACATTGATTCGCCGACGCTGCTTTCAAAAGTGAATTTCCGAGCATCTCAAAGATCTCTGCGAACTACGGCCTTATTACACACGGAATTTCACCGAACCACGTTTGGGTACCACGAACCAGTGACGTCATGCATCCGGATGTTCACTCGGGTTGAAGAACTGTACGAATTTGGAGAGCCTACTCGAATTTTTGTTCAAAAATTGTCAAGAACTGGTGCTTTGTAAGAGTTTGTGTGACCTTCATTAAGACATTGTCAGATGAATGTTTCAAATAAAAAAAAAAAATAAATAAATAAACCCTACGCTAACGGTGACAGCCGACGTAATAGGATTTGGGAGAGTACCTTGTAGGTTTACCAGCGTCATGCCGCGAGATTTGCAGCAGTCGAGCCGATCACCCTCTTTGTCTAGGCGACAATCTACAGTTGTTTGTGACTTTTGTAACTCGCGTAACTTTTCAAAAGGAGCTAAGTAACAATGAGAGATTCTCTTTGTGCCTCTTCTCTTTCGCCTACCACGGCGCTACAGATGCACTTTAAAACATCAGCTTTGCATCGGTTGCTAGCGTCACTATTTAGCTAGACGTTAAGAAAATTTTCGTTAAAATGCGTTTATGTCGCCATAATAATCGAAAAAGAGTGACGCCAAAGAGAGTCTCTCAATGTTAGATAGGTCCTTTTGAAAAGTTACGTAAGTAACTCTTTCCATCCATTCCGTCGGTAACTTTATCTAGTGTAGAGCCGTTGCCATCATTTCTCGGTTATGTTTTAAAGCGTTCCTGATAGGCGGGTGTTGGTCTTCAACAACCCGATTTCTCGTTTGACTTCTTAGAAACCAGGTATTAGAACATTACTATCTAAAAAATACAATCTGCCATGGGCATTCCTAAATTAATTTTCGTTCTGCCTCCTTCTGCTACTTTGCCATGGATGTGGTTAATGGAAGAACTGCTTCCACCTGTCGACCAACTCTCGCTCGTTTATGATTAAAATTCCTAGCACTTATGGAATTGGTTCAGCTTCTCGTAAAACCTGAAAACCGTTAAACCTCAACTGGTTCGTTGCTCGTCCGTATTTGATCAACTTTTGTCAAGTGGTAATGCTAAGATAAATTTTCCAAACTATTTCGTATATTCCGGGGCTCTTCATCTAGTGCCTCTGATTACCTGCGGATTGTGGGTTAACTATCTGTTTAATATTCAGTCAAAGAGGACAGCTTTGAGGTGTCTGGTGTTTGGGTAACAGTTTTGAGCGAACAGTACTGCTACTAGAAAATAGCAGCAAGATTTGGTTCCATCACGGATTTGGTACTGTACGCTTTGACATCACCGTTTCAGCTGCATAAAGGCGCTGCTTATGTTAATGTTAAGGCACAAAATTACCCGGAAGTCAAGTTCATGTAGGGTGACCATATCGATCCAACTAAATCAGGGCATTTTTCGACCAAACATGCGCAGGAAAATTTAGATTCGACCAAATGACCAATCTAACCTCTCTCTCCCTATGTTTAGACTGCAGAAAATATAAGTCAAACAACAACAGACAAATATGATGATCGTGATGATGTACCACTACAACCATACAGATAACCAAAAAATAAACACTGTTGTAGAGCCATGCTTTCTTGTATGAATGCTATGGTATGAATGCTATGGTGAGTGAATGCTATTTCTTGTATGAATGCTATGGTGAGTTTCAGTGAGCCAGCTAAACTAAACTATCGTCGAGATGGCACCGAAAAGCAATAGAAAATTCGCCAAGTTATCTGACAGAAAAACTTCGCCAATGGAGATAAGGAAAAGAAGAAGCCACACCATATGGAGCCGGAGTGGCTCGTGCTATCAAGAACTTGTCTCTATTGTACTTGTCCTAAGCTCTTGTTTTAACGCTCACATCTTCAACAGCGACATTAAATAGCATAATACGGGACTATAGATGGAGCGTTTCTATAATAGTACTCGAGAGTGCTACAGCAGCACGCGCGTAGAATATTACTCGCTATGATCAGTCGTGCTATTTTGTCTGGATAACCGTTCTTGTGCACCTGCTGTTGTCATAGCTCTTCGTGCTCAACTGTAACGAATGCTGCCTTGAATTCCACACAAATATGATATGTGGGCATGATGTACTCCCGACATATCGGAAAAAAACATTCTGATTGTAAAAATTTGATCCGTAGTAGCACAGGTTCCCCCTGAAATCCGCCTGAAATCGTTTGTGATAAGGTTTCCCTTCTCGTCCCCAATCATGTCAGGTTGCAGCATGTATCCTTTACAAGATTGGTTCACTTTCTCATAGAACTTGCGCGTCTCATTGGCTCGAATAGTTGTTCTAGTTCCTCACGACCCTTGTCCTGCTCCTAACGCTTTTTTCTCCTAAGAATCATGGTCAACTCACTCCGCGCTCGTCGATAATTGGCCAAATTCTCCTTAGTTTTTCCAAGCTCTTTTCTCCTCTTCATCGCATATATGATCACATCACTTATCAAGGTGAATCATTATAGCTAAGCTAAGCTAAGATCTTCTTTCCTCTCTGTCGAATGCTGGCATTCCTCGTCAAACCAGTCATTTCGTGCACTTGAGGTTTCTTCACCTATCACCGCGACTGTGGTTTCATCGACGGTAAATCGTATCCCGCCCCATCTGTCTTCGAGTGTCAAATCACTTAGCGCGCAACTTGCGGGTTGACTAAATGTTTAATCGAGGAGGACCGTCAGTAGTTTTTAGCGCACATGTACTGGTATTAGGTAATGATACAGGCCGATATCCGCACCCCGTAGGAAATGTATGTTGATAGTTGAGAAAAACCGGGTATTTGATAGATTTCGTTCAATGTGCGTTGGTCACGTGCTCCCCAGGCGGCCTTATGGATTACTTTGCATGAAAAAAAAAATTATTCTGATCACCACGCTTCTAGAAGCTCTAAAATTATCGGTTGCGACGGTGTGCAGGCGATGGACCCGATAGCAAGGTACTAAAACTAAAAACCAGTCCACAGCGCATTATACAACGTACCTTTGCACCAGTCAATCGTCGTTAAATAATCTGATGTGCTACATCAAATTTCAGATTTTGGGTATCGCCAAGTTGAGGCACATGGGCCTTCCGGATTGGACATACAATGTCTTGCCTTATATCTGACGTACTCCAAGGCAGTATATTAGGATCATTACCATCACCTTCCTAATCGACTTTGGTTTGTTTATATCGTCTCCTCCACTATCGTTCGTTGATTCATTCTCCGAAATTTCCTCGGCTGCAGTACAAATGACACAGAAGGGTGACCCCACTTGACCACACCTATGAAACTACTTTTTGAAACACCCATGGCCTGACAAAAAATGTGTCAGGTAAAAACTTACCTCTCGTGTTTTCGTTGTTCCATTATTGCTGCCATCCCTACTCCCTCCTTTTCCCTACTCCACAGAAAATAAACAGAAATAAACAGTTATGAATGAAGTATTCCATCAAGTCCGGCCTAACTCTATTCCGAATGCCTCTGACATATCTCTGACATAGCATCTAGTGATATGGCGCGATACCCGCACGCAACTCCCAACGCCATCAGTCTAAACACTTTGTTCGAACATCCCTGATTGCACTTCCCGCCCAGCGCTAAGGGCTAAGCCAGTGCACTATACCTCAGCACCGACATGACCATCAGGCGTCTCTCACTGCTTCTAGGTCCATAGCCATATAGCACAACAGTAAATGCTGTTGACGCCTTCCCGCAAGCATAATCGACGTGGCTGGTGAAATTCTGCCATAATCCCCAATTATTTCAAGTTACGTTTAGAGACAATCACTTATCCGCCTACCATAATTTGGGTCCATGTGCCGTCTTGCGGTTGCTCATCTTTTTTTTTCAGATGGATCCAAAGTGGATCAAGTGGATTTTGCATAATAGTGTATGTAGCCCTTCACCTTCTCATAGAACTTAACTACCGGGGAGTCTCATTACTTTAGTGCCTTGGCAAGGTACTAGAAACACTAGATCACAGCTCATTATACCATGTAATTGAACCAGTCAATCAGATTGGCGACGATCTGCTGTACTACATCAGGTTTCATATTTTGGTTATCGATAAGTTGAAGCATATGAGCCCTCCAGATTGGATCACAGAATAGCTTGTCTCATATCTGACGGATTCGGCGTATTCCAAGACAGCATACTTTTGCACCATTGCTTTTCATCACGATCCTAATCGATTAAGGCAGCGTTTCCCAAATGGGGGTTCGCGAACCCCCAGGGCTTCGCCAAAACTTTAGTTCGCTGCAGAATAGTATAGAAATATTCGCCAGGGGGTTCGCGACCCAAAAAACGTTGGGAACCGCTGGATTAAGGTATGTTTATATAGTCTCCTCCAAGATCGTTCGCTAACTTGGAAAGCTCACACCAAGTTGCTGCTGCTGCTAGGTTCATTGCCACTTGGCATAATTTTGGACAGCGTAGTAATAGCCGTTGACGCCTTCTCAAAAGCATAATCCGTGTGGCTGGTGAAGTTCAACCTATTGTCTACCATGACTCCCAAGTATTTCAAATTGCGTTTAGAGACAATCACTTGTCTCCCTACTAAAATATTGGCCTGTAGTACCATCTTGCGGTTGCTGATTATTACAGTTTCCTTCTTTTGGTATGCCAGTTGTTGATTGACATCACCATTCATCCCTCTATAATACTTATGACCTCTGATGCTAGCAGATCCACTTCTTCGAGGAACTTGCCTACTACCGTTAGGACGATACTGCCGGCGAAGCCGGTTATCTTGAGCTGATGGCTTGAACCTTAGCACCTCGTCATGAAACTCTCTTTGCGGAGTCAGATAAACCTATATGATGAGGGATATTCTGGTGGTTTCCTCGGTTTTGGAAGCAGATTTTCAATCTTAGGTTGCCTAACGGGTACGATTGTGCCTCTATCGAGATCTTTGCTGAATATTGCTTTTGCTTTTTACACATCCTACATCATTCTTACTACCCGTAGTCCCGTCAATTCATTATAGTCTGCTTTACCTATTTTAGTCATTTCACAATATCTGCATCGTTATCACCTACTAGTTTGTCTCGTGATTCATGCACCTGCATTATACACCTTCTACCAATTTGCAATCCAGAATTGAGCACAAGATCTTAGGATTAAAACTCGTCGGTAGCCCTCCTTCAATTTTGTTTACCTTGAATAGAAGGACCGCCAGTAGGATACCACCGGGAAACTTAGCTGTTATGGAGCGCAAGTTTTGTACGAAATTGCAGGCTACAGAACCCCAGACACTAACGTTTCAAGGTAAACAGATTCACCGACTACTTGAAAGGTATCTCCATTTTTCACCACCACAGTTTCATTCCAAAACCGAAGGGCAATCGTACTCTTTACTGGCAGTTCATGATAAGCCCAATCTCTACTACTTAAGATGCGTACACACCTCTTCTACAGCTTTAGTAGCATCTTTCAATGCAATGTTAAGCAAAAATTTCGATAGCCCGTCACCTTGCTTTAAACCAGTGATGACCAAACTGCATGTGGCCCTCCGAGATGTATCGTGTGGTCCACGGATTGGTTTGATGGATAGTGGACCTTTGAGTTTTTTTTTTTGTGACACAGGAGTCACTCAGATTAGTCGTAATGCGTGCATGTTGTGGTTCTGAATGCTTTCCGGTTTAAATCTTGTTGTGATTCCTAGCAAATAGTTTTTGCAGCCGCGTATTTTACGTTTTACAGAATGGTCAGAGGTCATTGCGCCCCGCAGCGTTTATGGAGTGGTCTGGTTTGGCCCACACCATGCCTATGCCTAGGTACTACTGCTTTATACCATCTAACTAACGTCACAAACGTAGCACGTATCAGCTCAATCAGTTTTGTTGGACAACCATGTTCAAACGTAGTCCGTTGCAACTCATTTCGCTTAATTGAATCATACGCTTCCTTGAAGTCTATGAATTGCAAGCTGAATTCTGAAAAATTGTCGAGGATCTGTCGCAAGGAGAGTATTTGATCCATTGTGGAGCGTTTCTGTCGAAAACCGTACTAGTATTCGCTAATAAAGGTTTCCTGCAATTTCCTGTAGAGTTTATGAAACTGCGTGGGGAAGATAGTTTTGTATACATAATAAAGTAGTTATGGCACGATAATTGCTGCATTCGAGTCGAGAACTGCTAGAAGGACTTGTAAAACGAGCATATAAGTACTTTCAACCAAGTTAAGTAAAGTTCGTAGGTAGGTCCTCCTCAGTCCATACCTCACACAGACTGCTCATATAAAAAAACCTGCCAAAACTTCACTACTCACCGAGAAATAACACTCGCCGCGCCCATCACCGTCATTATTCCTAGCACGTGCTGCACTTGCAGTACATCCTCGTCGTACAAAGCCAACAGAAATATCAGTGACGCTATCCCACCACAAACAAACGATATGTTCCTAAAAAATCCGAAATGAATAACTTGATAAAAGTAAACTACCACTACTGTTGTTTACTTTGCGATCACCGTTAGCAGAGGGGATGAAAACGAGCCCATATACTTCACAGCTGGCCGGTAGGCTCGCGTTAGTCGGGCATCCAACTCGTGGTCCAGTTCGTTGAAATGACGTAAATAGAGCTTTCCATACTGGGACCAGCAGCGTATCCCCAGTGTACCGGGTTCTTTTTTGATTAACTATAAAAAACAAATTTTAGTTGCTATAAAAACAAGCTCTAGAACAGCCTCTTACATCAACATAATTAAAGAAAAAGTACATCAACTGGCATAGAAAGATAAACGGCGACAGCACCAAGTTCGCGATCGCCACCCAGAATATATAACTCGACAGCTTGGCGGCCAGCTCGGTTCGTCGGTTGGATCTCTTGAATTCGTCTCGCAGGTGCCAATTGTTTTCGAACGGTGACCATGGTCCCCCTGAGAAAACCAATAGTGAATAGTGAGCAATAGAGACGATAAAACCAACCATGACAAACTCACAGAATAAAAGGAACCCTACATTGTAGCGTAGGGCTTGACTTAGACATACTAATTTCCCTAAGAATGGCAAATGCATGGTAGACGGTAGCAGTGATTTGTTCATCATTGCAACCATGTAGTTTTTGAATCTGTAATTTTACAAGTAAATTTCAGTCGGACGGCATCAACCAAATTGTGCACTTACTTACCTCAAAATTCTATGGTAGATGTCAAGCTCAGTCAGTTGTTCCTTGTTAATGCTCATCTGTATTTCGGACTGCACCTCGCGTATCCGTTTTTGAACTTCATGCCAGGTGAGATTATCCAGGTCGGCCTAAAGAAACGGAACTATAAATAAGAGTACAACAGATCGAAATCCAGCACATCATACATCGTCTATCTTTAAAGCTGTGTTGAAGAACAACTTAATGTCCCAAAACTGTGCGAAATGAAAGAGGAATTTGAACAAGCGAATTGTCCAGAAGACGATCGCCACCGCCAGCAGGACCCAATCGAAAAGGCCAAGAGAATCGACACATACCGCAGGGGACTGCATGACGTCCGCGAGTGTAATTTTGTTGTGCGAGTTGTTGTTACTGAGAAAAAAAGTGATAATTTAATTATCAGAGTCCGCTAAAAGCCAACGCGAGTTATAATACTTGAAAAGAACTCCGTAGTCGATACAATTGGTCATGTAGGTGATCAGCACCACGACGAACATAAACTGGAACAGCTCCAGCACTCTCTGCAGCATCATCACATAGAAACCGTGCTTCTGGTGGTAACAGTAGACGCGGGTGAAAAAAGAATCCAAATCTTCTATGTGATTCCATCGAGCTGGAAATTGAAAAAGGTAGGAAATTTATTAGCAGAGTGTTTAAAATATGAAATCCCAATTGTAATACATAACCATAATGTCGAAAATTAAATGTGATCTGATACTTTGTTCATGCTTTGTGTTATTCGGAAAGTTTTAGTCATGTTTCTTTGTTCTCATGGCATATAGATTGAGATTGAAGCTAAGAATTTTTTACATAACGTATCAAAAATTCAGGACTTTTAGTTTTTGATATACAATTTTTAAAAGACAGTTCGAACAGTTTGGAAAATGCAATGGTGACGCATGATGTTTTGTTTTTCCAGAAATTTTCTGACCATGTGAGTTTCTTCGGTCTGCACTCTCAGGCCTGCATACCATGAAGACAACCATGAAAAAAAATTATAGCAAGCTTTAAGTTTTAAACTGAGACGTTTTAAGATGCGTTTAGGGTATTTTGATTTTATATTTAGGGCAACATGAGGTACAGCACTCGTTCGCTAATTGCACGAATGATGCGATGCGATTAGCGAATTGCACGATGGTTGCCAATATTTTTTTGTGAAACGTGATGCGTTATCACTGTAAAGAACTCTTCACATGCATTCACACGTACGCTAAATTTTGGGAGAAACATTCAAATTTTTCAAACGAACCTAAAGCTTGATGAATATGTGTTCAATTAGTCAAAGTTTAGTAAAATTTGCATGAATTTGTTTGTAATGTATCTACGTAATGCAGAGATAGAGAGTTTGCATTCGGCAACGCTGCATTTTTGTTTATAGCAACCACCTGGGAAACCACGTGTAGTTTGACAGATAACTGTTTTTTAGTTGCACGATCGTGCAACTAGCGGACGTGCAATTAAAAGACGGTGCGACTAGAGGACGTGCAATTAGCACAGAGAACAGACAATTATGTTCATACAAAATTTCATGCAAATGGTGTGTAAACTTTTAACCAAGACACTAGCGACATCTCTCTTATGGTGCACTAGTTATCCAACATCCAAGTTGCCAAATTTATTATATATTCTTGTCATAAACAACATATTCGAAATACTAGCAACTCTATTATCAGTTTCTGTAGCAACGGTAGTAGCAACGGCTCGATTTTGTTTATGTTATTTGTTGAACAAGGCTAAACATGGAAAACAGAAACCGAACAGCATTTCAAATTTTTCATTGATTTTATTAAGTGTGACAAAAAGTCATCTTATTTTGAGTCGGATCGTACCATTTAATCGTTTCACATAAAGTGCGATGGTACTAGCAATAGCCTTTTCGTCTTTGAGCACCGAAAAACCTGTACTACTTCATCAAGGTCCACCGTTGGTGCAGCGTTTGGGTTTATTTCATCGCCCTCGATGGCGGCGGCCGCTAAAATCACAGCCTATTCTCGGTCTGTACATTCATCTGGTATGTTCGCTTTTCGAAATAGAAACACGGTTTCTCGATCGAATTAAAAACGTGATTAAAAAGAAATTATTTAATCGTTACTATTTTTGATAAATGTTTACTATTATTTTAAGCGGTAAACATCGCGTTAGTTACTGTAGAAACTGTTGAATGCTTTGAGGAAAATATGACGAAAGCTTTGATACGCGTTGACAGACATTAACAGCCAAAGCTCATTCTGTCAGTGATGTGAGCGCCACGTAGTGGAAGCATTACCACATACTTACAAATTGGCGGCTGAGCTTTTACACACGTGGCGAGTTCAAGATGAATGTCTGTTCTCTGTGCAATTAGCGCACGAGTGCTGTATGCGACATGTTGCTATTTGTTGCTCAATATTGGTTCGCCACCTGAACCAAGGTTAAACTTACCTTAACCTGAACATTCATGATACGTTGCCATAGTTTCTTGGAAACATCGAACAACGGTTTGGAAAAAGTTGCATGCCACATGCTGCCAATCTAAACGCACCTTTTTAGTTCACTGTTTATCCTCAAAAGGTCATTAAAATACTTTACATTTAATATTAAGTAAGTAATGTCCGCTCGGTGGTTCAAATTATAATTTTTTTAAAAAGAAATGTTGACAAAATGATTCAAAAAAGCGCCCTAAAATTAGTTTAAAATTTAAACCATATCGGTACACTTTTAAGTTTCGATGGTACATTTTTACATGGAACTGCTGGTACGTATGATGTCTAATCTACATTTTTTAATTAGTTTACCCGTAAATTGATTGAATTTAGCTAAAACTTGATTAAAACTACTCAAAATGCCCTTAAAGTGTACTAACTCAGATTTGGAGTAGTTTTTCAACCAAAAAATTAGTAGTAGGAACTTGAAAGTGCGTTATTTGTCACA
Source organism: Sabethes cyaneus (assembly GCF_943734655.1). Lineage (NCBI taxonomy): Eukaryota > Metazoa > Arthropoda > Insecta > Diptera > Culicidae > Sabethes > Sabethes cyaneus. The sequence continues at coordinate 69,479,851 of NC_071355.1, read as the reverse complement.
GAGAATAATTCAATTATCGGTATCAAGTAGCCAAAATTGGTTGAATTTTTTACCCAAAATTTGAGTTTGTGCACTTTAAGGGCATTTTCAGTAGTTTCAACCTAGCTTTAGCAAAATCCGACCTATTTACGGGTAGAATCATTTACGAGTGTAGTGAAAAGCAACTGAATAGGTTTTCAGCCATTTGCTATATAACTAAAATTTCGGGTTTTTCCTAGGTAGCATTCTTCTCGGGACGGTTTGTATACATGTAATGTGATAAATACACACCTTTGTTTGTCTCCGGTACGATATGGATGACCAGTCCGCTGCTTTGAGGCGTTTCCTCTTCATCATTTATTGGTGATCCTTTATTCGTATCGTTGAACGGATTTGTGTCCTGATTAGTCAAGGTATCATAACTTTTTGTTTCGTTCCTAGCCATCTCGTTACAATCTAGTAATAATAAGTGGCTCAAAGAAATCCCGTCCTAAAAATGGTGGTTCAGGTAAAAAGAGCGATCCGAAAGCAATTGTTGCTACCAGCACTTACCTTATATAGTAGAAATGCGTCTATCGGAAGAATTATTCCTTACATCTTTCCTGTGTCACTGGTAAGTGTCCAAATACTAGAACGTATACCTGAAATCATTATTCCAAAATATAAACTCCTAACTTCAAAGTTCAAGGCAAATATTTTCAATGCCTAACAAACACAGTTACTGGTCAACTGTAGTGGTACTTCACCAGCTGATTTTTATGTCCATACATACAGTCAAACACAATGGAATAGAAAAACGCAAAATTTTCTCATCGAATAAAAAACTCTATTCACTTCACAATAACAAAAAAAACGTAGATCACCAGCAGATAGCCTCAAAAAGCACCACTTTCGATAACAATTTAATCAATGAAGCGCAAAAAAGCAAATATCACAAAAGGCCTTGGCGGCTCGACGGACAGCAGAAAAAAAACAGTCGATCAGAAACAAAGAAAGCAAAATTTGTACGCAATAAAATTTTGCACGACGCAATCACCTTTAGCACGGCTCAAATCAGCTGGTTTAATGCCTATGTTTGTTAGAGAAGGTTTAATTAAGTTGTGCAGTACCTGAATAGATGTTTTATTCCTAGCAATTTTAACCCACTGCCGACGTTCAAACTTCCTTCGTGACTTTCGAACTACAAAACTGTACTGTACTGTGTGTTGTGTGACTAGCAAAAATTTTCACTGCTCCTTTTCGCTGCCTGTCTATTTCGACTGTGCTTCCTGCTTCAAAACGTTAGGAACACAAACTCAGGTACACTTCGGTTGTTGGTATAGTGTTTTGTATGCATTTGTGTTAAGTTGTTTTCACGAGTTTTTCATTCGCGATTTTCATTACCGAATGTGCGATATATTTTCCGAATGTCAACTGTAGGTGGATTCTGTGTGATGACAGCCATAATACACGTTGAGAATGCATTGGATATCATAACGTAAAATTAAGTAACCGGCAGGTAACCATGTTTTCGATACCAACATGTCAGCGTTTGCGTACACGCTCAACCTCGGCTACTCAAAATTGAGTAAAAAACTACTCAGTTTCGGAAAAACCGTGGGTACGCAAAAATGAGTAAAGGTGCTGTCACTCAAAAATGAGTAGGCATACATTTTCTCCAAAATGAGTAGTTTTTGCTCAGTTTTATTTACTTGGATAAATGGGTGGAAACTACTCATTTTTGAGTAACCGGGCATTTTGTCAAAACAGAGTAGTTTCTACTCAGTTTAATTAACTAGAATAATGGGTGGAAACTACTCATTTTATTGAAGGAAATGGTTAGAAAATACTCATTTCGAATATGTTATTTCAATTAAAATATCTAATTTAGTATGATGTATTATTATGAATATTTATTTGTAATTAACCTTCGTAATGCATCGGAAAAAGTTTCGCATTATTTGAACTTAAGTTTTGAGTTTGCCCTCATTCTACCGTTTTCAATCCGAATTTCGTTTTCTTTATCTCGTTTCAAAGATATGACCCAAAACTGGCACCTAAAGTAAGTTGAGGAATATTTTGTTGACTAATGGCCACTTCAGCGTCGGTTTCGGAACATCCGGTAACTGTTTCGGGTGACATTTTTGACGTAGGACTACGTCTTTGTTTACATATACTGGGTAGCAATTTGTGAAAACGAAAATAGAAGTGTAACGTTTTAATGAATCTTTCAAATGATATTGTCAATTGCAAGGAAAATTGTCCAATCAATCAGTGCGCAATCGCTCATAAAAGTGCTATTTTAGCTTAAATCGTTTCAGTCTCTTAGGCGCACTTATTGCTTGGAAGATAACGAAAAAGTGCGCCGAAGACACTGAAACGATTTAAGCTAAAATAGCACTTTTATGAGCGATATCGCACTTTGGATGGTACAATTTTCCTTGCAATTGACAATAATAACTACTAAACTACTGAATGAAACCGAACCGGGATTTCTGTCTATCTGTCTGTCTGTTCGTATGTTCCTTATATACTCGGAAACTACTAAGCCGTTCGGCGTGAAAATTTGCATTTAGGGGTTTTTGGGGCCAAGAAAGGTTCTTATGATAATTAGAGAACCGTATCTCTCCTAATACGGGGTGCTCTCATACAAATGAAACACAAATTTTTGCATAACTAGAGAACTTATCAAGCAAATGGATCCAACTATGACATGTGCGGGGTTTTGGAGGCAAGAAATTTTTCTATGGTGAATTGAGACCCCTCATCTTTTTAAGAGGGGGCTCCCATACTAATAAAATACAAATTTCCTCTTAACACAGACATAACTCTTATAAGAAAAATCAACAAAAATTATCGTACCTAACATTTAGCCTGAACACTAGCACCATCTATGATCGACATTCCCAAACATCAAATAGCAACATGGGTATCCATCGAAGTAGCAAGTATTTTTTATGGGGAATTCCACTTTCGTCAAAAAGCACCAATTTGACCAAAACGGAGACATTCCCAATTAACCTAAATTTGAAATGACGTTTTAATCGGTACGAAGAATGGAAAACGAGTGTTATGTCTGTTTGTCTGTGCTCTTAACTTGAGGACTAATCAAGCAAATGGAAACAAATTTGTCCTGTGGGGGGTTTAGGAGGCAATACTTTTTGACGTAGGACTACGTCTTTGTTTACTATACTGGTAGCACTGGTAGTCAGATGCTATACATTAGTTGAATAAGCTACTTGTAAACAAAAATGTTTCTCGTGACGTGATTTTGCGGCTGCCGTGCGGGAATGGGATAAGCAATTGCAACAAAATATGTTGGAATGATAGCGTAAACCGAAGATATCAGATGGCTCTGCAACATGTAGGCTGACTGACTTTTCCCTGAGAGGGCCAGGCTAAAATACTCAGCAGGTTGCTATAGGCATTTCCTTGCAGCATGAAGGATTTCGTCACTTCACAACTTAACTTATCAATTTAATAATTTTTGCAACAAGTATGAGTATGAGTTGCTATTAAAAAATGTGATGTGATTTCATTATTTTTTCGTGCATGAAAATCTTACGTAAGAAATGATTAAACTCCCTCCCCCCATCATGCCTGGAAACAAGCAGTTGTTTTACGATTCATTAATAAATTAATAAATTAAATAACTTATGTAGCCTAAAATCATCCCAAACTCGGGAACCGTATATTATACGACTCCAAAATGTTCCTATTGTACATCAGTCTCATTTCATCATTTGTTCCGGGATCGACGCTGAAGTCGCCATTAGTCAACATCAACAAAGTATTCCCCAACTTACTTTAGGCGCCAGTTTTGGGTCATATATTTTAAACGAGGCAAAGAAAACACAATTCGGATTGAAAATGGATGAATGAGAGCCAGCTCAAAACTTGAGTCGTTTTCACCCCAATGAATAATGCTCATGAACATGAGGACCACCTACCGGTAGTGTCGTATAAACATGGAGAAACGCTGGCAATGGCTATAGATTGGATAAATTCCAAGATTTGTGAGAAGGAGAAGCTACCAGAGGACTGGATGGAAGGAATGGTTTGTTCCATCTACAAAAAGGGCGATCGGTTCGACTGCTGCTGACCCTAGAAATGAGCGCAAATTCCGCCAATGATCAATTCCAAACAATTCCGGGGCAAAATTTGTGGCATTAACCAAGGTCAGGCTGCAATAGGCCAAGGATACAACATCTTATTCTGCTCCCTGAAAATAGAAAGACGTACCAACTACTAAAGATGTGTAAGAATAAAAAAACAAAAGTAGTAAAGTAGTTGCTTAATAAACCAATACATACATAAAGAAATTATGAGAGTGCATTCATTGCAAAGCTTGGTTAATAAATAATGCATATAAATTATTATTGATATTCGTGTGCAATAATTGATGTATTCGAAATTGATGCAAGATTACAGAGGTGGGCACTGCTAATCAGCTAACCGCGAACTAGCTAGCGCATAGTGCGTTCGTCAGGTTTCAAATGGGTTAGTAGTTTTGTTAGCTTGGTATAATAGGTTTTTATAATCTTATGAACGCATAAGGTAAATGGTAAAAGATGGTAAATGGTTGGATAAAGCGCAAAACAGATCCCATAGTTGTGCTTAGCCTCCTATCCCTACGTCCACGTGATACCAGCCGAAATACGAGCTACCTCAGCGGAGATCCGGTAACCAACCCCGGTAGAAACAGAGGTCGTATACCAACAGAGAAGGAGGCACAGTGTTGTCTCGACACTTTAAGATGGCAACCCCATCACGAGACTTGGTAGCGTAGGGCTTAGTACCGTCTAGTAGTGTCTAAATCTAAAAAACTAAGAGTCAAGAAAATTGTACTCAGAACATTCGGCATAGACAAAGGCGACGAAATAAGGACATGCAATGGAATCTTGGTACTGCAACTGCAACTGGAACTGCAGATCGCTAAATTTCGTTCGGTGGCGACAGAGTGCTACTCGATCAGTTAGAACCCCGAAATTTTAGCATCGTGGCATTGCAGGACTGTCGCAAAGGCGAAAAGGTATGCAGGGTCCGTGGCGGCAACGTGCAATTTTACCAGAGCGTCGGAGCGACCAACGAGCTGGGAACGGGCTTCGTAGTGATGGGCAAAATGGAGGATCATAAACATGTATTGTCCACACGAAGGTAGACCCGACGACGAGAAGGAAGCGCTCTATGCGCACCTCTAGGCAACGTACGAGAGCTGCTCACGGGACATCAAGATCGTCATCGGGGATATGAACGCCCAGGTCGGCAAGGAAGCAATGTTTAGACACAGAGAATAGACATTCAAGCAAAAGATCCCCACTAGGATAAAACTTATGTCAAATTAGTTGAGAAACTATAGAGATTTTGTCGCTAAAGACGCATAAAATTCTACAATAAACTCACAACAACTAGCTTCTGGCGCTATTGTCACGCTTATATACTAGCGCCTGAGGAGCCAAAGGTTATCAGTGTGCAAATCAAAAGAGTCATTTAGTTGGGAAACTATAGTCTCTGTGCTATAGTGGTGGTGACGCTAGCACACGCTATGTCCGAAGGTACTTATTATTTAATTTACCTACACTTCAGATTTCTCTTCACAGGATTCACAATCCCCCTTGCAGTGACATGCAGTGAAAAATGAGTATTTTCGAAAATCTGAGAAAAATGGAGAAGCGTCACTGCAAGGGGGATTGATCAATCCGTACAAAACTTTGAGAAAATGAATGTGGGGTCGAAATGAGCAATTATCCCAAATTTGGTTGAAATCGGAGGTGGTGGAATACAACGGATATGATCACTAGAGAGGGGGTGACCCCTAAATGACCTTAAAAATTGAATTTTGCAAAAAACCTAAGATAAAATATTTTAAGACCTTCATTGAATTAATTGTTTTGACTAATACTAACATCCTGTGAAGAGAAATCTGTGGTGCATGCCGGTTAAATAATAAGTACCTTCGGACATAGCGTGTAGCATATTAGGTGTTTTAATTTGAAATTTTGTCCGAGAATTCCCGAAAAATTTGAAAGAGTCTAAAATTACTCGAGTTCGATTAGTTGTTGAGTTACGCAAAAATTTCTGTTTTATTTGTATGAGAGTCCTTATCTCCCTACCACAGGGGTAAGGGGTCTCAAACTATCATAAAAAAATCCTGCCTCCAAAACCCCCCAAATGCCAAATTTGGTTCCATTTGCATGATTAGTTCTTGAGTTATGAGGAAATTTGTATTTCATTTATATAGGAGCCCCACCCCTCCTCAAGTTGGGAGGGGTCCCAATTCACCATAGGAAAAATTCTTGCCTCCAAAAACCTTCACATGCCAAATTTGGTTCCATTTGCTTGATTAGCTCTCGAGTTATGAGCAAATTTGTATTTCATTTGTATGGAAGCCCCCCCTCTTAAAGGGGAGAGAGGTCATAATTCCCCTTCTAAAGAGGGGAGGGGTCTCAATTCACCATAGAAAATATTCTTGTCTCCAAAAACACCCACATGTCAAGTTTTGTTCCATTTGCTTGATTAGTTCTCGAGTTATGCAGAAATTTGTGTTTCATTTGTCTGGGAGCAGATACCCCTCTTAATGGGGGGAGGGATCTCTAACCATCATAAGAATCTTCCCCGGCCCCAAAAACCCCTATGTGCAAATTTTCACGTCGATCGATTCAGTAGTTTTCGATTCTATAAGGAACATACGGCCAGACAGACAGAAATCTATTTTTATAGGTATAGATTTGTATGGGAGCCCCCCCCCCCCCCCCTCTTAGTGGGGTAAGAGATCTCTAACCATCATAAGAACCTTCCCTGGCACCAAAAACCTTTACATGCAAATTTTCACTCCGATCGGTTCAGTAGTTTCCGATTCTATAAGGAACATACGGGCAGACAGAAACCCATTTTTATAGGTATAGATTACCAACAAATGCATATTTAATTTTTATCGTAGAAGCCACTCAAAAACAAAGCGCAGCCTTCAGGGTTTAATTGGCTTTGTAAGCGAATATCGTTTGCCAGACACCCAAATAAGTAAAACTGTTTTTAGTAATCATTATAAAATAGATACGATAATAAGAAAACCGCTTAAATAAACAAGAGATACTAATAATGTGATGTATATACTGGACACTGCGCTACTTATTAGTTCAATAGTTCTTACGTTGCACGAAGATACGAAAGTGAAAGTAAACAAGAGATAATTTGACAAAACAGATCTTAAAACATTTAAATCAATCAAAAACTGAATTGCTTTCCATCTGGTTCCTCTCTGACGTCACTGTTCTGGGGCAAATTAAGCAGTGTCGTTTGGCCGACTGGCATATAGGCAACACCTCGCGATATCCTCTGCAGCCTCAATTCTTCGCATTTCTACAAAACCGTCATCGCCAATTTAGCCAAAAAAATTCGCTGCTTCAGCATTCCCCTCCGCCGATACGACAGCGGCTTTCTTCTTCTGTTCGGCCTTCTCGATTATGAAACGATCTTGTCAGCTTCCCGTTAGGCAACTTGTTACATTTATATCGCTTGGGTAAATTCATTGCCGAAAGTCAAATGAGTAACGGAAATGTGAATTGGCCAGGCTGAAGCCGACTTGCGTGTGTCGAGACGCACAATTAATTGGCTACGAGTAGCGCAGGATTAAGTACAATGGAGAGGAATTCTTGATGCGGCAAGAGCCACCGCGGCTCTCGGCTGGTAAAGAAAGAAGAAAGTTCTGGAAGCCTCCGATAAATTAAATATTTTCAAAATAATAACAAAAATAAGCATGAGATGGAAAAAATGATAAAACTGACCATTGGCGGTCGCGATGCGAGTAAATATAATTGATATAAATAGATAGTTGCATTATTTCCAAAAAAATCCTATACTTATTTAACTAAAGTTTATTTAGTGGAAGCTAATTGGAAGCGTTAACCCATTTAAAACCTAGTGAACACACTATTCGTTAGCTAATTCGCGGTTAGCTGATTAGCGGTGCACACCTCTGCAAAATTAACTTAGTAAAACATAAAAAGTCAAATTTAAAACTATACAATTTACGATTCTGCGTTTAGCACGCAGAACATCGTAGTTATGTGAAATAATTAAGTTCAAAACAATCTCACCGGCACTTACAATATGTTCTCTTGTCCGTTTCATCAGCAGCAGCACATCTATGAATTTGCTGCAGTCCAAAGCAGGTCAAGGTCATCTCCAACAGTAATTAAACAGTCAGCTCTAACCGCTCCAACTCGCGATTTGCACCGAACATCCACCAGCAGTATTTAAAAAGTTTGATGACTCGTGCATCTTGCGTTCACTTTTGTTCACAAAAATAAACCAGTAACTATTTTAAAAAACTTAAAAAAAAACAAACGAGAGCGAACAAGCGTTAAATCAACAACAAATTTTCGCGAAAAAATCTGATTGCGGCAACACTCAATTTTGAGTAGTTTTTGCACAGTGACAATATGCAATTCTACTCATTTTTTGACAGCCCCATACAACGATTAAAAAATGAGTAGTTTCAACTCAGTCACTGAGTAGCCCTGGCTAAGCGTGTAATCAAGATATTTATCATATTTCTAGATAGAATTAACAAAAGGGCGAATGTCGCAAATGTAAACAAAACGGGTGAGACCACCCCGCTGTCACAAATGTCATTCCCATACATTTTTCGTGTAGCCAACATCTCATCTAGCCCACAACAAACTTTGCCTCGGACAAAATGTATTTGTGAGTAGCCCGCTCTAACTTCACCCTCGGATGAATCAGTATTGGTAAGCTCCCGAACAAAGTTACTTTTTTGCTTTTTTTCTTTTTGTGTCGGACGTGTAGGAAGCGTAAAAAGATGTTAGCTACTTCTTTACCCTTCAGTTTCATACGCCTGGGTGAGACCCTCACCCGGTTTGTTTACGCTTACAACATTCGCCCTTTTGTTAATTCTATCTTCATTTATCGTATTTATCATCGCTGTTTCACACGAGTTAATGTTTCAGCTGTCAGTGTGGCTCAAATGGTGTCATTTAACGGCAAAATGATGTCACCATGAAATAATCTATTGTGCATCCTGGAAAAAATAACCATAACACGAAGATAAAAAATACTGTAACAGTAGGATACAAAATACAGTATTGTGGCTGGCAGCTAAATCTGAACTATTTTCCCTAATAGTAATGTATATGACGGAACGAATCTTTCTCTTTTTTACTACAGTGCATTCAATTTGTCGTAGTCTGATCGCAGTTTGGTGCAGTCGCACTCTCAAACTGCAGTGTCCAGTTTAGTGGGAAGTGCGGTATTAAAACAATTAAAATTATCGTCAGAAGAGATAATCAAACCATCAAACTTATCGTTGTCCACCATAACTTTCATGGTTTTGAGAGATTCTAGCATAAAAATGACGGGTTGTTAAGTATCTTAACAATAAAAAAAATATCTATTTTTTCGCAAACAAAAATTTTCATTTCTAGTAAAAGTTATCGTCCGTTTATGGTAATTGTTTAAAGCAATAAAACAAAATTTAACTAAATAAGGCAGTAAATTTGTGATGAAATAAGGCCAATTCTATTGCATAAAAACAAGAGAGAAAAATATGAATTATTCTTTATTTTGAGGCATATTTACGATTAATTTACCATAAATTTCAATGTGCGCAATAAAATTGTTATCCAGCTTTTTACGAGCCATAATGGCGGACGTGTTCGTAATATTTGAACAGCGTTTTTCACATTTCCCTAATACATCGCACATTTTCTTTCCGTACATTCCTTTAGTTTTACCGTGAACACGCGGAAAGAAAACGTGCGATGTATCGGGGAAATGTCAAAAATGCTGTTCAAATATTACGAGCCCGCCCGCCATTATGGCTCGTAAAAAGCTGGATAACAATTTTTATTGCGCACATTGAAATTTATGGTAAATTAATCGTAAATATGCCTCAAAATAAAGAATAATTCATATTTTTCTCTCTTGTTTTTATGCAATAGAATTGGCCTTATTTCATCACAAATTGGGTATTTTAATTTTCCCAAAAAAGTGGATTTTTCTATCTCATTTGATAGCCCGTCGTTTCCTGAATCTAGCAGTTCTTTTTATATTTCAATTAAGTCAATATTCGATTAAAAAAATAATAAAAATCAAAACTAGAATGAGTTGCTGTTTGACAGATATCAACCAAGCCGATTGATTGACTTGATGTCAGAAGTTCTCTCCCTCTCTTCTATCTCTCTGATAGAGCTCTTCATTTTAACCGAGCTTTTAAAGCTCTCATATGAAACCTGTATCGTTCGATGACCATAGTGTATCTATTCACTGTGTTGTCTAAGACGAGCTAAAAAGAAAAGTGGTTTACTTCCCAAGTAACCACGAAGCTTTATATCAATTCAATTGTAATGCTTTATAGTGCGCTACAAAGCATATCATATAATGTGTTATTTTCTTACATGTACAATAAATGCAGTAATAAAGTGGAAAAGGGCCCCACTATTGTCAAATTAAAGCTGCATTATAATAGCAATTGCTAAAGCACCATTACGGCATGAATTAAACATCGCTTCGCCTGCATTATCGACATATCGTTATTTTTAGCCTGTTTGCGAAAAAAATATAAAAACATCAATTCGGCCGGCGTGTCAAAAGACAAAAATAAATATATTTCATATTTATTTTTTAAGTCCGCTGGTTCTAGCAGCTTCTCAAGCTATGCGTTACTTCATTATTTACGACGAATGGATTTTTTTTGCATTTCAAATGTTACCTTTAATGAGACTTGAACCTGATGGGTGCGTGTATCCCTGCATGGTTCATTTGCTGGCGCCTTTGATATCTTAACCACAGCTGTTATAGATGAGTGGGTTGTAATTAGTCGTACTTAAATCGTCGTTCGTAGCTGATTTTAGAATTCAATTGGTTGAAAAAAGACAGCAGTTAGGTGAACCATGCGAATTGTTTTAACCATGCGAATTGCTGATATACCGCTGTCTGGTATTAGCGATGCCGAGCTACAGCCAATATGGGGTTATGCGTTAATGCTTGTGGTTACTTGGGTTGTAAGCTATCGTCTTATTCCAAAATTTTTTTTCAAATATAAAAAAAATGTTTTTTCATTACTTCCATTAGTCAAATTCGGAAAAGTCTTCATGTAGCGATTGAATGGCATCATATCTTGTCAGAATATGCGGAAATGTATATACCACTAAAATACCCAATTTACTGCCTTATTTAGTTAAATTTTGTTTTTTTGCTTTAAATAGTTACCATAAACGGACGATAACTTTTACTAGAAATGAAAATTTAATTTAATTTAAAAATTTAATGTAATTTTTTTGGGTAATTTATGATATACGAAATGATGCTTGATCATTTTTTAATGTGTACGCGTTATAACACCGTGGCACTGATTATTGTTGATTGTAAAAGAAAATTGCAAAAAAATTGTACCATCCAAAGTGCGAAATCGCTCATATAAGTGCGATCCTGCATTAAATCGTTTCGGTATGTTCGGTGCACTTTTTCGTTACATTCCAACAAATATACTATATTAACAATATAGTTCACTTCGCAAAATCTCATATATATCCGAAAAGACGCAAAAGTAACACCCTCTTGCGGACAAAAAGGTGACTAAAAGCTTTTTGTAACAAACATTTTTAAGCGTGCAACCAATGCATAAGTAAAAGGTGCGGTAGATTGAATATGCTATCTTTAACCCTATGACGTCATTCTTCTAAATTGTAACATTAGATATAAAAATTAATTGTGAATACTAGAATTACATTAATTATTACAATTAATTTATAATTGTCATAATTTTTCATTCATGCTCTGTTGTATTAACCCTTGACGTTTGTTATCAGGATTGAAAAAATCGGATTCATGAAATGTAGGGAACAAATCAGACTACTTTTGCTGATTGACGGTTTGCGACAAAACCTTGCCCACGTATCCGTTTGCCTAATGGTATTTTATTATAACATAACTGGAAATCGAAATAGTTTACCTTTTGATAGAATTAATTCGGAAAAATAAAACAGTGGAGGGAGTTTCATTTAATATGTATATGCGACCCGTTTCACAAATTTAGCATATGAACAATAAGAAAACTAACCGGATTAGTTTGTTACATGAAAAATTGACAAAAGTCTTGGTTTTAGCGATCCAACCAAATGTTTAAATTGTAGCAACGTTTTTATTTTAAACCGTCTAGTCAATTTTCACTTAATACGCCGCTACGAAAATAAGGTCCTGCCACCAGTAAATGTTTAGTCTTCAAAACAAGCAAGGTCAGGAAATCATTAAAGAGTGTGAGGAACAGAAAGATTTTTGACAATAATTCTTCATTTACACTCACATATCTCAATAGAGTTAACAAAAAGGCGAATGCCGCAGATGTAAACAAAACGCGTGAGTTTTTTTTTGCTGGACGAGCCTAGAAAAATCAACTCTCAAATGGTTTTTTACGCTTGCGGCATTCGCCCTTTTATTGATTCTATCTTCATATGCGCAACTCCATGAGTGTAAAAGGGATGATGGAGAATTGAATTAAATTGAATTGAAGATAGAACCAGCAAACCAGAGAATGTGGCAAACGTGAACAAACCGAGCGAGAGCTGATTTTCTTATACTGGTCCAGCAGAAAATAACTCATCCGTTTGGGTTACATTTGTGACATTCGCCCTTTTGTTAATTCTATCTAGAAATGGCTAAACTCTATACTAAAAGTTGAGTTGTTTCCGATAGACGTGTTCAATTTACGGTGTACTTTGGTAACCTTTTATGCCGCAATGGCGCTAGTAGTCGTGTCTTCAGGATTATAGAGGAGTGAACTATATTGTTAATATAGTATATTTGATTCCAAGCAATAAGTTCGCCGAAGAGACCGAAACGATTTAGGCCAAAATAGCATTTTTATGCCCCCATACGCACTTCTTGATTGGACAATCTTGCCTGCAATCAGCAATAAACATATTCAAATGAACGGAGGTTACACCGGCGGGGGTTTACGATATTAATTCATTATGTTTGATCAAAATCAAGTTTCATTTAGACTGTAAACTTGCTGACAATAATTTCAGTTTTATTTAAAATTTGACCGATCAGTAGCTGTTTCCCCTTCGCTCGAAAATAACCCCCCTGCAAAGCATGGTTATTCTCAAGCCTATTCTTGTCAGTTCGGTAGTTATTCTAGGCATTGGCCTAGAATTCATATCGAATTTTCCTATGCTACGGCGGTACCCAACAAACATTTTTGTTTAATACTAACTTATTCAACTATTGTATAGCTGAATCTAATGGAACAAACGCTTGATAAGCTGCTATTGAGCTTGCTGACGTTTACCGTACGCACACATCGACGCTCGATTTGTTTTTGCTGTTGTTAGATTTTACATGGATTTTACACGTTTGTTTTTGTTTTCCCTCTGTTATACCCCGGTAAAAATATACGTTTGAGTGAAAAACGAAAGTTTTTGTAGCCTTTTGCACTGGGCTTAGCAAGCTCTATAAAACAAATTTGTTCCTTGGGTACGTACGCTGGTGTAGGGGAACATCAAAACTAAACACAGAATTTTTTTGTTCCGCACATTGATGTTTTCTCATTGAAGGTAAAATAACTGCTCGTCTGTCTAAATATGAAATGGTGTGAATATTCTGATTTCTGAACTGATTTTTACCACTTGAAGGAATATAACAATCGCATTGCCAAATTTATTGTATTGAGATTATTATCTAAAATTTTTCTTTCGTCAGTTTACTTATGCGCCTAACAGTTGCTCGCAGCTCTATCCAGCTTTTTACGAGCCATAATGGCAGACGTGTTCGTAATATTTGAACAGCATTTTTGACATTTCCCTAATACATCGCTCGTTTGCTTTCCGCGCGTTCACGGTAAAACTAAAGGAATGTACGGAAAGAAAACGTGCGATGTACTAGGGAAATGTCAAAAATACTGCTCAAATATTACGAACGCCGTCCGCCATTATGGCTCGTAAAAAGCTGGATTCTGGTTGCTCGTAGTCAAAGTATCTTTTTTACACTCACACGAAATCTGTAAGAAACTGTCAACGCAAGAGTGATGAGAAAAGCAATAATAGTTCTCTCTCGCTCTTCAGCTGAAAGCTAGCGTAGCTTTCTTCGTATTTTCCCGTGTAAACATGGACAAATTTTTTACAAACGCAATCAGCATTTAAATTTTATCATTTTCGGTTAACGTAAGACCACGTAAGACATTGTAACTGTGTTGTTTGTAAGTCTGTACGTAATAAAACAAAACAAATGTATACAAATAAGCGCAAAAACATAGAAAACTTGCACTGTCAATAATACATGATTTACCTTTGCGCACAACTATATAAAACTCGAAAACGAAATATTTTCTCGGGAAGCAATTTGCAATAAAAATTAAAAAAATTCGTGAAATGCTTCACAGCCCTAATACCAGCCGATAGCATCCATCAGTTTACCCAATTAAGCGTGTATCGCATGTATTCTGCCAGTGCATAATAACCCATTAGTTCGACCCTGGTGTTGGTGTACAACGAAACGTCACGCACGTCGCATCGCATCGTCGATTTCTTCTTTCTGTTCAGGTGTGTGGAGAATCATAATCCGCTGCAGAATGTCCACGATAAATTTGCCTCTAAACCTAACCGTACGCGTTCATCCGGTAGTGTTGTTCCAAATTGTTGATGCCTACGAGCGACGTAATGCGGATTCACAAAGGGTTATCGGAACTTTACTTGGTAAGTTATAATAAAATCAGAGGTTGCACTATGTACTTGCTGATCTGGCTGACATAACCGCACTCGGGACGCTACTAAACTGCTGGTCAATGTATCTTGTAGGCTCCGTTGATAAGGGTATAGTTGAAGTGACCAACTGTTTCTGCGTTCCACATAAAGAACATGCCGATCAAGTGGAGGCTGAATTGGGCTATGCCTCAGACGTGTATGATTTAAACCGGCGCGTCAATCCTTCGGAGAATATTGTTGGTAAGTAGAAATGACGGTAGGAAGGCAATTTCTGGGTATTTATGTCTATAAATTTATTTTCTAGGATGGTGGGCAACTGGTCAAGAGGTCACTAACCATAGTTCCGTTATTCATGAGTATTATGCCCGCGAGTGCAATAATCCAATTCATTTGACGTTGGATACTTCCCTAACTGGTTGTCGCATGGGCATCAAGGCTTATGTGTGCGTATCATTGGGAGTTCCCGGAGGAAAAACAGGCTGCATGTTTACTCCGATCAATGTAGAAGTAACAAGCTACGAACCGGAGGTCGTCGGTCTTAGACTTTGCTCGAAGACGATTGGTGTTCAGTCCAACCCGGCAAGACCCCGCACGGTTTCGCCAATGTTGGACCTGGCTCAAATCACTGAGGCATCCGGGGAGCTGCTTACTCTACTGGGTGAAGTTCTAAACTATGTGGAAGATGTCCTGGCCGAGAAGCAACAGCCTGACAACACAGTCGGGCGGGCCTTGCTGGATCTTATTCATTCCGTTCCGAATATGACTACGGATCAGTTCGCTCAGATGTACAACTCAAACGTGAAGGATTTGTTGATGGTGGTAACTTTGTCTCAGCTCATTAAGACCCAACTGCAATTGAACGAGAAATTGACCAGTCTGACGTCTTTTCTCAATTAAGGTGTGAAGAATAATAGCAGCAGCAGTTACAGCACCAGAAAAGTTAAAAATAAAAGTGACGTTGAAAGTGTACTTCTTGAGACTCGGGTTCCAATAACAAAGAACGTTCTGTAGTTGTGCATTATTTGTATTGCACTATTGACAAGAAAATAAATACGGAATTGGAGATCAAATGTCTTTTATTATGGCACTAAAATATGCGGCCTATAACGAGAATTCAGAATAGAGAATCTGATAAGAATATAGAAATTATTCAGCCATCGAATCATTTAGAATATTCAGTCATCGAATCATTTGGAATGAATTGCATTTGCTCGAATCGGAGAATTAAATATTTATAATTTCCAGTCTTTTTTTATATTACAACAGTTTTTGAATTCTGGCGTGATTTGAGGTGCCGCATGATGTGTTTTGTTTCAAGTACCGAAACACCCATTTACCCCGAAGTTGCAATTTTTAGGACTTGCTCCACTAGCACGTTGCACAGGCGCAATTTGAGACAAACACCATTTTTGTGAGGTTGTTGTCCAGCTATCTCACAACATGTTCCACCACGCCAGCTCGTGATTCATCCTTCCTCGCAGCTTCCTCTTTAAGATGCGTGTACGCTTCTTCCACAGCTCTACTATTAACACCGATGATATCAATGTCGTTCGCGAACCCTAGAAGCATATGAGATACCGCTTCTCTGCGCGTCTGCCCTACGAGTAGCACCTTCCAATGCAACAATAACTGCTAATTCGATAGTCCGTCACCTAACGCTTCAAAACATCTAACGTCACAAGTGAGTCCGATGTCTCACCCGCTATCCTGACGCTTAATTTTGAACGATCAAGGGTAGCACGTAGCAGCCTAATCAGGTTTGTTGGAAAACCGTGTTCAAGCATAATCAACCATAGCTCATTTTGTCTAACTGAATCGTACGTCGCGTTGAAGTCTATAAACAAATGGTGAGTCTGCCAGTTGAATTCCTGTTTCTGTTTCTGTTTGCAGCACAAGGTGGGGCAGTTAGAGCCAAGTCTGTCCAGGGCTGAGATAAGGTGGTTGTGATAATGTTAAAAGAATCCGTGCGGATTACGCTAGCTCCATAATGTATTGGTGATTATGGATTAATGGGCGGAAGAAGAGTGACAGAACTTGGCTTGATATAATTGTGTGCTTGGTCAATATAGCATAAGATGGCTTGTACTTATCTTGTTTTCTCCTTCCTTTGTTTGTTTCCTCATCTTGTTCGTAGTCAATCTTGATTAAACCTGAAGCAGGCTCCACGCCGGCCGTCCTCTCCATCGTTGTCACCAGTGTGGTCATCTGTGGCTGGTCTCTTGCCTCTCCTCACAGCAACATTATTGTTGCCGTGAGAAGAAGCGATAGAGATCAGGCAGAAAAGAAAAGAAAAGAAAAGAAAAGAGGAATTTTTTAGTCAACATGTTGATTGCAATTTTCAAGTTAGTAATATCACGAGAATTCTATGTCTGTCCATCACCTATGCTACTACCGACTAACTACTCGCTAGGCTGGACGCTACTCATCTCCCAAATACCCATGTCATCACGATTGACCCAGCGCTGTTCCACAACCTATGCTCATTAAAAGCCACAGCCGCCTCTTTATCTCCCATCTTTGCAGTATTGTAGCTGATGGCGTAAATTTTCGAATATTTTGTGCGGAATATTATTCAAGAGCAATATTGTCAATTGCAAGGAAAATTGTACTATCCAAAGTGCGTAATCGCTCACAAAAGTGCTATTTTGCATTAAATCGTTTCGGTATCTTCGGCGCACTTATTGCTTGCAAGATAACGAAAAGTGCGCTGAAGATACCGAAACGATTTAATGCAAAATAGCACTTTTATGAGCGATATCGCACTTTGGATGGTACAATTTTCCTTGCAATTGACAATATTATCGCTCAGAACTATCGAAAAACTACTTGAACTTCCGAAAAATAGAGCAGATGCGATATAATGGGGACTGGTACTCGCTCGTATTATTCCCGGTGGCATTAATTGCATATTTGTAGCGGTAGTCAACCGATTTGTCGGTATGCTCTTCAGACCGTGGTCAATTGAAATGATTCTGTAACTAAGAAGGGATGAGGTGGATCAAAAAGAACTTCACTTGGAGATATGTATATATGCCGTGTTAGGTCTTAAGTGCAAGCTGTCACTAAAGCAAGACTTAATAAGATGTTAACGACGTTGATAATTCTGTGAGGATGGTATTGAATCGAAAAAAAAATCCTCATACCACGGCCATATATTATGTACTATGACCCCATTTTAGGAAGTGGAAATGATTGAGGACAGCCCTTCGCTATCGCTTGAATCAGCCAGAGAATCGAATACCTGTTTTTACTTGAAGAAGTTTTAACTCTAAAAAGATTTAGTTAGAAATGGAATTTCAGTTGAAGTCTGCCAGCATTGGGCAATGGACAGAACAAGATATATATCGAGGCTATAAATCTTTTCGAGTGATCCACTAAGTCCGACCGCGACGACAGCTGCAAGAATGGAGAGGAGCAGGCCGCCGGTGAGTTGCCACCGTTCGACTTGATGGACTCTCCGACAGAGGCTCATCAGCATTACGAAGGCCCTTGGGAGACAAACAGCGTCATACATGATCATTTTATGTTGTTAGTTGAATACCGTTAACGCGGTTAGTCACAAGACATGCAAATCATTCTAATAAAGGAGGGAAATAAAAAAAAAAAATTATAATTACATCCAAAACAATACAATAGAGGTGACAGTAACAGCAACGATAGCAATATTAGTAATAATAGTAATAGCATAGGAAACTGATACAGGAAACACAGCTACTGACTATAACTTCCTGCCCATTAATAATTGTAATTTGGCAGCATAGGTATAAGAATTTCCGACTCATCATAGAACACTCAAACATATATTCATTCGTACCTATACACCCATGCACACTCATACATGCATACACATGTATACATGTACGTGTGTGTATATTTTCAGTGCTGTGCTGTCCATAATCGCATAACAGCCACAAATTCTATGGCAATCTCATAGAAAATGTCTCGATTACGCAAATAAAGACATCACATCATTTTTGAACACTCGTTCGTTCTAACTAGCGATACATTTTAATTTTCATGAGTAAGTCAAAATCTCATGAATGGTGGGTAGGATTTGGTTTCAGTTTTCTAGAGAAATTTCTGTGCATACCAGCAATTCATCTAGGGAACCGAGTAAGCCCTCCCGGTGCTTCGGCCCAAACGGATTGAATTTAAAATCAAATCCGTTCGATTTCGCTCCATTCCGCTTTACGAGACACATGCTACACATAAAGCTAAATTATGCAATACTACATACTACACATATATCCAACTATAAACATTCTACATGCGGAACTAAGAATTTTTAGGTCGTTTGGCCGAAGTACGCGTCAAACCACCTACCCATGGGAGGGGTGAGTCTGCCAGTTGAATTCCAGGAATTTATCGAGGATCTGCCTCAAGGTCCGACGTGGAGCATCCTTCTCTAAAACCGCACTGGTATTCGCCAACAAAGGTTTCCTGCAACGGCCTTAGTCTAAGAAACAGGATGCGGGAGAGAATTTTGAGTAATCAGAGTAATGCCTCGATATTTGCTGCATTCGAGTCGATGGCTCTTTTTGTATATAGGGCATATGAGGCCTTCCAACCAGTCCGGAGGTAATTCCTCCTCAGTCCATACCTTAAGTATAACCTGATGGATTGCACACTACAGTTGTTCGCTCCCGACTTTTAAAAGTTCGACGGGGATGCCGTCCTTTCCAGCTGCTCTGCTATTTTTCAGCCCTCTCGCTGCTTTTTTAACCTCGTCCAGAGTTGATTAATCCACAGCTTGTCCATCATCCTCAATCGATATCCTAATTCTGTTGACCGCTCCATCTTATTCACCATTCAACAATGCATCGAAATGTTGTTTTCAACGCCCGATCTTTCGGTAGTCAGGGTCTCCTCCTTGTCGTTGCACATAACAGGAGTTGACACGGTCCGGTTCTTGATTCTGTTGATGGTACTAAGCTTCTCGTATCGTGCCTCTCAAAGTAATTCTCCGCTTCCGCAAGTGTTACCAAAACAAATTCGTTTACCGAGATAAGATTGCAAGACGTCCGAAAACTTGAACGAACCGTTTATTTTTAGTTGTTAAATTTTCCCTATGGGATACAAGTTATGTTTAATATGTAGTTTTAGTATATTTTAATGTATAATATGTAGCTATTTCTAAGCAAACTTACGTTTGTGCTTCTTGCAACCCGTTTCGTAAAGAAGTCAACCTTGAATATAGCCTGTTTCTATCCGTTCGGTAGCGATATTTCAATCTGTGATTTAGCCTTAGTATTTAGATTCTAGTTTTACATTAATAAGAATAAATCTTTACCTTCCTCCTGCTAGTCCAATGTTAGTGATTCAGCAAAATTCAATCTTTCTAAGTTAATCCGTACTGCTAGTTTAAGCTATTCACTCACTTTAGCGCGTTACGTGGTGTTACAATATCCAGTTTTTCGTTTTGTTCGACAATGATTTGTGTTTTTCGTATGTTTACAATGTTGACGTGACAGCTCTCGATACTAATCAACCTTACCAGTGCTGCCGATTCCCGGTCGAGGTTGGATGACATCGGAGGCGCGTTTCGCATATCGCGTAACACTCCCCCCCAGTACGTAGGATCATGGATCCTGCTTACTCTGAGTTGCGGCGACGTCCAGAACCGCAAGTTTAACCGCAGGTCGCTGGTAGATGTTAGCTGGAGTCCTCACTGTTGCACTGCGTACTTGCCCGTTCTTACAGCTGACCTCCACCACTCGTCCCTCGGGCCACGAGTTCCGTGGCAGACCCGTATCCACGATCACCATCACGTCACCGATCTCGATTGGTTTTACCGGATAATACCACTTGGTCCGGCGGCTTGTGGTCGGTAGGTCTCCGCGTAGCCACCCTTTCCAGAAAAGGTTGGCGTAAACTTGTGAAGTCTTCCAAGTATTGGTTAGCGTAGCGAGGCTCTCGGTGTACGGCAGAAGAGAGTTCGAACCATTTGAAAAACTCAATTTATTTAGAGTTAGCGCTTCACTCTTGCTGTCCTCGATAGGCACGTATGTGAGGGGACGCGAGTTGATGACGTTCTCCACCTCCAGCAGTTTGTTTCTTAGCATTTCTCGCTTGGTAGGAGTCTGCTGTCCAGATAGCAAATCCTGTGGACACCGCTTAGGACTTTTAAACATGAAGGTGTTACTGAGTGTATCCCACCACATTCCGAGTACCTTTTCGGTCCCCAAATCTTCGTTCTGCTTCAGCTTCTCAGTCGTTCTGTGTTTGCCTGTAGAATCCAGCGGCTTCTGGGAGTTCGGCAGCCATCTACGTATCTCGAAACCACTTTCAGCATAGATGGAGCGAACAGCTTCCGCTGCCTCTTCCTCTGTCTCGACACTGTACAGCATACCGTTCACGTACGTTCTTTTGAAAATCGTATCCACAGCATCCGGGAACTGGTCCTTGAAACGTTTTGCGTTTAGGTTCTTGACGTATTGTGCACTGCTGGGCGAGCAGCTCACACCAAACGCCATCGCCTGCATCACGTATACCTTGGGGGCGCTACCAGGAACACCGTCATTACAAAAGAATTTCTGACATTGCTGATCGATGCAGTGCATCATCACCTGCAGGAATATTTCGCAAACATCCCCTGAAACAGCTACTTGATACTCGTGAAACAAATGGAGAACGGGGGCAAGTGGCCTCACTAGGTCTGGCCCTTTCAGCAGAAGGGAGTTCAAGGAGGGTCCTCTCACTTTCACAGCGGCGACAAAGACAATGCGGAGTTTCCCAGGCGTATTCTGGTTAAACACAGGAAAAATCGGCGGTTGCCACGAACGTCCTTGGTGCATGGCTTCCTCCTGAGGCGACAGTTCACGAATGTATCCCTTCGATTTGTGGCCCAGGATCTTTTCGCGAAACGCCTTCGCCAGTTCCGGATCACGCCCCATGCGCTTGTCCAAACAGTTATGACGTTTCAAGGCCATCGCTCTACTCTCCGGTAGCTGCGCATCACCGAATCTCCACAACAGATATGTTTCGTATCGGTTTACTTTCAGCTCCTTGCTGGATTGTAGTAGCTGTATAGCCCGCTCATCCTTTGTCGATATCAACGACTTTCCAGGAAGCTGAACTCCCAGGCTGTCCAACGAGAAATAATCCTTGACCGTTGTATGAGGTGTTTCACATACACAGATATGGTAGCTATACGCCGTAGCACTTTCCTTCTTATCCTGCGTCGGCACCGAGCAGGGTCCGTAAATCAGCCAGCCAAGCCGCGTTAGTACTGCTGTAGGTTGATTTTCACCTCCTTCCCGGGAATCCAACGGATAGTCTAGTCGAGAGTTGTCCACACCCATCAGGATTCGTGGCTTTACTCCAGAGTACGATGCGACAGGAACACCAGAAAGATACTGGAAATGCTCCGTGAGATCCGAAGTGGACATTGACTGGGACGGCAGATCCAGGTTCTGCACAGTATGCACCTTGGAGAGATTGAAACGCTTACCAGGATTATCGGTGCTGGAGATTTCAACCGCACACTTCACTGAGTTACCTTCATGTCTGCCTTGACCGCCAGTCCACGCGATGCACAATGGGGTCTTCTCACCCTCCAGATGCAATTCCTCCCCCAAGCTATGCTCCATCAAGGTAGAGGTTGATCCGGCGTCGAGGAAGGCATACGTATTGATCGAACGGTCTTTTCCATGTACGGTCACTGGGATGTATTTCAACAGTACACCTCCGAGTGTGCAATGATGCGCGTTGCACGAAGCTGTCTGCGTCGTTTCGCTCGGCTTCTTGTGTTTGCTATCGTCGTGCAGCAAGCGATGATGTAAAAAGCTGCAACCGTTTTGATTGCAAGGAACTTTCCGTTCGCAGGTGTTGAAGTGTTTCGTCAGGCACTTTCGGCAGATCTTCTTCTCGTTTACCAACAACCAGCGTGTATTCAGTGTCATTTTGAGAAAGCTGCTGCACTTATCGAGGCTACCGCACTCACCGGCGCACGCTAGACAAGCTCTACTACTTGCCACCGGCTCTGGTGGTTGCGTGGAGTGCACATGTACGTAGGCTTCTTCTTTTCGATCTTTTTTCTCTGTGTTTGATGGCTTGGTCCACACCTGAGGTCTACTAACTTGACCAATCGCTTCAACCATGTTTCCGAGCCACTCATTGAAGTCCAATTGCGTAGCTGTCCCTTTCTCTTTCCGGTAGAAAGCCCATTGCATTTTCAGAGTAGATGGTAGGCTGTCGACAAGCTCCTGCAGCAGCGCAACGTTGTACAGTCGTTCGTCCATTTGGCACACTTGTATAGTAGCGCACAAATTCTGCACCGCAACACCAAAATCCACGATTGGTGATCCAATTTCTCTGCTTTCATCGGTGGCATCATTTTAACTCTCTTCACCATGGTCTCCACGATCCATTCCGGGTTGCCGAACAGTGTTTTCAACCGGTTCATGATCACCGGAACGTTATTCGGATGTAGAAGCAGACTTTTGACAGCATTCAGAGCTTTGTCGTACAAACTTCTCTCCAAACGATCAAGAAGCTCATCATTCCGGAACCCACACATCCGGGTTGTTCGGTCATACGCTGCAATAAACCGAGGCCAATCCTCGGGATCTCCACCGAACTTAGGTAGATCTTTCACCGTCTGTCTGGCCGCCAAATGACCACTGTTCAGAGGAGTAAAGCTCTCGTCTAACGATAGTTGACGGGCACTGGTATGTGGAACCGACGATACTGGTGGTAGTAGACCAGGCGCAAGAGAAACGAACGGATACAGCTGTGGATTCAATGCAGTATATGGGACCGTGGGTACTGGTGGTATAAGCCCAGACGATTGAGAACTGAGTGGATACAGCTGTTGATTCAACCCAGTACATGGGACTGACGTTCCTGGCAGACTAGGCGGAAGAGAAACGTAAGGATACAGCTGTGGATTCAATCCTGTAAATGGAACCGTCGTTACTGGTGGCATTAGCCCAGACGATTGAGAACTGGATGGATACCGCTGCGGATTCAACCCTGGGTACGCTGGCATTGCAGAGATCGGCTGAGATGCTGTAGTATACAGTGGAGGAGGTTGGTAACAAGACAACGGTGGTTGAAGATGGGAAACCGACATCGGAAACTCCGTACGATCCGTTCCTGTCGTATCCGAATCCAAAACACATCCTTGGTTCTCGAAGATAGCACACAGAATGACTTCGCTCGTTTCGTTATTCTCGCGTTCCTCGACCTTACGGGAAACGTTGTCCCACTCAATAGGATTATATACATGGCTGCCAGAAACAATATCGACTCAAAGTTTGGGCAGTGCTAACATTTTAAAAGTGACATAATTGTTTTATATTTAAGTTCATAACTAAGCTAGCTATGATTACTCTTGATTTGATCATAAACATTTGCTTACATTCAACCATGTCATTGCTATTCACTACAGTTCCCTGCAAGCGATGTTGATTATTAGAATTCGATGGCGGAAGGTCAGTGCAATCCATTCCACGAAAACGTTGTTGACTGGAAATTTTCGGTGGAACGACGCCGCTAGAAACAACCTGTTGGTTTGACGGCAACACCGGAACTGCGAGTAAGTTGTCGTACACCGGTAGAGAATCGTCCAATCCCACTTTATCGGTCTTGTTCAGCCAATCTGCAATTTTGTCCGCTTCCTCCACAGTATCCTCAGAATCGCTCGAATCGTCCAGCATTTGCTCCTCTAACGCCAATCGCTCTTCAAGCTGTTTTTTCTCCAGCGCTTGTCTAGCTTCCAACGCTTTTCTCTGCTGTTCATGAAGCTTCGCGGAACGTTTTGATTGCTTCGACGATGCCATGGACGACGCCCTGTTGCCTTTGCCAATATTAACTACATTAGCAGTTGAACTCGCCAATGGTAACGAATCTCGTCGATCTTCTGCGGATAATATCGAAACAGTGCATTTCGCACCTACATCGGACTGCTGTCGTATTTTTGGAGTCGCGCCCAATCGACTACTCCGCGGAGTTTGGGGTTCACTGGATTTACATGTAGCACCTCCCGCTTGCATACTTTGCTGCTGCAATTGCAACTTCGCCATCTGCAACGGATCGACCTGTTCTCCGCCTTGCTGCTGCAATTTCTGCTGCTGCTCAAGCTTTCGCTGTCGTTCCGCATCCTGCTCCAAACGATGTTGTTGCTCTTGTTGCCACTGCTTCTGCTGCCCTTCGAGATGCTTTAACTGCGTATTCAGTGAAACCCGTTCCTTCTCAAGCGACGTTCTGACGCATCCATTACAGCTCCAATCTTTATCCCGAATACTATCATTCACGTTCACACAATCATAGTAATACCACTCATCACACTCGTCGCATTGTACCATACGACTATTGTCGACCTGCCGACAAGAACCACAACTGGTCCCCTCATTGCCAGGAGAATCACTTTTATTCCTCCGGGAACGATTCCCAGCACTCGCTACGCTACCGGTTGACATTCCGAAATAAAACGGAAAATTTAATTTGTTACCAAAACAAATTCGTTTACCGAGATAAGATTGCAAGACGTCCGAAAACTTGAACGAACCGTTTATTTTTAGTTGTTAAATTTTCCCTATGGGATACAAGTTATGTTTAATATGTAGTTTTAGTATATTTTAATGTATAATATGTAGCTATTTCTAAGCAAACTTACGTTTGTGCTTCTTGCAACCCGTTTCGTAAAGAAGTCAACCTTGAATATAGCCTGTTTCTATCCGTTCGGTAGCGATATTTCAATCTGTGATTTAGCCTTAGTATTTAGATTCTAGTTTTACATTAATAAGAATAAATCTTTACCTTCCTCCTGCTAGTCCAATGTTAGTGATTCAGCAAAATTCAATCTTTCTAAGTTAATCCGTACTACTAGTTTAAGCTATTCACTCACTTTAGCGCGTTACGTGGTGTTACAATATCCAGTTTTTCGTTTTGTTCGACAATGATTTGTGTTTTTCGTATGTTTACAATGTTGACGTGACAGCTCTCGATACTAATCAACCTTACCAGTGCTGCCGATTCCCGGTCGAGGTTGGATGACATCGGAGGCGCGTTTCGCATATCGCGTAACAGCAAGAACGCAATCCCAGTGCTGGCGTTTCTTACGACGGTGAAGTCTCTTTTCGGCAGCTCTAGCATCTCGGTATCTCTCTCAGCTCTGGCGTGTCACTCGCTGGCGCTCTGGGTCAAACCTTTCATGGAAGTGGCTGCAGCAGTAGTAGGTAGTACCTAACACTTCTCGTGCTGTAATACTGAAAGCGTCGTAGATGTGCCTCCACTGTTCGGTTAGGTTCTCTCCGAGCTGTTCACCGATCCGTTTATCAGTCTTTCGCAACTCCTTTCGCTGGCAACCACCGAATGTTCAGTCATATCTATCTCGCTGGTTTCGATTTGAATACGTTGGACAAACGGGCGCGGATCTTGCCTACTACGAGATAGTGGTCCGAGTCGACGTTTGGTTCCCGAAAGGATCGCACGTCTGCGACATCAAAAAAGTGCCGGCCATCAACCAGAACGTGGTCGATCTGAGCAGGCCTCTCCATTAGAGTATTTCCAGGTGTGCTTCCGAATGTGTCATCGTGCAAAATGGGTACTACTGATAACCATTCCTCTGACCGCAGCGAAATTGATTAGATTTCTCTTACCATTGTCGTATATGGTACACTCGTCGAAAAAATCTTGTAATTTTACGTCTTCTGACATGCACGTAAATGGAACATCGCAAATCATAT
This sequence comes from Sabethes cyaneus, assembly GCF_943734655.1. NCBI lineage: Eukaryota > Metazoa > Arthropoda > Insecta > Diptera > Culicidae > Sabethes > Sabethes cyaneus. Next base: position 69,453,483 of record NC_071355.1, on the reverse strand, counting down.
AAAATTACGTGTTATTTCACTTAATGGTTTCTTTATTACGTCTGGCTTGATGTAAAAATATATCTTTAAAAACGGTTCAGGTTGTTTAAACGTAATTACGTTTTATTTAATGGAAAAATATATCGGATTTCAGTTTACGTCGAATGTGAGATTCATTTTTAATTCTGTGATAGGATGGAGACTTTCTCTACCAATAACGGGACAAAGGAACCATTGGCGGGGCTAGGGGGGGCTAAGCCCCCTAGGAGAGATTTAGCCCACCCTAGAAAAATTGACTTGGCCGACCAATAAAACGGTCGTAAAAAATTTCGGGGCTATAGCTCCCCTTAGAAATGAGCGCTAGTTCCGCCAATGGAAAGAACTCTTCACTTCCGACCATCGATGCCATTTTCACAGATTTTTTCACACGCATAAATTTGGGACCCTATCATTTCCTCCGCAATATTTAATTTGTCTAGTGTATTTTTTCTATAATATACATAGTTTATGAAGTACTTTAATTACCAAACACATTGGTAGAACCAGAACTAACAGAAACTGACATAATTGGTGGGTCCCAAATTTATGCGTGTGAAAAAATCTGTGATTCTGGCATCTATGCTTCCGACCTGTGCATTTGTATCCCCGATGACGTTGACGATGACGATGATGTTTATATCATATCTTGGACACTCTCCATATGTCCTGTCGAGAAGATCATAGAACGCTTCTTTTTCGTCATCGGGTTTGTCGTTCGTCGCTGTGTACACATTTGCGTGTAGTTGAAGAATTTGCCCTTAATCCTCAGCACGCACAGACAGTCATTGATGGGCCTCGACCTAATGATACGCTTCATTCGCTTTTCATGTAATACGAATCCGACTTCATGATCTGCTTTATTACCGCCACTGTAGTAAATGTGATACTCGAATGTCGTCCCCGCAATAAGATCTACTGAGCGGAATTCGCGTTCTCCCGCCTTCACCATCGCACTTCCTGGATGACTGCAACCTCGATCTTCATCTTCTGCAGCTCTCTTGCCAGAATACCCACGCGTGCCGGTTCAAGTAGAGTTCTAACATTCCAAGTACCAAGTTTCCAATAATCAATGTCCTTTTTCTTTTGCCTGGGTCCATGCCGATTATCCGGTTTTAGTTCCTCTCCTGAATTTCTCCTAGCGAAAGTTGTTTAAGCATACTGCCTTACTGGGGCTGCGATGCCATGTCTCGCGGACAGGACTGCTGTCTTGGGTATAGCTGGCGAGACACAGCGTTTCATAAGTCAGCCAACCGCTCCGGATCAGTCGCTGTTGTATGCCGCTCCTAATCTGGGATACAGCCGCATACCTGGTACGGAAAGGGCGATTCACCGTGTAGTGGGATCACCGTCGTGTGCCGCTCCAACCTGGAGACAGACACTCACGGCTGGCAAGGCTGTTCCTTTTGCCAACACTCAGCAGAAGCATGAGTGTCTCCTTCCCTATCGGTATCCGGGCTTAGTTTCCACCGGGGTTGGTTACCCGATTTCTACTAAGGTTGCTCATATTCCGACTGGTATCATGAGGAGGTAAGGATAGGAGTTGCTGGATAAGAGGCTAATGACCACTGTGGGCAAGCTGTGGAGTCTATTATATAACTGCAGGTACGCGAGCTACCGAAGTTACGCATTACCCAGCCATTTACTAGCCTCTTTGGAGGATCTATCGCAACACAAAGATTAAATTTACCACGAATCTACCTGCTAGCGGCGATAGATGGCAAAAGATGATCAGAGAAAGCACCCCGGGGTCACTTAAGCCGGAACATTTCGAGATGGTTTCTATACAGCTCAAACTGCCTAAAATTGTCGCCAATGTGTAGATGTAGCAGAAAAATAAATACCGCCCACGATTATTATTTTTTGCCTCCTCTTTTGTTGGGTTACTCTTACCACTGCGTCCATTATTTTTAACTATTTTGGTATGCCCCGTTTATTTCTTTTACTGTACGCTTAAGCTTACCTATTACTTATTGAGGAAGTGATAGAATGGAAGCTGGAGCGAGACAGGTGTCAATCAGGGATGATTGGTTTATGAACCTTGTTACCCTTTTTGAGATGCTGCAGTCTGCGTCCTATTTTGTGCTCCACAATTGCAGAGCAAGTGTTCCGAGGTTTCGCTCTCGGCATTACACAGGCGACAAATATCATCTTGTACGAAACCGAGATTCCGAAGATGATATTTACTCGGACAATGTCCTGTCACAAGATCACGATTATAAAAGTGTTGCAAATCAATTACCATTTTCCTTTTTGAAGGCGTATTTTCTATTTTGATAACGGTCACCCAGAAACACCGGGAAAAATATATACGGCTACTGAAATTTACACGGAAAGAGGAGCCAAACATGATCGTCTGTTGCGCTCATCATTTGACCTTAGAATTATGACGAATGCCTTACGGGCAAACTTGGCTGATATTTTAAGTGGAATTTAATTTGTTTAGTTTGCAATTAAGCTAACCGATAATTGTCTCTCAGCCAGAGGGCTGGAATAGAAATGCAAATCTGGTACCTACAGCGCCTGTAAATGATGGGTCACGTCGAGTCGAGCGAGATATTTTAATTTATACCTTTGCACCTGTTGGCAGTCGGCCAATATCGCTGGACCTACGACAAATCTAAATGATGATTTAACAACTTGTCTCCTTGGCCGACGGGAATTATGATCAGAGCAAAAGGTTAGGGAAATATGAGTTGGTTTCTAATTTGCCGCTCCCATAGAAGCTCAAGCTGTGGGCCGCGACTACCAATTACTGTTGGGACTTGACGTTGTTTGAGGATATAGTCATTGTTCCACCTTCTATTTAAAATAAAGGAATGCATACAAAAATTGAATGCAATATTTATAAGATTCAAAGAATCAATCAAGACGATATTAATCGCTAGGCGTCAATCCCGATGTAGTGGTTAGCACTCAGGTTCAAATCCCAAACCCGTAGTCACGAATGATCTAAGCTGTTAAGAGTGGTAAAAACGGACACCTTGAGGTTAAGACTCAATATCCACTCAAATACTACAGTGTTTATCGCAATTTTCATACAAACTGAACTTTTATGTCTCTGTCTAATATAGCTACAACATGTGCAAATTTCTTCCAAAATTCGAAAATATATGCTTTTTTAAGATCATAAACATTAAGTTTCTGCGTATGGGTGGGGAAGACGGACACTCGCAAAAAGGTGTCCCGTGTCGTCGAATTATCTGTATTATGACGGATTAAAATATTTTATCATTCATGTAGGAAACAATCGGTTTGGCAAAGCCGCCTTCCCGATCCCCCCTTTGAGCGATGGTTTCCTTTTATATTCCTCAATATTTTAATTTGTGATAAGCTTCCGGTGTGCGCGAAAACAGTTATAAAACTTTAAGCTTGCAAAAACCAGGAAAACAGCAAATTAATTATTTTGTGTTTCTTTTGGCGATACAACTTCAATCAAACCTTAAATTATTAATAGATAGCGAATTTTTTAATCTTTCAAGTGTGCATAAGTTTTGTTAATTAGTGAAATAATTAAGTAGTTGCCTAAAAACATAAACCGCCTAAAGGCGGTCAGTACGAAAAAATGCTCTACGCAACCAAACGCCGCGTATGCGAAGTCATGGTTTTCGAGCTCTATGTATATTTTTTCAGGAACTGTTGAACGTATTGAACGTAAAAAAACCAACAACAAGAGTCAAGAAATATCTTCTCGGAACATTCGGCATGGACCAAGGCGACGAAATAAGGACATGGAATGGAGACTTGGTACCTGGAACTGCAGATCGCTAAATTTCGTTGGTGGCGACAGGGTGCTACTCACGGTGCTACTCGATCAGTTAGAACCCCGAAAGTTTGGTATCGTGGCACTGCAGGAGCTTTGTCGCAAAGGCGAGAAGGTGTGGCGGCAAAGCCCAACTTTTCCAGAGTGGTGGAACAACCAACGAGCTGGGAACGGGCTTCGAAGTGTTGGGCAAAATGCAGGATCGTGTGGTGGACTGGAAAGCGATCAACGAGAGGATGTGCGTGTTGAAGATAAAAGGCCGGTTCTTCAACTACACCATCATTAACGTGCATTGTCCACATGAAGGTAGACCCGACGACGAGAAAGAAGGGTTCTATGCGCAGCTGGCAACGGCCGGCAACGTACGACAGCTGCTCACCACGGGACATCAAGATCGTCATCGGGGATAACAGGGAAGCAATGTATAGACCGGTGATCGGGCCCCATAGCCTGCACACCGACACGAACGATAACGGCCTGCGATGCATCAACTTTGCGGCTTCCCGAGGCTTGGTGATCAAAAGCACCTTCTTTCCCCACAAAGATATCCACAAGGCGACCTGGAGATTGCCTGGCCAACGCACCTCGAACCAAATTGACCATATTCTCATCGAGGACAGGTTTTTCTCGAACATCACCAACGTACGCTCCCTACGAAGTGCGGATATTGACTCGGACCACTACCTAGTAGCAGTACATGTGCGCTCAAAACTATCGTCGATTTACCTTGCGACAAAGTCACCCTCCTCGGCTAAACATTCGACAACTAGACAACCCGCGAACTGCCGAAAACTACGCGCGCGTACTGGATGAAGCTCTGCCTTCCTCTGTGGAGCTAGATGCCTCGACCCTCGAAAACGGATGGAGTAGGATACGCTCGGCCATCAACGAGGCCGCAACCGCGGTGCTAGGTGTGAAACCTCGAGTGCACGAAATGATTGATTTGACGGGGAATGCCAAGAAGCGATAGAGAGGAAAAAAGAGCTTGGAAAAACTATCTGAGCATATCCACGAGAGAAAATTTGGCCAAATATCGACGAGCAAAGAATGAGTTGACAGCGATTGTTAGGAGGAAAAAGCGCCAGAAGGAGGACAGAGATCGTGAGGAGCTAGAACAACTATTCCGGGCTAATGACACCCGCAAGTTTTACGAGAAGGTGAACCAAACTCGCAAGGCCCACACACCAAAACCTGACATGTGTACGAACGAGGGAGGGAATCTAACCACAAACGAGCGCGAGGTGGTCGACAGGTGGAAGCAGTTCTTCGATGAACACCTCAACGGCGAAATAGCAGCAGGAGACGCAATGGAAGTTAACCACGGAGTACCTACAAACGACAACAGCGTACCGGCTCCCGGCGAGAAATCGGTGCTGCTGAAGAATAATAGAGCCGCCGGAAAGGACCTTACAACTTAGAACTTTACAAAAATGGCCAAGAACCACTAGCACGGCACTTCACTGGCTGATTTCAAGGTTTTGGAAAGAAGCGAAACTACCGGAGGAGTGGATGGAAAGCGTAGTCTGTCTCATCTACAAAAAGGGCGACCGGCTAGACTGCTGTAACTACCGCGGCATTACGCTGATCAACGTCGCCTACAAGGTGCTCTCCCAGATTTTGTTACGTCGTCTATCCCCAATAGCAAAAGAATTTATAGGGCAGTATCAGGCGGACTTCATGGGGGCCCCGGATGAAATGTTTACTCTCCGACAAATCCTCCAGAAATGTACCCACGCATCATATTTTCGTGGATTTCAGAGCAGCATACGATACCGTTGAACGTAAACAGCTATGGCAGATAATGCACGAGTACGGTTTTCCGGACAAACTGACGCGGCTCACCGTGGGATGAAACCCAAATCTAGGTGGACAAAAGTAATTACGCTTAAACCGTTAGTCCTAGGTATAAAGTATCTTCGGAGAAAATTTGTTATTTTAACTTCCGCATTTTTGACGTAGGACTACGTCTTACGGCAAGTTTTGAGATAGGGTGTCATTCCAAAAAATCGAAAAATGCGAGCGTCACGAAAAATGAAAGGTTTTGAGCGCTAATAGCTCAGCGGTTTTCCAATCGATTTTCAACATTCTTACATCAATCGATCGGAAAATCTTCTAAGAATTGACCCAAATGAAGAAAAGTATGGATTCTTGATATTGAACTATTGAAAAATTGAAAATAATGAACCTATGTTTTACCAGAATTCTCGCTTCGTGATTGGTTGGAAGATTCTTTACGATGATCTAAACCTATACCAATTTGATATCTGTGCTTGGGAAGTAAGCCAAAACAAGTGACCAAGTTTCCTCATTTCAACAAGATTTCTTAACACCGCGGTTCAACCTAGACCATTTTGACGTCCTTGCTTGGGAAGTATGCCAGAGAGAGTAACAAAGCCCCCTCGTGTCAACAGATTTCTTACGAACGCGATTGAACCTAGTCCAATTTGATGTCTGTGTTAGGAAAGTGTGCCAGAAAAAATGACACAGTTCGTTGTCCCAACAGATTGCAAATTCTTCACTGAGACACGATTGAACCTCGGCGAACTTGATATCTGTGTTGAAAAAATGTGCTACAGCTGTAATGTTCGGTTATAATACGGCTCTGAATGAATACGGATGCTTGCCGTTTCATTAGAAGTGTAGTGAAAAGATGTGCTGTTGATAAAATAGGATTGAATTGGTAAAATCCCTTCAACGTGGGAAACCATGGATAATAAAAACAATCTTTAATTTCAGTAAGGTAGCAGGAAAGCAATAGTTTGTGTTCGTGATTTTGTTAAATTGTTTTCAAATGCACAATCTTTTGAGAATTGAACGTATGCAAAGTTACTACTTTGATATATATTACATACAACGCATGTATGTATATATGTTGCATATAGCATGTATACATGAAGAATCGAATGATTACAAGCATGAATACATGCCACTATCACTACAAAGAGACTTACGTAGTCCTGCGTCACCTATATATGCGGTCGTGTCTTGTACACAACCCATCTGATTTTTTTGCTGTATATGGCATTAGGGTGACCATCATAGTAGGCGTGTGCAAAATATAAACTTTTTTATGGTTGAAGTTAGCTGAATAAAATGTTCTGTAAAGTTAAAGAACATTAAATTTTGCTTTGCTGTATTTGTAACTTTGCTAAAAAAATAAAAGCCCTATCTTTTATGGTTGATGGACTAGGGTAATTTAAAGTTTTTTGCTCGGGGTGAACCTAAAAAATCCGTTTTTCCTTAATATCTCCTTTCGTGTTCATTTCTCACAAATCATGCCTTCTGAGCACTTTCACATCCATTAAAAACGCACATTTTGTTTGAAGGAATCAGGTCGCTATCTCCTTCGGTTCTGAAGCTACAGACAGTTTTTCTAAAAAAATATACTTTTTTCAAATGTCAATAACGTAAAAACTGCTCAAAAGCAGCACATGAAATTTTGTATGGATGTTTAGTAATATATTGGCCATTGAAATTAATTGAGATCGCATCGGTCCAGGTCGGCCCTTTTTTGCTAGTCCGTATTGAATATGAAGTAAAAATTACCGTTTTACTTACCAAATTATAATTTTTACGGTAATAAGATGGATTAAAAAACAAAAATATTTATTTGTATTTTTTATTTGCATTTTTTTGCATGATTAAGTTAAATACAAATATTTAGAATTATTTTTGTTTTTTAATCTATGTTATTACCGTAAAAATTGTGATTTTGGTAAGTAAAACGGTAATTTTAACTTTATATTCAATACGGTTTAGCAAAAAAGGGCCGACCTGGACCGATGCGATCTCAATTAATTTCAGTAGCCAATATATTACTAAACATCCATATACAGGCCATATACAGCAAAATATGCGGAAGTTGAAATAACAAATTTTCTACGCAGATATTTTATACCTAGGACTAACGGTTTAAGCGTAATTACTTTTGTCCATCTAGATTTGGGTTTATCCCTCGGTGCGGCTGATCAAAGCTACTCTGGAACGAGTGATGTACTACGTGCGCGTTTCGGGGACACTCTCAAGTCCTTTCGAATCGCTACGGCAAGGAGATGGACTGTCCTGTAGCAAGAGTAGCCAACTCCTAGCCTTTGCAGACGACCTCGACATCATTACTAGAAACCATGTGACGGCGGAGGCAATCTACGCCAGACTAAAAACGGAAGCTAGGAGGATAGGGTTACAAATTAATGCGTCGAAAACCAAATATATGGTAGGAAGAGGCTCCCGAGAAAGTAACGTTTGCCTCCCACGGACAGTGACTATTGACGGCGATGAACTGGAAGTGGTTGATGAGTTAGTATATTTGGGATCTCTGGTCACCGCCGATAATAATACGAGTAATGAGATCCAACGCATTCAAGCCGGAAATCGAGCCTACTTTTCCCTCCGCAAGACGTTTCGATCTGGGAGCATACGCCGCCGGACAAAGCTGATGATGTACAAAACGCCAATAAGACCGGTAGTCCTCTAAGGACTTGAGACAGTAACTTTGCTTACGGAAGACATACGTGCACTTGCCGTTTTTGAACGAAAGGTATCGCGGACTATTTTTGGCGGAGCACAAACGAAATGCGGAAACTGGCGGAGATGTATGAATCACGACCTACAGGCACTGCTTGGAGAGATTCCCGTCGTACACTTGGCGAAAGTTGGGAGGATGCCGGACGAGTGTGTAGTGAAATCCGTTCTCTTCAAGAACCCCACCGGCACCAGGAATAAAGGGGCTCAACGCTTGCATGTGTCGAGACGCGCAACGAATTGGCGACGAGTAGCCCTGTACCGCGTACAATGGAGAGGAATTCTTAATACGGCAATAGCTACCCCGGCTCTCATAACAGGGGGGAGCCCATAACTCCGAAAATTCCGGACAATTCTTCATCAAACTTAGCACAAATGTCCCTTGACATTAGGGAAACAGCACTGGGAAGTTGACAGAAGGAAGGAATCCCTAACTCCCTAACAAGAGGGGAAGAGATTCAAATAAGTAAAAGGGGTTGCGTTTCTCTTGCATTTAAACCGATTGCAGTTGCGCAACTGTTGTTGAGAAAAGAGGGGAATTCCACTGAGGAGGAATATATGGGATAATAAACCTTTGTTACGTTTCCATTATAGCGATTTTCACTGAGCAAACCGATGCATAATTAGCTACGTGGGGAAGCTGACTGGGAAGGAATCGACATATAGGGGGACGAGGAACGTGAGTATGAATGCATGTTCTGCCATAGCTCTGGAACTTCTGGACTGTTCTGCATCAAACGTTGTTTGTCAAACACATGTTTTTTGGCATAAACTAATCAGTACCGGGGGGTTGACAAAAGAGGGAGACAGTCTCTCACAAGAGGAGAGAAAGGTTCAAATAGGTAAAGGGGTGCGTTTCTCTAGCATTTGTAACGATAGCAGTTGTACATGTTGTTTTATTTCTGAAAGGGGGAATAGGGTGAGCATTAAAAAGGGGGAGGTTCAAAAACGTAAAAAAAGCTTTGTGTCGATTTGCAGGAATTACCGAGAAGAAGACAGATTTACAAGTGGTTTGGGGCAACGTGAGAGGATCTGACAAAGGGAGTAGACATATTCAAATGAAAAAAAGGGTTTTGCTCTTGCATTATGAGAGTTTTCGTTTCAAAAACAGATGTACAAGTGACTGAGTGAGAAAGGGGCCCCGAGTGAGATCGTGCAATCAGCTAGTATATATTTTTCAAAATTGGGGTTTTCTATCAGCTAATTCGGATAACGGATCACAAAAGAAAGCTATCAAAAATTTCTCAGGATAACAAAAAATTTGGACCCCAGAGGGTTAAATGCACATTAATGGCTGTGATTTTCTAACAGTGAGGCAAATAAACATTGCTCAGTTTTTCTTACCTATCTTTATCTAACTATTGGTTTTTCAAAAATTAAAAAACTGAGCTGAGTCGGCTTAGCCCGTCTAGTATCGGTATCGGTGTTTGTTTGAGATCGCCTTTACTGCAAAACTTTCTAGCCGTTTGTGTTTAAGGGGTTTCTGCCTGCATGGCGTGTCGTCTGCGAGCTTTGCCAAAAATAAAACTAAACAGGATTCAGCTCTGCTCGATAATGTAGCTGTTGGACTGGGACCTACTTCCTTTAACTGTCCGACAGAATATTAGCTTGTGATGGCGTAGTCGACAGGCTTATCATATAAATTTTATGTAATGGTTATTATTGTTCTTGTTTTACTCAACGTTATTCCATAATTGTCCGTTTATGTGTTGCAAATGAGTTTCTGAGCAAAGTAATGATAAATGATTTTGTGTCTAGAACCTTTAGTTAAAAATTAATTCTTAGGATCAACGATGGTGGCAGCTCCTGCAGCGGTAGGCGTTTCGCTCACTTTTATAATGTATAATGATAGTAGGTAACAACTGCTCTCGAAGGAATGGAAACGATTTACAGTTGCTGAGCACTGATAAATTGTCTGGTGGTCTTTAAAGTCATTGTGCTGTCGTAACCAGTTACGCAAAGATCAAGCCCGACGAGGCGACACCCTAATTTCGCGATATTTATGTGAAACCGTTTCGCCCGTTGTAGCACAGCAGCAGAAGGGAACAGTCAATTCCAATTTATTTTCCTATTCGCGATCGATTACTGCAGGCAATGTTTAATTTTCTAAATGAAAACAAAGCTCTGCACAGAATGGAGCACAAATCAGCACAGCATCATTCTGTAAGGATAGGACCAAGAATGGTATCGATAGGCCACTGCAATGACTGCGGTGAAACCGATCTGAATGGAATGGAATTATATTTACGTTAAATAATAGCAACACCTTAACATGCAGTGCAATGCATTGAATTGAAACCGTCGTTATATGCTGAAACGGATTGGATTCTTAGAAAAAGTCTACAATGGTTTGATTTAACGATGAATTGTCACTTCGGCTAAAATTATCGAAATAAGATTTATGTCATTCTGGTCTAGGGTTGCCAAGTCTCAAAATTATAAAAACCGGCCGCTCGGTCCTGCCTTCAAAAACTGCGGGGGGGGGGGGGGGGGGGGGGGGTGTCGCAGCATATTATTAGAGGATTTGCGTGGAATGTGTAATGTGCGTTATTGACATATTATTTGGGTAGTCGCCGTAATCGAAACCACAACGAACATTAAATGGATTATTGAAGATAGCATAGCTATAGTTTCAGAGTGACAACTAGTTGCTTCTGGTTAATTACCGTCAAAAGCAAAGTATAGTCACTGCAAAACTGGCTATCTTCAATGATCCACTACTCAGAATTGCTAATAAATTTATCAGAAAATTTAACAAATCCGGCAAAAAGTTCCAATCAGGCTTCATATGTCAGAAAACCGGCCTTTTTGCAGGATTGACCGGCCACCGGCTTTGCAGGTGAAAAACCGGTCGGGCCGGCCAAAAACCGGCCACTTGGCAACCCTATTCTGGTCCGCGTGTCCCTCATTTGTTTCGTTGCGGACTGCTGATATACCGCTGAAGACCGCCAGAATGGCTTCTATATAAACATCCATTGATCGCTTGGTTCGGCCAAGAGAACACCACAAAACGTGACCGAAAAGGCACTTGGTAATTTAAATGCTGACCCACCACCGCGTGGTCCTAGTTGCTGGTTTGGTTCTAGACAGACGGCTTCCACCAGACAGACACGATTTTACACCGCTTGTACTCGAAGCTTAACATTTCATTCTTTCTAGCTGATTGAATAAGGGATAAGAAAAACCTATATTTTTCTACCATTGGGACGAAGGTTATTTCGAGGCAAGGAATCATTCATACTCATTCAAATGCTCAAACTTTTCTGCCATAATACAGCGGGAGGATCGTAATGACCGACGGAACAAGTTTAAATTTAAATGAGCAATGATTACATACTTGATGGAAGCCGCGGACCTTGTATTAATTTTGGATCTTCGAAAATCTGACATGGTCAGGCTCAAAAATCGCGAAGTTGCTGAAATTGTCTAAATCGATGCATATGCGTATGTGAAGATAAATTATAGGCAGCTTCCCGAATGAAAAACAAATATTTGTATACGTTCTGTCCTGAAGATGAAGGGATACCCTTCGAAACGTCGACTGTAAACCGAAAATAAATATTTTTGAAGGCAACTCGTGACCAAACGCCAACTTAAATTTGAAACCTTTGCAAGCAAGTTCAAATTCATTTTTGCCGATAAATTTGCAAGAAGGCTTAGCATCTGGCAAGGTAGGTATGTATTTGCAGCTGCGGACAAAAAACTTACATTTTCGTGACAAACTAGACTGTGCATTCCAAAATATAGGTACAAGCAGGAGTGCCTGAGAAAACCCGAATTAATCCACCTAGTGGTGTGACCGGCCTTTCTACTGACTAAATTTTTAAATATGCGTTCCTTATTCCTTAAAATCCTTATTTTACAGTGAAATTCACAAGAAAATTCTGCGTGCAATAATTATATCTTTTTGTTTCCTAGAGTCCGTAAATATTTCTAAGTGTCATTTAATTTACTTTAACAACATCTTATTAAATTTTGTAATATTTACGTGATTTATAGAAACATGTATGTGAACCCAAAAGATAATTATTGTAGACTTGAATGAATATATTTAGACAATGAGAAATTAATCCTCTACCGAGTCTATAGACGGCATTAATTTTTGGACTTCAGAGGCACACACGAAGCTTATTTTGAATTGACAATATGAAAACTGTGTTCAGAATAGATTTCTTGATATTTTGATATTAATACCACAACATTTTGGATCGATTCTGGATTCTGGTTTTTCATTGTTTTAACTCTATTTGACGGTTTTGCCCCGGCATGGCCATTCCGGAACATATTTCCATGGGGTTTCACAGTGGTCCAAACCCAAATAAACGTGCGCATTCCAGTTTTGAGTGGGAAAACTTGATTTTAGGTTTATGGAACCTTTGAAAGTGTTTCTGGAAATTAAAAGTTCTATCGTTTGGTGAAATTAAAATTTTGATTAATCTCCCTAAAAGTGAAATAAAAAATTTATTTTTCTTCAGTTGCAATATAACACAGTGATATGTTTTGCAAACTTTTAGAGCAAATTATTACAAAAAATTTTGCTGAAAACAGTAACCTTCTATCTCTTCAACGAAGATAGAAAAATGCTATTTCTTACATCTGAATCGATAAAATCAGTTTTTCTATTTTAGCTCTTTTGATAGTAGTTGTATGACTTTTTCATGTTTTATAAAGTTGTACAAATAGTAAAAATTCACAACTTTGCCGAATGTAGTATATCTCTATCTATGCTTGTTTAGGAACTGTAGAACTTTTAATATAAAAAATAGCCTAATTTTGACCTCAAATTACACAACTATGCGCAGACGGATACAAATTATATTTAATTTAATAAAGAACTAGACAAAAAATATTACAAAATCCAGAAAGTTTCATTTGTATCTATTTGCGCGTAGTTGAGCAATCCGGGGTTGAAATTAGAGTATTTTTTATATTAAAAGTTCTACAGTTACTAAACAAGCAAAGACGAGGTATGCTTCATTCGGCAAAGTTGTGTATTTTTACTATTTGTACAACTTTATAAAACATGAAAAAATCATACAACTACTATCAAAAGAGCTAAAATAGAAAAACTGATTTTATCGATTCAGATGTAAGAAACAGCATTTTTCTATCTTCGCTAAAGAGATAGAAGGTTACTGTCTTCTGTAAAATTTCTTGTAATAATATGCTCTAAAACTTTACAGAACACATCAATGTGTTATATTTGAACTGAAGAAAAATAAATTTTTTATTTCACTTTTAGGGGGATTAATCAAAATTTTAATTTCACCAAACGATAACACTTTCAAATTCCAAAAACTCTTCCAAAGCCTTCAAAACCTAAAATCAAGTTTTCCCACTCAAAACTGTAATGGGCACGTTCATTTTGTCTTGAACCACTGAGAAGCCCCACGGGAATATGTTCCGGAATGGCCATGCCGGGGCAAAATCATCAAATAGAGTTAAAACAATGGAAAACAACCTTCCGGAGTAGTTTCATGAATATAGATACCCATATTGCCAGTGTTGCAATCCAAACAGTTCTGTGGCCACAGAAGGTCCCACGGGAACTTGTTCCAAAATGGCCATTCCGAGGATAAATCATTATACTGTTTTATAACAATAAAAACTAACCTCTCGGAGTAATTATTAATAGGGAATTTTGGATACCCATATTACTATGATTACACCCAAATTCTTAAAAAGTTCTTTAATTCCGGAACACATCCTCGGAGTACCGGATTTCCGGAAACCACTTCCGGTTCTGTTGTAACCCTGCTAGAAGTGGATGAGTTCCTGAATCTTTAGGTGGTAAGATGGTTCAAATCCGTCAAATATTGCCATAGTTACAAGCATTTCAATTTGTGGGTACCCGGGTACCCTTGTCGAGCACTTAAAGGTGTTTTTTTTATCGAACACAACGGTTAAAACATGATACACGACATAAGATCTCTGTCTCTTGTGTCACTAACGAAAACAAGTCGTACAAAATTACTAGCAAAAATTTTTAATATAAAATTTCTAAGCTGTAGCTTCTATTGATATAAAAAAGCATCTATTGATGCGCAAAATTTGTTTGACACTTGTATAAATTTATTCGGGAAAATCAACTCATTAGCATTTTCAATCCTATACCTGGACCCCCGTTCGTTTGACCATTTTTAATCTGAACACTTTTTAATTTGAACCCCGCTGGTTTGCACGACGTGCAAATTAAACATGGTTCAAATGTCATTCTCAACATGACATCATTTGTTTATGCGGACAACGCACATAAACACGACTTGTTTGTACTGACCTAGCGTGTTTAATCGGTTTCACATTTCGTCCCTACGATTAAGATAGAAATCCGATCGGAGAATGCAATATTCGCGCTTGCAACTGCCAACTAAAACAAACCACCAAAACAATAACAAAGAGCAGGGCGGCCAGTTCACAGGATTCAGCATATTTCGGGTTACCAGTTGTCCAAATTAAAAAGTAACCCCGTTAGTTTGCATGAGGAATCGTTCAAACGAACGAGGGTTCACTGTACCATAACTGTCTGCTTAAATCAACTGCTATTCTTCGCTTTTTGCTTTTCTTGTCCGATTGCGAGTAACAGCAAGTGAAGAAATAAGTTCGAATACAACTTTTCATCGTTGTGTAAGTGCGCATCATGTGTATTCTGTGTATTAGTATTGGTGTCAGCTTTAGCCTTATATATAGGCTAACCGATGCGCAAGGTGTCGACTTGATGTCATTTGTTATTTGTTTACCGCGCGTGATGAAGGAGTATCGCAACGTCGTAGTAAAGTTGTTTGCGAGAGGTGAGCGACCCGGCGACATATTTCGGCGGTTTAAATCCCACGGGGTGAAGCGGAATTTCATCTATAACACCATCCGTCGGTACCAGGAGCCGGGCTTGGCCAAGGACCGTGCTAGATCCAGGCGGCCGCGTTCGGCGAGGACGCCAGCAGCCATCAAGGTGGTGAGGGAGCGGGTTCGTCGAAAAATGAATCGCTCGATTCGGTAGACCGCTGTTGACCTAGCTGTGTCGTTCGGAACTGCCCACACCATCATGGCGAAGGACCTGGGATGCAAGTCGTATAAGAAATGCAAGGTTCACGGGGTAACGGAGGCTACAACGAAGAAGAGGCTGGGCAGAGCAAAATTGATACTTTCGCGGCACGCTGTTCAGGAGTTCGTGTTTTCTGATGAGAAACTCTTCATTTTCCAACCGCCGGACAATGTCCAAAATGATCGACTGTGGGCGCCGACGTTGGTCAACATCCCCTCGTCCTACATACACATCCCGCGGTTCCAGAGCGCTGCGTCGGTTATGGTTTGGGGGGCCGTATCCAAACGTGGAAAGCTTCCACTGATGTTTATCGAGAAAACGTGAAAATCTACGCCACGTACTATAAGACCGAGATTCTGAAGAAGGCTGTGGACCCGACACTTCGTGACCTCTACGGAAAACATCATTACGTCTTTCAACAGGACGGCGCACCGGCCCACACGGCGACCCACACGGTCCAAGCGTGGTGTCGGGAGAATTTGACCGATTTTCTCGATAAGATTTTGTTGGCTCCCAGCTCCCCGGATCTTAATCCCCAGGACTTTTATGTATGGTCGTAAATGCTAGCCAGGCAGAGCGAACATAAAGTGAGCACTATGGACCAATTTAAGAAGCTTATTTCCAAGATCTGGGACGAGATGCCCATGGACCAGGTGCGTGCCGCGTGTGATTCTTTTGAGAAACGTCTCAAGCTCGTCATAAAGTACAAAGGGGAGGTGCTTCCACCAAATATGTCGTAAAGATTCAACACATTTTTAAAGTGTATTTAAACTTATTGAACACCCTGTAGATACCTTTATGAGGAAATAAAGTGCTTCTGATCACCAAGCCTGCAAAGTTCATGCATCGCAGGCCGTTAGCGTTCGTGTCGGTGGGCAGGCTATGGGGCCCGATCACCAGTCTATACGTTGCTTCCCTGCCGACCTGGGCGTTCATATCCCCGAGAACGATCTTGATGTCCCGTCGTGAGCATCTGTCGTACGTTGCCTCCAGCTGCGTATAGAACGCTTCCTTGTCGTCGTCGGGTCTACCGTCGTGTGAACAATGCACGTTTATGATGGTGTAGTCGAAGAAACGGCCTTTCATCCTCAACACGCACATTCTTTCATTGATCATTTTCCAGTCCATTACGCGATCTTGCATTTTGCCCAACACTACGAAGCCCGTTCCCAGCACGGATCCTCCACACTTTCTCGTCTTTGCGACAGATGTCCTGCAGTGCCACGATGCCAAACTTTCGGGGTTCTAACTGATAGCCACCAACGAAATTTAGGATTTCCATGTCTTTATTTCGACGCCTTTGTCCATGCCGAATGTTCCGAGTAAAATTTTCTTGACTCTTTTTAGCTTTCAGGGTTTTAATAGGTAGCCGTACTACGGTTGGAACTGGATTTTTGTGAATTGGCCCGCTTACGGAAATAAAACAATATTTAAGACCAGTAGTTCTGTCTTATTCAGGGTCTATTGTAAAACACCTCCTCTTTTGTTCAGCGTTCGATGGCGTCGGCAGAGCTATGAGGTTAGGGCGGGTCTGTAACGAAACAAAAGAGGGATCGGTGAGCCTATGTTCACCCATTAATGCACCCCTAATGGCTGTATCCGGCCACCTATCACACCTTCCGCAAAGGCAGAGGCTCGGATCACAGAACGGGTCTGACTCACCTTCTCCACCAATCCCGTCGGCTCAGGACACCTCGCGATGGACACTGCTCCGGCTCCTGGGTAACGCGGCTCTGTGGCCTTTCCCCCACGGGTTCTTCTGGGCGGTCAACGACGACCAGTATAGCGTCCCTTCGGTACTTTGGCGCTCGCGGAACCTCTATAATAAAAGAACGGAATTTATTTCCGTACTTTATCGTACGTCTTGACTCGCTCACAGTTGAAAGGGTGGGGGTTGATTGATGGACGGTAGGTTCGATATAAGATAGGATGGGATCGTGATCGGTGGTTTTGGTTTGTCATTTCCGACTCTGTTTACACTTGCGTTGTCTTCACTTTTAGTGATCCGGATTTTAGGATACACCGGTCGAGGTGGTTACTAGACTAGTAATAGTTCAGTCGATCTCTTGGAATCGTTACACGGTTACGCTACCGAGTCTCGTGATGGGGATGCCAGCTTGAAGTGTCGAGACACACTGTGCCTCCCTCTGTGTTGGTACCCACTTTCCGCTAAGGTTACTCGTATTTCGACTGGTACCACGTGGGTGGGGGTAGGGATATGAGTTGCTGAATAAGAGGCTAAGGAGCACTATGGCCGTCTGTTTTACGCATTATCCAACCATTTACCAATCAAATGGCAGTGTAGTAAGATTGTAATTTTGCCGCCACGGACCTTCCACAATTTCTCGCCTTTGTGACAGTTCTCCTGCAGTGCCACCATGTCAAACTTTTGTGGTTCTAGTTCGGCTCGATCGAGCAGCACCCTGTCACCATCCACGAAATTCCGCGATATACAGGTGCAGGTACCAAGCATCTATTCCAAGTTCTTATTTCGTCGCCTTTGTCTATGCTGAATGTTCCGAGTCGAATTTCCTTGATTGTTCGTAGTGTTTTAGATTTGGGTAGGTTGCTTTACTAGGCCCACGCTACCGAGTCTCGTGATGGGGGAGGGGCTGCCGCCTTATAGTGCCGAGACGACACAGGGACTCCTTCCCTGTAAGTATACGACCGTATTTTCCACCGGGATCGCTTAACCAATCTCTGCTAAGGTTGCTCGTATTCTAGCTGGTACCACGAGGAGGTAGGGATAGAAGTTGCTAGATAAGAGGCTCAGGACCACTATGGGGTCTATGTTACGCATAATGCAGCCGTTCACCAACCATGTTTGCATGTACTTACATAGATTTCATACACATTCCTCTTCATTGCCAATGTGATACAGATTAAAGCTAATGGGCTACCGATTCTTTGGCGAAGTATCAATTAGGGTATTTGTTATGACATATGAAATTACTGTAAGCCGCTTTGAGAGGCTTTGTACCGGCGGTGTACATGTGCCACACCGTGTCACATATGTATAAGAAATCGAGCAAACCCTAACGAGCTAATAAAGTGTGGTCTAAGTCTGTCTAAAGCTGTCTGCTGTGGCCGGTAGAAAGTGCAAGAGGTGTGTGCTCGCCCGTAACCATTAGAAGGTAGAAATGAAAACTACAACCCAGCTGAAAGCAGCATCAGACATCTCAAGATTTGTCTCTGCTTGAATTCTTTATTTTTTGCTCTGCTATTCCATGCAGTCTGAATGCGTGTTCGAGTCACTAGCACGCGAGAAATGACATGGGAAAGGTATTATTTAACGCTTAGCCGGTCATTAGCACAGTTTAATAATATTTTTCGATGAGATCGAAACAATACTGCACTAGTTTAAAGAGACACACAACAAAGATTATATAAACTTATTAAGTTCGCTTGATTAAAAGCAGTACAGCGCGTGTGGGTAACGCGACTCCCTAAAACCACATATCGAGCGCGACCGTGTGCCGACCGTGGGACCGCCCGTGATTGAGCCATCGTAGCCACGCGCAAAGCTGCCATGCATTGAATGTCAAGAACTTGGTGTTCGCATTTTATGGGCGAATGCCGACTAAACCGGCAATGATGACACAATATTATGCCTCTCGTTCAGTCACACGGGAGTTAATCCATGCTGTGGGGTCCAAAATGATAACGGTTAACGGATATATTGTTGTTGGTCAGCAGCATAATTGGCGCGTGTTGTGTCACTTAATCGCGGCGACAAACTAGACTAAATTGACTCATTTCCATTCTATATGGTTCGAAGTAGCTCAACGGGTTTATCTGCGGTGAAACCGCAAAGAGGCTTCTATGTTTTGCTATGCTTTCATCATATATCATTTGCACCGGTTTTGTTGCAACAGTGGAAATGTTCGGTTTCTGTTAGCCCAGCATCGGTAAGGTAACTTATATCAAAAAACGTTAATGGATGGTGACTAAAAGTCACACCACACACCCTACGAGTAATACAACACGGTGATCCTCTCGTAAATAAAATTGAACGATCAGCTTGTTTAGAACTGATCCCTTGGGTAAACCTTGCGCTGATCAAATGCTTGTGGTTGATTGAAACCGAAGTAATTATTAGGTGTAATGATATATTGATTGACCATGATTATCGATCAAGCGAAAAGTTGATGAAGTTTCGCAAAACATGATTAATAATCTTTTGTTTCTACTGTGGCCACAATAATGTAATGGTTTAACTGTAAGCCCGATTATAATTGTTTGTATATGTTTGCATTGTATCTACCTAAGCGCAACTATGCGGTAAAAGGCAGAAGGGGTGTGGTTTATTACCTTGAAACATTGTCGGATTTCCGTGGGAATTTCACAAGATCCTTCTCACGGCATAGAGCCAACCTTCAACTTTGTGCTCACGTCCAGTGACGGGGGTTGCCGCCGCGCCGGTGCGAGCAACATGTTGTTTCATCGCGATATGCATTCATGCTGTTGTCACCATTCTTATTCACAGACCTCCAGCGGTACTGGATATTCGATCCATACGCACCAGAGTTGCGCCACATTGCACCTTCGCTACACGCCAACGGAACGCTATCGGTTTACTCCAATGACATACAATTTATGCAAAAAAAGTATTGAACTTACGTAAAAGTTATTTTTTGCAAAATAAATAAAATGTCGTTTTTGTCTGGGTCTGAACTGAAAGCATGGCGGCCAACAACCGTGCGCAGGCACCGAACTAATTCCAAGCACCTGATTCGTTCAAATATAGCGCGTACTCGCACGTACTCACTGGATTCGTACGAAACACGTTTGTGGCCAACTTCCACGTGCGAAGCCTGAATATGCTAATGCCGTATCGACTGATCGTATCGTAATATGTATATTTTTTGAATTTACGAGCGTGCACTATCTTCTGCGTAAACCTAACTTATCATTCCAAAAAGTGCCATAGTTGAACGTGATCGAATGAAAGTATGTACATATAATATATTGCCAAAATAAAAAGAAATATTATGCCAAGTTGTGTTGAAATGTTTTGTGAGGTACCTCATAAATTTACGTAAAGTTTGCCAACTTGTTCTCATTCTAACACTATCCCTTTAGTGACGCCGATTGGGTAAATTTACGTAGACAACAGCCGGACAAGTGCGACAAAACGTGATAAATTATCTAAACCTTGTCACAGAAAAGTCCCTTTGGGCCATTGTCCGCGCGTGCGCGCTCTCCATCCGGTTGAGCTACGAAGTCAGCAAGCAGGGTGGCAGCACGATAATGGGCCGGTCGCTGACGAGCTGACGAGCCGACGACGGATCGGACGATTCGAACAATGCACGCCATACCGTAATACCGAGCTGGATCGAGCTCCC
The DNA here is from genome assembly GCF_943734655.1 of Sabethes cyaneus. Lineage (NCBI taxonomy): Eukaryota > Metazoa > Arthropoda > Insecta > Diptera > Culicidae > Sabethes > Sabethes cyaneus. The sequence goes on along the minus strand of NC_071355.1, from coordinate 69,432,800 downwards.
GGAACAACCACCGCAGGTCCACAGCACGGCCGACCACGAGAGTGCCGCTTGGTGCCGATAATGGTTCCTTTGTCTTTATGCATCGTGTGGCTGCGGCAATTATCACATGTACCTCGGGGGGAGATTATTCGGAAAATAAACTGACAAAACGCTTCCCACATCGGCTTCCCCAGCTGAGAAAACGGTATGGTGACGGCATGTTCATGGTCAAATCCAAGCATTAGTGTTAAAGTTTACAGCTTCTCCGCCTTTTCCTCGGATGCTGGGGACGGCTTATGCTGGAACAATAAAGGAAAAGAAAAAAAAAAGAGTTAACGTTTAAATAATTAGTCGGCTGATAAATATCAAATCGCGCATGCACGTACCATCGCGGTTATAACAGTTTGTTTTGCTATTATTATCTCATCATATATTTGCGATAGAATCGAAATAGCACCCCCATCGGTAGTAACCCATCACCAAGAGGGAGTTACATTGTCTTCGTTAAAGTACAGTCGGATGATGCCTTGTTTGGGGCTCTTCGCAGTAAAGGGTGTTGGAATGGCATAAGAATCGCTGGGAATGAACAAAAAACGGACAAACAAATTGCATTGTGAGCATCCAATGTAGTCATACTGCAAAATGTACCTACCTATATTGAGAATGGTTCAAAGCTTCAGAGGTAGTAATCTATAAATTCTAGTGTTGAGCTGAGTTTGAATGTTGTTGTAATCGGATGCGGGGGGTCTACTTGATTTATTCATAATCGAAGAGTATAAATCTGCAATCAAATTTATTGATGTTCTTAAAAATTTTCATGGTTTCTGTGATTCTACCATAGTCATAGAGATGACTGATAGTTATAGTATTTCACTGTTCATAATAAAGACTAGTGTAGGTTAATTGCTTCCACAACAAGATGTAATACATAGGATAGGGAACCTATTTTAAGCAGACTAAGCGGTTCATTGGTTGTTTTTCCTTATTGAAAGTGATGGGTTGAATAAGGGGGGACTATCAGCATTCCAATCGTCTTATTAAATTTAGTTCTTCAAACTGTTACCACTGAAAACCACTATTATTATGCTATAACTCTGATTTTTTTTACTTTAAAAATTGAGGCGTTGGAATGCATTTTAATCACCAAGGTGCTTTCTTAAGCAGTTCTGAATTTTACTGACGTATTGCAGACTTGTCCTAAATTATCACTGTTATAAGCTTCCCAGTCTGCATTTTCATATGTATAGTTAGATTTCAAATAAGAGTTATGTACCTAGGGTAGAAGTACCAAATATAGTTATAGCACCAATCACGGTAATACGACCCAAGGAACAATTTTTGCTTATTAAACGTTTAACCGACAGCTTTTATTCAGCACATGCTGTATAGCTGCTTTTCAAGTATGTCTAAACACCTCTGTTCAATGCTTATACAGTTGGTTTTGGAGAATTTAAGCAGCACCATGCTGAATATGGGCGTAGAAGATGCGTTTGTATGACTGTTAAGCAACGTATAGTAAAATGTTTATTCAGTACGTATAGATATGTTTATTAAACTTCTGCTGATGACACTGAAGCTACGTTTATTCCACAGCAGTTCAACTTTTAGACAAGCAAAAGAAAAAAATATGCAGGAAGTATTTTTTTTTATTTTGTGGGTTTCGCTATTTTCATGGCCATTTTTGTATGCATATATTATAATTTAATAAGAGACTTTAGTAGAAAATCATTGGTTGACTCTAAATTGATCAAGCCTGCCATATACTTTTTTTATTCACCCGGGTTCGAACTTACATCCTATCGGTCGGAAGCCGTCAACGAACACATCTGAGATAATCTGACATATGACAGGCGCCGAGTTTTCAGCCGATGTAGATTTACCAGCTAAAGTTTGTCAAGTGTGGAACAAAACTTGGCTAAAATACATTTAAGCGCTGAAGAGTAGTTTCTTAAATCATGTTTGGCATCTGCTGTACAAGATTACTTTAGAAGTATTTATTCCGCACATTTAATAAACTATTTGTACTAACATAAAGCATTTCGCTTGTACCACCAGCAACATAACACAGTCGCAACGCAGAGGACTTTTTTCTTTTGAATATTGACGACGGTGAGCGGTGCTACTGAATAAAATTAACTGGAAACCAGAAATCCAGAATGTTCGGTTAGCGATTGTTCATTTAGTTAGCAGTGATGTGACTAGCAGCAGCAGTGATTAGTTAGCAGCAGGAGTGATTCGTGTTAGTACCGCAGAGGAGGAGTACTTTTGTCACCCCGTCATTAGTTTACGCAGATAGTCCTGAGCTTCCAGAAAACAAAAAAGAGCAGCGGATGGCACGAGAAGCAGTGGTGTTTTCGCGCACCGGCAGCGGGAGCAGTGGTGGTATCGCCACTATGCCACCCGATCATAACAATTCTGGCGGCTTTAGCCCGACGGAATTCATCTCGCTGAGTAAATCCATTGTGAGTAACTCGCAAAGCGTCAAGCAGCCGGCTGCTTTTGGATATAAGTTTGTTAAAGTTAAATTTCGGTACGACGAGGGACAACAACACACCGAGGGAAAAGATACACACCGTACAGGCAACACTTAAAAGGATTTCCACGACCAACAAAGATTTGCGGCGTCTAAAAGTGGTTATGCAAATGTTTTCTATTCTTAATGTACCAAAAAAATAAAAAAAAAATAAAAATAAAGTGTACCTAACATAAATTTAAAGCATAAATTATAAAGTGTAAAGTATAAAGTGTAATTCAAGTTATTGGTGTTATTGGCTGCCATCAAGCACCTTTTATTCCACACCTGCTCTTGGTGGTGCTACTGATACGTTTGTACGACGATTAATCGACACATATTCCACAATTCCTCTTAGCAATGCAGCTGATGCATTTGGGCAACTTTCATTCCACTCTTATTCCACACTCGCTCTCAGCAATGCTGCTGATAAGTTTGCACAACGCTCATTCCACACTTATTCCACTTTTATTCCACACCTTCTCGCAGTAATGCTGCGCAACATTTATTCCACTGTTATTCCACACTTGCTTTCAGCAATGCTGCAAATTCGTTTGTACAACATTTATTCCACTGTTATTCCACTTTTATTCTGCACTTGCTCTCAGCAATGCTGCTGATACATTTGCGCAACGCTCATTCCACACTTATTCCACTATTATTCCACATTTGATCTCCGTGATGCTGCTGTTACGTTTGCGCAATGCTCATTCCACTCTTATTCCACTTTTACTCCACAATTGCCCTTGACTGACACGTTTGCACAACGTCTGTTCGACATGCATTTTCATGGTAGCTTGTAAGCGACCATTATTCCACATCTGCTCTTAGCCGTACTGCCGATACGTTTGCATAACGTTTATTCGACTCTTATTCCGCATTTATATAACAACGTATAGATGTTGATTAGAAGCTAGAAAAAATATAGGTTATGACGTTTAAACAACAGACAATTCAGTAAATTCGCTTATTCAGCACCGAATGCTATCAAACAACTCTTATTCCACACCTGCTTGTTTAGGTGCTGCCGTTTTGTTCCTTGGGGAGAGAGCCTGTTGATCGTTTAACATAGAGAACACGCTGTTCTGCATTCCAAAAGATATTTTTATGCAGAAAAAAGTTCTCTTGTACCAATTTATTGATTTACTTTTAGTGTAAACTTATTTTTTATGTGAAAAAACATAGTTTGAAAATTTCTTGTCACTGTGAGACTTGTTTCTTAGCGATTCGCTAAGCTATACGTAATCGTAATTAAGACATTTTCGATATTAAAACTATATTTTTCGAAAATAAAACCGCATGGGGGAATTAGTCACCACCTTCTTAACGTTGTGAAATAAAAAATTAATACGATTTTAGTCAAGAATGATTCCTTTTATGTATTACCATGATTGGCAAAATTTCACAACGGTGCGCCAATCATAGTAGTAGGCGATGACCGATTATCGTAGCATACGAAATCTTTTTTTCCCATCGTTGTAACTTTTGGTCATAATGCGTTCTTTACCGGGTGTGATTAAAAACTAGTTTTCTTTTATTAGCTTTTGCTGTTAATAAAATATCAGGTATGAACAATAACTAGTCGCTTATTATCTAAATATAATTACAATATTTGATTTACATTCAACAGCAAATACCGAAAGCAAATTTCCCGTAAACATTACTTCGAAGAAGATTTTTTCCGAGGTCTTCAACTCCGGGATGATGGTTTACGCAAGCTGTAAACAGTTCGGGATTCCGATGTCCACTATCGTTTGCTGGAGAATTGGACATTGCAGAAAAATCCACTAACTGTCCTGTCAAAACAAAAGGAGCAGCAAATTGTGTCGACTAATTGTTGGTAAGCAGGATCAGTTTCCCGACATGCACTTCTGTCCCAAGTGAGTGAGTACCTGACATCCAAGGAGCGGATCACGCTGTTCTGGAAAAATCGACCAGGTATTCTATTTGGGACCAGCAGGGATCATGAGAGAGCACGTTGGAAAATTGTGTGAAACAAACGGTGCTCGCGTATTGCGGTCGTATTTATGATTAATTAAAATTCTCATCATGATTTTTCCGGTCCCAAAAGGTTTTTGAACATTATTTATACATTTTAAATGTTTTTCATTTCCAGGACGCAAGCGGATATCTGGTTTTATGCGTCGCAAACCCGGAAGTTCTATCCGCACACCAGAAACAGTATTATTAGCAAGCGGCCGGGTAACTGAGAAGCTTCTTCATGGATGGTTCCAGGTGGTAGATAACTGGCTTACTGGTTTCGAAGGAATTGTAAGAAAGAATAAGAAAAAGAGGAAAAGAAGCGGCAGAAAAAACGACGAGTAATGGAACGTGAAGATGCAAATCTGAAAGACTCAGAAAGTCTAGAATTGAGGAGCGTGAACGTAAAATATTGGAGCCGAAAACGAAGAAATTAATAAAAGGAAACCATAATTAAAAAAATAACATTAAATTTAGAAATAAAAACTTTATTTTTTGTTACTATTACGAAACTCATAGTTGTTAGTTGCATCAGTTTTAGATTTTCGTACACACTCCCATCCTTATACAATAACATAAAATTTTAAAATATCCCACACTCTAAACCTAGTGAATATCCCTAGTTCTAGCTAGTGCTAGATAGAGTCTAACAGCTTCTCCCAACCGAGATTCGAACACTTCAATTACATTGCAGATAATAACTACCTCTACAACTGTTCTATACACCACTTCTTCAAATTCTGCTCGGCAGAGGCACTGTTATCAAGTTAGAAAAATGGAAGGCGGCGTGCATTGATTACTTATTTAACACAATTTTGATATTTCTGATGTTTTATTGTCATAGGAAATGCTCTTCTGGGAGATTTTTCCATGTCGCAATACCAATAGATACTTTTCTTTTCCACCTCCATAGACGCGTTATGTAACCTATGAACCGTTTCTAATTATTTTCCACAATAAAATTTAATTAAGCGTCCCCGGGTTCAAATCCCAACCCCGCAGATGTCACGAATGACCCAAGCTGGTTAAAGTGACTATAATCAAACAAACAAAAAATAAGCGTCGTTTTTATTACTCATTTTGATCTATTTTAATTCATGAATTGATTTTGATTAAGTGATTATTTAGTTACTCTTCGGTCTTCCAGTATACTATCATATTTGGTACACCTATAACGAAATGCCAGAAACACTACTACTATAATTGGCACATTGCAATGCTATTTCCAAACCAGCGTTTTGATAGCTTTCATCAAAAAATCATCAAAACTGACGCCTGATTCCTTTTCTACTGATCACAAAGTACTGGAAAACTTTAAGGTATTATACGTTTTGTGTCATAGATGTTTATACGTAAATTTGTCTTAATAGATGACATATCTCCACCATATTTGGTACGTCTACCCTATATGTATCCATCAAAATCGTATTCGACGCGCAAAAGTCGCTTATCCGTACCATTTTGGAGGCGATATACGCACTGAGGAATAAGTTTGAGTGATACAATTATATATAGGTATTTCAATATGAAAAGATCCGATTAAGCGCTACTAGCTACATACAGCTATACCACTTTGTGCTGAAAATCGTATGTTTGTCAGCTACTAGCATTATAAACGATAGAATATCAACTTGTGCGCGCTTTATTAGGCTTTATTTACGAATCCGAATTTGTTAAGAGACATTTACGATAATTTTCATGATATATGATGCTGGCAGGGTTGTGACCCTACGTTATCTTCGCGGGTTCGTGTTAGTCCGAATCACAGTGGACCAAAATAGCAAAAAAGCGGACATTAGCATTTGGGTAAAAAATAATTTTTCGTAATTTTTCGAGGGTGGTGTCTTTGGAGAAATTTATTAAGCTACATTTTAGTGCATCATCCTATCACTATTAGGGTGACCGCTAATTCACCTATAAGGGTGATAGATACAAACCTTTTTGTATTCAATTTGTTTTGAAAATATAGACAAGTCTCTAGAACATAGTGGGCCTTCAAAATCCCATCAAAAATAGTTAAATGGATTTTGTTAGTTTTTAGATGTTGTTCATGCAGAAAATGTTGTAGATCGTTTATTTGAAGAGATAGAGCCAAAGTGTCTTCGGCAAAGATTTTTCAAATTTTATTTTCTACAAATTTGCCGAAGAAACCATTTTGTTTTATCAAATCGTTGAAGAAATTAAATTTTTATCTCCTTTTAAGGTGGATTAATCAAAGATTCATTCCTGCCAAAAGTTGCTTTTGATGACGTACACTCAAAAAAATCGACACGTCGCATCCACGTGAAAAATCATGTAAACTTCTGTACAGCAACTTACATGAACTTCATGTACTAGTTAATGGGAAAGTTGATAAATTTTACCGGGATCGCACGTAAACTAGTTAGTATGAGTGCGAGTTACGAATAATTCCCGTGAATGTTACATGAAAAGTGTGATGGATGAGAATTACGTATGTTTTCACGTAAACTTGACGTGCCGATTTTTTTGAGTGTACAACAACTTTGCTATAGATAGTATAGCATTTTATTTACATTTTTCCTCTTAAAAACGTCATGTTCGTGTTTTTCGCATTTTAAACCACTGTGCACAGTGGGGATTTTTACGAAAAAAAGTCCTTTATCTCTATATTTCAAAATGTGGCTGAGCCAGGTTCAATCTTTTGATGTCAAACGAAAGATATTTTTATAAAGATTCCAATGGTGTGATGCTTATTTACGGCAGTTATTTCCAGCAGTTTTTGCCAAAAGAAGGGCATTTTACCCTACCTTTATAGACATATGTAAAAGTCCATAACTCTGGATTCCACTTAGATAAAATTGATCTTTTTATGCCATAAATAAGCAGTCTTCAAAGGGAATCCGATGACAAGGTGTTTGTTTAGGAAACATGGTTGTTTCTTATTGTCTTGGTCAAATAAACGACATTGACCCTAGTTTTATCAATGATCTATAATACCTACAAAAATGAATTTCTGTCTGTCTGTCTGTCTATCCGTATGTTCTTTATAGAATCGAAAACTACTGAACCGATCGGCGTGAAAATTTGCATGTTGCTTTGGGGCTGGAGAAGGTTCTTATGATGGTTAGAGACCCCTCCCCCCACTAAATGGGGGGCTCCCATACAAATCTATATCTTTAAAAATGGATTTCTGTCTGTCTGCCCGTATGTTCCTTATTTCCTTATAGAATCGAAAACTACTGAGCCGATCGGAGTGAAAATTTGCATGTAGGGGGCTTTGGGGCCGAGGAAGGTTCTTATGATGGTTAGAAACTTATCCCTTCACTAAGAGGGGGGCTGTCATACAAATGAAACACAAATTTCTGTCTGTCTGTCCGTATGTTCCTTATAGAATCGAAAACTACTGAGCCGATTAGCGTGAAAATTTGCATGTAGAGGGTTTTGGGGCCGGAGAAGGTGACCACTAAGCCCCCACTAAGAGTTGGGGGGCTCCCTTACAAATGAAATAAAAATTTCTGCATAACTCGAGAACCAATCAAACAAATAGAACAAAATTTGGCATGTGGGTATTTTACTAGACAAGATATTTTTCTATGGCGCATTGAGGTCCCTCCCCTCTTTAAGAGGGGAATTATGATTCCTCCCCCCTTTAAGAGGGGGGGCTCCCTTACAAATGAAATACAAATTTCCTCAAAACTCGAGAACTAATCAAGTAAATTGAACCAAATTCAGCCCCCCCCCGCAGAGAATCACCTCTATCTAGATTTATTTATTTTCCTAGATCTACTGACCTCTATTACTTTCTTTCAGTTGGGTCCGAACGAGCGACAGCGAGTGAGAAGAGGATAACCCCAGCGAAATGGTACTTTCCACGAAAACATTTTCTGTGAAATGGTACATCTCGTGTAAGGTTTTTCGCGAAATGGTATTCCGCGAAACTCTATATTCCGCGTTATGGTCAGCCGAGAAGCGCTGTTCCGTAAAATGGTATTCGGCAAAATGTTATATAATCGTGCCGAATATTTTAATGCTATCCGCTTTATTTTATCAGACTAAACAAGAGGGGGGAAGTTGTTTTCTACTTTAATGTGAGGAAAATTCGTATATTAAACCACCCATGAACTCCTCAGAAACTTGCAAAACTCTAGATTGTAACATAGGTCATCCAAGATTCACGATTTATGTACAACACAGTTTAATTTGTGGCTATACGAAGTTGGTCGGGTCAGCTAGTTATCAATAAAAGTGATTATCTCTGGATTCCGCTGGGGTAAAATAAATCTTTTTTCACCAAAAGAAACCTGTTTTATATACTGTCGAACAGTTTGTTCACGGCACCTGTTTGTTTCTTGTAGTATTGGGCAAATAAAGATCATGCTACCTTAATTCGGCAACGTGAGCTGAGAAAATTAAGGTAAAATGGATAATTTTGCCGCGCTCAAATACCCTGCCATCGGAATCTACATAAAGTTGGCTTTCTTGTGGCGAAAAAAGAATGGTTTTATCTCAGCGGGTTCCAGAGATATTGAACAATATGTCTCTGTACTCCTAAAACAGTAAGGTAAAATGCCCATTTTTTGGCAAAAACTGCTGGAAATAAATGCGTGCCGTAAACAAGCATCACACAATTTGAATCCCCATAAAATAGCTTTCTTTTGATATCAAAAGATGGATCCTAGCCTAGCGGCATTTGGAGATATTGAGATAAAGGACTTTTTTGCAAAAAAAAAATCCCCGCTGTGCAATGCTTGACAATTTGAAAATGTTCAGCAGTTTGTTAGGCAAATTTATACTTTACTGTATTATACTAAATGCCCTAAAAATTCCGTAAGTCTGTACTCTTCATGTCATTTTTATCAGTTTCTTAGAGTTTATACAGTCGTTCCACAATTATGGGTCACATACAATTATTAGTCACTTTTGACTTTAACTGCTGATTTCCGTTTTAAAACTCCTCATTGATTGAAAAAATGATTTTTCAATAGTAGACAAATTCATCTTGTACTACTAAACAAGTCTATTATACTATTATTATTAGAACCTGTTGCTTCTTTTTGGTGAAAATCAAAAACTGTTGATTTGGTGTGACGTTTCTGCCAACTGTTTTCCTTCGGCCATCATCAGACGTAATAACGCGTCAATTCTGCATCATCATTCACAACCAATCATTGGACCATTGCCTATAAACTACACTGATAAAAGAGAGTTGTGCAGGATCATAATCCTTCATTCACACTTTTACTGTTGATCTATTGGATTGGATTGGTTGAACGATAATTCTGTTTAACTGCATACATGCAAAATGTACTTGAAGCTTTGGAAGTTTCAGTTTAGTGCCTAAACGATTTGTAAACCAACATTGAATCTTTTGGACACGCACCCGGCGTAAAAAGGTTTAAAATTGTTTTGTGTTTGTTTCATTATTTTGGTAAATGACGTGAACAAATCTCGCGTAACTTTTCAAAAGGACCTAAGTAATAATGAGAGATTCTCTTTGGGTCTCTTCTCTTTCACCTCCCACGGCAATGCAAATGCACTTTAAAACACCAGCTATGCATGAACCGGTTGCTAACGTAACTATCTAGCTAAACATGAGGAAAATTTTTGTTGGAATGCATTTATGTCGCCATAATAATCAGAAGAGAGGGATGCCAAAGAGAGTTTCTAAACGTTACTTAGGTCCTTTTGAAGAGTTACGCGAGAAATCTCATTATTGATGCTTTAGGCTTAAGTTTACCAATAACTTGTACCTACAACACATTACATAACTTTGGTTATTTACCGATCTTACAAAATAACAAAAATGGCTATTAACCTGAATATTCCTCATTGTTATCATGTGGTGATGTCACTGAACGTGGAGTCCACACGAACACGTGTTTGTTTACCAAACGACGAACACGGCAACGGAGCTGCTAGAAATTGAACGATGTATAGAGCGATGATCGTAGCCACCATTGACACAGCGCTTATAATGCATATCGAATTTTATATGGAAAACTAATTTTTCGAGTTTTCCAATCTTTCCAGGAAATTTTCTGATATTTCTCACCGTAAAAACATGTTTTTCGATCAATCCCTAAACCTTTTTCATAGTATAACAAAGGCAATACATAATTTACAACAAATTGCTTGATATCGATATTATGTAGGAGTACTATGTACTACATACTATGTATACTACGTATACATACTGTATACATACTATGCATACTATACATAATATGTATACATACTACGTATGTGTTATAAACATCAAATAAAACACAAATATAACTTTTATTGCAATGACACATACATATTCGTTATGAGTTATAAGAAAATAGTAATGGCGAAAAAATCAAGTCAATAGGGCTTTTGCTACACACACATGCAAGACGTCTGTTAGGCACACATTGCATCTTTTCCTATTCGATGCAGCAAAACGGCGTTGAATAAAATGATCATTTTTTCTGAAATTTATCCATTCAAAACAATTAATGTTTAAATCAACCAAGAAATGTACCCTGATATACATATTAACATTTAGCAACTAATATTTTAGCGAGTTAGTCTTAAATCGGCGACCCAAAAATACGGCTTTCGGACGCAGCATGCCGCATAGCCCAAGTTCAAAATAACTGAATGTAGCATTGATTTTAGTATAATTTATTGTTTTCTTGTCCGAATGGAATCGCTGGCTATTGATATTCAGTTTTAACCCGCTAACATAGATAATAGTTACATTTTTGATAATTTCTACCGCGTTTTAGCTTGTTTGTTGAAAATAGATTTGTTATTTAGTAAACAGATATATTACCTTGCTATACATATAACGCAAACAGTAATTTCTGTTTTAAATTAAGAAATTAAATTATTTAAAAAATCTCGCCCTTCCCAGCCCGTATAGTTTATATGGAGCTGTCACTTTTGCCTGCTGTCACTTTTGCATGCACTCTGCAAACACCCTATTTCATGCTCAATTATTTAAGTTGGTGATACTGCATATCTGCATGCTCGTTGCCTTGGTTACTGGTTATTCAAACCAACACTACAGACAAAATCACCAATCCTTAAAAAAACAATTCGATCGGTAAGTTAGTGTTTTTTTGTGTGTGGATATTATCACTACGACCAGCATTTTTAACTATTGTGATCTTATCCAAGCGTTGTTCCGCACTTCTTTGTTATTGCAGTATCGCTATAGAGTGAGCGAACTGCTTATTATCCGTGCTTAAAACGTCGGTGTGTTTTCACTCCTTTTTCTCTCTACGCTTCTTACTACTTTTCAACCAATCTAGCTTTAGAGCCAGTTAGTGTTTAATGTGGGTCTAATTAACATTTATTGCCATTAAAGTACTCTGACGAGCTTGTAGTTAAGGGTTTGTATATTTCTATAACCAACCGTAATAAAACAGCAGCAATTCAAAATGACTTTATTAAATCCACCACACCACGTGCCATCTTTCACCACAAAAAACCTTGTGTTATAAGCGTCATTAAGACATGACGCTACTTTATCGACAGACTTCGCAGCCCGCTATTGAAGTACATTACTATTCAGGACTAAATGGGCCGCAAAAAGGCATTTGCATGTTTAATTCAGTAATATGAACAATTTTTATAACAAATGCCCTTTGGCGCATTTTCATTTATCATTTACAATGGGTATGAGGTAATTAAGACATTTTGCAATGCTGCAGTAAGCAAAACTTTTATTTCGGTCGCCCTTATAACCACTAATTAACCTGTTTGCTATGCAACATCTCTCATAAAAATGCTTTATCCGTCTGATGGGCAACATCATCAAAACGATGCGATTAATCTATTGATTATTTTTTCATAAAATACACTCAAAAGAAGTTAAAGTTTAGATTTTCATGCAAAAATTGCATGCAAAAGTTTATTATCTGGAGAAGCGCTAGATAAGAAATAATCGTATTTCTTTTTATCATTTTTTTATGTCTAATGCCTTACCCAGATATTTTTTCAAATCAAATGTATTAAAATATTGGAATGAAGCATGTAAATTACTTATGGAAAAAAATGAAAACAATCATTTTGTTGTTATTTTTACTTCAAAAGTGAGAAAGGGAATATTCGCGCAATAATTTTTTCACAATTTTCCTGAATGCTTCTTTTTGAAAGATGACAACTCTTGTGGTCCATCTACAGAGACTATAGATTACAGAGGCGACACGGCACTCAGAATCCGCTAAATTTTGAATCAAAACGGAGAGTACCATCATTAATAAAGGTAACTCTCCGCTTTCATTCAAAATTTAGCGGTTTGTGAGTGCCTTGTCGCCTCTGTAATCTATAGTCTCTGTAGGTCCATCGGTATGGCCGTTATGATCTCATAAACTATTATTTGCTTTTAATTTATATAAGGGCACATTACAAATGATGTGATGTATTACGTCTATTGAATAATAATTGTGTTTTAGAATTGTGGCATTAAGCATTTTTAATGTAAACTAGTTCAAAAAAAGTTTGAAAAAAACATTGATTTGTTGTCTAATTATTGCAATTATTAGTTATTTTATCTATTGGTAATAATTACGACGATCGTCACTTTTTTTGCTACTCCCATATAGGATCATATTATTTGTGTGTATAGCCCATCCACGAGCCAATCAAAATGAAGGACATGAAAGTTTAGAATTCAACTATTGCAACAAAGTTCCATAATTGTAAAACTCAAATGTTAAGCTCATTATACTTAAAACTACAATCCGGCACGATGAGATTAACCAAGTAAATACTGCTATTACAAAAATACTATGCAATATTTCAAGATGAAACAACAGAGGTTTACGACTGGTTATGTACGTAGATAGTAGATACCTGTTGCATTCTAAATGAACTAGAGAATATATTTCTGAGACTTGGTCCACTGTGATTGAACTCAATCATAAAATTCTGCTGTATACTCAGCATACTTTGGAGGTCGTTTTCCAACTATAAAACTTTTAATATCCTCATAATAAAACAAATGGTTTGCATACGCCTAAAATGGTGTTTTTAATTGGAAAAAGTTATGGACTAGCGTCACTTTAAAAGTGTAAATCAAAATTAACTTTAAATTAAATTCCTGAATATGCATAATCCTTTTCTCTTCCCACCTTGGTAGAATTTTGGAATCAGAGTCCTGTAGAGTAGAGTATATTATGTGAAAATTTGTTCAGAGACAGATTTTAGAAGAGAATAGAATGAGAATAGTAGGCCTGACGATAACAACGAAATAATAAAATCAGTCTTGAAAGATATTTCGCCTCTAATATACGTGTTCTTAGTCAGGAGAAAGAAATGGCTGATTCAAGATACTACAAACGGGTCCGATATCTCGGCAGCTATCCTGATGCTTGACTTAGAACCATCAAGGGTGGCACATATCAGACTGGTCAGCGTTGGAAATCATGTTTAATCATAGGTCCCTGCAAAGCAAAGCAAAGCCTTGGACTTAAACATCTTTCTGAAACTTGACCCTCCTTTTTCGACAGCCGCAACGGTGCACAATGGGCAAAAATAAGCTCGTAATATCTATTCCTATGCAAACAAATGCAAGGAATCGATTGATGATAATCCTATCTTGCGCAGACCTTGAAAAGATGTCCATTTTGCCCTATTATCCGCGAAAATCATGGCAAAAGCTAATTAAACAGCATAAAACTTATTTGCCGCTCATGAAATGAACTCAAATAACTTCCAAATGTTGTCAAAACATCAGAAGAATCACAACCTATCAATTCGATACTGTGCAAAATGCAAGAATAGTTCATTTGACCCCTAAATACATAGTAAAACCTCATTAAAGCGATTAAAAATAACTCAAAGACCCGGGAATAAATTCGAATATCACCAGTTCATTTGAAAAACATCAAAAAAAAATTTTTCTTCATAAAAACTGTAGAACACACTGAAATGGGTAACTTTGTTAAAAATAGTAACTATATATCTTTTGCTAGTTGCAACATATAATAATTTGTTTAACAATAACACTTAAAAATCAATTCTGCGCAATAACCATGCATAAAGTTTTTTTATTGCTTTCAACTGTTGTCCAAAGTTACTCAGTATGTTAAAATACATATTTTTTCTGAAGACTGTGTTTCAATAAATAAATTGGATCGAATTTTAATCGCTTCAATACTACTATGTATTTAGTGGTGAATTGGGCAAAATGGACTATTCTTGCATTTCGCACAGTATGGAATGGATGAGATTGGATTCTTCTGATATTTTGGCAACATTTGGAAGTTATTTGGGTTCATTTCATGAGCGGTAAATAAGTTTTTATACTGCTTAATTATCTTTGGCAACGATTTTTGGGCATAATAGGGCAAAATGGAAATCTTCCCAAGGTCTGCGCAAAATGAGACTATCACCAATCGATTCCTTGAATTTTTTACATAGGATCCAAACCAGCGGCTTCTAATTATTGGGATTACGAGCACATTTTCGCCCATTGTGCGGTGACTCGAAAGTTTTCTATCGTTGAAGTGTGATTGGGCTATCATCCAATCTATCGGACTACCGGCTGGCAAGCAGTTGGCTAACAGTTTATCCCGAAAGAATATTCGTGAAGAACATGATATCGGTTATCTTCTGCCCCGAATGGACTGTCTCAAAGTCCACCAAAGAATACATGGAGATGGGAAAGTGGTAGCTGTTTTTCGTTTCATCCGAGGTTCCTTACCGCAAATCTAACAAAAAAAAGCAAAGCCATGGGTATAAACGTCATTTAGAGAATTTAACCCTTATTTATCGTCAAACTTCGCAACCGGTACAGGACCGGTACGGGGCTAGTGCAACGATCCTACTGACTCTATAGCAACATCTCTCAGCCGAGATTCGAACATATACGACTGGCTTGTTAGGCCAGCATCGTACCCCGAAGCTAACTAGGTGGGCAAATCTAACAAATCTCTTCTGAATTCCATCGATGCGCTGAATGCACGTTACGTTCTGCAGACACAAAAATGAGGCTAACAAAGCCTAGTTTGCTTCTGACGCGACATTTGTAGGTCGCTAATATCGCATACGGATCGTCGAGCTCAGGACCAATTAGTAGCTCTCAACGGTCACATTATTGATGTGTCTAATAAAGGAAAGCGAGCAGTCGAATGTTACCCCTAGGCCACAAACATATTCTACCTGAGGCACAGCCGAAAAGAACGGATTTCATTGCACAGTTGTCCGGCATCCTTGCGACGTGGTCAGTCTACCGTAGTCTCCCAACTTTCACCAGATGCACGATAGGAATCTCTCCAAGCAATGCCTGCCACTCGTGGTTCATACGCCTACGCCACTCTCCGCTTTCCGTTTGTACTCCGCCAAAAATAATCCGCAACACCTTTCGTTCAAATACGGCAAATGCACGTATGTCCTCCGTAAACAAAGTTACTATTTCAAGTCCGTAGATGACTACCGCTCTTACCCAACAGACATTTTTGTTGAATAATTGCTTAACAAGCGTTTGCTTACTGAATATTAGCTGGTTGATGGTTGGACAAACTTCTCTTCAAAACAATGCTCCTTGGTCGGAGCGTCTTGCGGAGGAAAAAGTAGGCTCAACTTCCAGTTTGAATGCGCCGTTGAATCATCTTACTCGTATTATTGTTGGCGGTGACCAGAAACCCAAATATACGAATTCATCAACCACTTCCAGTTCCTCGCCGTCAATAGTCACTGTCCGTGGGAGGCAAACGTTGCGTTCTCTGGAGCCTCTTCATACCATATATTTGGATTTCGACGCATTGATTTGTAACCCCATCCTCCTAGCCTCCGTTTTTAGCCTGGCGAAGATTACCTTCGTCGTTTCCAAGGTTTCTAGTAATGATGTCAAGGTCGTCTGCGAAGGCTAGGAGTTAAATACTCTTGCTGAAGATCGTTCCTCTCGTTTCGATGCGCGCTCACCGGATCACACCTTCCATAGCGATATTGGATAACATACAGGACGGTCCATCCCCTTGCCGCAACCCTCTGCGCGATTCGAAAGGACTAGAGAATGTCCCCGATCGCTCTTTTTGTAGATGGGACAGGCTTTTCCTACCAGTCGACCACCTCGCGCTCGTTTGTGATTAGATCCCCTCCCTCGTGCCTCACATGTCAGGTTCAACTGTGTAGCGCTTACGAGTTTGATTCACCTTCTCGTAAAACTTGCGCGTGTCATTAGCCCTGAATAATTATTTCAGTTCCTCACGATCTCTGTCCTCCTTCTGGCGCTTTCTCCTTCTCAGGATCGTGGTCAACTCATTCCACGCTCGTCGATACTTGGCCAAATTCTCTTTCGTGGATATGCTTAGATAGTTTTTCTAAGCTCTTTTTCCCATCTGTCGGCATTCCCCGTCAAACCAATCATTTCGTGCGCTCTAGGTTTCGTCACCAAGCACCCGTTGATGGCCGAGCTTATTATACTCCATCCGTTTTCGAGGGTCGTTCGAGCTCCACAGAGAAAGACAGAGCTTCATCCAGTACGCGCGCGTAGTTTTCGGCAACTCACAGGTTGCCGAATGTTTAACCGAGGAAGTAGGGAGCGTATGTTGGTGATGTTCGAGAAAAACCGGCCCACGATGCCCTCGGTCAGGTGATCTCCAGGTGGCTTTATGGATATCTTTGTGTGGAAAGAAAGTGCTTCTGATCACCAAGCCTCGGGAAGCTGCAAAGTTGATGCATCGCAGGCCGTTATCATTTTGTTGGTGTGCAGGCTTCAGGCTATGGGGCCCGATCACCGGTCTATATATTACTTGCCTGCCGACCTGGGCGTTCATACCCCTGATGACGATCTTGATGTCCCATGGTGAGCAGCTGTCGTACGTTGCCTCCAGCTGCGCATAGAACGCTTCCTTCTCGTCGTCGGGTTTACCTTCGTGTGGACAATGCACATCATAAAGGTGTAGTTGAAGAAACGGCCTTTTATCTTCAACACGCACATCCTCACGCAGTCCATTATGCGATCTTGCATTTTGCTCAACATTACCAAGCCCGTTCCCAGCTCGTTGGTCTCTCCACCGTTCTGGTAAAATTGGGTTTTGCCGCCACGTATCCTCCACACCTTCTCGCCTTTGCGACAGATCTTCTGCAGTACCACGATGATAAGCTTTCGGGGTTCTAACTGATCAAGCAGCACCCTTTCGCCACCAACGAAATTTGGTGATCTGCAGTTCCAGGTAGCAAGTTTCCATTCCATGTCCTTATTTCGTCGCTTTTGGCCATGCCGAATGATTTAAGTAGAAATTTCCTGACTCTTTTTAGTGTTTTAGGTTGATAGGTAGCCTATCGAGTGTCGTTATGGGGCTGCCATCTTATAGTGTCGAGACAACACTGTGCCTCCTTCCCTGTTGGTATAGGAGCTTAGTTTCCGCCGGGGTTGGTTACCTGATCTCCACTAAGGTTGCTCGTATTCCGGCTGATACCACGAGGAGGCAGGGATAGGAGTTGTTGGATAAGAGGCCACTACGGGGTCTGTTTTACGCATTATCCAACCATTTACTAAGCATTTAATTGAACGTAAACAGCTGTCACGATTTCACATATTTAGTATTTAGTTTGCGCTTACGTTTCTATTGAAGGTACTATGTAAGAGAATTGCTGTGGAAGCACGTTTTTCGTCCAACGAAGGACAATCATGCAACAAAGATACTAACGTAGTCCTACGTCAACCATGTTGTCGTGTCTTGGACACAACCTTTCTGATTTAGTACTGAGGGAGTAAATATGTTTTTGTCAAAAACGAACATTTGAAGAATTAGGACAACAGATATGCAAACTGTGAAAAATAATTGAATCCTCTCATTTTGTTTTAAAATAAGCGGGCATCCATAATATGCAGATAATGTCCGCGATGGCGTTTGAGGTAATCCATGTTTGATGAAAGGTCCAATGTTGCATCACTTTTTAAGCATTTCGGGTGAAATCTCTCTTATGACCCGTGTAATGTTATTTACCATTGTCTTCACTCTTACTGGTAGCTACACAAGTAGCATTAGGGTGTCAAATCACACGCTCTAGATACCTAATGACCCAGGTGAGGTCAAGCAGGTGCAGAAACTCGAAGAGAGATGACCTGGCGAAGGCCAGAAAGGTGTTAAGTATGTTCGGCCGAAATTTTTGGTCCGCTATGTGGCGAAGAAGGCAGATCATTTCATCGGGTTTGGCCACAAAACGGTGAAACGTTTCGGCCTCTATGTCTTCAATGGTTGGAAGGTACCGAGCCAGAACGATAAACAGAACACGATGTCCAAGACCGACGGGATGCTTCATGATGAACAACGATTTTACGAACGAACGATAGCATAACTTCTCAATTTATTTACGGATTTCCCTCATTTCCTCGTACCTCGGTATTTCGTAATTCGATGGATAACGATGTGTGTTGGACAGTTCCTTCCGATATTCGGTCACGGCTCCGGCTATTACTTTCGTTTCGGGTGCGTAGTTGGGTGCAATGGCGTCGGTATGATCAACTAAAGCTTGTTTCAGGTAGTATTTTCTTCATACTTTTAAGAAAAAATGCGAATAAAATTATTCGTCACGGTTTCGAAGGAATTCTTGAACTTTTCCTGTAATATGGCTCATTAGACGACGCACACTTTCTACGTCCATCGCATTGGCTAGCTTACCACCAGGTCTTCATCTGATTGATGTCTTTGACAAAATTTTCCCTTTGCCTTGAGCCTCCTCTTCATGATTGCCCAGTATTTTTCAACAGGGCGGAACTGGGGGCAATTGGGTGGGTTAAGGTCTTTCGGAACAAACTGGACCCCTTTTTCTGCATACCATTCTTGAACGTCTTTGCCGTAATGACAGCTTGCCAAATCTGACCAAAACATCACCGGATGGTCGTGGGATCAAATGAATGGCAAAATTCGTTTTTGGAGACAATCCTCTTGGTACAGTTCCAACGTCATTGAGTTATTTGTAACGAAAACTTTTGTTTTTCTGCCACAGCTGCAAATGCCAGGTCAAAAATTTTACTTGGCAACGGCTTGGGGGGATGTTCCAAGCAAATTTAAATTTGCACGAAAATGTATGATTTGGCACATAAATTTTCGTGCAAATTTAAATTTGCTTGGAACATCCCCCCAAGCCGTTGCCAAGTAAAATTTTTGACCTGGCATTTGCCCGAAGTCAGCCTTGACATCGTCCATCAGAAGACACTTGTCGAACTTGGTTAGCACTCGGTCATATAGCTTTCGAGTACAGATTTTGGCCACACTATTCTGTTTTATGGTTCGGTTTGGCTATTTGCTAGCTCGATACGACTTGATTCGTTCCAGTTTTTCTCCTCACCGCACCGAATTTTCTGGCCAAACCACGGTCCGACAGATTGGGATTCCTCTTGATGGTCTTCAAAATCTTACCACACAGTTTCCGGTCGACAGTTCCACTCCGATGATTAGCTTGAGGCTTCCGAATCGTCGTCAATGTTTTCTTATACCGTTCGATAACGCTCGATACGGTATTACTGGGCAATTACAGCTGTTTAGCTAGCCTAAATGCAGACCATAATAGATTTCCCAAATAACTGTGTGTTTTTCCGTTCTTTTGGCTTCCATGTTGTTTGTTTACAAAATGCAGTCGTTTTGCGGAATATCAAAAATACATAGGTGAAGCAAATAAAATTTGCGACACGTGGGCTCAAAGAACTTCTAAATCCGTCCACCAAGATCACCATAATACGAGCAAACGTTTGTTCCAATTCTAAATGAATTTACGTTGGCGGCGACGAATTTCCAACGTCGGATCCGCGGATCTGGTGACAATGGGCAAACTCGGCGGGACAACACTCACAGTACATGCAGCGATATCATACAGGTTTAACCAAGAAAACTCAGGCTTTGGACCTTAAGGTAGTCGTGGTCGGGGAAAAGCCATACCTGCTGTTCACAAATGTTACAATGTTGTGTAACAAATCTTTTCTTTTCACTTCGAAACTCTTTCAGTAATTTCTCCTTTCTGGTTCCCTCTGGATCACTTTTCTCTTTGTTCTTCGTTATGAAACTTATACTTTTAAGCTTTAAACTTTAAGCTTCAATCAGTTTCTGCACTACTGAACTTTGCTTTTGCGCTGTACTCTTCAGCATCATGCTTCGAAACGGCTTAGGCTACCCTTTGTTCAGCAACCTAGGACCTTTCTACGCGCGAAGAACTCCGCTTTATTTATCGTTTTCTTGCCTCGCTATAGCCATCATTAAACCATGTCATTTTTCCCCATTTTCCGCCCCCTGATGGTTGGTAGGTAGAAGCTACTCTGAATGCATACTGGGAGTTAGAGATAGCTGTTTGCAATAGCTTGGCATTTTGAACCTCTTACATTATTTTACTAACGTGACAAACTCGTAAATCCTTAGTCAGAGACTAAGTGCCTATAGCCGGTTCCCTGTAAGTTTGAAGAAAATCCAACTTTAAAATGAATTTTTGGCGACCATTTATGTGTGTTTCACTTTTTTCGAGCGCAGTAGACAATGGTTCTCTTACCATTTTAAATTGTAAAAATAAAGAAGTTTAATACCAAATAATTCCATTAGTGTTAAAAATTTAGGACTTCCGATTAAATATACAATACAGATTACTCTTATGTACTTTAATAAGTATCAAAATATAAACAATTTCTCCATTGACAAAAGTTAATGTAAAAACTATTTTTCATACAACTCGATGGACACGTCTTGTGCCGATTGGTTATTAAACGATTTCAATGCTTCACGAAGCGGCGAACTAAAGGATCGTCGCAATGGATGACTGGGCAATAATATTCAAATAGCACCAATCTGCTGTTCTATGATCCGTTTAGCAATGAACAAGAAAAATACTAAGAGTTTATTTTCTAAGTAATGCTTAAATTTAACGAAGGTGAGCGTCATTCACGAACGCACCCTAGATGTATTTCAAAATAGCTTAAGGTTAATAAATAGTCACTGATCGACATAAAATAAAACAAAGCTTTATACTAACCTATTCCGTGATTGGAAAATGTGTCTGATTTAAGTCAGCATTTGGCGTTCGCCCTTCAGAGTTGAGCAGCACTGCGTACTGCTGAAAAGTTCAGAAGCTCATAATATTCAAGGACTGCAAGCATAGTGTGATTATTAACAGCAGTCAATAAAAAGTAAATTTAATGACCATCTAGTGCACTATTTTGCTACGCTGAAACACGAAACATTTATCAGACAACAGACATTGAACTATATCATTCGACAAATGGTACGAATCGAACATATATCTCGCGACCCCTCGTAAGCAAATCGATCCGCACGAGCCATCCCGTACCGCTGGAAAAATCCCACGGGTGAGTAACGAATTGCTGAGTACGATCATAAATTAATCTCAACTACAACGCCGAAAAAGAACTTGGACGTTAGTGAGTTGCCGCGCCGCCGCTGCTGTTGCCGACGTTATTATCGCAACAACATTATGAGTTATGTTTGCACTATTCCCAGCACATGCCGTGCCGCCCCTCCCTTCGCGAAAGCAGAGAAATCCGATTCCACCGAAAGGTTGATAGTTTAGAACCAACGCCGGTGCCGCACCTCGTCCAACAACGCCACTTCTTTATTGGCAGCGCTAGTTGGGTTCCCTTGCTTAGAGAAAGAACGCCAGACGATGGCTTCAAGCTTCATGTTAATACTATTCTACTGCCAATATATTTTGCCAACCCGATGGCCCAACTGCTGCAGGGAATCTAGCTAGCATCGGATTAATACTAGCATACTACCACGCCCCACCCGGCGCCCTATCATGGGGACGCACGGTTAGCGAAATCTGGACAAAACCACAATCAGTTCTTATAATGTTATGAAATTAAAAGAAAAATAATCAAGTAAATTATAATAACAAAATAAGCCATTTGTGCGACAGGCGGTGGATTTGAGAAGGTATAATATAGTTTTTAGGGCCAACAGCACAAAGATTAGAGCAACCCACTGTGCGGTGGCACCCTTCTGATTGATGCCGGTCGACATGCATCAGCCAGCCGGCTTGGACCGCGCCGACTGCATCCACTAATCGGCCGTTTGCTGGTCGTTCGTGTTCGGCGGCGGAGGGACTTGCATCGCGATAATTTCTTCTTCCTTTCGGCGCGACCCCCGTCCGGCTCCACCAGCGCTTCTGCTGCAGACTCCACCGGGCGTTCGTTCGGGCCAGCCAGCCAGTCGCGGCAAATGCATTCGATTTGCACCGCACTGATATTGCGGGTAGTTTTCGCGTGGTTTTGGCGCGCTTCTCGCATTCGAGCAGTTTTCCTCCCAGCTAGCCGAATGGGTCGGAGCGAGAAGGCCTACGAATGCACCGCAGTGGCCAGCACTTTTCGGTATAAAAGTAATGGCATTCTCCTAGCGTGGTATCAAATCAGTCGTTGCAATCCGTCAGAGTGCTGCAGTGCATCTAAGCTTTGTTCTACACGCAGGGACCGTTGCAGTTTGTACTTGAGTTAAACGTGAAAATGAAATCTTTCGTAAGTGAAAATCGTTTGAGATATTTCAAATATGAACTGTGTGTGGTGGATAGTCTGGATTACGATAGTGTCAATGGGAATTGGAGGGTATTTTGCATTCAGTGGGTATAGATGACGTTGTGCTAACATATGTGTTCGAGTGATGAAAACTTCAGATGAGACAAAGTGAACAATACGCACTTGCATTTTGAGACATTAAAAAGCTCCTTTAAACTGTATGATAAGGCGCGTTTACTAAATAATATTGGATTTTTTAATTAAAATATGCATAAATTGTGTTATTTTGTAACCTATTATTTTTATCATCGAACCACTTGTCTGTGAAACGTGAATTATAAAAATACCTAAGTGTCAGTGTCGTAGTGTAAATTAAATAGAAAATTCCTCATTATTTTTGTCCAAAAGAATTTTTTAAATTTCTGTTTTTGCAAGTTTTAAGCTCGCAGTATGCTTTATCTAAATTCTAAATTGTGAAAGAATCGGAAAAAAGACGCATAATATAAACAGCAAGAACGTTTAAATAACATAAATATGGTAATGGAGAGAACCTAACGTGTTATTAATCATAACTTTAATTAAGTCGCAAAAAATATAACCACGTGGCTTGAAACGAAAAATTATTTTTGCTAACTTTTCTGTTACTTCGTTTTCGATGGAACTAAGTTTATGAGATAGAGATTTGAATTTCGAATTCAGTTTAAAGCAATGTGAAAAAATCACGACATTTACACCTTATTATTATACGACTCGATAGATAATACAGCAGTTCCAGGAAAAATGACTACCACCGAAATTTAATGACTTGTTTACTTGTTCCTTTTCGGAAACAGAACGCTTGGTGTACCTTTTTCTGAATTATGGTGATTTATGAATTATTTGTTCCTTGGTTATGACGTATCATAAATTCATAAAATCTATATTTGGGGGAAGTCGTCTATGGCCGGACAGCCTCTATGGCCGAACACTAGGATTTCTCAAAAACAAAGCTTAATAAAAATATTTGGAAAGCACGTAACAATAGTAAATTGCAAGATTTCATGGTGTTCCACTTATGACATCTTTGTTCCTAAAGATAAACAAATGAGAGCTGTCGTACGGTTGAACCAATAAAACAAAGAGAATCGAGTAAATTTCATAAAGCTGTAGTTGCAAATGTTTTTAATAAATAAAAGATGCAATATTTCTGAACATTGGCTTGATAAAGTTGTTTTTCGAAACAGTTTAAATTTGACATAAAAATACAAAATTTTAATGAAAAACTCGATTTAATCCACCTAGTGGTGAAAGGAACCTTTGTTATACGGTCTTACTTGCTATTTGAGATAGAAACTGACACGTCTTCGAAGTATAATCCATCTATTGGTTAACGTTGCGTAGTGCGTTGGTTTACATAAAAATTTTGAAAATTGAATACGTTAACAAAATTTGAACAAAATATGACCACTTATAAATTTTGATAGATCCTTTTTTCTTGAAATTGCTGAATAAGGATAAGTAAGTTGTTAATAATTTGAGTAAGTGCAAGTAAAAGTAGGTTGTAAGAGCAAATATTATTCTTTAACATATACATTGCGTAGTAAAGGTCTAGTTTATAGATTTTTGAACTATGCATAATTCCTGTAATGCCTGTTTGATTCACACCAATAAAGTTTTCTAGAATAAATTTCATCAATTTTTATTAACCTTCGGTTACTCACGCTGTTGTAATTTGTATAACACGTGTAGGTTTTTGAACGCCATATTGTTATAAAGTTACAAATCGTTGTGTAACTAACGTATATTCTTCAATAAACTTGTTATGAGCAAAATGTCATAATTATTCAATGCATTAATACTTTAAATTGTTGGGAAAATTGATCAGCATAAACTGACATCACAGAAATGAAGCAATCAGCATATGAGGTGTACCGGAATTGGCCTGGAATTTTCTCTCGTTTCTTCATATGGAAAAATGGTGTCTGTATGCATCAAAACAATCAGCAATAATGTAAAATGTTTAAAATGTATCCGTCTGTTGCTAGTCGAATTAATCGGGGTCAAAATTAGGGTATTTTTTATAATCAAAGTTCTACAGTTCCTAACAAACAAACATAGAGGTATATTATATTCAGCAAAGTTGTATATTTTTACTATTTGTGCAACTTTGTAATACATGAAAAAGTCATACAACAATTACGAAAAGAGCTAAAATAAAAAACTGATTTCACTAATTCATATACAATAAATAAGATTTTTCTAGCTTCGCTGAAGAGATAAGGGTTTACTGTCTTCAGCAAAATTTCTTGTAATAATATACTCTAAAACTTTGCAGAATACATCAATGTGTTATATTGAAACTGAAGAAAAATAATGTTTTTATTGCACTTTTAGGGGGATTAATCAAAATTTAAATTGCACCAGACGATAGAACTATCAATTTCAAGAAATTCTTCCAAAGGTTCCATAAACCTAAAACCAAGTTTTCCCAGTCAAAACTCTAGTGTGCATGTCTTTTTGGCTTTGGGCCATTGTGCGCGCGAATAACCGTATTACAAAAGTTGGCGCGAGTGTTGGAGGGTTAATATCTTTTGATCGGCAAAACCAATTCTACTGAAATTTTGCAGATATATTTGCAGCATTAAAATCTCTAATTTGATGTCAAAATAATTCAAACTAGATAAATCATCTTAGATGAAATGGTTATAAATTATTATAAATTTTAATGTGTTGTATTCAATTGCTCATAACTTTCAAATTAAACATCCAATCAAAAAACAAATCAATAGTGATCTATTAGGCTGTGTTACCTTTCAAATGAGACTAATAGCGCCTAAGTCGGTTTAGCCATCTCTAAGAAACAGGCGATAATTATTACCTTGTTAAAACAGGTTTTGTAAGCATAACTTTTAAACTACTTGTTTGTTTTCAATAAAATTTACCCGAAAAATTTAGCGTTAACAAGAGCTTTCATTCGATACCAAGATCGTTGAAATCGGTCATTTTGTTCCGGAGAAAATCGTGTCACGTAATTTTCACTTTTTTACTTATAACTTTTAAACGAAATGTCGGACCTCGAAGCAATTCAATAGTGATATACTAAGCAATAATACCTTTCAAACAAAAGTAATAGCGAACAAATCGGTTCAGCCATCTCCGAGAAACAGGCGATAGAAAAGTTGCGCCCCGCACATACATACACACATACACACACACACACACACACAGACATTGCTCAGTTCGTCGAACCCTGTCGATTGGTATATGTGGCTCGGCCCTCCGGGCCTCGGATCAATTTCGTGTTTTTCGACCAATTCCTAAACCTGTGTTATAGTATAACAAAGGTAAAAACTTAATTTTTACCTTTGTTATACTATAACAAAGGTTTAAAAATTGGTCGAAAAACACGAAATTGATCCGAGGCCCGGAGGGCCAAGTCACATATACCAATCGATAGGGTTCGACGATTTGAGCAATGTCTGTGTGTGTGTGTGTGTGTGTGTGTGTGTGTGTGTATGTATGTAATGATTTTTTCTATCGCTTGTTTCTCAGAGATGGCTGAACCGAATGGTTCGCTATTACTTTTGTTTGAAAGGTGTTATTGTCTAGTAGATCACTATTGAGTTGTTTCGTGACACGACGTTTCGTTTAAAAGTTATAAGCAAAAATGTGAAAAATACGTGACACGGGTTTCTTCAAAACTACATGACCGATTTCAACGATCTTAGTATCAAATGAAAGCCCTTATTAAAGCTAAATTGTCTAGGAATTTTTAATTGAAAACAAATAAGTAGTTTAAAAGTTGTGCATTAAAAACCTGTTTTGACAAGGTAATAATTATCGCCTGTTTCTCAGAGGTGGCCAAACCGATTAATGCGCTATTAGTCTCATTTGAAAGATAATATATCCTAATAGATCACTATTGAATGGTTTTTTGATTGGACGTTTAATTTGAAAGTTATGAGCAACCGTATACCAAAATTTACAATAATTTATAATGATTTTAACCAAGATAAATTACCTAATTTCAATTATTTTAATATCAAACGAGAGGTTTTGAGACTACGAATATATATGCAAAATTTCATAAGAATTGGTTTTGCCGGTCAAAAGATATTAACCCTCGAACACAACATTTGTATTTGTAACACAGTTACTCGCGCGCACAATAGCCCCAAACCAAAGAAAACGTGTGCACTAGAGTTTTGACTGGAAAAACTTGGTTTTAGGTTTATCGAACCTTTGGAAGAGTTTCTTGAAATTGGAAGCTCTATCGTCTGGTGGAATTTAAATTTTTATTAATCCCCCTAAAAGTGAAATAAAAAAAATATTTTTCTTCAGTGTCAATATAACACATTGATGTGTTCTGCAAAGTTATAGAGCATATTATTACAAGAAATTTTTCTAAAGACAGTAACCTTCTATCTCTGCAGCGAAGATAGAAAAATCTTATTTATTGTATATGAATTTGTAAAATCAGTTTTTCTATTATTGCTTTTTTTTGTAATTGTTGCATGACTTTTTCATGAACTACAAAATTGTACAAATAGTAAAAATACACAACTTTTCTGAAAATAGTATACCTGTATGTTTGCTTGTTTAGGAACTGTAGAACTTTGATTATAAAGAATACCCTAATTTTGACTCCGAATTACTCGACTATCAGCAGACGGATACATTTTAAACATTTTACATTTGCTGATAGTTTTGCTGCATAAATTTTCCCAACAATTTAAATTATTAATGCATTGAATAATTATGATATTTTGCTCACAATGAGTTTGTTGAAGAATATACGTTAGTTAAACAACGATTTGTAATTTTATAACAATATGGCGTTGAAAAACCTACACGTGTTGTATAAAATACAACAGCGTGAGTTAATAAAAATTGATGAAAATTATTCAAGAAAACTCTATTGATGTGATTCAAATAGAATGGCATTACAGGAAACTATGCATAGTTCAAAAGCCTATAAACTAGACCTTTACTAGACAATGTATATGTTAAAGGACAAGATTTCCTCTTACAACTTACTTTTATTTGCACTTACTCAGATTAATAACAACTTACTTATCCTTACTCAGCAATTTCATGATCCTTTTTTCATCAAAATTTAAAAGTGTTCCTATTTTGTTCATATTTTGTAAACTTATTCAATTTTCAAAAATATTATGTAAACCAACGCACTACGCAACTACAACCAATAGATGAATTATTTTCCGAAGACGTGTCGATTTCTATCTCAAATAGCAAGTAAGACCGTATAACAAAGGTTCCTTTCACCACTAGGTGGATTAAATCGGGTTTTTTAAACTGTGTCGTGTCCTCTATGGCCGGACACCAACTTGTCCTCTATGACCGGACCGGTAAAGTAGTTAGCGAAATTTGCTTACTTCGTCTAGAATTACTATATCTTTGATTCCTATGTGAAATAAAATTAGTTAAGCAATTGAAAAGGTAGATAAAATCAGAAAAAAAATTGCAGCAAAATATCAATTTGATGTCAACCTATCAACGTGCCTTGTAAATGGAGTTGCCGCGTACATTTTCACGTGCATTTCGCATTACCAGCATACTCAACAAAAAATTTATGAGAATAGAACATTATTCAACTTTTATCCAGCAAACCTGCAAGGACTGGACTCACAAGATTTGTGTTGGAGTTTTAATTGTTCTAGGATCTTTTTCATCTATTGATGCAGTTTTCGTATCCGAGCATAGAGGACAGTTTTCAATTTGAGCTAATTTGTACACAAAATACTATCTACTTTCAAAATTAACTCTGCATCTCCAATTTGTTACTTTGTATTTTTTTGCTTATAATACTCTTTTTCTCCACATTAAATTGAAAATAGATATAATAAACCCGGTATTTTTGGAGTTTTATCTTAAATCCTAAAGTGTCCGAACCTAGAGAACTTCCCCCTATCTTGTTTTTGAGATACAGTTTTGTAAAGAAATAAACTACCGATAATATAATGGAGACGTACAGTGCTCTGTTTTCGCTCGAAAGAAAATGAATATTTTCGACTAAGAGAGATTTTTTCGTTTCCTTACCAGTAAAAACAAAACACCACGCATCTCCATTGTATAATCAAAACTTCAGGGCATTTCCCCACAAATTGCCTACCAATTCGAAAATTTCTTGACTAGTTTTAATATTTTCTAAAATGCTTAACGGCCAGAACAATCAAATATAGATCTACTTACTACAGGTTTTGCTGTTTGCTTAAATGCGAATAGATCACGAATAAAGCAAGTTGTGAAGAATAAACAAGTTAATTGGGATTTATCTTTCTCTTGACTTCGATGTCCGACGTCATGCGACAAATTCTTGCTGGGAAGTAATTCATGATTTGCTATCAAATTGGACGGATGCAAACGTAGAGTTATGAATTGAATTTGATCACAATTTTAAATTTTTTCTCCAGCAAATTACAGAATATAGATCAATTTTCGAGAGCTACTTTGAATTTAGTGGTCCAAAGTGGTCCAAACGTTCTTTCACACAAGTATGCTTTCCTTCTATGTTTATTTTTCATTTTTTTCGGTTATTTGTCGTATTTCCCCAATTTCATATAGATTCGCATCATAGCAGGGATTGAATTAAGCTGTTGTACCAGACATGTGCAACTATAGTTTGATACGAGCAGAAAGTTACTTCAGGAGTGGACAGAAAATGCGCGCGAACATTATCAAAACGTAGACCACGAAAGAACAACGCAAACTAATATAACAGACTATTTTAAACGTACTGAAAGCAACTACCCAGTATTATTTTATAAAAACTTTGTAATTTTCTTCCATTGAAACTTCCACATACAATAAAACGTGTATCCTATATGCGCAAATCTATTTTTCTTTTTTCTATTTCCGGAGCGATTCGCAACTAGCAAAATGTAAACAAATCGTTTTATCACACAATCAGCCCGGATTGGAACTACGGATTTATCATTTTTCATGACTTTTAGGACTATTCAAAAAAGTTAATATTTCGACAAAGTTTCGATTAACGTTTTCGAGAATCCACTGTAACTAATCTATACCTATAAAAATGGATTTCTGTCTGTCTGTCGGGATGTTCCTTATAGAATCAAAAACTACTGAACCGATCGGCGTGAAAATTTGCATGCAGAGGGTTTTGGGGCCAGAAAAAGTTCCTATGATGGTCAGAGACCCCACCCCCGACTAAGAGGGGGGGGGGGCTCCCATACAAATGAAACATAAATTTCTGCATACCTCGAGAACTAATCAAGCAAATGGAACAAAATTTGGCATGTGGGTGTTTTTGGAGACAAGTATTTTTTCTATGGTGAATTGAGACCCCTCCCCTCTTTAGAAGGGGAATTATGACCTCTCTCCTCTTTAAGGGGGGGGGGGGGATTCCATACAAATGAAATACAAATTTCTTCTTAACTCGTGAACTAATCAAGCAAATGGAACCAAATTTGGCATGTGAAGGCTTTTGGAGGCAAGCATTTTTTCGGAATTTTTAATTTGTAAAAAAACCAACTTTCCAGAAAAAATAGAAGTCTCTTAAGTCATAGAAGCACGAAAAAAAGTCCCAATATTTTTACGATTATAATTAACTACTAGAACTACGTCTTACGGTAGGGTGTCAATCCAAAATTTCGATTCAAGCCTGCGTTACGAAGGAATGAAAGATTTTGAACGCTAATAGCTTGTCCAAATTAAAACGGATTTAGATGGTTCGCATACCATTCGATTAAAGAAAGAAGCAGCAATTGTATGGCATTCTTGAAAAAATTGGAAAACAGTAGTTAAAAAATGAAAATTTTTTCATGCATGTTCCGTGTAATAGTCTTGCTTCTCAGGCACGGACGACCATTACATACACCAAGCTTGTATCTGCTGCTGCTTTAAGACAAAGAAGCAAAATAAACTTACGACGGTTGCGTAATTTCGCCGTCTTGCCATGTCTAATGAAATGACATAGGGGAAGGGCGGTAAAGACGGACACTTGTCATATTTCATAAGCAATAATTTTTTGAAGCAAATCAATGATGGGAAATGTTTCTATAGTCTAAATTAACACTTTTGATTAAAACTGCCGATTTTTAGCAGCGCAGCTGTCAAATTTATAAGAAAAACAAAGAAAAAATGCGAAGATACGCTAACCGATGTAATTTTGTGTGTGAAGAAAATAGCTGGTAAATCGTTAAAAAACAACATATTCATGCTAAACCGACGACATTGCGTTAGTTTGATCCTTCACTGAATATCCATTGGAAACCTGGTGAATTTTTGAATGTTCAGTAAAAAGTTATAGAAGTTTGAAAAAATGGTATCCAAGTCGGGAAAGACGGACACCAAAAGGTAGGGAAAGACGGACACACAGATTTTGAACCCATTTTGCCCAACAACTATTTAAAATTGCAAATACTTACATATTATATGTAAGTAACCAACCAGAATGTAAAAGTAACCAGAAGTCATATAGCAGTTGGAATAGGCCAACTTTTAGAAACGATTAATTCTTCACCAATTAAAATATTGAAAGGAACCACTATATTTTCTCGCTCAAAGGGGGGATCGGGAAGGGGGTTTTCCCAAACCAATTCTTTCCTAAATACATGATGAAATATGTTAATCTTTCTTAATAATGATATTTTGACGACGCGTGACACTTTTTTGCGAGTGTCCGTCTTTCCCGCCCATGCGCAGAAACTCTGATTAATACATGATGTTTATAATATTTAAAAAAAGCATAAATTTTGGAAGAAACTTTCCACCACACGTTGTAACTTTATTAGACAGAGACTTAAAGGTTCAGTTTGTACAAAAATTGCGATCAATACAGTTATATTTGAATAGATATTGAGTCTTTACCTTAAGGTGTCCGTCTTTACCGCCCTTCCCCTAAAAAGTAAAGCAGAGCCATTAGCGTCATTCATTCGTTGCTCGACTTGTGAGCTAATCACTGCAAAATTCCACTTCAATCTAAACTTAGATATCATCGAAATTTATTGTACAAGCTTTTTTTGTCGGAAGATTTGACCACTACGACCATTATTTTGATCTATTGTGGTATACTTCTTCTTTTGTCTAGGTATGACAATGACAAACACTTCCATCAATAATGTTATGTCGGCAACTAGACATAACATTATTGATGGAAGTGTTTGTCATTGTCAATTCATACCTCTTCTCCCAGTCCGGCATTGAACTTCTTATGAAGTTTATTACCTGATTGGGGTTTGCAGACCAGATTTCGAAAGGCTCCAGTGTTCCTTTACCGAAGATTCTTAGTCTGCGAAGAGTTAGTGCACTGCACTGGTAGAGCAGATGTTCTGCGGTTTCGCTTTCGAATTCGCAGAGTTGGCAAATATCATTGTCCAGCCTACCAATCGTTTTGAGATGGCGTTTGCTCGGACAGTGACCGGTAAATAGTCCTATTATTATACTTAGTTTGGTTTTCTTCAAATTAAGCAATAATAGACTTTTTTACGGTCTGGCTGTATAAAGCGTTTAGACTGTCTTAGTCCTGTAGAGAATTTCCAATTTTCCTCTATTGGTTTGTGTTCCAATGCACGAAGCGCGGATTTAAGCGCGCTTGGTGACACACCACTGAACGGTTCTGGGCCGATAAAGTCCGTAGATGAACCCTGCCTCGCTAAAGTATCGGCTACAAGCTTCACTTCCGATCGTGTTTGTTGCATGCTACAAAACACAGTAAAGCTTAAATGCTACATTTTGATTTAGAATTTTGACCTTCTATTTTTACACGACAGACTTCGGAGCCAGCTGTAAGAGTACAGGACAATTGCAGGACTAGTACTGTAATCCTATTGACTCTTACAGCCTCTTCTAGTCTAGATTTGAACATGCGACGTCTGGCTTGTTAGACCAGTACCGTACCTCGAGACCAACTGAGAGGCTCAGCTATTTTGTTTGCTACATTATGCTGCAAACAAGCGATATATGCTGTTATGGACTATTCTATTAATGCCTGTTCTCTTATTAATGCCAATAACATATTATTTTGAGTATTTAGATTTTGTCCTAGAATAGCTGGATACGTGAGAGAGATTTCTATTCTGGAATACTCAGATTTTGGCACTGGTAAAAATATTCGTTTTTGGCATCATAAAATAGCTCACCTACTCAAAATACGATAAAATTTATTAAGCAAGATAATAATATTATTATGCCATTTGCTTTTTCTCTCTTTACGCTATTCATGTGCAAGATCAATAAGATGTAATAAATTTTCTTTAATATTCAAGGTTTTTTCGCAAAAACTAACTAGCCTAACGTAGTGCTACTTTCTGATTTTTTAAGAACTAATTAAAATGCTTTTCATTTTAACCAAAATCATTAAAATTTAGTGATACACTAGTTTATGAATTTTTAAGAAAAGAATGGTTGCCACAAACGACGGTTTTAGGAATCTCCTAAACTCAAAACGAAGCACCCAAAGCACTAAATAAACCAAATAAGGAAATGATTATCAACTTAGGGATTATATGCTTCAAAAAAAAAGCATTACTGGTTTCACTGTTCCAGGTTTTTATTGTCAGAATAGGGATGGCCCCGACCATGATCCGGCTTCACAAATAGTGTTTTACAAAAGTTAAAAATTTGTCTGTTTTATCTCCTTCCAGATCGCTCTTTTCGTAATCCTCGCCGTCGCTGCCGTCTATGGCGTTGAAGAGGCCAAGACGACCGAGAAGCGTGGCATCTATGGTGGCCTCGGCTACGGAGGCTACGGAGGCTATGGAGGCTATGGAGGCTACGGCTTGAGCTCCGGATACTACGGTGGTCTCGGTGGATATCATGGTTTGGGAGGATATCATGGCGGATACTACGGTGGTTACCCACGTAAGAATCAAATGATTTTATATTTCTGAGGACAATGTTGTACTTAAATTGTGTGTTTGTATTTTTCCTGCCAGTTGGAGGTTATGGAGGCTATGGCGGCCATGGATACTATGGTGGTTTGGGACACGGATACCCTGGATATGGTTTCGGATACGGGGGACTGCACTAAGGCGTATCTGTGGCAAGGCTTTCAATTTAAGGCTGTTCCTTATCTCCCACCCATTGTACTATGAGGCGAAGACTTTCAGAAATCTAATGAGAAATGTGTGTTTTGGTTTGACCACGATTTACTACTACTTTGGACGATACGATTTACAACCACTTTTCTTTATTTAATGTATTATATACTCAATTGAAACGGTACACTGTCAGTGTTTAAGAGTTTCGAAATTGCTGTGCATAAAGAATTTCAGACGATTCAACTCTTTCTTCATCTTATTATTATTTTAGAGTGTAGATTTTGTACAGTATAATAAATTTTTACAAAAAAAGAGATTCCCTGCTTGTTTTTTATTTGAGAATCTATTTTTGTTTCTGCTTATGAAACAAATTACTTGCTTGTTGAATTTAAAGATTAGCAACATTTGCTTTTCGGCCATTGTGAATAACATTCGGTACCGATGCGAGCTACGCACATTCACTCGAAGCTGCGCTACCAGAAGAGGACGCGCTGGACGAAGTTCCGCTCGAGAACTGTTGGAATACGTGTAGCGCAACGCCACATGTCAACGTGTGGCGCAACGCCACATGTCAGAACATGGAAAGGCACAGACAGAAGAAGATGAAGAATATTTTGGGAGAAAAAGTGCCGCTTGCAAGAGCAGGAATACAAATTTTCCACGCACCATCACTGCATTTGACTATATACATATGTAGATCATATTATACTTTTACGAAAACTTTCCCAGCTTGGCGCATCGCATCATTTTGCTGAATGGATAAGTTCCTGCTTAGGCGGACGAACAACACGCGTACAGTTCAATTCTTGTCTTTTCTCCGCATTCATAAACAAATCATGGATACCTCAAGGTAGCAATATGAACCCATTGCATTTCTCGTTGTACTTCAACAACGTACCTTTACTTTTGAAAAATGGATGTAAGTTAATGTACGCAAGCGATTTGAAATTATATCTCGCCATTTGGTCCATCGAAGACTGTCATAATTTGCATTTTTTTTTCTTTTCCATGTGTGGACTCATCACTGCGACCAGTATAGTTGATCTATTATAATATCGCCCGGGTGGTTGCTGTATGACCTGCACTGCATTTCTTTTTGCTATAATCGCTATTGAATGAGCGATATGCTTATTAAATTTTATGCGTGCTTGTGTGTAGGGGGGTTTACCCTTCCTTCAAAGTTTGATCTACTTTACCCACTTGTTCCTCGCTGCCAGTACTATATCCCCTATTATAGCCGTCCCTGGCGAGGACTCATTCGTACCTCTGACCAGTACACTTAAATTAGAGGAGGGGCATTTTGCACTGTCAAGAGGCTTCAGAGGGTAAATATAGAATTCTGCATGAAGGAAGGGTAAATGCCAACCGACAGCTTGGTTTTTTTTAAATAACATTGAACTGTTTAAAAGCAGTGTATTGCTCCTTAGTGATACCACATTTAGAAAACGCATGCCTAGTTTGGATTACCTATCAACATGCTCTGATATTGAGAATTGCAAAAGCGTAGAAGAGATTTGTTTGCATAGCACTAAGTGATCTTGCCTGGCGGGATCCTAGGAACTTTCCTTCGTATCCAGTTCGGTGTCGCCTCATCAGTCTTGATACCTTAGAAAGAGGCAGGAAAATCCACCAAGCTGAGTTTGTCGCTAAAATGCTAAACGGAGAAATCGATTCGCCGAACATTCGTGCGTTACTGGGCTTTCGAGCTCCTCAACAATATTAATTCTCTTCGATCTGCGGAATCACTACAGTTTCCATCGCACCGTACAGCGTTTGGATTCAACGAACCTATCGTGGTTTACGTTTCTGCTGTGGATCATACCGGGGAATCCTTTAGTAAATTTTACCAAAAGAATGTTAAAAGTAAAATTTTATAGTGACCGTATTATTTTTTATTTCTGTAATCCAGAAATTTGCAGATTTTAATTTAATCTGCCACTAATTTTGCGAAGAAATTGCTGTAGAAATAGCTGCAGTTCCGTAAAAATAGTTACTGCTATAAATTAAATGCCAAGTTTACCTTGAGAGGCCTAGTTTAAATATAAATTCAAATCCAAATTCAATTCCAATGTCGTGCCCAATTTCAACACTAATTTCAAGTTAAATTTTGAGTCTAGTTTCAAGTCCAATTCCAAACACAATTTCAAGTACAATCTGAATCCAAGTTAGAACCAGTACATAAAAATATAGAAAAGCGCTCGGAGAAAATCGTGAAAAAATACTGGACAAACGGAATAGCAAAAGAGGAAAAAACACAGTATGTAAAAAGAGATAAAAAAGTTGAAAAGAAGAAATCGGGAGCAAAATGGAAATGAGGTAAAAAAAGAGGAAACTGCACCAAAAAAGAAAGAAAACGGAAGAGAATAGATGAAAAAAGAGACTAGAGGGAAAAAATATGGACAAATTGGACAGAAAAGGAGAAAAAACAAATAGGGAGGTAAAACGGGAGAGAGATAACGAGGACTAAGAGAAAACCCGATTTAATCCACCTAGTGGTGTAAGGAACCTTTGTTATACGGTCTTACTTGCTATTTGAGATAGAAATCGACACGTCTTCGGAACTTAATTCATCTATTGGTTATCGTTGCGTAGTACGTTGATTTACATAAAATTTTTGAAAATTGAAAAAGTTTACAAAATTTTAACAAAATAGGAACACTTTCAAATTTTGATAGATCCTTTGTTCATGAAATTGCCGAGTAAGGATAAGTAAGTTGTTATTAATCTGAGTAAGTGCAAATAAAAGTAAGTTGTAAGTGGAAATCTTATCCTTTAGCATATACGTTGTCTAGTAAAGGTCTAGTTTATAGGTTTTTGAACTATGCACAGTTTTCTGTAATGCCATTCTATTTGACTCACATCAATAGAGTTTTCTTGAATAATTTTCATCAATTTTTATTAACTCACACTGTTGTATTTTATACAACACGTGTAGGTTTTTCAACGCCATATTGTTATAAAGTTACAAATCGTTGTTTAACTAACGTATATTCTTCAACAAACTTATTGTGAGCAAAAATCATAATTATTCAATGCATTAATAATTTAAATTGTTGGGAAAATTTATGCAGCAAAACTATCAGCAAATGTAAAATGTTTAAAATGTATCCGTCTGCTGGTAGTCGAGTAATGCGGAGTCAAAATTAGGGTATTTGTTATAATCAAAGTTCCACAGATCCTAAACAAGCAAACATAGAGGTATAGTATTTTCAGCAAAGTTGTGTATTTTTACTATTTGTACAATTTTGTAGTACATGAAAAAGTCATACAACAATTACAAAAAGAGCAAAACTAGAAAAACTGATTTTACAAATTCATATACAATAAATAAGATATTTCTATCTTCACTGCAGAGATAGAAGGTTACTGTCTCTAGCAAAATTTCTTGTAATAATATGCTCTATAACTTTGCAGAACACATCAATGTGTTATATTGACACTGAAGAAAAATATTTTTTTTATTTCCCTTTTATTAATCCCCCTATTAATCAAAATTTAAATTCCACCAGACGATAGAGCTTTCAATTTCAAGAGACTCTTCTAAAGGTTTGATAAACCTAAAACCAAGTGTTCCCAGTCAAAACTCTAGTGTACACGTTTTCTTTGGTTTGGGGCTATTGTGCGCGCGAGTAACTGTGTTACAAAAGTTGGCGCGAGTGTTCGAGGGGTAATATCTTTTAACCGGTAAAACCAATTCTTATGCAATTTTGCATATATATTCGTAGTGTCAAAACCTCTCGTTTGATATTAAAATAATTCAAATTAGGTAAATTATCTTGGTTAAAATCATTATTAGTTATTGTTAATTTTGGTGTGGTGTATACGGTTGCTCATAACTTTCAAATTAAACGTCCAATCAAAAAACCATTCAATAGTGATCTATTAGCATATATTATCTTTCAAATGAGACTAATAGCGCATAAATCGGTTTGGCCATCTCTAAGAAACAGGCGATAATTATTACCTTGTCAAAACAGGATTTTTAAGCATAACTTTTAAACTACTTGTTTGTTTTCAATTAAAAATTCCTGAACAATTTAGCTTTAATAAGGGCTTTCATTTGATACTAAGATCGGTGAAATCGGTCATGTAGTTCTAGAGAAACCCGTGTCACGTATTTTTCACATTTTTGCTTATAACTTTTAAACGAAACGTCGTATCACGAAACAACTCAATAGTGATCTACTAGACAATAACACCTTTCAAACAAAAGTAATAGCGAACGATTCGGTTCAGCCATCTCTGAGAAACAGGCGATAGAAAAAATCATTACATACATACACACACACACACACACACACACACACACACACACACACACACACACACACACACACAGACATTGCTCAAATCGTCGAGCCCTATCGATTGGTATATGTGACTTGGCCCTCTAAGCCTCGGATCAATTTCGTGTTTTTCGACCAATTTTTAAACCTTTGTTATAGTATAACAAAGGTAATAACAAAGGTAA
The DNA here is from genome assembly GCF_943734655.1 of Sabethes cyaneus. Taxonomy (NCBI): domain Eukaryota; kingdom Metazoa; phylum Arthropoda; class Insecta; order Diptera; family Culicidae; genus Sabethes; species Sabethes cyaneus. The sequence goes on along the minus strand of NC_071355.1, from coordinate 69,394,461 downwards.
AAAGGTAAAACAGGACATAAAAGGGGAAAGATGAGACAAAGTAAGAATGGGATGGGAAAATGGTCAATAAAAAGAATTCTTGTTCAGCCCAAAATAGGTATAAAAGTAAAAAACGAAAAACGAGAGTTAACCAGAGAGCACAGCGAAAAAAGAGTACAAAATAACATAAACGCAAAACGGGGCCTCTGAAAAGGAAAAACGGAACGAAAACAAAAACGAAAACCGAAGAGTGTTAAAAAAACCCGATTTAATCCACCTAGTGGTGAAAGGAACCTTTGTTATACGGTCTTACTTGCTATTTGAGATAGAAATCGACACGTCTTCGGAACATAATTCATCTATTGGTTAACGTTACGTAGTTCGTTGGTTTTCATAAAATTGTTGGAAATTGAATAAGTGTTCACAATTTGAACAAAATAGGAGCACTTATAAATTTTGATAGATCCTTTTTTCATGAAATTACTGAGTAAGGGTAAGTTGGTTGTTACTAATTTGAGTAAGTGCAAGTAAAAGCAAGTTGTAAGAGGAAATATTATTATTTAACACTAGCTGACCCGGCAAACTTCGTACTGCCACTAATTGAATTAAATGCCGTAAATACTAAATTTTGGATGTACTCAAAGTGTAGGTTAAGTTTTGTGCGTTTTTGAGAAGTTTATCTTTTGAGGGAATGGTTAATTGACTACCGGATTTTCCTAGAACATCTGTATCTTACAACTGTGCTAAACCAAAATCGTAAAATTTATTGCCAAATATACGCTAAAAACATGTGGAAAATGTTGATTTTTCAATTCTCAGTACCCAACAGTTGTGCTGAATGTCAATTTATTTTTTGTAAAAGTAGACTCGATGTTATTATATAACGCCTAATTCCATCTACTGCAGTTAACTGTCTAATGATATGCAATATACATTCAAAACTTTTTGAGAATAGAATCATTGCACCACCAACTATATTTTCATTGCCGCCGAAATCTATGATTGTTTTGTTCAACGCCCTCAAATGTTTTCTTTCGCCTTTGTGCATTCTCCCATTGATTTGAAATTTTGCATGTCCTTTTTTACGCAAATTTTTGGCTTATTAAACATATAATTTGTTGACACTTTCGATTTCCTCTATCGAAATCAGAGCTTTGTTGTGATTGCCACCGTAATTTTTGAATTTAAATTTGATATTCATATGTATGAAATGAGAATGTCAATTAGATTCATTATAGATTTTTAATTTTACTTATCAATCGATTGGTAAGAATTTACCGAATGAATTATACTCTACTAAAAGTCCTCAAACAATTACCTTTGTTAGTATATTATACCAATCCGATAGGTTTCATTATTCCTCAAAATATAATCAATGCTATATATAAAATGAAATTATTTCTTGCTGAACTCCTCAAACATACAAAAATGCAAATAAATGTACGGCCTTGTCTTAAACCCTTTTTTGTCTTCTTTATTACTTTGGTATTTCAAAACAATTTGACACAGAATTATAATTTTATGAGCCTTTTTGCACTTTTAGAAGTCTAATCAGAAGAGAAAAGGACAAAAAATAATTAACGTTGTTTTCAATACGATTTATTCTAATGGGTTACATGTACTTTTAGTGTTTATTTATTTCAGCTAATATTCTTTTCAAGTACATTTTTCAATTAAATTTAATACATAAAGTATATTCTTCACTTGACGGTCATATAGCTTCATACAATTTTTAGTCATTGAAACTTTTGTAAACATGCATTAGAAACGCATACAATGTAGAAAGTTTCCAGTTCTGGTTAATTTCATTAATTTGATAAATGATGTGAAAGAATTAGTTCTAGACTGTTAGGCTCTTTTATAAACTGAACCCCCAACGCATTATACAACATTTATTATTTTTTAAATTTGCTAGCCCATAAAACTGTTTATTAGCAAGAATAAAACTTCTGTTTCAATATATGTATATTGCATACCATATTAACGGACAACTACAGCAGACGGAATTAGGCATTATCTATAGCTATCGAATTTACTTTTACAAAAAATATATTAACAGCCAGCTTAACTGTTGAGTGCTATAAATTGAAAAATCAACATTTTCCACATGTTTTCAATGAATATTTGGCAATAAGTTTTAGGATTCTGGAAAGATTACCATTTCTAACTAATGTTGATTTCAGATAATCGCCGCCACCGCAATGTTTGTTCGATTTAATCGACGTTTTTCGGCGAAATAAGTATGAAGATTTTTAAATACCAGTTAGTCCGGACGTTTCGAGCTACTACTGGTCTTCGCTCATCATCTGCGGACAACTTTTTCGTCCATTAGGTTCTACTTGGACTTGGAGAAAGATAAACCAAGTAGAACCTAATGGACGAAAAAGTTGTCCGCAGATGATGAGCGAAGACCAGTAGTAGCACGAAACGTCCGGACTAACTGGTATTTAAAAATCTTCATACTTATTTCGCCGAAAAACGTCGATTAAATCGAACAAACATTTCTAACTCAGTTTCTAAGTATTTCAGTATTCAGTATTTCTAACACAGTTGTAACGAACAGATGTTCTGTGAAAATCAGGCACTATTGACCATTCAATCAAAGTTACCCTCATCAACATGTTTGTTAGCCCAGCAACGACGCATATTGAATGCGACGCCGGTTGATTTGCACCGATAATAATCATAGTAGTCTAAAACATTGTCTATGCGACGAATGGCGGGAAAAGTAAAATATCGGTTTTTTACTATTTTTCAGTTTTTCGCGTAGATTTTTAATATATTTTTTTTGCGTATAAACCTGATGCAAACCAAAGCACATCATTTGAAAAAAGAATCATGCAATTCCGTCCTGCCGTTCTTGAGTTTATCCCTTACAAACAAACGAACCAACTTGGTTTTATTATATAGATATACATTGCCTAGTATAGGTCTAGTTTGTAGGTTTTAGAACTATGCATAAATTCCTGTAATGCCATTCTTTTTGATTGACATTAATAAAGTTTTCTTAAATAAATTTCATCAATTTTTATTAACCTTCGGTTACTCACGCTGTTGCATTTTGTACAACACGTGTAGGTTTTTGAATGCCATATTGTTATAAAGTTACAAATCGCTGTTTAACTAACGTATATTCTTCAATTAACTTGTTATGAGGAAAATGTCATAATTATTCAATGCATTAATGCTTTAAATTGTTGGGAAAATAGATCAGCATAAACTGACATCACAGAAACGAAGCAATCAGCATGTGAAGTGTACCGCAATTGATCCCAACTGGAATTTTCTCTCGTTTCTTCTTATGGAAAAATGGTGTCTGTATGCAGCAAAACTATCAGCAAATGTAAAATGTTTAAAATTTATCTGTTGGTAGTCGAGTAATTTGGATTCAAAATTAAGGTATTTTTTATAATAAAAGTTCTACAGTACCTAAACAAACAAACATAGAGGTACACTATATTCAGCAAAGTTGTGTATTTTTACTATTTGTACAATTTTATAATACATGAAGTCATGAAGTCATACAACAATTACAAAAAGAGCTAAAATATAAAATACTGATTTTACAAATTCATAAACAATAAATAAGATTTTCTATCTTCGCTGAATAGATAGAAGGTTACTGTGTTCAACAAAATTTCTTGTAATAATATGTTCTAAAACTTTGCAGAACACATCAATGTGTTATATTGAAACTGAAGAAAAATATTTTTTTTATTTCACTTTTAGGGGGATTAATCAAAATTTAAATTGCACCAGATGATAGAACTTTCAATTTCAAGAAATTCTTCCGAAGGTTTCATAAACCTAAAACCAAGTTTTCTCAGTCAAAACTCTAGTGCGCATGTCTTTTTGGCTTTGGGCCATTGTGCGCGCGAGTAACCGTATTACAAAAGTTGGCGCGAGTGTTGGAGGATTAATATCTTTTGATCGGCAAAACCGATTCTTCTGAAATTTTGCAGATATATTTGCAGCATTAAAATCTCTAATTTGATGCCAAAATAATTCAAACTAGATAAACTATCTTAGCTGAAATCGTTATAAATTATTGTAAATTTTAATGTGTTGTTTTCAATTGCTCATAACTTTCAAATTAAACGTCCAATCAAAAAACAAATCAATAGTGATCTATTAGGCTATGTTACCTTTCAAATGAGACTAAAAGCGCCTGAATCGGTTTAGCCATCTCTAAGAAACAGGCGATAATTATTACCTTGTCAAAACAGGTTTTTTAAGCATAACTTTTAAACTACTCGTTTGTTTTCAATAAAATTTATCCGAAAAATTTAGCCTTAACAAGAGCTTTAATTCGATACTAAGATCGTTGAAATCGGTCAATTGGTTCCGGAGAAAATCGTGTCACGTAATTTTCACATTTTTGCTTATAACTTTCAAACGAAAAGTCGGACCATGAAACAATTCAATAGTGATGTACTAGGCAATAATACCTTTCAAACAAAAGTAATAGCGAACAAATCCGTTCAGCCATCTTCGAGAAACAGGCGATAGAAAAGTTGCGCCCCGCACATACATACACACATACACACACACACACACACACACACACACACACAGACATTGCTCAGTTCGTCGAACCCTGTCGATTGGTATATGTGGCTCGGCCCTCCGGGCCTCGGATCAATTTCGTGTTTTTCGACCAATTCCTAAACCTTTGTTATAGTATAACAAAGGTAAAAGGCGAAAACTTTAGAAACATTAGGACTAAGAGATAGTCCGTTTCCTCCTGCGCCCCACAAAAAGAAGCAAAATGTAGGAAAAATAAAATAGGAGGAAAAAGTACCCAGAGGAAAACGTGACAAAAACTGGACAAACGGGATAGAAAAAGAGAATAAACGAGAGAGAGAGAGAGAGAGAGAGAGAGAGAGAGAGAGAGAGAGAGAGAGAGAGAGAGAGAGAAAGTAAAACTGGTATGAAAAAAAGAAAAATCGAGACAGAATGGGACATGAAAAAAAAGAAAGGTTGAAACCGGGAAACTTGGAAACAAGAAAAATTGCAAGAAAAAAGGTAAAAAACGGAAAAGAAAGATCAGGACTCAGGAAAACATAACAGAGGGAGAAGAAACAACTGACCGAAAAGAAAGATCGGACCAAAACTTGGAAAAAGTTCCGTTTAGAAAAACAGTCATGACGGACTCTTTTGGGAGTGAGGAAGTGTCTGGTGTGAATTTGCTACCACCGGGTGTTTCGTTTTTGTTTTTACTTGTATATGATAAAACATACGGATTACAGCCGAAAGAACGTGGGTGCGAGCCTCACCTGTCATTGAACGACCGAATATATTTTTGGCCCTTATATCCAAATTTTCTGGTACATCCGGTTTATTAGCACCAGACACTTCTTCACTCCCAAGAAAGGAAAAACAGACTAAAGAAAAGTGTAAAACGAAAGAGAAAAAGGCATAAACGGGGGATAAAATGGGAAAACCGAAAGAGAAAGAGAAAAAACGGTACAGACTGAGAAGAAAAACGATAAGGGAAGGAGATAAAAAGAGTTTAAAAAAGACGAAGACTTAAACGAAAACAAGGGAATAAGTGAAGAGAAAAGACGGAAAACGATAAAGAAAATAGCAAAAAAAACGGATGTAACACAGGACAGAACACAACGAAAACGAAAGAAAAAGATGAAAAATGGTGGAAAGGGAAATCCAAAATAAAAAAAACGCTACACAAATACGGAACAATAAGTGAAAAAACGAAAAAACGGAACAGAAAACGAGAATAAGACGAAAAATGTCAATCCTGATTCCAAGTAAAATTACGAAATTATCGTGTTGAAGTAGCACTGCAAGTTCAAATTAGTCCAAATTCAAGTTTAATGTAATGTCTAATGTCTAGCTTAATTGCAAGTTCAATTGCATGTCAGATTTAAAGATCCATCTAGAATCTATTGTCATTCCAATTTCAGGTTCAATTTTAAGTCAAATTTAAACTCCGATTTCAAGTCCAATTTCAAGTACAATTCAATTTTTACCACTTTCAATTTCAATTTTAAGTTTAATTTTAATTTCGTGTTTAATTTCAAATCTCATTCGAAGTCTTATTCAATGCCTCAAATCAAATCTTCAAATTCTGTTTTAGGAGCAATATCTGGTCTTATTCCAAGTATTTCTTCCAGTCAACATTACTCTTAACTTAAGTCTAATTTCAGGTCCAACTTCTATACTAATTTCTAGTTCAAGTCTAATTGCTAATCCAATTGCAACTTTGATTTTAAATCCAGTTAGCCCGGAAAATCCGGAATTTTCAACCCAATTGGCCGACATTTTTGTGATAAGTAATAAATAGATTCGTCTTCCTACGGTTACTCTCTTTGCCGGGTCAAAAGGCAAAACGTTTTTCTGAAAGATCGAGTGCCCCACATTTTGTTTATGTCTAGGCTAACGCGCTGGAAAGACTGTCATCTGCGCACGCATTTTAAGGCACTGGTTAAATAATTATTCAGCAACAGGATATGTTCGGAGTATACTGCCCTGCATAGTTCGCCTTACGATTCACAGTATGAATGGTTCTTACAAATCAATCTGCGCTCGCAACGATGCAATGTTTGGTGACTTCAGGAAACAATCAGTCTGTCAGTCCGTTGTTTTGGGCACGCTACTACCCAGCTAGCATTTTCATATGTATAAAAAAGGTAAAAATCAGCATTACGTACAGATATACATGCTAAATAAATCGAATTTCATGCGCAAAATTGGCATATCCGTACTATTTTGGAGGCGATATACGTGATTACGAATAATTTTGAGCATTACGACCATATAAGTATTTATATACGACTAGCTGACCCGACAAACTTCGTATTGCCACAAATTAACCTGTGTTGTACATAAATCATGAATCTCGGATGATCTTTATCACTTCTCGAGTTTTGCAAGTCCCCCAGTGGGCGGCGCTTCCGACGGCGGGTCACCGGCAACACTCGCGACCGGCTCGTCCTGAATGATCTAGTGTTACTATAGATAGTTTTTGTGGTCTTGTTATTGATTAATGTTTTATGGAAGAGTCTCGAATTTCTCGAGTTGGATTAGTTTTTGAGTTTCGCCAAAATTTCTGTTTTATTTGTATGAGAGTCCATATCCCCCTACCACAGGGGTGAGAGGTCTCTAACTATCATAAAATAAATTCAAGACTCAAAAATCTCCTACATGCTAAATTTGGTTCCATTTGCTTGATTAGTACTCAAATTATAAGGAAATTTGTATTTCATTTGTATGGAAGCCCACCCTCTTAAAAGGGAAAGGGGTCGTAATACACCACAGAAAAAAAATTCTGCCATCTAAAACTCTCACATGCCAAATTTGGTTCCATTTACTTGATTAGTTCTAAAGTTATGAGCAAATTTGTATTTCGTTTGAATGGGAGCCTCCCCCCTCCTAAAAAGGTAAGAAGTCCTAATTCATCATGGGAAAAATGGTTGCCTCCAAAAACACCCACATGCCAAATGTTGTTCTATTTGCTTGATTAGTTCTCGAGTTAGGAGGAAATTTGTATTTCATTTGTACAGGAGCCCCCCCTCTTAGAGTGGGGAGGGGTCCTAATTCACCGTAGAAAATTTTCTTGCCCTCGAAAACCTTCACATGCCAAAGTTGGTTCCATTTGCTTGATTAGTTCTCGAGTTATGAGGAAATTGGTATGGAAACCCCCCCTCTTAAAGGGGAGAGGAGTTATAATTCCCCTTATAAAGAGGGGAGGGGTCTCAAATTACCCTAGAATAAATTCTTGTCACCGAAAACACCCACATGCCAAATTTGGTTCTATTTGCTTAATTAGTTCTCGAATTATGCAGAAATTTGTGTTTCATTTGTATGGGAGCCCCCCCTCTTAGTGGGGGGAGGGGTCTCTAACCATCACTAAAACCTTTCCTGGCCCTAAAAACCTCTACATGCAAATTTTCACGCCGATTGGTTCAGTAGTTTTTGATTCTATAAGGAACACAAAACAGACAGACAGACAGACAGACAGACAGACAGACAGAAATCCTTCTTTATAGGTATAGATAATATCCGATTAAGCGCGAGTCGCTCCGTACTACTCTACGATTTTGTGCTGAAAATCGTATGTATGTCAGTCATTATCATTATATACGACATAAAATCAACTTGATCCCACTTTATCCAGCTTTAGTTACGATTTCGAGTTTGTTATGAGATATTTGCGATAGTTTTCGTACATTGATATACGAGTTGGTGCTAGCTGGGTAGTCTTTCGGTGACCGTATATCCTGTCTCTGCACTTGCAATAACGTTTTCCAGCATTATTTTTTCCTTAACATTTAAAAGCGCTGGTTGAAAGCCCTTTCGATCAATTTTATATTTTATTTTTATACTTATATTATTTTTATACTTTATACTTATATTTTATTTTGATGTTAAGCTTTAGAAATAGATTTCTTCGTAATAACAAGTTCACAAAACCGTAAAACTTTAAAACAAAACCGTCCGGATTTCGATGCATCATGCTAGGTACACATTAAAGCAATTGAGTATGCGCAGCTGGCGTAAAACTTTTTAAATGCGCCGGATCGCACTGCAAAATGCATGCCTATCCATTTCCATTGGCCAACATGATACAAGACGCATTCAACATTGCTTTCCGCCGTCGCACTTTATTATGTATGCTAGTGGTGATTCGACTGCCAATAAAATAATATCGACATGACACGTTACACAAATGCTTTCATCTTTTCCCATATTTTCTAGTGACACGTACGATTATGAAATAATCAAAAATCCGCTAGGCCAAAATTAAAACTTATGACCGGAATAGTTAAAAAAGATGAAAAAATAACTAGGTAGTAGCAATGCAGAATAGCAAATGAGTTCCGTTTCCACTGGGGTGTGATCAATCATAGCCTGTTTCACCAATTTGATAACAGTTTGTCATTTTTATACCACATCTATTTTGATTGATGGATCAAGTGCGTAGTCCAACAGCCCAATTTCTAATATTATTAACATCAAATCGAGGGGCAAGACACTGTTGAAAATATATTACTTTTCTCTATGGAAATATTTTTTCAACCTTAATATATTCCCACCCCAATATAACCTAAAGCCCTATAATGATATACATTTATATGGCTTTAATAGGGCCTAAAGTATTAATATATGATAATATTATGAAGTGTCTTTATAACATCAAATTTAGCATTTTATTGCGTCTTACTAGTCAAGAGCACGATTTTTGCATGTCGAAAACAGGTTCGTGGCTTTAGCCATGGAAAAGTCTTTTGTTCGGTTGTGGTCAGTAATAAAATGCAGCTTGAGTAATAAATATTATTAATTGTTTGTTTCCTATTTATACACAGAAAGTATGGCAATTGGATCGGAACAATCCTTACAGGATATTTAATCGTGTTTATTTCTTCTGATATCCGTTGTGGGTAATATCGACATCGTAGCTGGAAGGACCGCTGTACCTGCCGTGGTTCGAAGCTACGTCGTACGGTTGACCGTTGAAAGCACCGTTCCCATCTTCCTGACTGTGATGATGAAGGGATGCTGAAAATTGAATTTTTGTTAGATGAAGTTATCTGCTTCCTACTAGGACCAAAGTAATACCTTGTTCCAGATCAAGCAACGTCTGCTGTTGCTGCTGTTGGCTATCCTGATGGACGATTGTCGAGGGTGTACTGCTGATGTAGATTTGACCCTGAGATCCAGCGGGCAGAGTGAAAGGAGGTAGCAAGTTGATTGACGGTTTGAATGCCGTCGTTGTGGCCGGAGCCGGCGTTGGATGATGTAGAACCACCGGACGCCAGGGTTGTTGAGCAGTTTGAGTTACCGTTGCTGTCGACACTGTAGGCGTACTAACTGTTGGTCCTGCGATGGGAACTCCCACGAAGGTGGGTGAAACATTTGACACTGCTACTTGAGGATTGTACACTCCCGCAGGGAACACACCTGTTGGAATGACATTTTGAAAGCCAGTATAGAGCGGCTTTTGGATGAAAATGGGCACTTTCGGCTTCTCTGGAACTGCAGGAACGGCAACAGGAATAATTGGTTTCTGAGGGTAGGTTGCAAAGAAGGAGGTTTGCTGTGCGTTTCCAATTGGAATGTATGTAGGAGTATGGATGACTGGAACCTGCGGCACGGCCGGGTATGCCGGTACCAATGGTGTTGCAGGTGCTACGGGGGCTAGTGGCGCAACTGGAGCAAAAGGTGCCACTGGAGCTACTGTAGCAAAGCTCGAAACTGGACGTAGAACTGTCGACTGAACGCCAAGCGGAGGCAAGTACGGCGGTGTATAAACTGCCGGCAGTTTTGGAAAGTTTCTTTGATACGATGCCACCGTTGCTCCACCGGGGAACAGTGCAAATCCTGGTGATAAGGCGCCATATCCCTTATAAAATCCGGGAAATTTAGCATACGGACTGGCGTGATATGGTTTGTATAGACTGGCTCCTAATGGTATACTATAACCCGGTAATCCATGGTACAACCCTCGTTTCTTCTTCAATGCAGATATACTAACTATAACACAGCATAACACTAAACACACTTTAAGGCACTTATTGATTCTCATGGTTCAACTGTTTGTCCAATTTTCAACACACTAGTTAACAACACTGTCCTCTTCAAGTTCGATAACAGGTCCGAAATATCCACCCGACCGGATAGCAACGCAACAATGAACTACTTGTCAAAACATGAGGTCATATTTATAACACGCCAGTTGATATTATTTCCATTTTTTTTGAACACCTTCTTTAGTGCGTGTAATTCCAATCAATTTAACATAATATGTATTAATAAAGACACAAGTATCGGTCCCTACTTCAACTATTGCGATCTACCACAAACTAAACCGTCCGACAACGAATTCGGGAGTGGATAAGCCGTATACCATCTTCCAACAGTCGACCAGGCAGGTGTGAGTTCCTAAACGAAAAGAAAAGTCTGTGTCAAGCAGCCAATCCACGGTGCGATTAGTATTCTAGAGTTGTCCGCGCGATAAATGCTTTCGGTTTTCACTGTACCCTATCCGATCGTGCTTCGGAAGCATAAACTTTTCCTTGCCCGAATAATGTTTACAGTAGAAGTCGGTTGATGAGCCAGCCAGGTTCGCAGCTCTCGATATGTATAACAGCCGCAATTTATCGATCGAAATAAATGTGAGGTAATGCAATGCAAAACCAAAGGAAGGGCCAGCTCAGATCCCCAATTATGGACCACCACAAGGCGCGTGATGCATTTTGATGGCGTAACATTGTAACGCCAGGCGATAGTGAAGCAATGCCGTATAAGTTTGCTGCATTTCCTGACACAATCTGTGTCCAATTCGCACTCACATTGCTACAGTTACAATTGACACCGCTCGGGTCCCAGCGCAGCAGTTTTAAGTTCGACAGATAATATATCAACTGATTTCCTGATTTATTTGTCCTTTGTTCAACAATGCATAGTTGCATAAAAATATTTAAAACAAGAAGTCATTATTTAAACTATTTGAACGAACTTTTCATTATACTCCCCGTTTTCGCTGTTTATCATAAACAAGTTCAAGTGTCATATACATGCTGACAGCGATGGAACTCGGACATGACATCCGCATGCATTTACTGATCGTTGGTATGCGATATGCTGCGTATGCCACCCATCACCTGCAATGTACTTCAATGGAGACAAATTTAGAGTATTCTGGCGCTCAAAGCAATTTATCCGTTCGTGACAATCACACCCGGTGGCACCCGGCCATTGGCACGGTGCATACCGACCGATCGAAGGTGTCAGGTCAGTTACGTGCAATCCAGTTTGTATTATCTACGGTGAAGCAAAAAAAAAAGCTTTACAAGTAAGACGTACATACTGGACGCACATGTTACGCTCTCAAACTTTTTTCTCGTCAAATCCGAATAAAAGTTGTTTAGGTTTCTAAAAAAAGGCCGGTTCTATCAGTCCTTGTATACATAGGTACCGGTTTTCCCAGTCAACAGCAGCGTCAAAAACTTGAAGTGATGAATGGTGCAACGATGTTAGGGTTCTAATCATTGAGCAAAAGGCAGTACAGAGTCTTTCAATGTAATTGAATCTCAAACGATTCTATATTTGCGTTGGAAATATATCTATATCTTTCGAGTGTTAGACAGATTCAAATGCAAAATGAAATGGGTAAACGATAATTTTTTCCGTTTAAATCTATCATTACGGAATTTCTGGTTCGTTATTACCAAAAATATTTGTCTATTGCAAGTCAATACAAAACACCATGCAGCTCCGTTGCATTCTAGCAACATTAATGATTGAAATAGATTATCGCAAAGTGAAAAACCCGAAAGGAACCTTTGTTATACCAGCTTACTTGTTATTTGATATAGAAATCGACACGCCTTTGGAACATAATTCAACTGTTAGTTAACGCTGTGAAATTTAGTTTATATAACCTCGATTCACGGTTAAGGGGACAAAAACGACTAAAAATTTTGAAAAAATCACAATTTTTCGTTTCAGATTTTGATTCTGCAGTCTGTTCCCCTTATTTTGATATTTTGATCATTACAAAATAATGATCCGATCACGGGAAGTGGCCGAAAAACGATCATACACATAAGCATTCCAGTGCGGTGTGGAACAACGCCAACGGAATAAAACGTCTATAAGAACACGATTTTCAAACTTTATGTACCTTTTTCTCAGAAACTACACTATGTATTGAAACCTCATAGATTGGAATCTATGAGGTTATATTACCTAGCAAATGAGATTAAAAGCGCATAAATCGGTTTGGTCATCTTTGAGAAATATGCGATAATTATTACCTAGTCAAAATAGGCTTTCAAGCATAGCTTTTTGTTTGCTAAACTCCGCCTGCAAATGACGGATTTCTGTTGAGGCAAGTTCGAACGAATCTAAAGCAACTGAGAATCAAAGCAGAGGGTCCAAAGCCCCTAAAAGGTGGATGATTTTAGCAGCTGTTATCCATGCCTTATGTGTCCATGTCCCCCGATCCGGCAGAACAAAGGGATGAAGTCAGAGATCTCCACTGCCGACGGTTACCCACCATGGCTTTTACCTGTCGCCAGGACAGGTTCTCGTCTATAGCCCGGATGTCGTTGGCTAGGCTGCGTCGTCGATTAAGGCCCTAACCCAGCGAGGTTAAGGCGCCGAACAAAGTTGCATTCGACTTTGCGCGACTCCGTATAGCCACTAAGATGGGAGCGGGAACTCTTATCCCTACCTCCACGCGGTACCGGCCGGGACGCAACTGGGCCTAGGGTCAACCAAATACCAGTCTTTGGTTGCACCCTCAGTTGTGTGCTAACAGGGAAAGGGGGGCACGTTGTGCCTGAGGGTAGCGTGGCGTAGTGGTGTAAAGAGGCGTGCGGGGCCCAATTCCTATAAGCCAGCTGCGGACGTACTAGCGTCCTCAGGACTTTAAGCAAAAAAGCCGGGTCAGGAGTGCCATGGGCACATTAGGATCGGTTCCAGGAAGATCCTAATTATGGTGTACTGGACGGGCGGGAATAAACGTTTGGATTCGGCGCTACAGGGCTGACGGCTGTGCTATTCTACTACCTTAGGTAAGGAAGGGTGGTACCTTCCTGAAACGGCGAGTAGGCTAATGGTACAGCTGCCTTCCGTCCCGTTAAAACCGTGGCTGGCCTCTAGGTACGTTCAAAGCTCGTCACTCACGTCAAAGTGCGGTGGTGTAGGCTCAGATGATACATTCCTGACTAACGCTGATTAGGCGACTACACAATTACGAGTGGAGATAGCGGCCTAGAGTTGGGACCCTTTCGAATGGAAAAGTATTTAAATTTTAATGAGGGATCGAATACGGGTGCTACTAGTGGCAAAGATGATATCTTTGCCAAAAGTAGTAGGTTGGCAAGGTCACCAACAGCAAAGACTGGTAGCCCCCCGTTATCGGGGGCGCGACCCAAGAAGGGAAGCCCGCCGAAATCGGGGGCACAGCCCATACAGGGAAGCCCCCCGAAAACGGGGGCGATACCGAAGAGGAAGTTGACTCCACCAAAGTCTAACACCCCAGTTAGAACGCAGGTGGCCACCGCTGCTAGCTCAGCCAAGAGGGCGAGCGACAGCGGTAGGCAAATGTCAACGGAGGGCGTGGTGCACCCTCTGGAGGGCGAAGTTGGGCTTCCTCCAGTCAGTAGCAAGCTGGAGGAAGCCAAAAGGTTGGTGGACGAGTTGTACTCGTTCATCAACTCTAGGTCAAATGTCCACCTCGACATAAAAAAGCTGGCGGTGAGCCTCCGCTCTACCGTCATAGCTGCCGAGGTGGAGAGGCAAGAGCTTCTGCAGTGATGCGAAATCGCCGAAGCTCAGGTCATAGCCGCTAAGGCTGTGGCCATGCCTAGTCAGGCGCGTACGCCGCTTGCCAAGCGCAAGGCGGCTACGCCCGACCATGGACCAACGCTGGTAGCCAAGAGGCAGCGGACTTCGGCTCGCGCCTCTACCAGCGAACGCGCGGAGGCGGTCCCGGATGGTGCTGCCGGGACCGCGGAGGATGAATGGCGGGTGGTTAGGCGTAAACCGCCTAAACCGCCGAGGCCGAAACCGAGCGAGGCTGCGGCTGCAAAGCCAAAGCCAAGGCGCGTCCATAAGGGCGACGCCTTAGTAGTGAAGCTGACAGGTAAGCTGTCGTACGCTGAACTACTGCGTAAGGTTCGGGTGGACCCCAAGTTGCAGGAGCTTGGGGCCAACGTAGTAAAGACCCGCCGAACCCAGGCAGGGGACATGCTCTTCGAGCTGAAAAAGAACCCAACGGTCCAGAGTTCGAATTACCAGAAACTGGTTGAGCAGTCCCTGGGCGAAGCGGGCCAGGTAAAGGCGCTGTCGCAGCGTGTTCTGGTCGAGTGTAAAAACCTCGACGAGATTACGACGACAGTTGACCTGAGTGATGCTCTGCGGGATCAGCTTAAGGTTGATGTGGCACCCGCAGACATCCGCTTGCGGAAGGCATATGGAGATATGCAAACCGCGACCTTAAACGTACCGGAGGAAATCGCCAACGAGATGTTGGCGTCCGGCAAAATTAAGGTAGGGTGGTCAGTGTGTACACTGGTGTCGAAACGGCGTATCGAACGCTGTTTCAGGTGTATGGGCTTTGGCCATCGGGCGGCCAAGTGTAAGGCCCCCGATCGGTCTAAGCTGTGCAGGCGGTGCGGTGAAGAAGGCCACTTCGCCAGGGGATGTAGCAAACCCCCCAGGTGCTTGCTCTGCACAGCCGAAGCGGGAAATAAGCATGCCACAAGTGGCCCACTGTGTGCGGCTTATAGGCGGGCTTTGCAACGATAATGGTGCAGGTTATACAGATTAACCTAAACCACTGTGAAACGGCACAGGAGTTACTTTGGCAGACGGCAGCCGAAACGGGGTGCGATATTACCATTATCGCGGATCCCTACCGGGTCCCCCGTGGCGGCGCTAACTGGGTAATCGACAAGGGTCGGATGGCAGCGATCGCCGTGATGGGTAGATACCCGATCCAGGAGGTGGTGTCGTCCGACCAAGAGGGGTTCGTGATTGCTGTGGTCGATGGCGTCTGCATCTGTAGCTGCTACGCTCCACCTAGGTGGTCGCCGGAGTAGTTTGACTGGATGCTAGACGTTCTCACCGACGAACTCACGGGCCGCAAGCCCGTTGTCGTTGGAGGAGACTTCAATGCTTGGGCTGTCGAATGGGGTAGCAGGTGCACTACTCCGAGGGGACAAAGCTGGAAGCTCTGCCCAAGCTGGATGTAAGTCTGGCTAACGTGGGATCCGTCAGTACCTTTTGTAGGGGGGTACAACAATCGATCATCGACATCACCTTCTGCAGCCCAACGTTGCTTGCCAACATGGGCTGGAGGGTGTCAGATGAGTACACGCATAGCGACCACCAAGCTATACGGTACACGGTTGAACGACGGACGCTACGGCCACGCGGGGTGAAGTCGACAGGGAGGAGGTGGAAAGTGAAGTCCTTCGAAAAAGACCTGTTCGTTGAAGCCCTTAGTGCAGAGAGCACCCGCTCGAACCTGAGTGCTCGTGAGCTGACCAACGTCCTAGTACGGGCATGTGATACCACTATGCCCAGGACGGGGCAGCCAATGATCGGTCGTCGCTCGGTATACTGGTGGAGCGATACCATTGCCCAGCTCCGTTCCAGGTGCCACAGAGCGAGAAGGCTAGCGCAGAGGGCCCGGACCGATGCAGATGCTGAAGCTCGGGGAGTCGAACTTAGAGCGGCAAGGTCGGCGCTTAAGAAGGAGGTTAGGCGTAGCAAGAAATCCTGTTTTTAGGAGCTATGTCGCGATGCGGACTCAAACCCCTGGGGAGGTGCATACCAGGTGGTGATGAAAAAGATGAAGGGTACATCTGCGCCGCAGGAAACCTGCCCCCAAAAGCTGAAAGTCATCGTGGAAGGGCTCTTTCCGCAACACGATCCAGTTTGGTGGCCTCCGACCCCGTACGGTCAATCGAATGACGTCCTCACTCCGGTCACGAATGAGGAACTCATCGTAATTGCCAGGGGTTTGAAAACGAAGAAGGCGCCCGGTCCTGACAGGATTCCGAACGAGGCACTCAAAGTGGCGATCCAAGCATATCCCGATATGTTTAGAGAGACGCTTCAGAATTGCCTAGAGGTATGCGAATTTCCAGACAAATGAAAAGTCCAAAGATTGGTACTGCTGCCAAAGCCGGGGAAACCGCCTGGTGATCCCTCGTCGTACAGGCCAATTTGCCTATTGGACACGCTAGGCAAATTGCTAGAGCGGGTAAGCCTAAACAGGCTAACGCCTGTGGTGGAAAGTGATGTCGGACTGGCAAACACACAGTTTGGCTTCCGTAAGGGGAAGTCCACTGTAGATGCCATAAAGTCCGTGGTGGAGAGGGCCGAGAAGCCTATGAAACGGAAAAGGCGAGGCGACAGGTATTGTGCCATAGTCACAATCGATGTCAAAAACGCCTTTAACAGCGCTAACTGGGGTGCAATTGCGTTAGCGCTGCATAGGATGAGGGTACCGGATCATCTATGCAGGTTGCTTAAAAGCTACTTCGAGAACCGGACGCTAGTGTACGACACGGCGGATGGGGCGAAGAGGTACAAAGTGACAGCTGGTGTTCCACAGGGTTCGATTCTCGGCCCCACGCTTTGAAATGCCATGTACGATGGGGTGCTGAGGCTCGAACTACCCACTGGGGTCGATATCACTGGCTTCGCCGATGATATAGTCCTTACAGTGGTAGGCGAGTTTCTAGAGGAGGTGGAAATGCTGGCGTCAGACGCTATAAGCATAATAGAGGGTTGAATGGCGGGCGTCAATCTACGATAGGCCCACCATAAGACGGAAGCGGTGATGGTCAGTAACCGCAAGTCGGCCCTAGAGGGCAAAATAATCGTTGGGGGACAGGTGATTGTCTCCAAACGAAGTGTGAAGTACCTGGGTGTCATGACAGACAACAGGCTGAACTTCACCAGTCATGTGGATTATGCTTGTGGTAAAGCATCAACGGCGGTTACTGCGCTGTCCAAGATCATGCCGAACGGCTACGGTCCTAGCAGCAGTAAGAGACGCCTGATGGCTAGCGTTCCCATGTCGATGCTACGATACGGTGCACCGGCGTGGGCCCCGGCTTTGGAGAGTAAGCGCAATCAGGCATGCCTGAACAAGGTGTTCAGGCTGTTAGCATTGCGCGTTGCGTGCGGCTACCGTACCATATCGTTGGATGCGATTGGGGTTATTGCAGCCATGATTCCAATATGCATACTCCTAGGTGAGGATATCGAGTACCATAGGCAGAGGAACGTCAGCGGCGCTAGGAACAGAGTTAGGCTGGACTCTATTAGGCGTTGGCAGGCGGAATGGGATCGCACCGACCACGGTAGGTGGACCCATAGGCTGATCCAGAACATATCGTCCTGGATAGGCAGAGGTCATGGTGAGGTAAACTTTTTCCTTACCCAGTTTCTGTCGGGTCATGGATGCTTTAAGAAGTATCTACATACGCGCGGGCGGGTAGATTCACACTTTTGCCCCGTTTGCACGGTAGCCGAGGAAACGGCGGAGCATGTGATTTTTCACTGCCCGCGGTTTACGTCCACTCGGCGGGTGATGCTTGCGGTCGTTGGGGAAGACACCAACGCCGACAACATTGTGCAGAGAATGTGCGCTGAGCAGCGCGCATGGGGTGCCGTCGATAGGGCGGCAACGGCGGTGATAACGGAGTTGCAACGGCTAGAACGTTTGCAACGACAGGGCCTGACATAGCTTGCTAGGGTCAGTAATGGGCTGATTGGGTAGCCCAGGCCCTAGGTGAAGGGTAGTGGCGGTATGAAATGGCAAGGGTGTTGTGTGAACCCACACACGCAACGGACAAGTCGGAGTGCTTCAGCACGTCCTCCCTCCTGAAGTAAAACCTAATGGTAGTTCCGGGAGGGGTTCAGGAACGGGCAGCAGGATAGTTTTAGTAGGTAGGCGCATGTTGGCACCATGTGAATCCTATTCGGCACCGTGAAGGTACTGTCTATGAAGATTTTCTCCCTGCATAAACAATACAAAAAAAAAGCTAGGGGGTGCGTACTTGAGCGCCTGTACCCCAGGTGAGGGGCGGCTCACACAGCGTCTGTCTCGGAGCGAGCGGTTGATTATCAAATGCAGTATCTCGCAAGGAAGGACGGTATCCCGGCTGAACTTCTAAAAGCGGGGATCGAGCGGCTGTACGAAGCAATCAACCGGATCATTATCAGGATCTGGAAAGAAAAACAAATGCCGCAGGAGTGGTTGGATGGCCACATTTGCCCAATTTTCAAAAAGGGACATCGTCTGGAATGTAAAAAATATCGAGGAATCACATTGCTCAATTCTGCCTACAGGGTGCTTTCCCGTATCCTGTTCTGCAGACTGAGACCGTTAGCGGAGTCCTTCGTCGGCGAGTACCAAGCTTGTTTTCGTGAGGGTCGCTCCACGACGGATCAGATGTTTACCCTGCGTCATTGCTAGACAAGTTCCGGGAGTACAACTTGCAGACACACCATCTGTTTGTGGACTTTAAAGCGGCGTACGATTCAGTTAAATGATATGAGCTGTGGCAGATAATGCTAGAACATGGTTTTCCGACGAAACTAGTTACGCTGATTCGTGCGACGCTGGACGGATCCAAATCATGCGTTTGGATAGCGGGTAAGACCTCAACTGCTTTCGTGACGTTGGATGGACTGAAGCAAGGGGATGCACTCTCTAACCTGCTATTCAACATTACCTTGGAAGGTGCATTACGAAGGGCAAACGTGGAAAGGAATGGAACTATCATCACGAAATCTCACATGCCTTTTGGTTCTGCGGATGACGTCGATATCATCGGAATCAACCGTAGAGCAGTGGAAGAGGCTTTCGGGCCCTTTAAAAGGGAAGCTGCGAGATTGGGACTTACCATTAATACCGCCAAAACGAAGTACATGGTTGCTGGTAGGGAACGTGGGAGCCCAAGTGGTGTTGGTGCCGAGGTGGAGTTAGATGGGGAACGATATGAAGTAGTGGAGGAATTTTTATACCTTGGGACACTCGTGACATGTGACAACGATGTAAACCGCGAAGTGAAACGACGAGTTGCAGCCTCGAATCGGACTTTCTACGGATTACGTAGCCAGCTGAAGTCCCGTAGTTTGCAAATTCGCACGAAACTGGCGCTCTACAGAACACCAATCCTCCCGGTGGCCCTTTACGGACACGAATCATGGACGCTAAAGGAAGCTGATCGGCGAGTGCTTGGGGTTTTTGAGCGTAAAATTCTTCGAGCTATACTTGGTGGTAAAATGGAAGACCCCGAGGCAGACCCCGCGACCGGTGGGTGTGTGCTGTCGAAGACGATGCATGTTCAGCTGGTGTTTGTGGGGATTGGAGAACGGCAGCCCAGGGCCGACGATACTGGAGGATCATAATTCGTTCGGCGCAGGATCGGTAACGGACCGTTGCCACTAAAGTAAAGCAGTGTTGAAAAATTCATAGCAGCTAAAAACTCAATGAGTTTTCAAGCACAAGAAATTTCATCTTTGATCAGAAACGCCGAACTCACATATGAATTTCTCTCGCTATTATATGCGATGTCTCTGTTGCTTTGCGATGTGAACCAAATTCAGTTGTGAGCATTTTGCTTACTTCTTTCACAGCTGGCATTTCATACAACGAACCAGAGAGCGAAAGAGAACTAACCGCCAGAGAAAACATCAGCTGCGAAAAAAGCTAGCACACATTCATGAATGAAGACGGCAAACAAATTGGCAGAATTTACATTTTTCCTTCGCGAGAATCGACATTTTCTTTACTAAAAAGTAAAAAGCCTAATATAAATTAGATAAACATGTAGTTTAAATGTGTGTTTTAGTTTAACTTTACGATTTATTTAGAGATTCATTCTCTTACGTTCAGTCCCAGTTACGTATCGCACGAAAGAATGCCTATGCTGTTCAACAACGAATTTGTATGTATAGGTGTATAGCTCTGGGTAGCAGTTGAAGAAAAGCAGAATATGATCAAGCGGGAAGAAATATGTGTGAGTTTTGTGCTTCTTGCTATGAAAACAGAAAAACTCATGCGTGAGTTTTTTCTGCTTAGGATCAAGTTGACATGATTCGCAGTTGACTTTGATTTTTGATGAGTTTTGAGATTTCGAGTTTTTAACATCACTGAAGTAAAGTAAGTAAAGTAAGTACCATGCTTGCAGAAAAAGGAGGAATTCAACCAGTCCTCCTCGGGTTATCGAGAAATTTTTTAAAATAGTTGTTTCTCGTTTACCTATTTCTAATCTTTTAATGTTGATAGTTTCACGATAGTGATATTTTTTGTTCGTGAGTTATGGTTTGAAAACTATTGTGTATCGACCGAACATGATCAGTACATCATTTATCAAAACTTAAGAAAATTATTTCAATTTATTCGATTAAATCAAAACGGTGCAACGAATGGATATCGTTAAGTAAACTTTTGGCAAGCTCTAACCTTATCTATTAAAAAAGTAATTCAGTTTCAGGCAATAAATAATGTGAATGCTGTTCAAACTTTATATATCTTTTTTAAATATTTATTATGGAAAAAAATAATACCATCTAGTTTGCAATCTATGAAAAAAAGAATCTATGTAAGGGTAAGCGGGGCAAGACCGCCCGCCTAAGAAAAACCACCTGTATAAAAAAAAGTTGTAGCTCAATTTCTAATTTATCTGCTTTAAATGAACAATCCATCTATTACCTACACGTAAAAAATAAAAACATAAATATTTGTAATGATTTTCCATTTTTTATTGCGATTTGGAAACACGTCCAAAAAAATAGAATATTTTTCCATGCGGGGTGAAACACGCCCACTAACGGGGTAAAACCGCCATAGCCTATAACTTTACCAATATTCAACCGATTTCAACGAAACTGGTGGCATTGGATTCGTGAATTTATCTAATTTAAACAAATTAAATCAGTTTGCCATCAAACAATACATGGTTTCCCGAGATTCGCAATTTCGAAAGAATGTCCGGCAACCACTCGTATTTGAAGAATATCAGTAATATAGGTACAAACAGTCTTGAAATTGATACCGTGTAGTTTCCTGAGACAACGAGATGGATCGGTTTAGGCATCTTGGAGTCAATCTTTAAGGACTAGAGATGATCTAAGATAAAATATAACAATATGGTATTAAAGTTCCTGCAATTGATTCGGTGGGTCATTTTTTGACATTTCAAATTGTTCTGATTGATAAACCAGATACAGATTATTTTTGCATTGCTAAGAAAATTTGCTATATTTTCATAAAAAAATGTTTATTCCATGATATTTGTTCCAAGAGGGAGGAATTATTGAAAAAAGCTATATCTGAGAAAACAAGAAAATGTCCATAGCACCCGCAGGGAAAATTGGCGATTTAGATTTTTCTAAACAGTCTACCAGCTATAAACTAAGCACATTTATATTGTTTTATGTAAATCTGAGATTCTTTGGTCCAAACTATGCAATTATTTTAAAAATTTTCTTATCGCACTAGCATTATGCACGACGGTCTTGCGCCGTTCGTTGTGGGCGGTTTTACCCCCAAATGACCGATTTACACATTTCACTATTTATTTCAACAAAAATGCATGAACAGTCACCTAATTTAGGTACTGTCGGATGGGGACAGGATCAGAGATGCGATATGGGTTGGATTTACTAAAAGTTTTAACGTTTTGAATAAAATAAACCCTAAGTTCTGCGGGAACAAAGTTATAAAAAACGAAACGATTATAACGATAAATCTGTTTTTATTTATTTCTCCGATAGTTTATACGGTATTGCTGTACAAGGTATTGTAAAATATTGCGTACGCATTCAGTAATTTGACTGTCATCAACATTTAACACCAATTTGAGCAAGGCCCTGTAAAACCATGGTGGGCGGTTTTACCCCGGCGGGCGTTGTTACCCCGTTTACCCTTATCAAATTTGACAGAACACTTTTTTAAAGTAAAACTCTTATCGGCAGCTCGTAGAAGGATATATTTCTATAATTACGTATACTTTAGGGTTCAAGTACGAATCATTAATTTTTGAAGTAACAACTATTTCATGAACATTACTATTGTTTTGAGCATAAAACCGGCTTTTGAAAGCTTAGAAATCAATAATTCATGCTTGAACTTGAGGATGATTTTTTGCATCTGCTATTGTATATTTTTCGACATCAATTAAAAGCACAATATTTACGACTTTAGTCAATAAGTAAAATCCGTATTCGCTTTTATGGTGAACTAAACGCGCAGAAATGGGCTTTAGATAAAATAATTCAATATCTTTACTTGAAGTTAGCAATTTATCCTATGAATTTATTTTATATCGTATCGAAATAATTTTCAATGTCATGCAATGCAACAATGAAACGTTCCCTTAACCTTGTTCCTTCAACACAGAATATTACATAAAACGCATTAAACGACAGTAGTAGATATAGAAACTATAATACTGGTAGACCGATTTTCAGTCGGCTACGTTCATTTACATTCTCCGCCGAATGCATGATTTGCCTTTTTTCTCCTCGTAAAAGCAGTCCTTCAAGTTACGTTCTTTGCCAGTGTTGGCGGTGAATGCAGCTATATTTTCGGTCTCCATAAATCGGCGTTAACAAGCCATTTCAAATGCATCAACCGAAAAACTGGAACAACTTTTACTCACACTCCACGTCGTCGTTCGGGCGGCTATTAATTCTACATCCGATCGCGTGCACCCGCTGGTAATCGTTCGCTTGGTAGCGCGGTTTGAGTTGAAATTAATATGGCACAGACTTGTCAAGAGTACAGATGAGAGGAATGTCTAAATTCTAGATGACCGCTGTAACTAACTTACCGATAAGGAACTGCTTCCATATCCGGTACTGACTATATTGATTAGCTTCTGTTCAAAAAGCCAATGATTTCGCTCTATTTGAAATTACCATCCGTCCATTAAACATGTGTTTCACTCATGTGCTCATCGTTATTTAGGACTATTGCATTGTGATTTACAAAACATTGAACCGTAACAGTCTGTGTTGACAGTCTGTTATGCGACTCTACAATCATGCAGGCACTGCGCAGAGCGCGGTTTACTCATGCATTTACTTATTGATCATACGCACAGAAAAATAAATGTCCCAAACAGTTGAGCAAAACCGACCGGCACACGCAAAAAGTAAGCAAAAATCAATCCACTGTAACGATGGGTGAATGAAAAAAATGATACAGTATTCTCTCTATTCTAATAAGCAACGGTCACCTGAACTTGTTTAATCAGTTCACTTTTGAACGTGATTCGAGTCAGGCGTGTCCGTCGCATTTTAAACGATTAAGTTTCTTGTGCCACATCCTTAAGAATTGTGGTTCTGAAAAGATGAAGATTAATCTGGTGCTTTCGTGTGCACTCGTGATGCTGGTAGTCATGGTAAATCCGGCTGCGAGCTACAGCAGCAGAAGCGAACTTAACCGGAATAAACGAACTATTCAGTATATAGTGAACCATTTTGCCCAGTTTTTTGGTTTGAGCAATCCTATAAAAGTTACCGAAAAGCAGGATACTTCAGCTAACCCATTAAAGCAACTGTTTATGGGTTCATCTGCTAAATTTTCCGGAGGAAGTGGCTCAACAAAGTCTACAACACCCAAGCCATTTAGCTTACAATACGAGATACCTAATAAACCAGAACGATTAGTTCAGGATGAAAAGCAAGCCACAGGGCCATCTAAGCTAGTTCTTCAGGATACAACTACCACGACTGAAGCAATCACCGAGGCAGTAGAAGCCGAACCTGAATCTAGCTCAACTTCTGAACCTGCAGCGCCTCCAGAAGAGGCAGTTACGGAACAATCTGAATCTGAACCTACTACAACCACGATTCAGCCTACACCATCCGAACCCGATCAGACTACGGCCGATGCCCCTACCGAGGATACTTCAACCGTTACCGATAGTGCAGAGAGCCGTGGTGATAACGAGACGGATAGCAACGGAACCTCACCGGAAACACCGACCAGTTTTGCGTCACAACAGCTCATCCAAAGGCCCCTATGGAACCCGTTTGCTTCGCAAGCCTACGGAACACTTCCGTTCACATCGTACTTCGGGAACAACGTCTTCCTGCAATCACCGTTCCTGCCTCAGCAACCGTTCAATCCGTTAGCCTACCAACATCAACAGTATCGACCGGCTGGCGCAAATTTAGTCGCTCCGATTTCGCCCTCCGTTGCCACATCGCACAGTCGTGTGAAAATGCACGATCAGCCGTACGATCTCGTGACCTATCACGGGGATTCCGTAAGTGCACCGTCTAACTATCAAGTACAAGTGTTCGGAAAACGTGTTCCTCGACCGTATTGACGGTGCGCCCCTTTTCGCCCCTAAACGGACGATAAAGGAACGGTATTGCTGCTACGCCGAGTATGTTTAGTGCCAATTGCAAGTGTTATGTAAATACTCAAATCTTTCCTGTTGTTCTTGTGTGTTTAATGTCGTAAAGTAGGAAAAATTAGTGAAATTTGGTTTATTAAACTGTAAAAAAATAACAGTGAAAATATATTGAAATAATTTGTTTTACTATTTAGCATAATGAAAAGTAAAAATAAACCTATTATTTTGTGATGTCAGTTACAATGAAGATTATTACGAAGTGTTCAGGTTAAGTGTGACCACTTGCAAGCAGTGAACATTTCTCCAAAAGTTGCATACGTCACAACGAATTTAAACAAAACATGCAAATGCCGTTGAATAGGATATCAATAAATTTTTGAATCCAACCATTTGTTTCGCTTCTAACAAAAAAATCTGTTATAAAAAACCTTCGCTTAAGACCTCAAGTTTTATTGTTCATGAGATGATAGATTCAATATGACTGATTATGGTGTCCAATGATTGACATAAGTTTTTGGGGCGTCTTAGTAGAATACGAAACCTGAAATTAAATAAAAAAGAAAAAAGAAAACTTTCCAATTAAATTCGAGTTTTCGAGTTCGAAAACAGACACTGATGAAGCCGGCGAAATACGTATCTGTGGCGAATAAATATACATAGTAGAATTTAACTGGGCAGTTTTCTTTTTTATTTAATTTCAAATCCAATGATTAAAAATTTTCAAACGTTTGAGCATTTTTATGCTGTTTAAGAAATTTTTTAATCATGATGTCGTGAATATTCCACACCACAAAAGTGGAAGTTCGAACAATGGGACGATCAAAAAGTGATAACAAAGTCTGTTTCGATTTTATCTTTCTTTGGCTGGGTTTTCGCATAGACAGGAATAGCAGCATTATGAGCAAAACGCTCGCACAATTTTTGACCAGCAGTCGAGAGCTCTTGGTTCGGATCCTATACCTACTTGCCTAAGACAAAATTTTAATGGTCTCTACAAAGACATATAAAATTTTTCAGCCCATCCGATTTTTTTTTCACATTTAACATTTACTGATTCCCAACAGGGAATAAACATATAATAAAAAGTAAAAAGGAGTATCTTGAACTTAATTCAATCAATTTTGTGGATTTTTACACAACGAATCCCACAGTAAATAATAGATCACTGCATCACATTAGCTAGTTTTTTTCGTATTTCTACGGGGAAACAAGCATAAATAGGTTTTCAGGAATGTTTAGAACACTAACAAGTACGAAACTTAGAAGCTACCTGAAAACGCTAACCCGCAGATGATGTGTGATTCCGAAATTATTTATTATTTATTTGTAATATAATTTTCGGCATAGTGCAGTATACTGCAGTATAGACTAGTTTTGTTCTAAATTAATAATTGCATTTCTATCACAATCGAGAGAAGAGGTAATAGTTCTAAAAAATTTCAGATTGTTAGCAAATAATAATTTTTCAGAGTCAAGTATATTACAAATATCGTTTACAAAAACCACAAAACTTAATGGTCCTAGAATACTGCCTTAAAGAAAATCCAGATGGTATAGGAAAACAATGTGATTTAGCTCCTTGTACATTTCCGCAAGCAGTGCGTCCAGTTATATAGGAGCCCAATCAATTGTATATCTACTCCGGCCGGATCCCGTATGCCTA
Organism: Sabethes cyaneus; assembly: GCF_943734655.1. NCBI lineage: Eukaryota > Metazoa > Arthropoda > Insecta > Diptera > Culicidae > Sabethes > Sabethes cyaneus. The sequence goes on along the minus strand of NC_071355.1, from coordinate 69,367,950 downwards.
TTTAGGCGCTTCATTTTCTCAACTGCCAGCATATGCAGAATTTTATCGAAAGCCTTAGAGAAGTTGACGCCAGTAGAACCAAGCAAAGCAAATTGATCTAAATTTGAGACCGATTTCATATCCAATTTCATGCCAATTTCAAACAAAATTACCAGGATACTTTCTACTGGTTTTGGGTGCCAAGGTATTACGAACAAAACAAAAAAAAGTTTGTTCCAATGCGTTGCAATACGTGCAGTTTCTGAAAAAAAGGTACAGGAGCGACGTTTTATTCCGTCGAGGTTGTTCCACGCCGCATGGTAGACCGAGTATCAGTTGTGCTGACTGGTTTAAGGCCGGTGGTTGTGGCGGGCGACTTTAACGCTTGGGCGGTAGAGTGGCGAAGTCGTCGCACGAGCCATAGGGGTCGGATTCTGCTTGAGGCTCTGGCAAAGCTTAACGTAGATCTGGCCAAAGTCGGCAACACAAGTACCTTCAGTAGGAACGGTGCGGAGTCTATCATCGACGTGACTTTCGGCAGTCCTGGTCTGATAGGAGATTGGAGGGTAGACAATGGCTACACTCACAGTGACCATCAGGCGGTCCGCTATGGTGTCGGTCAGATAACGAGGCGGCAGGCGGCGAGTAGGGCCAACACTCCAACCACCCGTGGATGGAAGACATCATACTTCGATCCCGAAGTATTTGTGGAAGCGATCCGGAGAGAGTGCGGTGATCGCGGTATGCCCGATCCGAACGCTGATCATTTGGTTGAGGTACTGTCGCGAGCGTGTGACGCTACCATGCCTAGGAAAGGTCGACATAGGTATGGCAGGTCACCGGCTTACTGGTGGACAGATGAAATTGCGGAACTCCGCGGGGCATGCTTTCGTGCGAGGAGAATCATGCAAAGTGCTCGTTCGGACGAAGGTAGGGCTGAACGTCGAGTAGCACTTGTTGCTGCACGCGCAGCGCTTAAGAGCGGGATTAAAGCTAGTAAACGAGCCTGCTTTGAAAGGTTATGTGCTGGTGCCAATGCGAACCCGTGGGGTGATGCCTACAGAGTCGTAATGGCAAAGACCAAGGGCCTGATGGCGCCTGCTGAGCAATCGCCAGAGATGCTGGAGCAGATCATCGAGGGCCTCTTTCCGCGCCACGAGCCAAGGCCCTGGCCCCAGGCCGCTGAGTCGTTCCACGGCCGACGTTCCAGTATCTCAGACCATAGCGTAGGATGGTCGGCCTCCCAGCGTGAGCGACGGCGGTTTGGAGGTCGGGGAGGAAGTGACGGTTACGAACGAGGAATTGAGATCGTCAAATCCCTAAAGGTGAGCAAGGCACCGGGGCCAGACGGTATCCCGAATATGGCCATTAAAGCGGCTATTCTAGAGGCTCCCGAATTATTCTCGGCAGTAACGAATAGATGCCTGGAAGATGGTCACTTCCCGGACAGATGGAAGCGACTGAACCTGGTCCTATTGCCGAAGCCGGGAAACCCTCCGGGTGTCCCCTCGTCATATAGGCCGATCTGTCTGCTCGATACTGCCGGCAAGGTACTGGGAAGGTTATCCTTAACAGACTCGTACAGTACACGGAGGGTACAAACGGTCTGTCAAGGCACCAATTCGGCTTCCGAAAAGACAAATCTACGGTGAATGCCATCTTGTCTGTCACTAGGACAGCCGAGGTGGCAATCCAGCCCAAGAGGACAGGTATCCGTTATTGCGCAGTTGTCACGCTCGACGTGAGAAATGCGTTTAATAGCGCTAGCTGGGACTGCATAGCCAGCTCGCTTCGGAACGTTCAAGTGCAGGTGTCGCTGTACAGAATTCTGGAAAATTATTTCCAGAATCATGTGCTATGCTACAACACGGAGGAGGGTCAGAAATGCGTTCCAATCACCTCAGGGGTTCCGCAAGGTTTCATACTGGGCCCGGTATTGTGGAGCGTGATGTATGATGATGTGTTGAAGCCAAAGTTCCCGGTAGGGGTGGTGATTGTCGGCTTTGCGGACGATATCATCTTGGAAGGCTACGGTGAATCTATCAGAGAGGTTGAGTTGATGGCTGCCCACTCTATAAGCATTGTTGAAGATTGGATGCGATCCAGGAAACTGGATCTAGCGCATCGTAAAACGGAGGTTATCGGGGTGAACAACCGTACTTCGGTGCAGCAAGCAAATATCAACGTCGGGGACTGCACTATTTCGTCTCAGGTATGGCGGGCCGGTGTGGTCATCGGCGTTAGATACCAAAAGCTATCTAGCCAAGCTGGAAAGCACCTATCGTCTCATGTGCTTAAGACTGGCGAGTTTCACATGACGCAATTTGCGTCTTAGTGGGTATTATACCTATTGTTATCATCATCAGCGAGGACGTAGAGTGCTTCAACCAACGTGGAACTAGAGTCATACGGAGTACCACAAGATCGGCCCCGATGATCACATGGCAGCGGGCATGGTCTGATTCCACAAAAGGCCGGTGGACACATCAACTTATCCCGGAACTATCCGGATGGGTCAACAGGCGCCACGGCGAAGTCAACTTCCACCTGACACAGATTTTGTCAGGGCATGGTTGTTTTAGACAGTATCTGCACAAGTTGGGGCATGCGGAGTCCCCCGCGTGTCCCGAATGCGTGAACGTTGAGGAAACTGCAGAACATGCTTTCTTCATATGCCCTCGTTTCGCGGGCGTGAGAAGCAACATGATGGCAGTTAGCGGACAGGACACTACTCCGGATATTTTAGTCCAAAGGATGTGTTTTAGCTAGCACGTCTGGGGAGCGGCCAATGCGGCTGCTACCCAGATCGTACTTGAACTACAAAACCGCTGGAAAGCCGATCAACGGTGAATAAACAGCCTAACTACCATGGTCCAGTAGTTATCTAAGAGTGTGCGTTAAGCACAATAGCCCCTCCCTGAAGTAATACCGATAAGGTGGTATCAGGGGGGATTGAGGCTGGAGACTCGAGTAGGGTTTTAGTGGGTCTAGATCCTCACGCCCCAGTAGGGGGGTCGGGATACCAAACCCCACTCCCTGAGTTGTCTAATAGCAGATTTCCCTACTCGTTAAAAATAAAGGTTGTTCCATGCCGCATTGGAATGCTTATGTGTATGATCGTTTTTCGGCCACTTTGTGCTACTTCCTGTATAGAACTGAAAGCCTACTTAGTAGCTTTTTGTACAGATAATGAAGGGAATCTGACTGCGATCGAGCGTGAGGCGGTCGACAGGTAAAAGTAGCTCTTCGACAACCCTCATAATTGTCGCCTACAAAGTACTCTCCCAATTCCTGTTATACCGGCTGCCACCGTGAGCACAAAGCAGGCTTCATGGGAGCTCATGCCACAAGTTTTTACCGAAATATCGAATGCAAAACATGCAGAAATACAACGTGCCCACCCTTCATATCTTTAATGGTTTCAAAGTAGCATCCGATTCAGTCGAACGAGAACAGCTATGGTAGAACACGCACGAACACGGTTTTTTTTTTATTGGTCGGCCATCAGCGCATCAAGAGGCTATATAGGAACACGGTTTCCGCAGTAACTGTTGCGAATGATCAGAGTTTCATTGAACCGAGTATTGTGTTTCGTACGCATCTCGGAGACAGGGACGGCGGCTTATCCTGGATGCATAGTCAATTCCCAGATTTCGCAGATAATTTTGATATAATGTCCAGAACTTTGCGACGGCAGAAACATTTTACATCAGACTGGAAGCGGAGGCTAGAAGGATATTGGACTAAACATAAATACGTCAAAGATCGAATACATGAAAGAAAGAGGCTTAGAGGAGACAAACTCGCTACTGACGTGGACAACAACACTAGTAAGGAGATTCAGTAACGCATTCGAGAGCGAAATCAAATCTAACGTATGCATTAAAAGTGGACTTTTTTCAAACGGTGATAAAAAGAAAACTATGACAGTTAATTGAGTGTGATAAATTTCCCATGGAAAGAACTCTAACCGTAATGGCGAAAACAGTGAAGCTACTCCGTTCAGAAGTGTGCGCAAAGAACGGTACCCCGCCGCGTCGAAAACGGACATCGTGCGGCACTTTGTGGACGCCGGATACCCCCGTTCCGGCATCTACAACATCTTGGCACTATTGGACAACAATCAGAGCATCGAAAAAAATCCCTGTTCAGGACGGCCCACGACCCTGAACAACAAGAAGCTCCAAAGGATGTTGAAGAGGAAGACCGAGAGAAAAGTGGCTACATCGCTGAGTGCGCTTGGCCGGGAGGTCGGTGCAACCGGCCAAACAGTGAAAAAGTACCTGGCGAACATGGACATACATGTCAGGAAGTGACAGTCCCGTCCACAGGTCTCGGAGCTGCAGGCAATGACGGCTGAATGGTCAAGACGAGTTTCCCGGCAAATCACGAGATCACGACGTGGCGGTGGTGATGGACGACGAGACCTATCTCACCCTGGATGGCAATGACTGGCAGGGCACTTCGTATTTTACTTGCCCCACGAAAAAAGGGAGCTCCGAGGGGAAGTTTTTTCCACGCACAAAGTTCCCCAAGAAGGTGGTGCTGTGGCTGACAATCAGCGAGAAGAGGATATCAATGCCGGAAGTTGCGTTGTTAATCTAGAAATACCATAAGAGCGAAGATACAGTGTTCTAGCCGTATCTGGCGTTGGCCCACTACTCGAAGCGATCGTTGGAGGATATGGAGCGGCTGGTACCCAAGTCGGCGAACCCGCCCCAGCTGCGTCTCATCGAGAGTTTCTGGCCAAACGTGAAGCGTAAGATCTACTCCAACAATTTTGTCGCGCAAACTCAGGAGAAATTGATAAATAAAACGAAGAAAGAACTCAAAAACATGCCTACACGCATTGTTTCGTCCGCCATGGTGAATGTTCCGGTTAACTGCCGGAAGGCCGCTCGCAAGGGCGTAGAATTTTTCTGCAAGTAAGCTAATATAATAACCATCCATGGGGAATCTATCAAACTCAGTTAGCTGTTTTAGTTATTTTTGATCACCATCCGAAAAAAGTCCATTTTTTTAATGCAAACGTTACACGCTTGAATCCAAAATTTTACCTCGGTAAAAGTTTATGCTGAACTTGAACGGTAAATGGTCATTTGAACGAGGTTTCGTCAAAAAAAATCGACTTTGCATATTCTAGGTAATTTTGTATGCTAAGTTCCCGAAAACTATTCTTGAATGGCGATAATTGTAAAAACAAATTAACGATATTTCATGTAACGCCGATATCAGTAAAAATAAATACTTATTTATTTATTTATTTACTATTTGATGGGGCTTTCAACCGTTGGTTGGTTCGCCCAAAAATAAATACTTTTTTATCTAATAAAATTTCGTCAAAGTGACATAGGACATCTAACGCCATGGTTTTGCCTCATTTCAATTTGTTCTTGATAACGCAAAAACGAACGGATTCGGGGTTTTCATATTCTAAATTTTGCACTTTAGACTAATATCTATAATTTTATTTTCATATGGGAACCTTTCTTTCTTTTCGTATGGCTCCTTGAAAATGATCATATTCGGTTCCATGGATTGTCGCTCGAGGGCATATTCGAAATGAAAAATTGCTAAATGACATGAAAGTATTTTAAATTATCTCATGTTTAACCCATCGTTTTTCTAAATGCTTTTAAAATGGCGGACATTCAAACATAAACGTCCGCTTTTTAGTTGAAAAAACTGTCGATTTTCACAAGGCGTTTCACTCCACCCCACAAAAAACACCCCCAGACCATCACATTTTCTTCTCCATTCTTCGACGAGCCTTTCATGTGGCGCTCCAGAAACTCTTCAACCGATCTGCACCAAACACGAACCGCCGTTTTCAGTTGAACAGATTACTTACTTAATTGGCCTTCATACTCAGAAGTAACCTAAAAACAATATTTCTCTAATTTACTCGGTTGTGGGTTACGGCTCTCCAATTTCTTGGATATAGTGTACTCTCCGCTAGATCTCACTCCACCTTGTCGTATTGTTCCTACCGGATTTGAAGCAAACACCATCTTTGCAAGCCAGTTGTACGGCATTCTTGCAACATGCCCTGCCCATCCGTCCAGGTTCGCCATAGAGCTGTGCGAGTTCATCGTCTCTCTAAAAGTTCGAACACTCGCAATCGCAAGTCCTTTTCGAGCATTGTCCATATTTCATGTCCGTAGAGCAGACCCGGTTTAATGAGCGTTTTGTATATGGTACACTTTGGTACGAAGGTTTAACCTATTTGACCGCATTTGCTTGTAAAGCCCATAGTAAGCACGACGTCCGCTAATAATGTGCCTCCTAATATCACGCCTGCTGTCATTGAACGCTGTCACCAGTGAACCGAGGTAGACAAACTTGTCAACTACCGTTGAAGTCATCGCTGACGATTGTTTTAGGGGGATTTGGGACAACATTTTGTAGACGGTATTGAGTGATTGCACGATAGTTCCAGGCCAACTTGTAGCTTTCTTGTAGATTGAGCAAATCTTTCCTCTCCTCCGGTTGCAGTTCTGTATCCCAAATTTTAACAATTAGCCAGTACAGCTACTTAGGCCAACTTTTCTGGTTCCGTTTAAATAAGTTCCGTTCCGATGCCATCTTTCCCAGCCGATTTATTGTTCTTTAACTGCTTGATGGCTTTCTTAACTTCGCCTATCGTTGAGGCTAGCACTTCTTACCCGTTTGCTGCACCGTCAAAATTGCTTTCCCGGCCGCCATGGTTCTTCGCCTGGGTGCCATTCAGGTGTTCATCGAGGTGTTGTTTCAACCTTTCGGTCACCTCACGATCACAATTCTGATAGAACTTTCGCGTTTCTAAAGAACGATACAACTGCCGTCCGCGTAGCGCTCTCCTAATCCATCACCCTCCTACATTCATCGTCATACCCGTCGCTGATTCCGTGCCACATATCCGATGGTGCTCTCCGCTACACTGCTATTGGCTGTTTTGATAGTGTTCCAGTTCCAGCAGTCCTCGGGAAGGGCTTAGTCCAGCTTGTCCTCTTCTGGCAACGTAGCTTCGAGTGAATGTGCGTAGTTTACGGTGATGTCTAGCTGTTTCAGACGCATAAAATTTAATTGAGGTTGGTGTCGGTATCGAATAGTGTTCACAACCGTGAGTTTTAGGCGCTTCTTAACCATCGCCAGAGTCGCTTCGCTTCGATAGGGTCTGACGTCAATGATGCCTGAGACAGTGCCGATAGCCAATCAAAACGTGATCGATCTGTATTTCTGGCTGATTTGGTGACCTCCAGTTGTACTTTTGTGGGAGTTTATGTTGAAAGATGGTACTACTTACAGTCATATTTTTAGAGGCGGCAAAGTCGATAAGTCATCGGCTGGTGTTGAAATCTCTAATGACGATCTTGAGGTCATATTTTTGCGGCGGTTGTAATCATGCTCCAACTGTGCGTAGAATTCCTGTAGATGCTTATACTGAAGAACCGACCCTTGATTCTCAACCTACACATTCGAGGATCGATTGGCCACCATTCAATCTCTGGTGCATGGCACGTCCACCCCTGAAGGTATGTACCGTAACCCTTCTAGCACACCTCCTGCTGCCCTACGACGTCGAACTTGCGAGTCTTCAAGACGTCGTAGAACATTCGAGTGCTCCCTTGGAATTTGAAAGATCGGCTTTTCCATGTCCCAGTTCTCCAATCCATAGTCCGTTTTCGTTACGTGGGTCTATTCCGATTGTTCTAATCCGAATTTTCTTATTCCTCATTCGTTACGCGTTGATTGTTCATGGCGGCGGGTTGCGAAGCCTGCGGCGCCAACCTCCGGTTTCGTCGAAGACCAACGAAGTTCGAAAGAGCCCTCTTCTTTGGTCAGCATACGACCTAAATATTTACCGGGGCTTGTTACTCGTTATCCACTAAGGTTACACATATGCCAGCTGCTACCACGAGGAGGCAGGGATAGGCGTTGCTGGATAAAACGCTGTGAACCACTATAGAGTCTTAAGCGAGTAGCGACTGCTAGCGTAAGAGTAACGCGCGAGCCGAGTTTGTAACAAAACCGGTCGGTTACTCAGTCAGTTTGTATACAACAATATCTAAGATTCAAGTACAGGTATACCTCGATATAAGGCAACCTCGTTATAAAACAACCTCGATATAAGACAATTCGATATAAGACAATTTTTACCTCGATATAAGACAAATCCCTTTGACATAGTTGGTTACGACACCAGAGTACATTTTCCATTCCAAAAGCGGCGCCATAAATTTGTTCATTATTTCAAAATAATCCTAAAAATTGTAAACAACTAATAGCTCAAACAATATTAAATAGTTCAAAAACCATAAACACATAACACAGAGCAAAATTGGTGACTGCTAATGCCAAATTTTTGCGAAAAAATCATGTTTCGATATAAGACAATTTCGATATAAGACAACTTTTTGAAATTATAAATTGTCTTATATCGAGGTATCCCTGTAATTTTTCATCCGATTTGCAATTTAGCTAAATTTTTAAATAGTTTTTATACCAGATAGGGGACCCGGGGCAAGATGAGCACCCTAAGCTCAGCTTCAGTTTTGGTTATAAAAAGCACGATTTTTCTTCAGCTAACCGTTGCTAAACAGTTGTTCTATTATCCATCTAACTTTCCTATACAATTTTGATTTGAAATATTTGAAACTATATTGAAAAAAATGAAATAAGAAAATAGTTGTTTTTTCACCCGCCTGAAGCATACCGGGGCAAGACGGGCACCCCCACGGGGCAAGATGGGCACCTGTTTAATAAACGAATTTTTTGCTTAAAGTTACGTTCCTAGTTTTTAGTAAAGCCTTAATAACTAAACATTAGTTCCAAAAGCGTTGAGTTAGATGAAAAAGCCGGTGGTGAGGTAACATTTTTAAGCAACTCGATTAGTTTACCAATAGTCACTTTTAAGTTCCGAGCTTTAGGGACTAAAGTTTGTTAAGGGATTCGAGGTTAAAGTTGCATAGCTGTTTTTTAAATTTATAAATTTGCATGGCTGTTTATGAAAAACCATTGCATTTTTATCGATTGAATGAATTTTTTTTTGTTTTGCTAGTTTTAATTTCAAGGATGTGATGGATCATCGCTTTCTCTCGTTTCTTGCTGAATATGATTTTAAATGGTCTCATTTCATTGGTATTCGTTACTTGCTCAAGCATTTTGGGATATCATTCAAGAATTTACATCGGCATGCCATAGTTTTTTGCGTTTCTTCCGTATCTTCTAATGAAATAACCTTTTACATTCAACGCGTCAACGACAGCTCGAAGAACGTTATTCATTAACCGTTTTCGTCCCAAAAACATTTATGACGATAAAAATAATTGAATTTGGCCCCAATTTTTATTTTTGCAAGCTATGTTGTAAAGTTTAAGGGTGCCCATCTTGCCCTGGGAAATGGTGCTCATTTTACCCCGGCAAAACGACATATTTTTAAAATGTTACAAAATATAAAAGAATCACTAAAAAATATTTTTAAACGATTCAATTGGGAAAGTACATGTTGTTCAATCTTAAAAGGGCTGTAATTTATAAACAAGCATCTTTTATTTATTAAAAATGCTTATTTTCTGATGGCAAAATGTTATAAGAAATCAAGGCTGTCAGAACGAAATTTTATTTCATGGAATTTTTCCAACAAGCGCGTGATATTTTATGTTCAACGCTAAAACATTACTTCGTTTCGACACAATCTAATAGTTTGTGGGAGTTTTTTAACCAAAAGCTGTTTTGTAGCTGTGGAATGGAGGGGTGCCCATCTTGCCCCGGGTGCTCATCTTGCCCCGGGTCCCCCTACTACACATTACTCCATAATGTGCTAAATTATTTCATATCCTAAATCTCAACATGTTTTTTTTCCAAAAGAGTTTTTAAATAGGTAAGTATAACAAAACGTTTGACTACATTGACAGTTAAAGATCACAAATCACAAAGAAAGATTAAATGATGCCACCAGAAAGAAGATAGTCCCAGCACTTAACGAACATACGAGACACGTACAACTTACGAACAAGAAAATTTAAGAGTTTAGTCTTTTAAAGATGTTTGCGACCCAAAGGCTTTGCTTTGATTAAAAAAACAGCTACATTAGCTGAAAACATAATCTTTATTGTTATATATGCTTAAATGCCTTCTTAAAATCATCACATTATGGATGATTTTCGGAACGTGGTCCGCTTTTGAAATATGCATTACCTGAGATATGTTCAAAAGCAACATTTACAAATTATTGCTTTATCTTACGACGCGCCCTAGACTTGGACTTTATGAGCGTTTAAAGTAGTTGTCCAGGAATTCATAAACATAGTCGTACACGACCAACATGATAGCACCACCGGGGCCCAAGCGCATCACCTTTGGAGTTAGGCCTTTGTAAAGGGCAGCAAATCCTTCTTCCCGGTATACGATGGCAATCGAACCAAATGTAGATTTATACTTTACCTGCCCTGCCACTGGTTGAGGGCCCTAACAGGAGGAGAACAACATTTCAAAATTTGAACTATACATCTGCTTAGCAAAAAATAATTACCTGTATTCTGGACTTGGCAACGTCGAAAGGAATATTGACACACGATCCCAAAGTACCGGAAACGAAGCCAATTCCAACTTTACGAAGGAACTCCTGCACTGGATCCTGAAGTCAAATATAGTTAAAGTTACTTCACTTTTATAGCTAGTTTGAATGACCAACGTGCTACACGTTACGTACAAGACACAATGAGAAAAAATAATCATGGGTACGCCAATCATTGAACCGTATAGTTAGTGATCAGGTTATGAAAACACATAAGCAATATGTAGCTACGAAAAAGTGAAGCGACTGCTTTACAATTGCACATGACAATTTTGAAAATTCATCAGTATGATTAACTACATTATACTATACCTACTTCAAAACGTTTCTAAAGGACCAATTAGGTTTTAGTCGGGATAGGGAAGTGATCACTACTGGTAACACAATGGGATTCTTAACTTACCAACTTTAGTCCAACCAAACATTAATGCATCTCTTAGTGCAAGCAGAAAAATGATACCAACCATTCCAATGAAAATAAGCACTTATAAAGAAGTTTGTGTCATATGGCTGAAAAACCGACACACGAGCAATTGCTTTCTATTCACCTTGTACTCCGGCAGAATCCCTTTCACGCTGTGGTAAAAGCCGAAGTAAATCATATTGAAGACACCGTTCCGGCCGATCGTCGCAGTGAGCCCTCGGTTCAGCCCATTCAGTCCGAAACCTGACTCGTGGATTATTTGGCGCGTTACCGACCAGGTGCTTGGAATTTGGCCAACCCTAAAGGAAAGGAAAATTTGTGCAACAAACAGAAATCTGTTGAAACAAACTAAAAAAAGGTCTTGGAAGTATTAGGGTATTAAAGTAACTACTTCATAGTAGCTTAATTCACTCTTAGATAAGTAGGGTTTGGAATCTGTGATCTACTAAACCACTACCTATATTTCAACCGTATCCAGCAAGTTATGATTCAGTGCGCAAAGTAGATTTTTATCAGATCAAATAAACAAGCTCAATTTTAAGTCGTATCAGCATATGTATGGACTTACTTGTTTTTGTTGGCCTGCAGTGTTACTTTCACCATTTCAAACGGATTTACTAGAATTGCTTCGGTCACACCGGCTCCGAGCCCTGCCAAAGAAAACGTCTGCGAAAAAGTTGCAAAATATTGATAAGACTTCTCAGCTGCAAGACTCGGTTGAACAAACTCTTACCAGTGGCGTTGGCTTATCTGCTCCGAACAAAAAGAATCGCTTGTATTGTTCAAATGTTAAAAATTTTACAGCACGTTTTGGAGTTTCCACTAATACTGGCGGTAAAATTCCTTTATACAACGAGAAAAATCCTTCATTTCTTGCCATTTTTCGAATGCAATCGAACACTCCATTATAATAAGCCTGAAACAAAAACGGTTTGATTAACATTACACAGCAGCTATTGATTGCATCAATCGAAACTACCTGCGATTTTGTCACTCCGGCACCAGGTGTTGCTTGCAACTGAAGTCTGGTTTTAACCAAATCCAACGGATGCATAATGCAAACTTCTACAAAACCAGCTGAGCCACCGGCTCCCACCTGCATGGCCGCCTGCCTTAAAAACTCCTTTAGGTCACCGCCCATTACTACAAATTTTTAGGACCGTTCGTAATCCGTCGATTTCCAAAATGTGCTTACAAGGACGATTGTCTGGTATGGTATTAGATTTGATCAACGGTGACAAAGAAGGTCGGACATGCGCTATAGGTTTTTATTCTTACTGCATATAAAATGATCTGTGCGTGCACTTTATATGCTGCTGTTTTTTACTTAAGCATATATTGTTTAGTTTATAAAAACATGATTAAGTCATGATAACTTTTATCAATGTTTACAGAACGTAAATTAGCCACTGATAATCCTGGATGCTTATTTAGTTTGCGGTAAACTTACACTGAATTTAACAACCTGTCCTTAATGACTGGTCTTTCTTTAATAAAAATTATAAGAGCATCTGAAAACTGCTCTTATTTGTCCCACACAGCACACACCGAATGATTCTCCGTTCCTATCAGAGAATGTTTACTTTTCTCAGCTGCTTTCTACTATTATAGATGGATGGCCTGACCTAACGGGACCAGGTGTTTGTGTTGGATCGGTTTCATTCATAATACATTCATATATGTTTTACATGTGTGAGGCCATGTTTTCACGCTGATGTCAAAGTCAGCTGATAAAAAACGCAACTTTCGTGTCCAGCGTAGGGGAGTGTAACAATTTACGCAACAGTTTAAACTTGCGTTCGTTTGGTATAGCGTTTTTATTTTGCTATTTCAAATTCTCAATAAATACCCAAATAAAAACGGTAGCTGAATTGCAAGAGCAATTCTAGATAGAATTAATAAAAGGGCGAATGGCGCAAATGTAAACAAAACGAGTGAGAGTTATTTTTTGCTGGACCAGCATAGGAAAATCAACCCTCACTCGGTTCGTTTACATTTGCGACATTCGCCCTTTTGTTAATTCTATCTTCAAGTAAGCAATTAAATTAAGAGTTGTCTACGGGTTGGTTAAAGGTAATGAAAGCTACATAAAGTAGGCACTAAATGTCGTTTGAACAAGTAGTGTTTTTGTACTATGTTTATATTTTCACACTTGAACAATAAACAATCATGGATGTTCCCAAGGTAACTTCTTCAAGGCGAACTTGACGCACCTGCAATAAATGTCAAAAGATTGTACCCACTTGTGCCCAGGGATGGCACAATCACCCGGACTAAATTCACATTCGTTATTTGAAAGTACCGTCTCAGTCAAGCAGAATTTGAAAAATTTATGTATAGGACCAGGGATGGTCCGATCACTTTGATTCAATTTTGATTTATTTGAAAGTACCATCTCAGCCGAGCCAAATTTGACAAACTTATGGGACTGTATGGGACATTTGCAGAACTAGTTATTATCTTCAATTTTACTGAAAAAAGTTTTGTTGTATCTTTTGCAGTTACGGTGCTACAATGCTAGTACCTCATTAGTAACTAAGTGAACGTTCATTTAGTTACTGATGAGATACTACCCAAGTAACCATAAGCATTAATCCAAAACCGTATATTGGAAATAATTCTGCATCCCTAGTGCCAACCTTTTGTATATTAGTAATCTTAATGCTTATAAAACGTATTTTAACATTGTTGATGCATAGAAGCATTAACGTAAAACAGCATTAAAGACAGCAATATATGCACATATAACGTAACAATATAATACTTTTAGTCAATTGCATTAAAACGAGCCGGAAGTGTTGATAAACGGCTTGTACTTGACTTCTTATCTTGATATTCTACGGCTACTATTCGTGCCCTCTTCCACCTAATGGATGCCGTCTTTTTCTACCCTATTGGTAATGCAGGACAAGTAGCTATGATATGAGAGGGAATATCTCCAAGATTTAAATACGACTAATTTCAACTCACTCAATCACGTCCGCTATAGTTTAGGTAGCAAAGGTGCAAGGAAACGAATGAGGTTGCATGACTAACTCCCGGTTCGAGCCCCTGTCTAGCTAGGTGGTAACAATATTCAGCATTTCAAAAAATGGTTCTGTTTATCTGCTCCCCTTGAAATGCTGCAAAAAAAATCGCTAGCTTTTTTAGTTTGTTAAATCCCAACCGAATCTATTTTTATTTTCCAGAACAAGCAAACGATATACCGTCGATACTTTATCGATACGTCGATAATGTAGACAAAATGACGTTTCGATAAAGCCTCAAACAAACACTAATGATGTTTATTTAATGCTTGTGGCGTAGCATTTTAACAACCCGCTATTTCGCCTTTTTAGCATTATGTGAGTTCTACAGAAGTATATAAAGAAAAATAAGCTTTTAATCATAGTTCTGTATGCTTTTACAATGTTGTCAAAGGACTGTGTTTAGTGCTTCCTGGTTACTTGGGTAGCGTTGTAGCACCGTAACTACAAAAGATACAGCAAAACTTTATTCTGCAAAATTGTAAATAATAATTATAGTTCTAAAAATGTTCCATACATAACTTTGTCAAAGTAATCGGACCATCCCTGTATGGGACAATTGAAGAATTAGTTATTATCTACAACTTTTCTTAATAAAGTTGGGTTGTATCTTTTGTATTTACGGTGCTACAATGCTAGTTACTCATTAGTAGCCAAGTGAACGTTTACTTAGCTATTAATGAGCTAATAGCATTGTATCACCGTAACTACAAAAGATACAGCAAAACTTTATTCAGCAAAATTATAGATAATAAATAATTCTAAAATTGTCCCATATAAAACTTTGTCAAATTTTGCTTGACAGAGACGGTACTGTCAAAGGAATGTGAATTGAGTCATAGCGATTGTGCCATTCCGCTATTATCGCTCGTGAAAAGCTGAATAGCGAACACGAGACTGAAGCGACCACCCCATCGCAGTGGTCAAATTTTAATAAAAAGCACACATTAGCAATTGGGTAAAAAATGCGTAATTTTTGAAGGGTGGTGTCTTCGGAGAAGTTTAATAATAATATATAGCGCATCTTTCTGCACTATTAGGGTGACCGTGAATCTAGCCGTGAATTCACCTATTACGAACTTTTATTTTTTTTTTTAAATATTGCTGATTGCAAGGAAAATTATGCCATCCACAGTGCGATATCGCTCATAAAAGTACTATTTTACATTAAATCGTTTCGGTATCTTCGACGCACTCGTTACATTCCAAGCAATAAGTGCATCGAAGAGACCGAAACGATTTAAGCAAAAATAGAACTTTTATGAGCGATTGCGCACTTATGGATTGAACAACTTGCAATTAGCAATAATAATAAATAATACGGTGATACGTTTTACCTTTGTTATACTATAACAAAGGTTTAGGAATTGGTCGAAAAACACGAAATTGATCCGGAGGGCCGAGCCACATATACCAATCAACAGGGTTCGACGAACTGAGCAATGTCTGTGTGTGTGTGTGTGTGTATGTGTGTATGTATGTGCGGGGCGCAACTTTTCTATCGCCTGTTTCTCGGAGATGGCTGAACCGATTTGTTCGCTATTACTTTTGTTTGAAAGGTATTATTACCTAGTATATCACTATTGAATTAGTTCGAGGTCCGACATTTCGTTTAAAAGTTATAAGTAAAAACGTGAAAATTACGTGACACGATTTTCTCCGGAACCAAGTGACCGATTTCAACGATCTTGGTATCGAATGAAAGCTCTTGTTAACGCCAAATTTTTCGGGTAAATTTTATTGAAAACAAACAAGTAGTTTAAAAGTTATCCTAAAAAAACCTGTTTTGACAAGGTAATAATTATCGCCTGTTTCTTAGAGATGGCTAAACCGACTTAGGCGCTATTAGTCTCATTTGAAAGGTAACATAGCCTAATAGATCACTATTGATTTGTTTTTTGATTGGACGTTCAATTTGAAAGTTACGAGCAATTGAATACAACACATTAAAATTTATAATAATTTATAATCATTTCATCTAAGATGATTTATCTAGTTTGAATTATTTTGACATCAAATTAGAGATTTTAATGCTGCAAATATATTTGCAAAATTTCAGTAGAATTGGTTTTGCCGATCAAAAGATATTAACCCTCCAACACTCGCGCCAACTTTTGTAATACGGGTTATTCGCGCGCACAATGACCCAAAGCCAAAAAGACATGCGCACTAGAGTTTTGACTGGGAAAACTTGGTTTTAGGTTTATGGAACCTTTGGAAGAATTTCTTGAAATTGAAAGTTCTATCGTCTGGTGCAATTTAAATTTTGATTAATCCCCCTAAAAGTGGAATAAATAATTATTTTTCTTCAGTTTCAATATAACACATTGATGTAATCTGCAAAGTTTTAGAGTATATTATTACAAGAAATTTTGCTGAAGACAGTAACCCCCTATCTCTTCAGCGAAGCTAGAAAAATATTATTTATTGTATATGAATTAGTGAAATCAGTTTTTTATTTTAGCTCTTTTCGTAATTGTTGTATGACTTTTTCATGTATTACAAAGTTGCACAAATAGTAAAAATACACAACTTTGCTGAATATAGTATACCTCTATGTTTGCTTGTTTAGGAACTGTAGAACTTTGATTATAAAAAATACCCTAATTTTGACCCCGAATTACTCGACTACCAACAGACGGATACATTTTAAACATTTTACATTATTGCTGATTGTTTTGATGCATACAGACACCATTTTTCCATATGAAGAAACGAGAGAAAATTCCAGGTCAATTCCGGTACACCTCATTTGCTGATTGCTTCATTTCTGTGATGTCAGTTTATGCTGATCAATTTTCCCAACAATTTAAAGTATTAATGCATTGAATAATTATGACATTTTTCTCATAACAAGTTTATTGAAGAATATACGTTAGTTACACAACGATTTGTAACTTTATAACAATATGGCGTTCAAAAACCTACACGTGTTATACAAAATACAACAGCGTGAGTAACGGAAGGTTAATAAAAATTGATGAAATTTATTCTAGAAAACTTTATTGGTGTGAATCAAATAGGCATTACAGGAAATTATGCATAGTTCAAAAATCTATAAACTAGACCTTTACTACGCAATGTATATATTAAAGAATAATATTTGCTCTTACAACCTACTTTTACTTGCACTTACTCAAATTATTAACAACTGACTTATCCTTATTCAGCAATTTCATGAAAAAAGGATCTATCAAAATTTATAAGTGGTCATATTTTGTTCAAATTTTGTAAACGTATTCAATTTTTAAAAATTTTATGTAAACCAACGCAGTACGCAACGTTAACCAATAGATGGATTATACTCCGAAGCAGGGCTTCGACCGATCCTTTTTTTCTACCGCAGTCACACCAACGCGCATTCAAGTTCACACCGTCCGTTTAGAGGTGGAATACGAACGCTATGCATAACACAACTGGCAGTTTGCTCAGTCAAACGCCGAATGCACGCAACAGTATGAATGCGTTCTAATGCTTTTTGACATTTTCGTTTCGATCAAGTTGCCTTTACCGTTTAGAGCAGCGAATGACTGCAAAACAGTCAAATGACTGGCAATCACCACGCTAACGAAAAGCAACCGCACAATCGTATGATTCAATACTACAAAAAAACAACCACTACATGTGCATGGAAGAAGTCGGTCGGACTCCGTCCAATACAAACGAATATTTTGCTTGCGTCGGACCGACGTCCGGGTGACAAACTATTACTGTGAGCAGCCGATTTGGAGACAAAAAGAGAAACGAAAAAATACGTCACCGTATGCTTCCAGTCAGTTTGCAGTTTATATTCTCAAAGCGCAAAGCAAAACGGGAGATTGACTGTTTGCTTCTGCAGAGATGCCGCATGAATTGTAAGACGGCAGCAGCGCAAGCGGGAGATTGACTGAATTCAAAAAAACAGTCAAATGATCGTTCAAAAAGCGGAGTTTGAATGCGGAAAGTTCGCATTCACGGCAGTCACATTCAACTTGCGATCCCTTTTCAAGCCCTGCTCCGAAGACGTGTCGGTTTCTATCTAAAATAGCAAGTAAGACCGTATAACAAAGGTTCCTTTCACCACTAGGTGGATTAAACCGGGTTTTTTTTAATAATTTAAAAAAACTTTTCTTCACAAAGTTGCAGAACATACTAAAATAAGCAACTTTGCTGAATATATCAACTATCTATCTCTTACCAGTTGCGAAATATAATGATGTGTTAAAAAGGAGCGCTTAAAAATCAATTATGCTCAATAACTTTGCACATGATTTTTTACTGCTTTCAACTGTTTAATATTTAATAAGTTAAAAAATAAATGAAAAAAAATTGCAATACTCAAAAAAAAAATTCAATTTCGAGCCGCTTCGCACAAACTAGACAACCATTAGGTGAAAGTACTATATTTTGTCTATACAAAAAATATTTCCATCAGGAGATCTCCAAAGGAATCTCAGAAAAATCAATTGAAAAATGTGTTAGGGTAGATGATCCATTAGTTGCGCTACTAAGCACAATATAACTTTATTTTGCTTGTTTATTGAGGTATATGCTTCAAGTAATGCTTGTGGGACATAAATTTATCAAATACAAGGTATTTGTCACAAGGCAAGACAATTGCTTTCGTTGTACGAGAAGCTTTATAAAGAAAAAATGAACTTTTCGATTCAATTATATTGTACCAACAGTTGCGCTAATGTTTCCTTAATTAAGTTTGATGTTCCTTTAATTGTGGTATTTCATATACATTGCTAGGTTGCTAAGTGAAAAAACATCGTAGCAAAACTATAGATGAGCGCCTATAGTTGTGCGCTCCAACTGCGCGTTGGATTTTGGAAATTTGGCAAATTTAGCAAATAATGCTTTAATTTTAAATGGTGTAGTCTAATTACCAATACTTCTGAAAACCTGTTTTATATAATGAATGTAATTGTTTTATCTAAAATGCTACGGTGACGAAAATATGCATTAATAATGAATAGTAGCGCACCTAGGGCAACCAACCTATCACCCATCAGCAGTTGTACATAATTTGGACACTTGCATTTGATTTTGCTGTAAGTGTCCAAATTATATACAGCTGCTGAGGGGGTCCAAAATACGTTGGTTACCCTATTGGTACTACCACAACTATTGGATCAAGTACCCTATATTTTGATAAAATTAAAAAAAAAAATTTTGAAATTATTTTAAAAAACAAAAGTTTGTATCACCCTAATAGGCGAATTCACGGTCACCCTAATAGTGCAGAAAGATGCACTATATTTTATTATTAAACTTCTCCGAAGACACCACCCTTGAAAACTTTTGCATTTTTTGTTGCTGATTGCAAGGAAAATTGCACCATCTAAAGTGCGAAATTGCTCATAAAAGTGCGATCGTGCATTAAATCGTTTCGGTCTGTTCGGCGCACTTTTTCGTTACAGTTCAAGCAATAAGTGCGCTGAAAAGATCGAAACGATTTAAGCCAAAATAGCACTTTTATGAGCGATTGCGCACTTATTGATTGGACGATCTTACTTGCAATCAGCAATACCCAATTGCTACACTGAGAAAATTAGTTTTTAATTAGTTAGAAAATTAGTATTAGTTTGTGTCCCACAGATTTTTGTAGAGTGACTATATACAGAGTGGCGACATGTCATCCCAAAAGTATGCAATGCTTATTTTCTTTCTCTTTCCTGCATACGCGTATAGGATTATGTGCTTTATGTGCCAAACAGTTATCATTTATGTGCAAGCTGTTCATATGCGTATAATTTTTATGTGTATAATTGCACATACTATTTGTTGGAGGACCACCCTACCGACTGATAATACAACTGATAACACTGGCTCGGCGGGCTCACCGTCTGACACTGTCAAGCGACTGACGTCTACCGTGCCCACTATCTAACAGAGCTGTCATCACTGGTTCACTTCTACTTCCGTCCCGAGATATACCGGTCGAGTGCAAGCACACCACGTTATTACTTATCTCTGTTTTATATAATTAATAAATAGTTTTTAACAATTCTTGTTGTGTGAATAACCGTATGATATCACAACAAAGTGGCGACGAGTGACTTCGGTACCGGTTTTCGCGTAAAGTCCAGTAAATCGCGTTCTCGACGGAAAAAACATCAGCTCGAACAGTGAGGTTAAGTCATCATGACCGATCCATCCGCAGCGGCAGGAGCTCAACAGCAGCAAAGCTACAATCAGATGTTGCTTCAAATCCTGTCCCAGCAGCAGCAGCTGATGGCTCAGCTCACGCATCAGTTTTCTGCGACACAGATCGCCATGAAATCGCTAGCGAGAGACGAGATAGCCTTGGATTCACTCTCCAGCAATATAGTTGAGTTTGCCTATGATCCGGAGCACGGATCCACCTTCGACACGTGGTACTCGAGGTATGCTGATTTATTCGACAAAGATGCCAGCAGCCTGGATGACGATGCGAAGGTCCGACTTCTGATGCGGAAATTGAATCCAGCAGTGCACGAGCGGTATAGCAGTTTCATCCTCCCAAAGCAGACGAAAGATTTTTCGTTCGCGCAGACCATTGAGAAGCTGAAAGCTATTTACGGATCGCCAGTGTCAATTTTTCATCGCCGATATCAGTGTCTTCAAACAGTCAAAGAAGATGCAGATGACTTTGTGACATATTCTTGCAAAGTTAACAAGTCGTGTGTTGACTTTAAACTTCGTGACTTGTCTGAGGAGCAGTTTAAAAGTCTAATCTTTGCCTGTGGATTAAAGTCACCGAAAGATTCCGACATACGCATGCGGTTGATTACGAAGCTCAACGAGACGGCAGATATCTCACTGGAGAAAATTGTAGAAGAATGCAAGCAGCTAACGAATCTGAAGCAGGACAACATTCTGGTGGAGAATGCGCATGCAGCAGCAACAGCAGTGCGAGCAGTGCATCAAAACCGATTCGTGAAGCAGAAAAATAAACCACAAAGTTCCGGTAACAAACCAAATAGTGAGCTACCCAGGACCCCGTGCTGGTCTTGCGGAGGCATGCATTATACAAAAGATTGCCAATACCGTGAACACCTGTGCCGTGACTGTAAGAAGAAGGGGCATAAGGAAGGCTATTGCGGTTGTTTTTCGAAGAAGCCTGCGAAGAAGAAATTCGAGCCGAGAAAGCAAAAGGACGTGAACGTTGTGTCGGTCAAAAACGTTAGCCAGAGACGGAAGTATGCTGAAGTTCAGATCAACAAAGTACCAGTCCAAATGCAAGTAGATTCAGCGTCGGATATCACTATCATTTCCGATGCGACATGGAAGCGGATTGGACAACCACAGGGTGATACTCCGTCATGCGACGCTAGAACTGCTTCAGGAGAGCCACTCAATCTCGCTTTGGAATTTTGGTGTGACGTTGAGCTCAGTGGCATCAATAAACGAGGTATGTGTCGCGTTGCATCTTCTAACCTTGACCTGAATATTTTAGGTTCCGATTGGATGGAGTTGTTTAATCTGTGGGACGTACCAATCAGCCAGTTTTGTCACAGAATCAACGACCAGTCGGAACAAGGTATCGAAGCAATACAAGCTCGTTTTCCGAAGGTGTTCACCGAGAAAATGGGCCTCTGCACAAAAACGAAAATCCAGTTCACTCTGAAAGGAGACACGAAACCAGTTTTTCGACCCAAGCGTCCTGTAGCATACAGTGTGCAAGTAGCAGTCGAAGAGGAAATCCAGCGTCTTTTGAGTTTGGGTATTCTTAAGCCGGTTGAGCATTCGGAATGGGCCGCGCCTATCGTTGTTGTGCGGAAACCGAATGGACGGGTACGCATATGTGCTGATTTTTCTACGGGTCTGAACAACGTGCTAGAGCCAAATCAGTACCCGTTGCCGTTGCCGGAGGATATTTTTACTAAAATGGCTGGGTGCAAAATTTTCAGTCATTTGGATCTCTCCGATGCGTACTTACAAGTGCAAGTTGATCAACAGGACCAGCAACTACTAACCGTCAACACCCACAAGGGATTGTTCCAGTATACTCGCCTCACTCCCGGTATCAAGGTAGCACCGGGCGCATTCCAGCAGCTAATGGACACTATGATGAGTGGACTTAGCGGTACGAGTGGATACATGGATGACATCCTCATTGGTGGCCGAACACAAGTAGAGCATGACACTAACCTCAACGCCGTACTGCGCCGTCTGGAAGAGTATGGATTCACGTTACGGATCGATAAGTGTAGCTTCAATATGCGACAAGTAAAATATTTGGGGCAGATTATGGATGGTGAAGGGATCAGACCGGATCCTACCAAAGCTGCGGCTATCGCCAACATGCCACCCCCGCACGACGTACCGTCTCTTCGTTCGTATCTCGGAGCTGTGAACTACTATGCAAAGTATGTTCCCGAAATGCGTAAGCTGCGCTTCCCAATGGATCAACTACTCAAAGCAGGCACAAAGTGGGAATGGTCAGCAGCGTGTCAACGGTCATTCAACCAGTTCCGGAAAATTTTGCAGAGTCCGTTGGCATTAACACACTACAACCCTAATATGGAAATTATAGTGTCGGCGGACGCATCGCAGCATGGAATTGGAGGTCGTATAGCACACAAATTTCCTGATGGGACAATCAAGGCGATTGCGCACGTGTCTCGCGCATTAACCAAAGCCGAATCCAATTACAGCCAGATAGAAAAGGAAGCGCTCGCACTGATTTTCGCCGTTACCCGCTTCCATCGGATGGTTTTTGGTCGACATTTTGTCCTCGAAACGGATCATAAACCGTTATTATCTGTTTTTGGGTCCAAGAAAGGAATACCGGTTTATACGGCGAATAGACTGCAACGATGGGCATTAACTTTGCTTCTATATGATTTCAGCATCAAGTACGTCAATACCGAGAGTTTCGGTTATGCTGATATCCTGTCGCGGCTGAAAAACACTCACATTCGGCCAAACGAGGAATATGTCATCGCTTCAGTTGAGTTGGAGGATTCTATGCTCGACATCATCAAGCAGTCAAGAGAGGTCCTTCCAGTAACATTCAAGTCTGTTCAAGCTAATACAGATGTAGACGAAATCCTTAGGCAGGTTAAGCAGCATGTGCAGACAGGTTGGCCTATACGGAAGAATGTCATCGAAAATTCCCAAATCCAACAGTTCTTTGACCGGCGTGATAGTCTTTCTGTCATCTCGGGTTGCATTTTCTACGGTGAACGACTGGTAACTCCAAGCAAATTCCGGGACAACGTACTCCATTCACTGCATAGAGGACATCCTGGAATTGACCGAATGCGATCGGTCGCCCGAAATTATGTCTACTGGCTAGGTATCGACGAGGACGTAGCAAATTTTGTTCGTTCTTGTACAAATTGTTCCAGAGCAGCTAAGACAAATATCAAAACAAATTTAGAGTCTTGGCCTATACCTACACACCCGTGGCAACGTGTGCATGCAGACTTTGCCGGTCCCGTAGATGGACAATTTTTCTTGATAGTTGTAGATTCGTTCAGCAAGTGGCCAGAGGTTGTACCATCCAAGCGAATCACCACTGCAGCCACTTTAGCTATGTTCAGGGAAATATTCGCCAGACATGGTATGCCAGAAACATTAGTAACCGATAATGGTACACAATTTACCAGCGCTGAATTTGCGGCATATTGTGAAACCAATGGAATCCTGCACTTGAAAACCCCAGCCTACCATCCTCAGTCGAATGGACTCGCAGAACGGTTTGTCGATACGTTCAAGCGAACCATGAAGAAGATTTCAGCGGGGGGAGAGGCCCTCCGTGAGGCGTTAGATACATTTCTATTGTGCTACCGTTCTACCCCATGTCGCAGTGCACAGGAAGGCAAATCACCAGCAGAATTGCTACTAGGCCGAAAGCTGAGAACATCACTTGATTTGTTGAAGCCGCCCTCATCGTACTACAAGCCGATGAATGCAAAACAAGATCTTCAGTTTAATCGGCGACATGGTACCAAAGCTTCCAGCTATGATGCTAAAAACGACGTTTGGGTCAAAGTGCATCGAAACAACTCGTGGACCTGGGAACCTGGAACAATAGTTGAAAGAGTTGGAAAAGTCGTATACAATGTGTGGTTATCGAAACAGCAGAAACTCATCCGATCCCATTGTAACCAGTTACGAAAGCGGTTCGTTGCAGAAGAGACCAAACCAGTAAAGCAGCAGTCGTTCCAGATACCACTCAGCATTTTACTGGATTCTTGGAGCCTCAACCAGCAGACAAATGAAACCCAGTTTCCAGAATCACCAATGCCAGTACAGTCATCATCATCCGAAAATCATGTTCTGTGTGAACCTGAACCTATGGAGGTTCCTCAGCATACAGCTCCTTTGCCAGAAGCTACTACTCAGCAAAAACTTCCACTTCGCCACTCTTCGAGGACCAGAAGAGCACCCGTGAGGTATGACCCATATCATCTCTAATAAAAAGGGGAGGTGTTGGAGGACCACCCTACCGACTGATAATACAACTGATAACACTGGCTCGGCGGGCTCACCGTCTGACACTGTCAAGCGACTGACGTCTACCGTGCCCACTATCTAACA